>NC_088839.1:21904019-23104019 GCF_904066995.2 Poecilia reticulata
CTCACAGAGCAGCTTTCCCAACGCCTCCCCCACTCAGCTTCTTCAGACTAGTGGCAGCAAGAAGTAACAAACTACTTTTACAAACTACTTTTCAGTCCATAGCTCCTAAGAACTGTTGTAAACGGCATACTTGATGAATACTGTTGTGAAGATGCGCTGAAGGCGAAGAGTAGGAGCTTCTTAAAGAGGCAGAGTCAAAATTTTAAGGTGTTACATTCAAGGTTGAGTTTCTGTTAAGCTACGTATACGTGGCAGTTGCCATATATATATATATATATAGCATAACAAAAAGGTAACATAGTTATTTGACACAATCCCCCTTTAACTATTTAAGTGACCTCTTCATCGCCTCTGCTTCTCCTTGCACAGTTGTGTGGTAAAGGTGAGGTGTCTGTCTCCAGTCATTGGGTAAGAGGAAATACACCCACTGAAACACAACCGGTAAACAACCATGCACACAGACTTAGTCTTAAGGGCAGTTTAGAGAGACCTATTAATCAAAAGAGCACATTTTGACTGCACTATTGGAGGAAGCCGTGTTACCTTGACAGAACAGTCATGTATGAGGAGAACATGCAAACTCAACACAGAAAGGCCCAGGCAGGCCCTTCTTGCTGCAAGGTGGCAGTACTACCTACTAAGGCACTTTATGGCCCCCGACTTTTAATTTTTTCATTAATAAGAGGTAACACATGTAGGAGTTTTTTTTTTCTTTTTTTTATTGGTAGTTCACAGTCATGTATTACTCCTGTATAGTCTGCCATTACATCTGAATGTGATTAACAGTAGACATGTGAAAATATTATGGAGAAATCATAATTACTCTAACAGCCCCTGGCAACTTTACATTAGTTAACAATACATGGTTTGTCTAAGTTCAAATTATAAGAACACGGAAAATCTTTATTATGCACTTTAAATCTCTCCTTAAACATAAATAATAAAACCATGAAACTTTGTTTTGTTTTGTTTTTTAAAAGGTTTTAACTGCTGCAACGGCCAATGTTTCAGAACAGTCTGTGTTATTTCCATGATACAAAACTAGGTGGCCAAAAGTGACAAGAACTTGTTTTTAATAAACAGTGTCTGAAGTAAACCACATCACTTGTTTGATTGCAGGGTGTTTGTCCCACTGCAAAGTCACACCTCACGTTTCCTGTTCGGTGGCCATTGCTTGCAGCCTCAGAAACACAGCATGTGCACATACAAAATGAGCACACTGTTAAAATTGCGAAAGAAGAAGTTAAGTTGGGTTCATTTTTACTTTGACTCATTCTACATTAATGGCTCCAACTTTTTGTTGCTTGTAGCAGGCTACTGAAACTGAAGCAGTTAGACTCATGTGAAAATGTGTTTTATTTCCTGTTAAGCTGACTGCTGTAGTGAGAAAAAGAAAGAGCCACAGAAACAGACCCTCACTCTCAGATGCTTAGCCATCTTGTGAAAAGTGATCTATCATCATTTTTGTTAAATGATGATAGATTAGAAAATGTGTTTCTTTCTGCAGTTCATTTGACCAAAGAAAAATTGAGGTGTATACATTTCAATAGATCGTTTAATTCTTTTGATAATGTGCTTTTCTTCATGTGGCAAAAATATTAAAATATCAAAATAATTTATGCAGTTAAAAATAGAATAGAGTAGGAAACATGAACTAATTTGTGTGTTTAAAAATCATCCTTTGGTTTTACAGTTTGGTATGTGTGACAAATTACTGGAGCCCAGGGTCCTGAAGTGTGTGTAGGGATGTAACGGTTCAGAGACTTAGATTGGCATCTGTAAGTGCAAAGAATATCATGGACAGGTCTGTCTTCTCAAATTAGAATAGTGAAGTTTATGTACGTCGGTGCTTGGTCCTGTCAGCTGGTTTCATTTGCTGCTGTACTCTCAACTCACATAAATGAAAAACAAGTCAAAAAGAAGAAAGCAGGGGTGCTGTGGTGGCGGAGGGGCAAAAGCACAACCCATGTATTGAGGCCTTAGTCCTCATGCTAGGGGTTGCAGGTTCAAGGCCTGGTGACATTTACCACATGTCTTTCCTGTCAAACTACTTTCAAATAAAGGTCACTAGATCCAACAAAACCTTTTAAAAAAAAAAAAGCACTAAGGAACTCAAAAAAGCAGCACCCAAATGAAGAACAAGCTTTATTCATTTTTAGAAAGGTCAAGAAAAGCATATTGTATAATTATTTATGAAAATCCTTGATTAAAGCAACATCAATAAATTGAGGTCTGATGTGGTGGTGAAAAGAGAAAGAAAAAAGTTCAATAAATTCAGAATACAAATAAAATAGCAGCAAAAAAACACAAAAGCAGTTCAGATTAGCTACACAGTAAAAATAATCAAAATATCAATATACTGACTTATCCAAGAAAATTAACAAAATTTATGAAAATCCAAGAAATACCAATGAAAAACAGGTTTACTTTGTTTCAGTATGTTGCTTGCAATTAAACATTTAGTTATTTTATTTAGTTATTTTATGCCAAGATATATATTTTTTCCTGCATAACAGGCCACTTGCTTTATATCCCACTTCATCATCCAACATATTTAAAATGTAGCTCCACAAATGTCACATAACATATCAAATCATACATGACACATTTATCCAATCGATCCAAACATTGATTGTTAAATTCAGGAATCTTTGTTGTTATATTTTAAACTGATGACCCAGTTTTTTATTTTTTTTTATTTCTTAATTTTTTTATAAAAGACAACAGGAAAAACTAAGAAATGAACAGTGCTAGCTATCAGCTATGATATTATGACTACTGATAAGAAGGTTAAGTAACTTTGTCGTTGTTAGTATCAAATGTTGAAATGGGAAAAGCTGCATTCAACATTCAACTGCCCAGGTCCCTCTTGAAAATGAGATCTGGATCTCAATGGGGTTTACCTGGTTAAATAAAGGAAATAAACAGGATGCTCCGAGCATCTAGCAGTCTATGCTTCATCTTTTTCTTCATGTTTTAAAATGTGACATTTTCAAAGTAGGCATTAAATAATAAACCCTGATAAAAATGCATATAAAACATATGCTAAATGACAGTTAAGACCCGAAGGCTTTCATAGTGGCATAAATCCTCTTTCTTTGAGCTGATGTGTTTATCGGTCCACTATCCTGATTCATCACAGTGAAAATGACAGAAGAGTAGATCCATTGGTCTCTAGGTCCCTATAAAAATCATGGAGAAATTATGTATTATCAAAATAATGTTGAGAAAGTAATTTAAACTTTTATGCTTTACCTTTTGTCTTTCCTGACTCCAATGTTTGTGCAGCACAACACCATCTGGATTATAAAATAAACTATGGTTAAAGATAGAAAAGTGCTCTTTCAGAAACTTCAAAATATTTAGTACCTTGACAGGAGTCACATTTCATGTTGATGATTATGTATGCAAGGAAAGCAATAACCATCAGGCTTATAATCAAAACAGTGCACAGAAGAAGGATGACAACAACCTCCAGTGACCATGAACTGGATTCTGCAACAAATATCAAGATTAGTCACTTTACTAGATTATGCAAGATAGTCATTAGGTCATTTGACAATAGTGTAAATAATTTATTACACATATAAGTAATATCATTACCTTGGCTATCCAGTCCATTTCCAAATAATATCTGTCCACATGCAGCCATAGCGCAGAGATGAATCCCACTGTCAGAGGTCCCAGAAAAGTTGTAGAAACATCTCTGTGCAGTTTGAGCTTCAGGACTGTTTTCACACTCATCTCCATTGTTTTCTTGTAGATAAAGTAAACTGGGATGAGAATGATCTGATCCAGCTTTGAACCAGTAAACTCTGTTATCTGCTGGACATGTTTTCTTCTCGGAATCAGAGAGAACTGAACACTGCAGAGTGTCTGAGTTTTCTGCATTAACTGAGCCAGATGGACGGTCCAGAATGACATCAATGATATCTAATTTCTGACCTGGAGAAATAAAAGATATGGTTTACTTTCACAGTTTCACATATGCAGTTAGATGTCATTAATAAATGTTTTTACCTCTTATTTTCAAAAATGTTCCTTTCATAAATATGAACTCAAGTTGTTTGACTTTAATACAGTAGTAAAGTCCAGTGTCGTTTCGCTTAGCTTCATTAATATGAAGATGAAATTCTCCTTCCTCCTGTTTGGTCTGAATGTGAGGAATCTTTGAAACGTCGTCAATCTTCAAATTAACTGTTGCTCCAAGAAATTCAGGCCAGTTTCCAGAAACAAGTCGGATCCAGTAAAAAGTTTCTCGGTAGAGAGCGGAGGTCTGGCGAGGACAGCTTAGGGTCACATTTTGTCCAACAGTCACAGTCTTTACCTCAAACTTCAGTTCGTCACTGCAAACTGGAAATAAATTCATCAAAAAAAATCTCACTTTAAAAGACTACAATAAAAACAGAATTTAACACAATTACATAAAAATAATAATATACATATATGTAAAACTCTCATAAAGGACATATACTTCACATTTGCATATATACTTACATCCAAATCTGAGAGTGAGTAATGCATAAAACAAGAATTCAATATTCATGTTGACCCACATTAGCGGCTACATCCATCTAAGAGACGATCATAGGAGGACGGACCCTCCTAATATATCGCTGCAGAGTGGGAGTGAACAATTTCAGAACAATTTGATTGGTCTTTTGTATTGTGAGGTGTTTTTACAATAAATAGCCGCAATGTAAATATTATAAACTTCTTATTCCACCTTTAACAAATGAAAGAACGCTATTACACTTTTTTACTGATGGTACCTTTGAAAAAGTTGTTTATGTTTGAGAAACAAAAGTCTGCATTCCATTTTACCTAATGGCTTCATGTTATGCAGCACATGATTCTAATATCTTTAAATGACCTGTGATCAGGCTTCCAAATATCCAAAGCAGGTCACAGGCTTTCTGCTGAAATTTTAAGATATTCTTTCAACAAAAATGAATATGTTGATTTGAAATAAAAAGTGAAATGCCTGACGAAAACATAAAGATTGTAGACTCTGCAGAAGTCAGGTAGCCTTAAACTATTGTCCATTTGTATTAAGTTTAAACCTTTTATACTGACAGAGGGATTTCTTGTCATTTATTTTAGTCTGTGTTATGTCTCATCCCAACCCTATAGAGAGGGAAGAGCGGCAGGTTACAATAGCGAAAAAACTTTAACTCTAATTTTTTAAAATTGCAAATAAATGAGGCAATAAAGTTACTACGTGAAGGAAGTTATCACAGATTTCAGACAGAATCTACTATAGCCCTGCCCACTGGTTAAGGATGGCTTGTGAACTTAGAGATATTTAGACCAAATTTCCAGCAAAAATGGCGACCTCAGAATCATAGTAAACATGTCGGCTTATTGGTCGAAGCAGCCAATCAGACGTCAGTTTGCTACTGGATCAGGCAAACAGGTCACCAGATGATGCAATCGAGATAGGACCACATTTCATCCCGTATCATTTTGACAACCTGGAGACAACTACAGGCTCACAGTGTCACCCTTCATCTATTAGTATATCACAGACTTCCTGGTTAAAGTTGTTTATCTACCGGTGCCTTTTCAGCTCGGCTTTTCTCGGTTATAAGGGTTTCCCAATAGGTGCTACTTTTTGGTACAAACCATTTTCTTAGTATTTATTTGGCTGAGGTTCCAAGAGAACTGAGTGGAGCTGAAAATGCTACGTCAGAGCAATGTGGGTCAACAATTGACCAGCGGTTGATTTCTGATTATCTGATCCAGCTCTGAACCAGTACATCCTGTTATCTGCTGGAGATGTTCTCCTCTCAGAGTCAGAGAGAACTGAACATTGAAGACTCTCTTGGGTTTCTGGATGAAATGAACCAGATGGAAGCTCCTTAAGAAACACATTTACATTTAATTCTTCTCCTAAAAAAAACAGTGTTTTACTCTCATAACCAGAAGAATATTATGTAAGTAAAAATATGATTTTGTAAGTAGTTTATTAATACATTTACATCCAATTTGTAAAAAAAAAAAGAAAAAAAAAAGTTCACACTTTGTCCAGCTTTGAACATGCAGTCAAACATGAATTAGGGATATTTTTCCCATTTGTAAATATACTTACATGCAAACTTGAGCGTGAGCACTGAATAAAATAGGAAACGCCTTTTTGTATCAATCCACTATGACTTCAAACTAAGAGGTGATCATAAGATGTACCCTCTTAATAAAATCTTGCAAAGTGGGAGTGAACAACTTCACAACAATCTGATTGGTCTTTTTAATCATGAGGTTTCACTGTATTAGAACCACAGTGGAAATAATGCAAACCTTTTTTTCAACATCAACACATAAAACAAAATGTGCACACCTTCCTTCTAATGCTAACCATGGTAACCACCTGAATCAGATAACTGAATTCACCAACGACCACGAAGCTCTGCACAGGCGTGGTAACAAACAGTTCATTTGATTTAGGTGAGTTGGAGGAGAGATGCAGGACGGTAGCTCTCGGTGACTACTAGAGCTGGGCACCCCAGGAGTGTTGAAACAGACAAAACACTAAAACATGCAGGTCACTTTGGACACACTGCATTATGTTATAGTAAATGCACACCAGTTCAAAATTTTTCACAGCCTCTGACTGCTTCTCCTCCTGGAGTATCTTGTATTTAATTGCACTGAGCTGTCAATCAACTGTGACCAGCTTCCCAGTCACAGCTGAAGAAAGGAAACTCAGCAGCATAATGCTGCCACCACTATTTTCACCATAGGGAGTGTTAGTTTTAGTGGTAGTTTTCACCAGCACATAGCATTTTCCATGGAGGCCCAAAAGTTTAAATTGGTTTAATGTGACCAGATCACGCTCTTCTAAATGAACTGCAAACAGAAGACGGGACACATTTTATGGGATTATTAATCAATAGATTTCTGCCTCTCTTCCCAAAAGGCCAGCTTTGTGAGGTGGGTAAATAACATAACTGTCTATAGCTGCTTCTCCACTAGAGGGCATCTAAGTGTTTCTGCCCCAAGGTGGTCTGGGGCATGTCCATTAATGCTAATGAACATTTATCTCCATTATCCATTATATCTGTGTGGCTCTTCCCCATTTTTTGTACAACTTTAGTACAAGCGGTGCCAAGTACCATGTACTGCACAGAAGCGATTTGATTGACAGAAGACGGCATTCCTTGATTGGCCTTTGATTTTCATCACTACAAACTCTGAACAACAACATTTCAACCACCGCAGTGGGCTGAAGGACATACCATCTAAGCCAGTGGTCCCCAACCTTTTTATTACCGCGGACCGGTCAAGACTTGGAAAATTTTGTTGCGGCCCGGGAGGCGGGCGAGGGGTGTAAGAGGCGGTGTTGGTGTTCCCGCTAAATCCTGAATATACCCAATTTAGGTTGTCTTGGAGTTTTTATCGCAGCCTGTGGGGTTTTTCCCTGTCTGGGAACGAGAATACGACCTGCTGAATGTGAGGTAGCCAATCAGAAAGCGCGGTGACGTAAGAACAGAGGGGAATCCCAAACAGCTGACATATCGCGCAACTGAGAGTCCGGTGGATATCGGAGATGATTTGTGGAAATGTTTATTATTAAATCTGAAGGTCATTATTATGTTTATTCAGTTAAAAATGTTAACTATGAAAAAACATATTCACCTCCAAATCATAGTGCAGCAAATAGAGCGGCTGCTCCCGTTGTCTTTTATCCACCGCCTTTTCTTTTTGTTACGACTTTTATCTCTTAAAATGAGACTACAAACTATCACTATTGCTTCTGCATCGTCATCCGTGTTTGGTTATTCTAAATTCCCGCTATGTTGGGGGTTTTACTGGATTATCCTCTGGAATCGGGATGTTCGTGACTGGAATCGGTTCGTGTTGCTCCTGCCTTGGACACACGAACCGATCGAACCTGTTGGACTTTTATCAGCTCTGTGGTCATAGAGGTTTGGAGAATCGGCTGATAATTCTTAAATCTTTCCGTCTAAACCAGACTTAAGACTCACGACCGCAGCCCAAACGCTCTGACTCTAGTCGCTATGGTAACGTTTATATATCCCTTCAAAATAAGATACAGAAGCGCCACAAAAATGAACATTTTACTTTTGTGAAAATTTTAACTCACGATACTGACTAACGAGAGCCCTGAGCTTGTTTCTCTGCAACGAGACGGTCCCATCTGGCAGTGATGATGGGAGACAATAACACACGAAGTGTTGCTTATATCCACAGCCTGCTTGGTCTCTACGTTGCGAAGCAGCTTGAGCGGTTTGTAATGTGGCACTCACCTACCGGATAAATCCATTCTCCTGTCTCTTCTCTGGGCCTTTTCCCCTTCGCAAAGAAACTTTCCAAAGACATCTGATCTGTTTCTTACTCATTTTGCTGCTTGTGAGCTCAGTGTTTGCGCGCAAGTAACCGAGAGAATCCGGTTAAAGGATTTTCAAAATAAAAGATCACTATATTTCACAATTTCTTGCGCAGCCCGGTGGTCCACGGACCGGTACCGGTCCACGGACCGGGGGTTGGGGACCACCCTTCTAAGCAACTCTGAGCGTAATTATGAGTTTAATCCTGAACAGCGTGTAACATATGTGTAATTTTTTGGAGAAAGTTTACAATGATTTTGCAGCCCTGCAAGTAGAAAGTCTCTCTGAAGAATGGACAAAAATGAAGAGAGAAAGAGTGCAGCTCTGGTCAGCACTCATCTGAGTTACAGTTTTGCACCTCCCAGTTTTAAACACCTATATAACACCTTGGCGTAATGTGCATTGTATCCTGTGTTTGGATATTTATTTAAAATGGAGGTCTTTTGACTTCATTACCCAAATAAGGGGTGTCCAAAGTCAGTCCTCAAGGGCTGGTATCCTGCATGTTTTAGTTTTCTTCCTGGTTCAACACCCTGATAGTAACAACTTCCTGAGCATGTTTATGTCATGCAGAGACCAGCTAACAAGCCATCATTTGATTTAGCTGCGTTGGACCAGGGAGAGAACTAAAACATGCAGGATATACTGGCCTTTGAGGACTGACTTTGGTCACTTATAGTCTCACCTGAAACGTTCGCTGGACATAGTAGGCACCAGCACCCCTCTCGACCCCACTAGGGTGTACAGAAAATGGATGGATGCATGTTTTACATAGAGTCAAAATAATAAGAACAAGGAAAATCTTGATTATGTATCCTGAGTGTATCAGAACATTCTCATTTCCTTTTTAAAGAACTATATATTTAAAAAGGAAAGATCGAAACTGACAAGAACTTGTTTTTAATAAACAGTCTCTGAAGCAAGCCCCATCACATTTTCTGATTGTTGGTAATTGCTTTAAATCTCAGTATGTGCATGTACAAAATGAGCACGCATACACACGCACACACACACACACACCCCACACACACACCCACCCCACACACACGCACACACACACACACGCACGCACGCACACACCCACTCACACACACGCACACTCACGCACACACACACACACGCGCACACACACACACACACACACATATATATCGAAAACACACAAAAAAAACACACAAAAATGCAAGCAGCACACAGATGAACAACAAGCTTTAATTGGACATTCAAGGATTTGCTCAACCTGTAATGCATGGTAGAATTACTTAGGGAAATTCATGTTTCAAGCAACTTATAATTCAAGATACCTTAGAAAACTAAACAAGGAACCAATAACAATATAAAATGCATGTTTGGGTATTGAGAAATAGATTTCTGATGGGGTGGTTAGCAGAGGAATAAAAACAGAACACCAATTAAATTTTTTGATATTTATTTTTAATTTTTTTGCAAAATTTAAATTGTTGCAAAACATAAATTTTCACAGCATAACATACATTTTTTGTGTATGTTATGCTGCTTAATGACCAAACACAATATTTAAAATGCAGTTCCACAAGTTTCACATAACATATTAAATCAAGCATGACATATTCATCCAAAACTAATTGATCCATACCTTGACTATTAAATTTAAGAATCTTGATGATGACCTGCTTTAAGGACCAGAAGTCTGGTGACACTATGAATGAATCCAATAGTCCAATAGTAAATAAAAGTTTAAATAAATGAGACACTGGCATATAATCCGTAGACTCCACATGATGAAACGTTACATTATATCTATTGTATTTACATTCATAGACATTTTCTTAAAAAAACACAGTACATACTGTATTACATTGTGACATTGTTCAATGCATGTGAAACATATGTTACATGGCAACTACAACCCAAAGGCTTTTATAGCAGTATAAATCCTCTCTCTTGAAGCTGATGTGTTTATTGGTCCACTCTCCTGTTTCATCACAGTGAAAATAACAGCAGTGTAGATCCATTTGTTCTTGTGTCCCTATGAAAATGATTGAGCAAGGAAATGTTATCAAAATAGTGTTAAGAAAGTAAATTAATATTTTATGTTTTACCTTTATTTTTTCCTGACTGCAGTGTTTATACAGCTCAACACCATCTGGATCATAAAGTAAACTATAGTTATAGAAAGAAAACTGCTCTTGCTGAAAACTGAACAAGTATTATATAGTACCTTGACAGGAGTCACTTTTCTTTTTGATGATTACGCATATAAGGACAACAATAACCGTCAGGCTTATAGTCAAGACAGCGAACAGAAGAAATATGACAACTTCCAGTGACCATGAACTGGATTCTGACAGTTCTGACTTCTGAACAATTGTGCTGTTTAATATCCCCTCTGTGTTTCCTGTATAAAAGCAATAACAAACAATTAACTTTGATAAAATATTGTAAAGTTCACATTTTCTTTGTTGTCAGGACTGTAATGTATGATGGAATCTTAAAAATCAAGACTAAACTTAATTAAATGCTCAAGTCATCAGACTACACCTTGTCTATAAGTTACACCACATGCACAGAAAACCTCATCATTACAAAAACTGCATGCTTAATATCAATACTACATGTTACAACTTAAATAACGGCGCATTATCCAGGTAAGTTTTGATTAATTTAAATAGCAGCTAATTTGTAATAAGATTCATCAAAGCAAGTTATTCAGAACAAATGGAAATAATTTCAAAAATCAAAAAATGAAAAATACAAAACAAAAAATAAACTGTGCCGATCCTGTAATCCTTTGAAATGGACAAAAAAAAAACATTAAAATAAAAGTTTGATACAAGTGCACAGCAGAATTGCAAAACCATAATAATACTGTAGTTAAGAAGCATTAAATAAAATAAAAATAAGAAATTAATAAAATATTAAATTTTCAGATAACAGGAACAAAACAGTAACACACTCAAAATACAATGTTTCCCATGTTGGTTAAACAACAGAAGTCCAACTGCTTTAACTCAATACTTCCAGTGTTTTTGTATCATTAGGGTATTAAAATGATTCAAACCAGAGACTACATGCCTACCTTTTACCATTAAATAAGTCCCAGTCCACATAGATTCAGTCCAGCCTATAAGAGCACAGTGATACATTCCTTCATCTTGTTGAACTGTCCTCAGGATTGTTAGTTTTCTAATTATTCCATCATTTGTTGCTCTGAATCTTGATGTAGGAAATTCTGGTCCGTAACTGGGATCAACATTTTTTGGCTGCATTACCATTAATTTCAGAGTATCTCCTTCACTTTGCTTGTACCATTGAAGCCATGTGCTGCTCTGAAAACTCTCCATAGCACCACAAGTAAAAGTTACAGGTTCACCAAGCTGAACGGTGACAGCTGGAACCAAGGCATCTGAGTAAAGTAACAAAAAGAAAAGAAGTAATCTACAATGAAAATTATTCAGTAGGAAAATTATTGAAAATAACATATTATAGTTTTGCTACTTAATATAAATCTCAGTTAATATAACTTACAGCCCTGGTGAAGGAGAATCAGTGTGACCAGCAACAGACGGCGCATCTCGAAACTGGCCTGCTTGCGTGTCCTGATTATTCTTTTAAGAGACGAAAGGAGGTGTGGTGTGGCAAGAGTAGAAACGACAAGAGTAGAAAAGCACATGACCTATAATAAAAGGCCATTTCCTGCCACAAGGCCTCTTTAGAAAAATGCTATATAATCCTATTGAAATTATAATAGCCATTTAAGTAATGATTTAACAAAAAATAGTACAAGGCGAATATTATTATTATCAGCAGTAGTAGTGTTATTTGTAGTCGTATTTCTGTATTGTTTGTACTGCATTCTATATCAATTTTTTTAAATCTGAAAGTATCAAACCTGTACTTCTATTTATTTAAAAAATAAATGTATTTTATTAAAAGATAATGGCACCAACCAAAGCATCACAACGAATGCATTTCCCTAACAACCTTTAACTACCACATCTACTCTGTTAAAAATTGAGAGAAATTGCAGAAACCAGGGTATATAAGACCCAGATTATATATATATTTTCTGGTTTTATTATCACACCCCAGACTGCAGTTTTAGGTTGAATGTGATATTTTACTTCTACCAGCATTTTTCTTCTGACTAGAAGCAATATTTATGTTTTGGAATAACCCAATTAATGTCTCTGCTTGTATATGCAGAGAAAACTTAAGATAACAGAGACGGCAAAGACTTCTTCTGAGTTTATCACCGAAGATTAAAGTACCAATTGTAATAGAACATTTTGTTTTCAGACTTATTTCATTTTTGAAGGAACTGATGATACTTTTTCTCATTTATTTACGGATTATATCTGCTTTGTTTTTGTATTTCTCCAAGATGTGTTTGTCCATTAAATAAGTTTGCAGATAATGTTTAGATGTTTCCACAGCTGTGATAGCAGAAGTGACCTGAAGACGTCTTGGGTAAAATGCTTGATCTGGTAATTGTCTTAAAGGACTGATGTGTGGAATGTAGTTTGTACCCTTGTTTGAGAAGGGTACAAACTACCCTTGTTAGTCTTTGTCAATGACTTTGTCAAATCCTTATCAGCTCTCTTTCCTCCCATACAATCATCCCCGCCAAGAGGTGAGGGATAGTTCATGAGGTGGGGGTGAGGATTGTCTCTGTGGTCCATCTGGTAGTAGAGATAAGATCAGACTTTGGGTGGGTCTTTGTCTTGTTGTAAGTATATAACGATGTGATGTGTGTGGTTCAGGGTTCTTCTCCTGACTGCGCTCAGTAAGAAGGGTCTTCGAACGCTTTTGCCTTTGAATAAAAACTTAAAGACAAAGATTAATCTTTCTCTTATTATTGAAACAGCTTCTCATTCTTTGATAATGAAATTTCCATAACACAATGAAACCTTAAAAAAATGTTAGCAGCAATTAGAAAAGGGTTTCACAACTTTAATGACAATAAAGATTTCTCCAGTTATTACTAGAAGGATAACAACTTGAAAACAGATAAATACAAGAGTGATGTTCCTTTTACTTTGTCTTATTGTCTTTTGGGAGATGCCTGTCTCATTTCTTGTCATAAGTAAAAGAAGTTTATGACACATTGTAAAAGTGTTAATATCATTTACAGAACTGTATACATTAGAGTGAGTTTATTCCTACTTGTTATTTTCGGTAGTAGTTTTGAGAACTACCATTTTTCTATTATTCCTGAACACGTATACCCGCTTGGAGAGTTGAATGAGTTTGTATCGTCTGATCAGCTACTAGAATAGCTCAAAAGAGATATTTATACCTATCAGTGGTCAACATTACGGTTAAAAAACAAATAATAGGCAATAGGCAACAATTGAACCATTATTCAATTGTTGAATAATGGTTTGTTAGATTCAAATTGTTCTATTCGATAAACTCCTAACGTCCTCTTAGACCTTCTTCCTGTGTCGTAGTGTGGCTGCCATCCAGAAGAGGGCGCTGATACTCCTCCTTTAATGGAGCCAGTTGTTAGCTTTAAGGGAAATAATCATGGTGGAGGCATCCTAGAATAGAAAAGTGTAATGCTCCAAATTCATATGGGATGTGAAATGTGCAATTCTGTTTTGAATATAAACACTCGACAAACTCCATAAGTTTCACCTTAAATATACGTAGCAGTGTCAACTTCTCTACCAAATTTGTTGATGTCCAAGAAAACGATGTGATAATATGATGATATGATGACAGAAAAGCAGAGGCACTGTTTGAGGAAAGAAAATACAACAAGATGGAAAAAGACATGATTGCAAATAAGAAAGATCGGTTTTGAGGGCTTTTGTGAGTAAATGTGCCTCATGGAGACAGGTTTTACCATTTCATAGCCATCCCTAGTTATCACTGTGATTTCCATGCTACCTTAATACATGTTGGTCATACTTACTGTATGATGCTTTTCTTGGTTCAGAAACATTGAAAATACTTGCTTATCCAGTTCAGATTAAAGTTGAGTTAATTATTTTGTCTTAAAAAACTGACACAGACTTTTTAGTTTTATTTAAAAAAGCCAGAATGTTCCAGGGTTCAATAGTTAGGACACTAATTAATTTAAAAAATACAGGAAACACAACCAACTGCAAAATGTGACAACACAAGAACTAAAGTCCACAGGATGAGGTTTGGTTCTCTACATCTACGGTATGTTATCAAGGAGAGTAAATCTGCACCAAATAATTGATTAAAAGAAAATTGTTATATAAAGCACCTCCAACATCCTATATGAAAACCTTTTGCATATTTGCAATAATTTACACAACTTTATAACGATTTGACTGAATGTATCAAGACTATTGCTTCCTCTATTTTTTTTTTTGTTAAAAACCAATAATTAAATTTAGAGCACTACCCCACGTTAATTTTAATTGCACAATTTTGTGTGTTGTATGTATATTAACTTTAGAAGCTATACATTTAATACAAAGTTGGAGTGGAAGAGATTTAAATACATGAAGGTAATTAAATTTTAAATATTTCTACTTAATATATTTAACATAAAGAACATGCCATGTAGGCAAAATCATGTTAAACATTCTGATTTTACACACTTCACTTTCATTAGAAGTTTAAACTGAATCCACAAATCTTTATTTTTTATTAGTAACAGCATAAACATGTATTAATATTTGAGTTTCCATACACATTTACACACACATGTTCACACGGATCCTTTAACCTGTGAATACACACTGTCTTCAGTCATCAGCTCTCTCTTCTTCTTTCCTCTTGATGTTCTCCCTTCAGAGAAATGTAATGCAGCGTAGTTCAGATCAGGTCCAGCTTCAGTCTGTTTAGAAAAATAAACTTTCATTTCAAATGTACCTTTTATTGTTCAGCTTTTTAGCATTCCAAACCACAAATTTGGCAGTAAAAATAGTGTTATTACTTACAGCGTCCTCTGGTTTTTGGTTAATATTTCCTCTTGTTTGTGAAGAAGAACTTTCTGTAAACATAGAACAAACATGATTTCTTATTTTGAGTGTATTTGTTTATTTCTAAATAGCTAAATTATCAATTCTTGTGCTCTAATCACTTCTTCAAAACGTACAACACAAACCTTTATAGCGCTGACATGATGATCTTTGCATTCGAAAGCAGAATAGAGCGATATTACCAGTCAAAGAAATGACCAGGCAGATTACTGTGACCAGCAACATGCTGATTTTTGATGTTTTATCTGGAGAACAAAGGAAAAGAATGTCATTGCTTCTACAATAGATAATTTATTTGTTCCGATTTTGGCTGTTTCGTAAAATATTTAACTGGTACAAATTCATACCATTTTTAAGACTTGTTCCATTTCCAAATACTATCTGTCCACAAGTGGCCACAGCACAGTAATACGTCCCGGCATCAGAGGAACTGAAGCTCTTAGAGAAGTTATAAATACATTTATCCTGAGAGTCAAACCTCTTGTCACAATTTCCAGCTTTTTTTCCATCAGTGTAGATAATATCTGGGTGAGATTTATTTGATCCGGCTTTGAACCAGAACACACGAGGTTCTTCTGAACAGGTCGTGTTTGTTGAATTAGAGAGAACCAAACACTGCAGGGTCATCGAGTCGTTTGGACGACGGGGATGAGAAACTGCTGGCTGCTGAACAACAGTGTAGCTCATGGTCCTCTCAGAATTTACTATCAAAATGAGAAAACAAATATACTTTGATTATGATAATCTACACTCTGTACACCTAAGAATTCAAAGAAATTGGGACATTAGATTAGTAACTTCCTAAAGGAATCATTTCATACTTAGCTATTTTGTCTCAAATATGTGGAGAACAAGATGGTTGTTTTTTATTCAGATTAAAATGCAGGGCAGATAAAAGTAGTCTCTAACACATAACTATGACGAATCAGATTTTATAAAAAATATATATGTAAAAAAATATGTGCAAGATTACAAATAGTAATTAAATTAAAAACAAGGGCATTTTTCTACGTTTGGCAAAGAGACTATAGGTTTTGGAAAAATAAAACAAGCTTTGACCTGTATTAGTGTGAGCAACATTTTTATCCAAAAATATTTTCAAGCATTTTCATAAAAACGGTTTCATTGTACATCTGTTAAAATTGTTGATTGTATACTTGTGTAAAATATTAAAAATAAAATGAATATTCATCATCAATATTTGATGTCCAACTGTCATCATTGGATGTTCAGACACACTGCAACAATGAATTTTTGAGGGTTTTTTTTTACATTGATTACCTTTTATCGACAAATAGGTCCCACTGCTGGTAGATCCATACATGTCCGTTTGAGTACAGTGATACATTCCTTCATCTTCTTGAACTGTTTTCAAAATTGTTAGATTGCTCATTTTCTTTGTGTTTGTCGCATTAAATCTGGAAGCTGAGAATTCTGGTCCGTAAGTGGGTTTTATGTAATGTTGCTGACTTACAATCAAATTCAGAGTGTCGCCTGCATTCTGCTTGTACCAGTGAAGCCATGTGGTGCTCTGAAAATTGTCAGTAAAAGCACAAGTCAAAGTCACAGGTTCACCAAGTTCAACTGTGACAATTGGAACCAAAGTGTCTGCAATATGAAAAAAAAGAAGCAGGTAGAAAATATGTAACACTGGTACAACATGAAAAATGTTACTTTGAACAAAAAAAAAAACATCTTTGATAATATGAAACAAAAACATATCTTTCAAACTTTATACATCTGTATTACTTACATCCTTGATGAAGAAGTAACAGTGTGAGCAACAGCAGAGTCATCGTCACAATGTCTTCATTCTGATTCTTGATCCTTTAGTGACCTGGGGAGGCGTGGCAGTCCATAGTGTCAAATGCATTTGATTGGTTATCGTAAAATATACAATAACAAGTCATTTCCTGTTTGTACAGTGAGCTTCTATTCTAGGTTTTGTGCTTTCATGTAGTAATTTGAATATTTGACAGGTTTATTTGTTCTGTTCTACAGGTACCACATGGGTCAAGAACTACAAGGAAGGTTTCTCACGGCATAGCAAAACTTTATTACGCAGAAAATTACAATGTTTTTGTGCTATGGACTTTTCAGTAGCACCACCATTAGTTTAGTTTTTCTTTTGTCTTTGAAGACCACAAAGAATACAAATAATTTACATGTATAATGCTTATCAGATGCTACAATATTCTATAGTGCATACATCATCATATTTCAGAGAAGGGAAATCAATAAATATTTAAAGTATGAAAGAAATCACATGCTGTATTTCTATTATTTAAAGGGGTTTAGTAATTAAGAAAATATGTTTCAACCAAAGACAACTATTAGAAATTCACCAACATAATTGGATGATGACGCTACAGCTTTCACATAAACAGTTTTACTGCAAAGGTGATCTATGCAGGAGACATGAGTGAACTCTGTGGTAGTAAACGAGTGAGGATCAAAGGTTTCACCTTTATAAAATGCACAAAAAGCTAAGGTAGTGAAATAAAGGACTAAACCTCAAAGTCATATCATCATAACTGGGGAAGGCTCATCTAAATGACAGAAACAATGACAGAGTACTTCTTAGTGGTATTGATTCTTATTTTGTTGTGAAAACAATTATTAGATGAAATGACCATCTATTTTGAGATAAAAGGGATGAAAAATCAAATCTCAGTTAAAAACTTGAGAAATTTCAGATGGGAACGATGGTGATAGAATGTGCTGAAACCTCTCACTTCAAATGTTTGCCTGGAAATGTTTCAAATTATACATCTATCAAATTTCTGTGAAACATGGTAACTTGTATTGTGGTTTTCTAGAGGTTCTGGACTGCTGTAACAAGGCGGCCTTTTGCGGTTGGATTTTACAGTTACAGACTACTTGAGGCAGAGTCAGGTGGAAACAGCAGTGGGTTTATTCTTCTCACAGCATCAACACACACACACTCCCACATTTCACAGGGGAAACTGCAGGCTTAAATAGTTTCAGCTGTGTTGGACCCAACCACCTCCAATTCACAGGGGGATCTCACTTAACAAATCTCCACCTATTTAAATAAAATACATTTTACTAAATATAAACATTTAAATTTACTTTTTATAATATTTTATCTTACACCAAATGAAACACAACAAAAAACCCATAAACAATTTCCTCCCCCCACTTTCAATGGCCTCTCCCGGAACCTATAAATGGTGTCTTATGAAGTGCTTTTAAAGTGCTATACAGTGACTTAAGTAAATACAGTCCCAGTAATGAAGCCCTCTTCATTACACTGCCATGGCATGTTTTCGGAAGGATATTCACAGTGAAAAGTCAATTTTTCACTGTGTCCCATATTCATTTCTCATTAATATGAGTGTTTATTTTTAGATCTGCAGATTATTCTCTGAAATCTCAGGAACTCTGCAGTTCCTGAGATGTGATGAATCGTTTTGGGGCATATCCTGGTTTCCATCCACAAAGCTGCTTCTCGGCCCACTCTAATTTTGGCTTCAAAAATTTAACTGGACACTGGGAAATAAAACTATTCTTGTGTGCAAGTTGTTTAACTGGCTAACTGTGATGCAAACTATGTTGTAGCAGCACAGGCATCCCCAACGCTAAAGGCAGTATCCACAGTTCACATGAAAGAAGTTCTATGAATGATAGGGGGTTCCTGAAACACTTAAAATCTGAATGCGTATAACAGCAAAAATAAACCAAAGAACAAACACCATTAAGTGTGTCTGTTCTCGCGTGGTTTCAGTGTCACATGACCAGCCGTAGGTCAGCGTCTTAATAGACAGCTGCTCCTGTCATGGGGTGCATTCACACTAAAGCCTTTAGTGACCCAATTCCGATCTTTTCATGGCAGTGTGAACAGCACAGGTCGGATTCTTTTTCGAATGTGACAAAAAGCCACCTAACGTCCAGGTCGCATTCATCCGAACTGAACGTCACTGATTCTCAACAAATCTCACAATTCTGTCTCCTCATATGCGCAAGCGGGAAGAAAAACAACCATAACGGACTATATGAGGATGAAGTTAATATGTTGCTCTGGCCCGGCAACAACTTCAAATATGTAAGCTAAGCTCCACCGTTAGCCTCCATGTTTACTTCAGCAAAGACTGAGCACTTCTTCTTTGTATGGCGGTTGGTAGAACACTGAGAACGCTGACGCTATTGCGCCCTCTAGTGCGCATGCGGGACACTTTCAGGTCGTTTGCCCGTCGCATTTACTGGCAGTGTGAACGTCCGTCCATCCATCCATCCATTTTCTTGCACCCTTGTCCCTCAGTGGGGTCGGGAGGTGCTGGGCAGTGTGAACGGTCCCGGAAAAAAAACCGGAATTGGTCACTTCAGGCTGCAGTGTGAACGCACCCATGGGGTGCTGCTCACCGGGCTGTCAGTCCCTGCTGCAGGTAGGCTTCTTATAAGCCTCTATCAAATGTTCATATTGCTGTCTCTCACTGATATGCCTCTCAACTTTTAGAAAAGGGTTTGTGTGATTGTAGATCAAAACCTTCAACTGATGACACGGTTTGACAAGTGGGAACTAGTGAGCGTTTGTTTGGGAGCTAGCATGCTAGCGCTAGCCTCCTGGTTATTGTTAAACTATTGTTAAACCTGGTTATTTCATTAAACTAACTTGATCTGAATATGTTTTGTTACCTTGATGCATTTAAACTGAAAATACTTTGAATGGTAAAATACTATTTCTATTGTATGCTAAAATGAAATATTGAGAAATGTAAAAATGAATATTGAGTACTGGCATGATTTTAATTATCTCTATAATATAAACTTATTCACTACAGTGATAAGAAAGAAAAGATATGTACATGTATAGAATGATTTTTGATATTGACAAACCCAGGGTTGATTATCAGGCCTGTTTTACACATTCTAGGTTCCTGCTTCAGGTCCAGTTCCAGATCCTGGATTCTGATTTGCCAACTGAACCAGATTGGTGAGCTAAACCATACACCGAATGAAGAGAAACGTCACATCCTGTCAACTCCTTCCAGTCTGGTAGGAGATATTCAAGCCCACAGCCACACTTTTACCTTTTACTCTGGACTGGACTAATTGGATACTTTTCCATCATCTCTCTCACCTCCACCAAGGAGCTTGTAGTTGAATTTAGCAGAGGTGCAGCAGTAGTTGAATTGCGTTCTAGTCTACCATATTCACTTAATTCATCTGAGAATTCATCTGTCTTCTCTGACTTGGCTATTGTGTATTCAGAACATGAATAGGATTGATAAAGTGAAGAATGGAAGCGTGATGCTAAGTGGGAGCAGCCTGGTTGTTTTACTTGTGAAACATTGAAATGACTTGCTGCTTTTCTTTCCAAAGTTCACAATCCTGTAGCTGCATTTATTTAGATGTTTGGAGAAGTTGATCGGTTCTTTTTTCAAAGAGCTCACAGATTTTTTATTACTCAAAATTACAACTAGAATTCAACAACACAAGTCTCAATTATATCAGTTCTGTGTGGAAAGTCAGAAAGATCCATGTGGATAGAGCTGTTTTCCATTCATTATGCGTTTCACATACATAAAAGATGCCAACAGGTTTTTTTATATATATATATATATATATATATATATATATATATGGTAAAGGTGGAAAATAAAATTTTGGTAATAAAATGGTATTAAAATAAAAAAAATTGCATTTTCATCACATCTGTCTTCTATTCAAAGTTTTATTTGAATTCACAACTTTTGATTGTGTGTCGGCAACAATATGCTCTTTCATCTCAGAAGTGGTTTTCAATGAAAGCTGCCATACGTCATTTTCAAGTTGATCCTTTAACCTGTGAATACACACTTTCTTCAGTCATCAACTCTCTCTTTTTCTTCACTCTTGATCTTCTACTATCAGACAAATGTAATGCAGCGTAGTTCAGATCAGGTCCAGCTTCAATCTATTTAAAAAAAAATTTACACTCAGTTATTTTGTAATACTCGGATGTATTGATTTGGATCACCAAAAATAAATTAAGTGATTTAGATTATTACTTACATTATTTTCCATTTGGCTAAAGTTGTTTCCTTTTGGTGAAGAAGAGCTTTCTGTAAAAGTGGCAGCAACACATAGTCAATTTCAGTCTACACGCCATTTTTATTTTGTGATTTTTAGTAAACTTTTTCTTGCATCTGCATCTTTGAAAAATATAATTCAGCCATTGAAACAAACCTTTAAATTGTTGACATGCTGATCTTTGTATTCGAAAGCAAATGAAAACAATATTACAAATTAGAGAAATGACCAAACAGATTATTGCGACTATTGTGACCAGCAGCATGTTGTTTTCATCAGTTTTATCTAGAAAACAAAGAGAAAGTTTGTCATTCCTTACAACAAAAGCATGTTATTGCTTCAGAAAAGATCATTTTTAATGATTATTTTAGACATTTTGAATAATTGATTTACACAGTCATACCATTTCCAAGGTTCAGTTCATTTGCAAATAATATCTGTCCACATGTGGCCACAGCACAGGAGAGGGTCTTGGCATCAGAGGAGCTGACATTCTTGGGGAAGTTATAAAAGCATTTCTTCTGAGAGTTAGATATATTGTCACAGTTTTCTGATCTTTTTCCATCGGTGTAAATCATGTCAGGAAAAGACTTTACTGATCTGGATCTGAACCAGAACACACTGGGTTCTCCTGAACAGGTTGTGATCTCAGAGTCAGAGAGAACCGAACACTGCAGAGTCTCTGAGCCTGTTGGACGGGCGGGACCTGAGACCGTTGGCTGCTGAACAACAGTGTAGTTTGATGTCCTCTGATATCCTGTGAAATTGTATACAGTAAGCTTAAATAATACAACTACAGTACTACGGGAAAGAAAGCATTTTTGTGACATATTTGGTAAAAAAAAGACATAAACATGTTTGTCTATTTTTTAATTCGGTTCTGTTCTGTTAAAAATGTGTGTTTGACAAAAGGGGGTCAGTATTTGTATTTGTTAAAGTTCTACAGCTCTAATAATTCCATATAATTATTTCTTTTTTTCTTTAATTGTATCTTCCATGTTTGATCAAATGTGAAAGATCGTGGTTAATTTTTTAAAATCATGTTGGAAAAAATGTCCTCACTGTGAAGTTCAGTTAATAGAACAATTATAATTTTTTTTTTCTCCTTTTAAAATACAAATTATTAAAATTATTTAAATAATAACAAATATACACCAAGATTTGTATAATATTAATAACGGTAAAGAATAGTAAATAAAAAAGTAATTTCCACTAAATTTTGGGGGGGCATCCAATGTTTTTGCAGAAATCTACAAACGGAGTTCTGCGCTTGATGGAGATTTTTCACAACTTTTCATATTGATTTCCTAATTGTTTAACAAATGGTAACATTTTTGGTGTGTGGGTTAGCAGAGTGGATAGTAATTTCCAAACTTGGCTAAGACCAGATCTTTTAAATATTACAACCAAAGTTCTCTAGTTCTCAATATAGTTATACCCGCCTCTGTAGTGCAAAACATTTCGCAGTATCAAATACATACCAAAATTTAATCATTTCCTTCATCCTTTGAGAAACAATTTGAACAATATAATAACTGTTGATGCTGGAACTGAAATGCAGAAACTGAAATAAATTTATTTTGCCTTTCAGTCTGCATTTATTTCAAATGTTATGTGATACAACACCATAGAAAAACAAAAAGGACATGTTATATTTGCAAAAATATTGAAGATAGACTTTGCGTGATCGTCCTTAAAAGTTAGACTGAAAATGTGGTCCTAAGATACCTTTTTGCTCCCTGAGTCATGCTTCTTGTATGCTTCTTTCAGAAACATAATCCTGTCCAGAAGGACTCAGACAAAGATCCACATGGATCTCTCTGTGAATTAAAGTATCTGTAAAATAATGAAAGAGAAGGATGACTGATTTACCTTTTATTGATAAATAAGTCCCACTCCACGTAGATTCAAGTGTGTCCCTTTGAGCACAGTGATACATTCCCTCATCTTGTTCAACTGCTTTGATAATTTTAAGAATGCTGCTGTTCCCGTTGTTCACTACATTGAATCTTGAAGCATCGAATTGTGATCCAAAGTTTGAGGTTGTTGTTCGTTGCTGCATTATGATTAAATTCAGAGTATCTCCAGCGCTCTGCTTGTACCAGTAAATCCATGTGTTGCTCTGATATTTCGTATTAAACTCACATGTCAAAGTCACAGATTGACCAACTTCAGCTGTGATCACTGGGACTGATGTATCTATACCAGGAAAAAGCAGAATTGAAACAATAAAGAACAACTGGAAAAGAAGAATATTAGATTGTTGAAGTATGTGAAATATTTATTTCACATACTTCAACAAGAAAATATTCCATCTCAGTTCATGAAAAGTACTTGCAGCCTTGATGAAGAAGTAACAATGTGAGCCATAACAGAGTCATGGTGACACTGTCTTCGTTCAGAAAAAATATCCTTTAGTAACTAGGGGAGGTGGGGAGATTGTGAGTGTCAAATGCGTCTGATTGGTTACTTCAGAATATACAATCAAAGGGCATTTCCTGTACAGTGAGCTTCTTTTTTATGCCTTTATTTCATTTTGTTAAATATCTTTGGTTCTTCATGCATTGTAAGTCGTTCTCTGCTAAAGTCAACATATAAACAGAAACAAGGTCATGAATAATCATGACACAATCGCCTTTAACAGAGAACAAAACAGACACAATTCAGTTCCTTCCAGTGGGACTTCTGACACTGGAAGGAGGCTGCTAGTTTCTCACAGTAAGAGCAGTAGGAGCTGGTTGCAAACTCTAAGTAGGCCAGCAGGTGTCAGTCTTCATGTGAGAAAATGCAGATAAACACAAATAAGTGGATCCAAAACCTGCTGTCAAGTGTGGAGGTTCTTGATCAGTGTTTCTCAAACCCGGTCCTCACCACCCCCCTGTCCTGCCTGTTTTAGGTTCTCTGAGTGATACAATTAGAGGTACATCTAAAACATGCAGAGCAGGGGGGCAATGAGGACCAGGGTTGAGAAAGACTGTCCTAGACCAAATTTACCAGGAATGGCAAGGTGAGGCCTGTGTTTTTTCATGGAAGCACAGAAGAAAAGAATGAAACGTACAAAGAAGAACAGGGCATTATTTCATTTTTATTGCACATGGTGAACCAAAGAGCCACTTGCAACTCCAGAGCTGCAGGTCAGACAAATGAAAACTGTCATCCTATCTCAATATGGCTAAAGATAAAATGTGTCACCTTTATTTTCAGTTGTTAAAATAAAACTGTGGTGGAGGAAAAGGTGATTGATCAAAGGAATTGATTAATTACAATTTCTGTGACAGCAGAAGTGTACTTAATACAGAGTGTACTTTGTACGGAGCCCTCTAGGGGACATGGAAAACTTTTTTTTTTTTTTTGCATTACTTTCCAAAATTATTGCATTCCATTGCAATACTTTTGCGTTCGATCACAATAATGTACTGGTCTGTTCATGCAGCATAACTGAATATTGAAAGTCTGTCTGCTGTAATATAAGGTTTCATAAGGTTTCTCCGTTTATTAGTATCTCGTTTGTGAGATACCCGAAGTTTTGTATATTTTTCTTTAGGATAGAAATGCACCACAGACCTATGTACAAAATACAAAAGCAAAACAAGTCAAACATGGGTTTTTGCAGGCCTTCTAAGATATAAACAGAAACTTTCCATAAGAAGAAAAAGGAAAAAAATACATCCAAATTATTTGGACCATTTCTGAGTTATTCTCACAGGGTAACAAAGTCATCTGACAGTTTTGATTGTCTGTTTTTTGTGGTGGTAGTTTGGTTAATAAAGGGCCATTTTAATGTCCAGTTCCATCTCAGCCTTATACAAACAATTAATTAATTGATTTTCAATCAGATTTTTGCACCAAAGGGTTACAAAAGTATAGGTTAAGAAAGCCTCAATAAATGTGTATAAATTTGCAATTTTAAATTGACATTTGTGACTTTATACAAAACAGATCAGGATGTATTTGCAAATTTATTGCAAGGGAATAGAAAACCTATTGTGAGGTAACGCTAAAGAATTCCCCATGTCCCCTAGGGGGCTCTGTAGCTGATAATTAATCAACATATAGGTAAAATTTTCAAATGTGTTTAGAAATGCACCTTGACTTCCAAGTGCTCTATTAAGTGTTTCTCTAGAGCTATGCTTCTATGTTAGAAAATCATAAAATAATTATGGTGATTTTACAGTTGTTGCTGAAATATTATGTCACAGGTTGTAAGTTAGCAGCGTGACTCCTTATCGGGACAATTAAGGACTGCTTTTCTGGTAGAGTTAAGTGGGTTTCATGAAGGTGTGAAAATTAAGGATGGAAAGGCAACTAGTTAATTAGTTTCTGTTCTGTTTCCTGACTCAGTAGTTTGTTTGAACAACCAGGCACCAAATGCAGGTAAGAACTGCTATATGTGGAGTGTTGTTTCTAAATTTCAGCTTGATGTTAGTTCCAGCTTTTCAAACCCACACAGATACATGATATTTAATCAGTGGAAAGTTGAAAAGGGAAAATTAAAAAAAATTACTTAATAATAGACACTACAAATAATTAGGCAATCAAGCAACTGGTGAAGACGAGCACAGATTCTAAAAACTCATCACTTGACTGCTGACTGACTGGTTAGTGACTCAAGACCTGGCCCATGAGAAGAACTGCTGCTTCAGAGAAAAAAAGGAGGACTTGGAATATGCAGAAGACCAGAACAATCCTGAATAATGACATCTGGAGTTGGGCTCTAAATTAAAGCCAGAGATTATGCTGCTGTTGGAGTTGCTTAACCTCCTTGGAGAACGTTTAGCTTGAGTCTATGAAACATCAACCTGGTCATTGCTTTCCTATGCAATTCTCCTCAGTTGATATCTCTCTTCTGTGCTCCTTGAGGGATTTCTCCCATTAAGCTAGATTTCTCCTGTAGAATTTCAGTCGGACCAATCAGCAAACGGAAGGAGATGTTGTGAACGATGACTGTGATTCTCTGTGTTGTTTTAGGATTGTAGTCTGCCTGTAGTTTTACAATGGCAGCTGAAGAAGTGAATATAGTCAATCAGTCCATGTTGGCCATGCTTCAAAATATTTAATTAACATCAACATCCGCCGAGATCAGCTCGACACTTATGTCTTCGCAGTGAGGAATTGTTGTTTATAGTGCCGGCAATTTCCAGGAAGCTTCATATTGTCGAACTAGCGCATTGCACATGTCTCGAACTTATTAGGTAAAATGTAAAACTTCAACAGACCATTCCTCAAGCAACCAATAGTTTCTCAATAGCTGTGGGAGAACATAAGACGGTGATAATATGGCACTTGAACCTTCATCCTAAATCATGTGGAATACAAATGTAGATGCATTGAAAGCGGCATGCAGTCTTCCTAGATGTGATGTGGCTAGATGTTCAACAAAAGGCACATAGTTTCTTTATATCTAGACTCATATATGTGATGTGTGTAAATAAGACTAGAAGAACAAATTGACTTTCCGATGTCAACTCAAAATTAACATTTTCTACTTTAGGTTTAACCATTTCTAAATGCTAAAATAATTAAATGTTTTATTGCTTTCTTCAAAATCAGAAGCTCACCCAAATTTCCGTAGTATTTCATAAAAGTATATTTGAAACGGTCTGACTTGGGTTCAACATTTTGTCTGTCCTTTGACAACTTCTCACAGTAATTTACTGGAGTTTTGGCTCATCTTGATGTAACAAAATCAAGTTTGCTTCCACTACACTTAAACACAGCTTTGCCAGTTCTGACCACAAATTTGATAATCTCAAAAAGGTAGCTTTTTGTTCACTTGTGCTTTTGCAAACTGTAATCTTGTACTTTATCTTGCTTTTGGCGTGTTGATGTCTTCCTCTTTGAGGAGCCTTTCAGGAGACTCATTTCTCTGTGGATAAGAAGGTGATACAAACATTTCTTTAAAAAAAAAAAAAGAAGATTGCTCTCTGGGTCCTCCCTGCACAGACTGAAACTCTTCATAACTCAAAGATGCACCATCCACTGTTCAACAGTAAACACAAATGCGTATTGTATTTATGAAAATCAGATAGATCCATTTACATCAAGCAGTATTATTTTCCATTTTTAAGATATTTCAATTACATACAGCAATCCATCAGGTTTGATTTTTCAAACATTACAATATGTAGTTGAATTTGACATAAAATGTTGAAAATTATTTTTTATTCATTACATCTGTCTTTCATTCAGCTTCCTTCCTGCCTTCACACTTGCATTTGCATCTCACAAGTGGTTTTCTATACAAGCTGACACACTTGTATTCAAGTTGATCCTTTAACCTGTGAATACACGCATTCAGTCATCAACTCTCTCTTCTTCTTTCCTCTTGATGTTCTCCCTTCAGAGAAATGTAACGCAGCGTAGTTCAGATCAGGTCCAGCTTCAGTCTGTTTGGAAAAACACATTTACAATCAAAGTTATTTATCTAATTTCTTCATTGTGCTAATCAATATATCTGAACATTACAAAGTACTTACATCATTTACTACTTGGCTAAAGTTGTTTCTTTTCAGTGAAGAAGAGTTTTCTGTAAACATGGAAGTGATGCACATGATTACTAAATTTTAGTGTTTTATTTATTGTGATTCTAGAAAAATTTATTCAGTCACTGAAACAAACCTTTGCATTGTTGACATGCTGATCTTCGCGTTAGATAGCAAATGAAAACAATATTACCAATTACAGAAGTGACCAAACAGATTGTGACCACCAGCATGTCGTTTTCATTTGTTTTGCCTAGAAAAAAAAGGCAAAGTATTTCATTTCCTCCATTTAGATAACGTCATTGCTTCAGAAAACGATTACTTATTTTTATGATTTTGGACATTTTGAATCCTTCAAATGATGTTATGCAAAGTCGTACCGTTTCTCTGGTTAATTCCATTTCCAAATATTATCTGTCCACAAGTGGCCACAGCGCAGTAGTAAGTCCCAGTATCAGAAGAGCTGATATTCTTAGAGAAGTTATAAAAACATCTCTTCGGAGAGTCAGATCTATTCTCACAATTTTCAGCTTTTTTTTCTTCAGTGTAAATCATGTCAGGAAAAGACTTTTCTGATCTGGATCTGAACCAGAACACACTGGGTTCTCCTGAACAGGTTGTGTTCTCAGAGTCAGAGAGGACCGAACACTGCAGAGTCTCTGAACCTGTTGGATCTGAGATTGTTGGTTGTGAAAGAACTGTGTAGTTTGATGTCCTTTCAGTGATTCCTGTGAAATATTATATTGAAACAAAATCAAATAAGAAAACGAGGGTTATGTTTGAAAAATGTTTGTATCAAATTTGGCAATAAAAACTTTAAACTTGAACTCACTAATGATCTACAGCTCACAAAGTACAGTTATTTTTATTTTTTTCATTGATTTTAACTTTGGTGTTTTATAATATTGTATTAAATTGCCAACACTCATCACATACAATCATTAATTCACACAAGAAAATCTCGGCTGTTTTAAAACAATGTTCACACTTTTAAAAATGCTATTTGAATAGGAAATAAGGAAATTATATTTTTGTATGATTAACTTTCAGTTATAAATTAATTTTACAAATTGAGTGTTTTTTGGGTTGACATTGTTTTCCCACAGAATTTTATACTACGTTCATCATTGTTTCATAAATAAGGACATTTGTGAGTTTGCGGTTCTCCACATATTAAAATATTTAAATGTAATTTTGAAACCAAGCACAGACCATTTGACTGTTACAACTGCAGACCTTTTAAAATGTCTACTTTCTCCATATGATTATACTCACTATAGTGAAAAACATTGCGCAGTATCAAATATGAATTAAAATATGGTAATTTACTTTGTACATGGAGGAACAATCAATGGACATTTGTAGAATCTACAGTTCACTAATTATAGATGCAGAAACTGCAATAACTTGTTTTTGTCTTTCAGTCTGCATTTATTTAATAGAATATAAGACAATAGTAAAAACACAGAAAAAAACATTAATATTGAAATTAAATATTGCATGTTGGTTCCAAAGCCAGTCATCACAAACTATCCACTAAAAGTTTGGTTTTGCCCCTTAGGCCATGCTTCCTTCTTAGATTATATATTTTTCAGTAACATCATTATGTCCAGTTGGAATTCAAAGATACACACTGATTAAGCTGTTTGTTAAAAAAATATCTGAAATACTGGAAAAGAAAGATGATTAATTTACCTTTTATGGATACATAAGTCCCACTCCATATAAAGTCAAGTGCGTCCATTTGAGCGCAGTGATACATTCCCTCATCTTGTTGAACGGTTGTGAAAATTGTAAGACTGCTGTAGTTCGTTACACTGAATTTTGAAGCAGAGAATGCTGGTCCATAATTTGGGTTTGTCGTTCGCTGCTGCATCACGATTAAATCCAGAATATCTCCAGCACTTTGCTTGTACCAGAAAATCCATTTGTTGTTCTGATATTTCAAACTAAAAGCACAAGTCAAAGTCACAGATTGACCAAGTTCAACTGTGATCACTGGAACCAAAGAATCTATTTTGGGGGGGAAACAATGAAAACAACATGAAAACAATATTAAATTGAAATGAACCAAAATATATATATATCGTAAAGTATATATATCATATACTTTAACAAGAAAATATTCCATCTCGATTCATGACAAAAATACTTACATCCTTGATGAAGAAGTAACAATGTGGTAAGCCATAACAGAGTCATGGTGACACTGTCTTCATTCAGAAAGAAGATGCTTTTATAGTTGTGGGAGGTGTGGAGATCCTGACTGTCAAATCATCTGATTGGTTACCTCAGAATATATAATCAAAGGTCATTTCCTGTATGTACATATGGTTTGTTTCCGTTGTTGTGCCTTTATTTCATTTTTTTAAATATATGTTGGCTTTGTGTGCACCATCAATAGTTCTTTTCTAAAGACAATACAACACAGAAGAAAAGTTGCAAACAAACATGGCACAAAAATCGGGCGCAGGGAACCGATCGTAAAATGTTTATTAATCGGACCGTTTATGACCAGTGCCATCTGCAAGTCAACTGTTGCATCTTTAAAAAAAACACTATGATCACAGTTGGTTTGAATAGATGTAGCTCCAACAAATGTTCAATCAATCAATCAATCAAATTTTATTTGTATAGCACATTTCAGCAGCAAGGCATTTCAAAGTGCTTTACATAATTAAAATAAAAACAACATGTGACATTGAATAAACAGTGAGAAAGAGAGATTTTTTAAAAAATGTTCAGGATTTTAGATGATGACTCATTATTAACAGAAACTTTGAGTTTGAACATCTTATAGCCACCAAAATTATTAAACAAACTATTTACTTTATTTTGTCGCCCAAGTTAAGTTGACATTTTGAGCCTCTGCATTTAAGAACCCATTAAAATTTACAGGCTTAAAAAGCATTTTTAGCTTTATGTAACAGTGTAGCATTGTCCTATGGTCAGTCAGTTTGTGATCTCTGCTGTTTTCTTTCTGAACAATAAACCAATTGATCAGACTCTGAGCTATAACACTATACATAAATAGAGATTAGGGACAGAGCTGCCACACCTAGTTATTTATCAGATAATTTTCTCTTCTGTCTAAAAAATAAGTTATCCATATTACAAAAACAAGACCTAAAAACAATTAATCTTTTCACTGCATATCAATAGAAATGTGCTAAAAGTGGCTTGGAGATTCAAAGAATCAATTGAATTCTGGAGTTTCAGCCAGTGTGACAAAGAAGCACATCATCAGTTCATTTTTAAAGTTATACATGGACATAATTGTTGATGCCCCTCTGTTAATGACCGAAAAGCCCACAATGGTTTCTAAAATAAGATAAAATAGACAACAATAATAATGAATAAAAATATAGTGAAAATTACTCAATGATTGCTTTTGAATTGTTGTTCAAGAGAATCACTATAAAAAACAATAATGAAACAAGGCCTGGTCAAAAATGATGGTACGTATAATTTAATTGTTGTACAACCTTTTGAGGCAATGAAAACTACAATCAAACAATTGCTGTAACTGCTAATGAGACTTCTTCACCTGCCCAGAGGTAATTTGATGCACACCTTGTGGGCAAACTGCTCCAGTTGACTCAGATTTAAAGACTGTCTTCTCTAGACAGCACATTTTGTCTCCTTCCATAGATATTCAATATAATTTAGATCAGGGATCATAGAAGGCCGGTTAAGAATCATCCATCCATCCATCCATTTTCTTGCACCCTTGTCCCTTAGTGGGGTCGGGAGGGTTGCTGGTGCCTATCTCCAGCTAACGTTCAGGGCGAGAGCGGGGTCACCCTGGACAGGTTGCCAGTCTGTTGCAGGGCAACACAGAGACACACAGGACAAACAACCATGCACACACACACACTCACACCTAGGGGCAATTTGGAGAGGCCAATTAACCTGACAGTCATGTTTTTGGACTGTGGGAGGAAACCGGAGTACCCGGAGAAAACCCATGCATGCACAGGGAGAACATGCAAACTCCATGCAGAAAGACCGGGGCCGGAAATCAAACCCAGAACCTTCTTGCTGCAAGGCAACAGCTCGTTTTCTCTTGGGTGTTTATAGATGTGTGTTTTGGGTCAATTTTCTGTTCTAAGATCCTTGACCTGTGACAGAGACCAAGCCTCCAGACGCTAGGCAGCATACCCTGCAAAGATTTGAGACGCACTGTGCCAAATGTTGCAAAATAGCTCCAGAAAATTAGCAGTTTTCACTCATGTTTCAAAGTAGGGACACTGTTTTTGTCTTTCCATGCTTCCTTTTATCATCTGTGAACGTAGAGATGATAATCCTTGCTTCTGTCAGACTGCCCCAGGGCAGCTGTGGGTACAATCCACATTATCAGCATGTGAATGAGTGTGTGAATGGCAATGACTCGTAAGTATGATCTCATTTAACTTCTTTGGAGGTTGTTATGGGCTCTTTGGCTACCATTCCATCTTTTCTTCAATTTATCAATTTTCCGCCCACAGCCAGAGAAGTTGGCTATAAACTGCTGAACCTTAAACCTCTGAATAATATGAGAAACTGTTGTCACAGGAGCAACAAACTGCTTGGAGATGGTCTAACCTTTATCTTTAATATGTTTGTCTATATATTTTTTCTAATATCCTGGGACACCTCTCTCCTTTGGTTCCTTTAGTCCATGCTCAGTGTGGTGCATACCATGACTCCTAACAGCACAGTGACTATTTGCCACCATTTAAATAGGCAGACTGATTGATTACGAACTTGAAGACATTTGTAAAGGACACACACCTTGGACCATAAGATGTTCCAATGCTCAAATTATTTTCAGTTTTTCCAGAGGTGCCATCATTTTGTCCCGGCTTGTCTGTCCGTCCGTCCGTCCGTCCGTCCGTCCATCCATCCATCCATCCATCCATCCATTTTCTTTACACTATTAAGAGAATAAAATCATTAACTTCTGGCTCGTTATATTCTCTTGTGTTCCCGGATTCAATGATTCCATGCATGGAAACAAAAGCCACACAGAGATGACAGCGTCACAATAATCAGCATTTATTCAAGACAGATGCAGACTATCACCAGAAAAACACATCACACAACATCAGAAAACTCAGAGCACAGACAACACATGCATTTACCTGAGAAAAGGAAAAAGACAAAAGATGGAAACGACAAACAGACAGCAAAGACGTCTTTGGAGAATTGCAAGCGCAAATCTGATTTGTTACTCTGTGTGGAAAGTTTTATCTCGTTTTCTTTAATTTATTCAAATAAGGCGTATCTTTGCTCATCTAACCAGGACCTGTCTCTGACCCTCTCTGTAAAGCTATTTGCTCCCATTGTCTAAGGAGAGCTTCTCCAAACTCATGCTGCTTTATGGCTTTCACAGATGAGTGTGAAAAGCTGGAAATTCCTACTGATTGTTTCCCAGACAGACAAACGGCAGATCAGAGATCTTGGCAAACAATCTGCTTTAACTACAGGTAAAATAAGGGTCAATAAGGTCATGTTAAAACTATAATTAGGCTATTTCTATCAAGTCATGTTAAATTTTAAAACTAGCTTATTTTAAATTTATTTTTCTTAACAACACCCTTGTCCCTTGTGGGTTTGGGAGGGTTGCTGGTGCTTACACAAGCTTCTCATCATAATTCACTGGAGTTTTGGTAAATCCTGACAGAACCAAGTCAGGTTGGCTTACCCCTCACTCACATACACTACTTTGTCATCTCTGGCCACAAAATTTCTTCCAGATCTAAGTTCATCTAACTAATGCTTTGGTTCATTCTTCATATGGAAAACCCATTCATGCCTTGGCTTTGACTTCCTGTTTGACTTAAGATGTAGCTTCAAAATTTGCACGTAGCTTCCTTTCATCATGAGGCCATCTGTTTTGTGAAATATATAATGTGTCCTTCAGTGAAACACCAACATAGTACAAATCTGCCAAGTTTGAAAAGCTTCCCCCTTTTGCCTGAAGTAAAAAAAACATATTATTACTTAATATATCAATTTCAGCTGCCAGTTAGAGGATGTCTATGTTTTTGTTTGTATGTGTATGTGTTGTATGTTTCATTTGGTGGATTAATGTCTTCCTGTGTGGATTATGACACTCTCTGATGAGCCTCAACCAACATATTTTAAAGATTCTTTTGTTCTGAAGATGATAAACACTTTTCTCAACAAAACTCATTCATCCCTGCAATGTCTCATGGTTAGACATCTCCATAGTGTTTATACTTGCACATAATTGTTTGAACAGATGAGGGTGGCACCATAAGGCATCTGAAAGCTGAACCCAAACATGATCAGGAGTTAGTCCACTATTCTCTTCATGATATCTTGACTAATAACTTAATTTTGTTGTTTTTGGATACCAAAAAAGGAATGTATGTTCAATGACATCACAATAATGTGATTGAGTAATAAAATGCATCATGCAGATATGATGTGAAGTAAGAGTAACAGATGTATTTTGTTATTTGAGAAAAATTAAGAAGAAAGTTTAAAATGATACATATGCATTATTTAGGTTTTATTGCAGGGAGGTGGGAGTCAGAGTTCTGACATTGTTCATTACTGTTATACACATCCAGTGTTCAAAAGTTCAAAAATCTCAGTTACATAAATTTAGAGGAGAAATCAAAAAGATCTATAGAGATGTTTTTATTTTTCACTCCTAAGGAAAATACGAGGCATCTTGTTTACCTTTTATGTAGACAAACTTGACAAAGTATTGAAACTGCACAATTTTTTCATTATATCTTTCATTCAGTTGTCTGCTTGAATTCACAACTTTTATTTCTATGTCACTAACTATGCATTTGCATCTCACAAGCGGTTTTCTTTACAAGCTGACAGATATTCAAGCTGATCCTTTAACCTGTGAATACACACTTTCTTCAGTCATCAACTCTCTCTTCTTCTTTCCTCTTGATGTTCTCCCTTCAGAGAAATGTAACGCAGCGTAGTTCAGGTCAGGTCCAGCTTCAGTCTGTTTAGAAAAGCACATTTACAATCAAAGTTATTTAGTAATGTTGAGATGTATTGTTTAGTATTAAAAAGAACAAATTAGGCAATTAAGGTTTTTACTTACATCATTTCCTATTTGACTAAAGTTGCTTCTTGTCTCTGAAGAAGAGCTTTCTGTAAACATGGGTGCAACACATATGATTACTCAGTTTCAGTGTTTTTTATTTAATGCGATTCTATTTTTTTCTGTCATAACATGTTTGAAATGTATAATTCAGTCACTGAAGCAAACCTTTAAATCGATGACATGCTGATCTTTGTGTTCGAAAGCAAATGAAAAAAATGTTAAAAATTACAGAAATGACCAAACAGATTATTGCAGCTATTGTGACCAGCAGCATGTTGTTTTCATCTGTTTTACCTAGAAAACAAAGACAAATAACGTAAATTGTCTCCATCAAGATAATGTTACTTCAGAGAACAATTACTTATTTGTGATGATTTAAGAAATTTTGAATGATATCTCAAATGATGTAAGTCATACCGTTTTTAATTTCATTTCCAAATATTATCTGTCCACAAGTGGCCACAGCGCAGTAGTAAGTCCCAGCATCAGAGGAGCTGATGTTCTTAGAGAAGTTGTAAAAACATTTCTTCTGAGAGTCAGATCTCTTCTTACAATTTTCTGACTTTTTTCCATCGGTGTAAATCATGTCAGGAAAAGACTTTTCTGATCTGGATCTGAACCAGAACACACTGGGTTCTCCTGAACAGGTTGTGTTCTCAGAGTCAGAGAGAACCGAACACTGCAGAGTCTCTGAGCCTGTTGGACGGGCGGGACCTGAGACCGTTGGCTGCTGAACAATACTCGTTAGCTGTGAAAACACAGTGTAGTTTGATGTCCTTTGAGGCATTCCTGTGAAATAATCATATTATTTGTCAGTAATCTATTAAAACAAACTGAAATATTAAAAATATTAAATATTAAAACCAAAATCAGGTCGTCTGCAAGTCATTTAGCACCACGTTCTCCACGAACATGCTATGCGCGATAGGAGAGGGGTGACCATCGTCCGGCCACGCCCCAGCCCAGTCACGGAAGGCGCTCCTCGCCGACCGGAGTCGGGTATCGGAGTCCGACCGAAGCGATGCGGCGCTACGGTATCGTTACGTCTAGGCGGGATTCTGACTTAGAGGCGTTCAGTCATAATCCCACAGATGGTAGCTTCGCCCCATTGGCTCCTCAGCCAAGCACATACACCAAATGTCTGAACCTGCGGTTCCTCTCGTACTGAGTAGGATTACTATCCGAGTAGTAATTACTATTACTATTACTATTACTATTACTATTATCCGAGTAAGACGGATAGATAAAAACTTTATTAGTCCCTTTGGTATTTTCCTTCAGGGAAATTTTAGAATTTCTACAATTTCTGTAAATTGTAAAATAACCAGGAAATTTGTAGAATTTAGAATTGTAGAATTTTAGTACTCAATTTGTTTTTTTAATACATTTAGCAAAATCTTTCAACATTTCTTTTTATGGCACATTGATTTAAAAAAATGTCAGTCATGACAAAAGCACAACAGTCAAATGTTGAAACAAACAAATTAAGTCACAACACTGTTGTAGCAGGCAGATAAAATATAAGACAAACAAATACATCTATTTCATAGATGTATTTTCTATAGACAGATTATGCAACAAAAAGATCAGGTTAAACATTTTCACTAGTTTAAGTTTAAGAGAAAATATTTATGCTCAGGTTTTTCATCCATGTAATTTAACTTCAGTTTGGTTCCTGACAGTTTGATACTTTTGTTGATTTAAAGTTAGTTTGTGCACTGTTAAGAAAAATGTAATAAAATATCCATAACTTACTGTAAAATACCAGCAGCTGTGATTGCCAGAATTTTACAATCCGTGTTAATATCCTGGTGATATTTTACCGTAAATTAGAGACTTTATTTTTTAACAATGTGGTTTTGCAGTTTGTAAAGATTTATTTACTTTTCCAACCAGACAAAGAAAGATCATCTGAAATATTATAACCCTAGACATAATAAAGAGTTTATTTACTAACCATGATTATAACCAACGTGGTGAAAAATATTGCACAGTACCTAAAATATACACTAAAATGCTTTACTTTTTTTTTACTATTTGGAACAATAATAACTACAAATGCACAAAATGGAATAAAATGCCTGTATTTATTTTATATGTAAAAAATACATATGAAATAAATATTTTATTGACTTGATAATAAAACATATTTACAAAAATATTCAAATTAAACATTGAATACTGTTACCAAACAAATTACTCACTAAAAATGTGGTTCTTTTGTCACCCTGAGCCATACTTTATCATTTTCAGCAACATAACTTTGTCCAGTTGGATTTCACACAAAGTTATGTTACACTGGTCAATTCATGAATTAAAAAATATTTAAAATACTGGAAGATTAAATTACTGTATGTTACTGGCATGATATATAATCATGTCTAGTTGGATTTCTGATGATATAACCCTCTGGTCAATTTGTAAGTTAAAAAATATTAAAAATAAAGGAAGATAAAAATGACTGATTTACCTTTTACTGATATGTAAGTCCCATTCCAGGTAGATTTAAGTCTGTCCATTTGAGCGCAGTGATACATCCCCTCATCTTCATTAACTGCTCTGAAAATTGTAAGGCTGCTGCTGTGCTCATTTGATGTTACAATGAATTTTGAAGCAGAGATTCCTGGTCCATAGTTGGGGCTTATACTTGTCTGCAGCATCGCAATTAAAGTCAGAATATCTCCAGCACTCTGCTTGTACCAGTAAAGCCACATGTTGCTCTGATATTTCATGGCAAAATCACAAGTCAAAGTCACAGACTGACCCAGTTCAACGGTGACAACTGGAACCAGAGTATCTATAATGGGGGGGGAAAATTCAGTAAAGAAGAACATGAAAAAGAACAATACTATATAGATAAGAGTCCAGGCCAGTTTTTCAGGAAAATATTTTCATGTAATCAATATCTCAATTCAAGTAAATAGTACTTACATACTTGATGAAGAAGTGACAATGTGAGCCATAACAGAGTCATGGTGACACTGTCTTTATTCAGAAAGAAGATCCTTTAGTAACTAAGGGAGGTGTGGAGATCCTGTCCGTCAAATGCGCCTGATTGGTTACCTCACAATATACAATCAAAGGGCATTTCCTGTATGTACAATGAGCTTTTGTTCTCATTTTATGAATCTATTTTTCATTTCATATAAATGTTGGTTTTGCATGCACTATTAATGGCTCTTTACTAAAGATAATAAATAACACAGAAGCAGGATAATAAGCAAACATGATACAAAATTTCGATGCAGGGAACAAATTGCAAATGTTTGTTAGTCTCACATCTTTATAGCCAGCGCCTCCAGCAGGCCAGCTTTTGCTGCATCTTTGAACCACACTATAATCCCAGATTTAAATTTAGCGGTTTTTGATTTCAAAGGACTCATTTCACTCTAGATAATGACACCGACCATCCGAAACAGCATCTTTAAAAGCTTTATTGCTTTTGTTTTGAAGGTGGTACACAGTTCTCATCAAAACTTTGACGTACTGTGTCCATGGTGTACTTAAATAAATTCAGATGAGCATCTGGAAATTGTACCCAAAGATGAATAGGAATTGGACTATAACTGATGTAAGTGCATATTACTATAAATTCTAATAAAGGGTAAGTAATACAAAAAAAATCTTATGACAAAAATAGTGTAACTTTCCATGCAAAAATGTTTTTTGAAGAAAATATTTTACTCTGCATTTGCTTCAAAAGTAGTAAATATGTACTGGAAGAAAATAAAGTGAAAGAAATGTAGTGGTATAGAAATATACATAATTCCACACAAATAGTTTCCAGGTGAGAAGTTCCGGTTCTTAAGGTGGGCGTGGTGTATATAAGGGAGCTGCGGCGTTCATTCAGGCATGTGTCTTTGTTCTCCCACTGTGTGGCTTGCGTCCGGTGGACTCTGGCAGCGGAAAGCAACAAATCGCTGGCTGGTGCATGTTGCGCTGATATTCTGGTGGTAGGTGTTCTCTTTCCCTGCACTTTAGCTGATCTTGGTCACAATTGTTTTTAAAGTTGGACTGCGGCGGGTGTGGCATCGGCACACCCATTTCACCTCCTGTTGTGGCGTGACAAGCGGGCCACTCCTGGTCCTGATGTTTTGATTTGCATTGTCTATTGTTGACTGATTTCTATTTCTTTACTCATTTTGTTTACGGCCCTTTTTGTTCTTTATTTAGTCGGGCTGATATTGTTTTTCTTATTGGGTTTAAGATTGTTATATTGGTTAACTGCTTCTCTTTTGTTGTTTTGCAGTTGCTGAGGTCCGGTGGCGGTGTGGGTGTGGTGACAGTGTCTTCCTCTTCTGCGTGCTGTGATTCTTGAGTTTGGGTTGTCTCACTGCGTCTGGTGTGTTAAAGGGTTTTTTTTGGTTTGCTGTGTTTGGCGGATGCCAACCCTATAGCGCCCCCTCCGGCCGGTAACCTCAGCTACTGCACTTTCTTCTTTTCTTTGATTTTTCTTGATTTCTTTTGTTTCATTCTTAAAAGAAACTGGTTTTAAAAAGAACATTTTAAAAAGAATTTAATGGTTTTTTATCATTTTGAAACAGTCTCCGATGTTTTAATCCCTGCATAACTGAACCTGTGTGCCTTAAACAAGAGGTAATATTCTCTGGGTGAAATTCCCAGGTTGACGTTGTTGAGCAATTTACTAAAACTAAACTTCCACAAAATCTGAGTTTCCCAACTAGTGTCGCCACAGAAAATGAAAAGAAACATTGAAGACATTTACCACTCATCTAAAGTTTGTAAATGAGGTGGAGGACATTTCTCTGCTCTCTCAAATAAGATCCTTTTATAGAAACTGATCTATATCAAAATGCCATCAATTAGAGGTTACATGCCTACATGTAATGTTTAGTATATTTACACTTCACTGACAAATAAATTCCTTTTTATGTGTTATTGAAGTGATAAAGCTCAATGTCAGCACATTGATGTGTTCCCTCATCTTGTCCTTTAAAATTGTGATGTTGCTGATTTTCTTGCTGATTGTTACATTGAATCTTGAAGAAAAATTCAGTTTGATGCCTGCGTCATTATTCATTTCAGTTTCTCCTGCACTCTGCTTGTACTGTTAAAGCTATGTGGTGCTTTAATGTTCATCGGTAAAAGTCAGTCACAGGTTCACTAAGTTCAACTGTCACTGAAACAAAAGTATATCTTCACAGTGGTGAAAACAATCCGCCAGTGAAATGTGTGTGAAACAAAAGATGGCATAGAAAAATAAACAATATTATATTGTGAGGAACCAAGCTGAGTTGAGTTTGGACATATTCTGTCTAAATTTATACATGTGCTAGCATATCTGATAATGAGATGACAGTGAGAACCACATCAAAGTTATTGTGAATCAGTCATCAGTACTGGGTTCTTTACTTAGAGGTGGAGATGTGGTGATCCCAGCTATCATATGAATCTGATTGGCTATCATCAAATAACGGCATGAAGGGCATGTCCTGTTTGTACAATGGATCTTTTTTCTGTTTCCTTCTTTTGTTCATTTGGTGATGCCTGTTGTGTTTGACTACCTTTTAGAGGGCTGACATGACACTAAATAGAAAACAGTTGACTATTCCCATAAGAGATTTTCTTAGTAATTTGTTTCATGTGGGGGGGGGGGGGGGATTAATTGGGTGTCAAAAGATTTTTTTTTTATGTATGGCTAAAATAATTTGTGGAGTTGTACATAAGAATCTGAAAAGATATACCTACGGTTTTGCATTACTAAAAGAAAAACTTCAAATATAGTTACAACTCACAGCATTTTACTGACTTAATGTTCACAGTTACAAGGCACAAATAGTTTTGCACCAAAACAAACTCTGTATGTGGGTCACTTTCCAAAAAAAACAAAAAACGCTGCAACTGGTGGCTTGTGCATCTGTTTGCAAATGCGAAGAAGGAAATTGTGCAATGTAGTTAGTTTCTTAACAGGAGAGACTTCAAAAGAAAGTGTCTAATTTAGTTCTTAGAAAAAGACTGTTTTTTAGACACTGCTCTGTGAAAGTATAAGTGAGACATCCCATGACCTGTAGGTGAGAATGTGCTGAATAACAGGAAGCCACAATTTAAAAAAATTAACAGAACATCACACAGGTAGATGAGCGTACAACAAAAGTTTTTTAAAATATGGGTTAAAGTTTGTACTTGGAGCTTTTTAAATAAGTAGTTAACATATCTTCTCTTTTTGTGGAGACATAATAACACAAACTATATTATGGATTGTATGTGTTACATGTTAAACAATTCACTCCAAGTTTGATTGATCTTGGTATTTTAGATTTGAACTAAAAAACAAGGAGATGTAGCCTTATCAGACAGCCACTTAAGACTCATTTTGAAACTTTTTATTTTTTTACCATTGCTAATACATTGCTGTGACGGTAAAAAGTATCTTACAAGAATCAGGAAGAGATGAATTAACATATTTATTCAAATCTTCCAAAGCAAGAACAAAAAAAAAAAAAAGAAAAATCAAAGAAGTCTGTAAAGTCTGCACCAGCTAATTGTTCATTGTGGCTGACGTTTACAGATTTTGGTCTGTAGATCTTAAAAAAGACATGAATTTGAACACATCCTATGTAAATAGGGTATTTACATAACAGAACAAAGAATTTAAGCAACAGCTGAAAGAAATTATACTGGTTTTGATGGGCTATTCAGAACAAAGGAATCTCGTAAACATAAGTGTCTCAGTGGGTAAAGTAGTCATTGTACAAGTGAACAGTCGTGGATCTGATTCCAGCATCTCCGTCACGTGTTGATGGGCCCATTGGCAAGGCACTTCATTCCAAGTTCCACAATAGTGGCAAACATATTATAAACATGGTGCAGAACATTACAGCACTTCAAACAATTAAAAATCCTCCAAAATCAACTGTTGATATTATTGGATTTGAGACATCAGCACACATTCAAACATTTTGTCCATGCATTGAAAACATTAAGCTAATCTGAGTGAAAACACAAGCAACCAGAGAAAACATGCATCCAATGTCCTCTTCTTTTAATTAAAATGTTATATTACATGAACACTGCCGTGATGTTTAACTCCAAGGAATTATGTACAAGATTGATCATTGCAAAAGTTATGCTGAACAAAAACGTTTTACTGCTGCAGACTTCATCTTTTGTCTTTTGCCGTTTTCATCACGGTGAAGATGACTGCAGAATACAGCCTCCTGTCTTTTATCTAGAATTAAATAAGAAATTGAAGCAGCTTTGATACAAGTTTATCAGCATGTATGATTTCACAGCAGTGCTAATACTTCACCTGTTCTCTCTTCTGACCAGGGATTTCGTGCAGCTCAACAGCAGCTGGGTTATAGAACAAAAATGAATAAAGGTCCAACATTTTTAAGTAAACAAGTAAACTAATAGTCCATTAAATATTAAGAGGTTTCTCGTCTACATTTAGTTTACAGATCAGTAACCAATACAAAAGTTGAATTCAAGACACTTGTAAGAGAATACCATTGAATACTCATTTACTTTCACTTTAGCATGTAGATGCACACAAGATACATATTGAAGTTGTGTATTGTAAACAGATTAGTACAAACAACAAACCTATTTTATCTTCATTAAACTTCTTTTTGTTACTTCTGCTGAAAATCAAAACGAAGTTCACCAGCACAGAACAAGCCAAAAGTCCTCCGAGCACAATATCAGACAGGAGCACTTCTTGTCCTAAAATAAGAAAATATTACAAATATTTTAACATCTCGGGTAAATTCTAGAAGTTTACTTAAATCTAGAAGAGTGATTTGAGATTTTGATTTAAAAATCTTCACAGATGGTTTTATTAATCTGCATATTGTTGCAATGGGAGCATGTTGTGATTCAGATAAAAGCGAATGATGAAATATTTGTATGTTAAACATTCCTAAGGATTTTACCACTATTTGGTTGTAATTTATTTTTAGTTTTAAAACATTTTATCTGTTACTGTGAATTTATCAGGTACTGTTTGCTCCAAACTCAGTCTATAGCTGAATTATTTAGAATTGCCTTTAAGGATTCATTCTATAGTAAACCTTTGAAAGTATAATGCAGGTTATCCTGGAGCATATGGAAAATAAAGGAAAATTATGAATTAACGTTCTATTACTGTAAATGCAATTTTTTGTTTGTTTACGCTTCATGTAGATATCAGTAGATTAAAGAAAAATGCACCTATAAAATATAAAATGGCACTTGTTTTACCTAAATGCAAATTTGTCTTCACCTTGGTTCCTTTCATAAACAGGATCTCACCACATTTGACCACAACACAGTAATTATTAGTCATTCAAGGTAATGTCTTATTCTAAATTCTTTAAGGATTTATTTAATTGTAAATGTAAGAAAAGGCATTATTAAAGATGTACCTAAAATCTTGCCTGTCTCCACGTTGGTTCCTTCTCCAAACAGGATCTCTCCACAAGTGACCACAGCACAGTAGTAAGTCCCAGTGTCCGATGAGTTTCGTATACAGTAGTTTTGGACAGACGGTATTCACAGCTCCTTCCTGCTTGTTCTCCACACAGTGTTTTTTATCAGCATAGATGAATCCTGGATTAGATTCTGATTCTGCTCTGAACCAGAACACATCGTGTTTATCTGCACACTGGTCCGTGCTTCCGTTTTCCTTTTTCTCTGGGAAAAGTGAACACTGCAGAGTCACACTGGTTCCTAGCAAAATCGACTTCATGTCTGAAGTTTGATTCACACGGTAAGACTTCTTGTTTTGAGAATCTGAGTATAAAAAAGAAAGTTTTATAAAAACAGCAATTAAAAACTTGCATCATTTAGGTATAAATCCAAAATCAGCAAAAACCCTAAAAAATATGTCTTACCATTGACAACCAAATTTGTGCCATTCAAAAATGTCATTTTGTATACCGATCCTCCCTGACATAAATATGTTGCTTCATCCTTTTTGCTGACATTTTTTATGGTGAGAAAATGCGTCTTTGCCACTTGGTCAATTTGAAAACTTGAGTTTGGAAAGTGCTGATCCAGCTTCACTTTGTCAAATTTGCCTACAGAAACTGTTTGGGCCATATGTCCATAATTCATCTTATACCAGAAAAACAACCCATTATCACAACCAGATGTATCACATGTCAGATTCACAGTTTGGCCGAGTTCAGCTTCAATCACAGGAATCACAGGAACCTTTAGGGCTGGAAGCACAACTAAAATAAAGAACAGCAACCATTGTATTAAATGACTGTGCCACTAAAGTGCAGACATGAAACAACACAATTTTACGTATTTCAGTTATTCTTAGATTATACAGGACGTGAACTCACCCATTGTGCTTAGAAAATAAATAGCAGTCAGTCCTCTGAACATTGTGTTTAGTTACCTTTCTCTTGCAACAACCAACATCTTCTGACTCAGATTTAGGTTAACAATCTTTCGCTCAAATCAAGGTGATTGGCTGAAACAGAAAATGCACACACCACAGTTCTGTGCTGCAATGACCCATTTTCACTGACTGAAAAATACCTTTCCACTATTTTTTTTGCGTAGTATTGTCAAGCAAATCATTATTTGTACTAGTATTTTGAGTATATATAGTTATGGACTGGAGTCATTAAGCATTTTTGTACGATAAATTTATATTTTTGTAATTAAAGCAATAATTGAAACATGTATATGCTCGATTCATTAGAAGTAAGAATTTTTTTAGTATACCATATTTATGTTATGGCTGTATAAAAATATTAAGTAAAATATTTTCTCGAAGTATGTAATAGTCAAAAACACATAGAACAATGTTGACATTTATCAAATGACAAACTTTCTAGTTTTTTCTTGACTAGGGCAAATTTTTTATCATCTATGGGGATTATACCCTACAGTATATTAGTTGTACAGAAGTCTGTCAAATTGCAAAACTACCAAACTACAAGTTCTTTTCCTCCCCACATAGTTGGTGCATATTACCAAGCAGTTCTCATGCATACTTGGTGTAATGTTTATGCAGCAATTAATTGAAGATTAAAGAAAAATTATGTAAAATAGTTAAGTATAGTGTCCATGACAAGTTGTCAAAGACAGATATGTATTAAACACATTTAGAACAAAAAAGACAATGTTTTATACATATTTAAATCTGAGTAACATGCAACCTTGAAGAGCATTACAGCCAGACAATGACTTCTGTTTGTACATCTTTAGATTATTTCAACATCTGTTAACCATTATATTGTATCGCCTTTTGAATAAAATATTTCAATCTTGTCGAATTATAATATTGTTCAGGAAAACCCTAGATTCTGTAGCTTATGTGGATGTAACACACACTTCTGATACAGCTAAACGTTTCTGTTCACCAATTAATATCCTGATATTTTAATAATGTCACAATCAATGGATATTCCACCACTTCACAGATCGCCAGACAACCCACAAGGTCCATATAGATAGATGGCTATGTCCTAGTTTAACAAAAAAAAAGTCTAAATACAGTAATGAAGTCTACTGTCCTTATATAATTATTCAAACTAATACTCTGCACAAAGTTTTGAAATGTTGCTCCAAATAAACGTAAAGTGGATTTAGATTATTCAGCAGAAAAGCTTGTGTGACATCTTTTAAAGACCAAAAGCTTTTACAGCAGCAAACTTTTCTTTTTCTGGTGATTTTTCAGCATTATGATCCGTTTTCATCACGGTGAAGACTGCAGCGGTGTACACCCGTCTGTCTCCAAATCCCTAAGTAGAAAAATTACAGCACAACTTATAAGGTCAAGAAGGGAACTTGTTTGTACTTTGCAAAATGTGTCCAAACATTTGATGAAAAGCAGTGTCAACATTTCACCTGTTGGCTGTTCTGAGGTTTTTGCAGCTTAGCAGGAGCTGGACAGCAAAAGAAGCAAAAATAATTATAATCCAGAAGCAACACTTTCCTTCTAGAGATGTACAGAGTAATTATCTTCTATTACCTTGACAATGTTCACATTTGCTTTTGTTCGGGGAGCAGATGAGGACAAGTAGGGCTATTAAGCATATGGCTAAAACGGTAGACAGGACAAAAGTGACAGTGATGGCCTCCGACGGCCACAGACCTGATTCTGTAGCATTATTGTAGAAACGGCAAGAAAGAGAATAATAATCATCACACTCATCTTGCATCCAAATTGGCTAAAAGTAAACAAGTGATTTACATTAAATAAGTGATGTAGATTTCTTGTTCTCACACAAACTCAAATGATTCAGTGAAAATATATCAAATTGCACATTTACCTTGAATATTCAAGTTGGCTCCATTTCCAAATAATATTTCTCCACATGTGGCGACAGCACAGTAGTAAGTCCCAACATCAGAGGAGCTGGCTTTCATTGAGAAGTTATAAATGCATCTCTTCTGAATGCCGGCTCTCTTTTCACAAGTTCTTGAACTTTTTCCATCAGTGTAGATGAGATCCGGGTAAGGTTTGTCAGATCCAGCTCTAATCCAGAACATACTGGGTTCCTCTGAACATGGCTTTTGGTCGGAGTCAGAGAGGAAGGAGCACTGCAGAGACACTGAGTCTGCTGGATTAGCAGAGTGTGAAACTGCAGGCTGCTGAACAACTTTGTAGTTTGATGTTCTCCTTGTTTCTATGTTCAAAAGAATTAAATGTGTTTTTACTTCCATGTTTTTGGGTTTAAATCTAATTTACTTAATTATTTTTAACTAATAATGTATTAAGGTTGCAATGAAATATAGAAATAATAGTTTCTTCTTAGTCCAAAATAAACTGACATTTAATTTTACATGTATGTATATTGCAATCAACATTTGATCAAATTATGCCTTCATTTATATGCATATGTATATTTATTTAACACCATGGGAGAAAATGTTTTACTATCTTTTGTGTCCTCAGAGAGAGAAAACATTTGAGTACTTCAACTCATCTCAGTCACATGCCTTAACTTCACATTGAAAAATACACAAAGATCATTTCATTTTTAAAAATTGTAATTTTTTTGCATTCATTACCTTTTAATGACAAATAAGCTCCACTCCACATAGTTTGGAGCCAGTTAAGGTAAGCACAGTGATACATTCCTTCATCTTCTGTTGAGGCCTTCAAGATTGTCAAGTTGCTAATTTTGTCGTCATACGTTGTGTTGAACCTCGAGGCAGAAAATCCTGGTCCATACGTGGGGTTTGTGTTTTTACGCAGCATTGAAACTAATTTCAGAGTATCTCCTGCACTCTGCTTGTACCAGTAAAGCCAACTGACGCTCTGAAGCGCCTCGCTTAAAACACATGTCACCGTCACAGGTTGACCCAGTTGAACTCTTATCACTGGAACCAAGGCATCTGTATTAGATTACAAATGGACAACAAGAGTTGGTTTAATAAAAATAAATAAATAAAAACATGATGTACACAGTTTAATGAGAGGATTTTACTTCAAAAAGCGATACTTACAGCCTTGATGAAGCAGAATTAGTGGGACCCATAACAGAATCATGTTGCCAAGGCCTACTTAAGAAACCTCACGCTGTAGCAACAGGAGGAGATGCGGTTTTGTAGATGTAGATTAAATCTGATTGGCTATTTCAAAATATACATTGAAAGAGGACGTCCTGCCACAACGATCTACCTTTCAGTGAGACGCATATGTTTTTAAAATGGTCTCGTTAAGTTGACATGTTGGCTCTAATACTATAAAATCATACAAAAATTGAGGGGCAGATGTTATTCCGGGTTGATAGAATCATCTTGAGGTTGCTTTATATGCTGGTGAACACATAAATCACATAAAATACAAATAAAGCAATACAAAATTTTGAGTTTAGCATAACAAAAATGTGGAAAAGTTAAAATCAAGATGAATTCTTTTTAATCTTAAATCTTTTAGTTTCATAGAAGGTAAAGATTTGTTCCTGACGTCTCTGGAAACAACCATTTTATTGTGCTCTGCCTGAAAAGAAAAATACAGTTGTACATATATTATATTGCAGAAGACATATTTTACTGTCTTTTGCAAAAAGTAGCTTTATACTAAAATGCATACAGACATATCTTGATTTTTTTTTATAATACTATTTAACCATCATCGTTAAATTATAATTAGATGAGGCTGAAGATGGTTAATACAAATAAACATTAAATCAGCTAAATGTAATGAAAATGTAATTTTAATAAAGCATTTGGGAGATTGGCAGGATTATCAGAGAACATCTGAAAGCGAACAGGAGTGCAATGATATCAAAGACAATAAATGATGTGACAATAATCTAAAGAAAGCTTATGAGAACATCAAACAATAAGAAATTGGTATTGAGAAATAAGAAACATCTAACATGTTGGGAAAAAAAATAAAATTGCTGATTTGGATGCAGGAACCGACTTGTTTCAGCAGAACAAGGTCAGTGAGCATATTAATTTGAAAACCAAAACCAGAAGATAACAAAACAGAAATCAAATTAACAAACACAATATCCACAATGTGACAACATACCATTGTTTGTAAAAATGTCTTTACTCAAATCCATAAAACACAAACGATCCGGAAGCACTATTTTGTTATTACCGCATCTATTTCCACATTATTTATGTGTCCACAACAATAGCTTGATTTTAGCAATGTCTATGTTAACAGAAAAAAAAGCCTAAATTAAGTAAAACAATTAACAGTTTAATCAAAGGGATCCAATAAAATAAATCTGGGATTTAAAACATAGTTCATAACAAAATGAACTGGGTCAATCAACACAAAGGTCAAAGGGTATCTTTTTAAAATCCGTAGGCTTTTACTGCAGCAAACATCATCTGTGTTTCTGCTGTTTTCTTTGTTGCCATGTTGTCAGATTTCACCAGGGTGAAAACAGCTGCAGAATACATCCTTCTGTTTTTCCTTCCCTAAGAAGATCAAATAAACAAAATTTAAAGAGAAGGCAAATAAAAATTCTGAAAACTGATTTGCTACTTTAAAATGTGTCAAAACATCTGAAAAGAAAAGGCCTAATATTTTACCTGTTGCCTTTTCTGGCCACAGTTTTGGTCCAGAATAACAGCTTCTACACAATTAAATAAAAATGTAAAAAAAAAAGATTAAATAAAGAGGTAATTTATTGAGAAGTACAAGAAAATTATTGTGAATTACCTTGACAATGTCCACACTTGTTTCTTTTGATGGAGCATAACAGGACGGCTATACCAATCAGACTTATGGCTAAGGCAGCAGACAGGAAGAAAATAACTATAATGGCCTTCTTGGATCCCAGACTCAATCCTGGAAGATGAGAAAACAAAAAGATCATACTTACAAAAAACTCCAATTACACTTTACAATTACAGCTAATGTGAAAATGCAATAGTTGAAACTACATGTTTAGTTTATCAAACACTTAAATTATTTTATTATTTCATTATTAATTAATTTATATATTATACCTTTAGTTTCCAGATTACTTCCATTTCCAAATATTATCTGTCCACAAGTGGCCACAGCGCAGTAGTAAGTCCCAGCATCAGAGGAGCTGATATTCTTAGAGAAGTTATAAAAACATCTCTTCTGAGAGTCGGATATCTTGTCACAGTTTTCAGACTTTTTTCCATCGGTGTAAATCATGTCAGGAAAAGACTTTTCTGATCTGGATCTGAACCAGAACACACTGGGTTCTCCTGAACAGGTTGTGTTCTCAGAGTCAGAGAGAACCGAACACTGCAGAGTCTCTGAGCCTGTTGGACGGGCGGGACCTGAGACCGTTGGCTGCTGAACAACAGTGTAGTTTGATGTCCTCTTAGACATTCCTGTGAAATAATCATATTATTTGTCAGTGAACTATTAAAACACCGTTCTAGAGTAATACTAGAAATTCTTTGGGGAATAAAATTAGCAAGTACTTTAATCTTGACGGTAGATGGATTTAAAACATCAGTTATGAAAAAAATACAACATAGTCAAATATTGAGACAATATTTGACTATCAAATATGAGACACCTATTTCCCAAATGTGTTTTCTATAGACAGATGTGTGGTACAAAAAGGTCAGGTTAAACATTTTCACTAGTTTAAGTTCTACAATTCAAAGAAATCAATTAATTTTGACTTTCAGTCTGCATTTAATGTAAAATTGAAAAAATTTATGTTTATATTAAAAGCACAAAAACATTATAATTAATCATTTTACGCTTGTATCAAACAAATTACCTACTAAAGACTTGATTCACTGAGTCATACCTTTTTTTTTTATTATTGAAGATATATTTTTCAGTAACATAATCACGTCTAGTTGGATTTCAGATGATATAACCCTCTGGTCAATTTGTGAGTTAAAAAATATTAAAAATAAAGGAAGATAAAAATGACTGATTTACCTTTTACTGATATGTAAGTCCCACTCCATATATATTTAAGTCTGTCCATTTGAGCGCAGTGATACATCCCCTCATCTTCATTAACTGCTCTGAAAATTGTAAGGCTGCTGTGGTGCTCATTTGATGTTACAATGAATTTTGAAGCAGAGATTTCTGGTCCATAATTGGGGCTTATACTTGTCTGCAGCATCGCAATTAAAGTCAGAATATCTCCAGCACTCTGCTTGTACCAGTAAAGCCACGTGTTGCTCTGATATTTCATGGCAAAATCACAAGTCAAAGTCACAGACTGACCCAGTTCGACTGTGACCACTGGAACCAGAGTATCTATATTGGGGAAAGAACACGTAAAACAAAAAATGACAGCATTAAAAAAAGCAATGTTAGACTGAACAGAACCAAAATACGTATTTAAGACACTTAAATTAGAAAATATTCTCTCTCAAATCATGTAAAGAATACCTACGTCCTTCATGAAAAAGCAACAACGTGAGCCACAACAGAGTCATGGTGACTGTGTTCGTTCAGACAGTAGACCCTTCAGTAAAACACAAAGGTGTGGCGATCTTGTCAAATGTGTCTGATTGGCTACTGTAGAATACACCATCAAAGAGCATTTCCTGTCACAATGAGCTTCTCTTTTTTTTCAACCATTATTTGATCACCTAAATACCCAGCGATTTTTTTTTTCTTTCTGATCTGTTGCTTGTTATTTCGTCAACACTAAATATACTGAGGGTGGCAGGGTGGTCAGACTGTCATTAGAGCAAATCAGATTTGTCAGAAACATTTTGACACCGTTTTTACAAAAAGGTGTCACAATCTAGACTGTGAAATGCACCTGAATGGTTTTTGTAAAGTAAGCAACAAAAGGCTAGTTCCTGCTGCAAACCTCTGTGAGAAGTATATTCTCTTTTTCTCTTAAATGTTCTTTAATTACGGTTTCCAAAATGGTATTGTATAAACATCAGTATTTTTTGTTTATCAAAACAGAAATGTAGATCACAGACACGGTGCTGAGTATAAGACTGTGTCCATCCAGTAACTTTTCTTACAGCGCCATCAGTGGGTCAAAGGTTTTCGTCATTGAGTTTCAACAATCACTGCATATATACAGTATGTACAATTATTACAGAATCATGATTAGAATAGGGATTCTGTAATAATTGCCAAGTTTAATCAAATAGGATGTGATGAAAAAATAGACAGTTTCTTTCAGAACAGTCTGATGGCAAATAGTTTGAATTTTTACTGGCAGTAAACAACATATGAACGCTACTCTTGAAATATAGATGCCGGAGTAAATATGTGGTTGTAAAAGTGTGCTATTTTTTGTTTAATTTCCACATGAAATTAATGGTCTAAATGGCTAAATGGCTAAATGAGCGAGGCTGGACAAAATAACATTGTTAAAGTGTTTTAGTGTCGATTATGACAAAAATAGATATACAGTTGACTGACCTTAAAACATGACTTACTGTACATGTTAGTTTTTTTTTTACAACTACACAGTATGTATTTTGAAATGTTGCCCTTACAGTACACTATTTGTATTCTTTATTCTGTTTTTATATATTGCTTATTTCTATCTTTGTCTGCACCGACTTGCTTTGCTTCACTGTTGCTGCTGTTGTACTGAAAAATCCCCCATCATGGGACAATGAAGGACATTTCTGTTTCTTTCTATTCTTTGGAGTACCCTGTGGAAATCTTCAGAAGATATCAGTGTACCCTTCAGTTTGAAACCAATATCTTATTTTTCTATCATTCTATCAAAAGCTTAGGTTTGCTCTTGGTCATTCATTTCATAATAAGTTTCATTTAAAAGAAAACAACTGGATAAAATTAGATTAAACAAATTTGAATAATGCTTGAGTCATTTTTTTAATAACTCCAGTAAGTGAAACACATGCAGCTGTTATAAAGTATTAATCTCTGTCAATTATAATAATTTTCCACTTGCATCTAGTGAGAGCATAACATTCAGGACAAAATAACTGCATATAGCTTGGGATTTTCTCTTAATATGAGAAACAAACTTCATCAGAATGAATATTACAATTCTGTTCTTGATGAAAGAAAATTGATTTTACATAAATCCTCCATGTAGGGACTGCTCTGACCTCAAATTGGGGATGTTCAGCGTGTTGGATTGTCTTGCATGTGGGGCGTTCCCCAAGTACAAACAAGAATGGATTCAATGTCCCGTGAAACCAATGAGAAAGTAACAGAGACATAGATGGCAACCTAAAATACAGAAGATAAATTAACTGCCATGATGCACCAGAAAGTGGACATTGTTTTCCTCTGCTGAGAATATTCCCCAAATTATCATCATTCTTCTCTCTCAACACTCATGTTTATTTACTCTGTTCAAGTGAGGAATACTGTCTTTGTGTAGCTCTATACAACACACTATACAACTTGATATATCTGGGTGTTTTAACGTGTTTAAATGACATGTTCTAGACACAAGAGTTATTACAGATGTCCAATTTAATGCTATTAAGATTAAGTCACTGACTAGTTTTCATTCAAACTAGAAATTAAAATTCATCCAGATATTTATGTTTTCAGCTTGTAGTCTGACTGGATCAGCATTTCTGATCGGTAACATCAGTACTGATGTATTACTCCTCCATTATCTGATATATGAGGTCTCTCTCTCTTGCCATGTTAGTCTGTGTAGCGTAAACTACTCCAGTAAGTAATGAACTGTTTGTGTGCTGAACCTTTTACCAGGGATCCGATCTGTAAAATGATAAAACGTTGAACTTCATATGTAGTTTTTTTTATAATCTTTTTCTACTAGTATCTGCTCTGCGCAGCTCAACTGAGCTCAACACAGTTCAGGAGGTTTTCCATTGTCTTTGAGTAACAGCTCGAGTGGGTGGGGTTGATGGTGGATGACCCTGGAGTCTGAAAAGTCGTGCAACTTTGAGCGTGAGAGTTGCTCCTGAGACAAAGCTAGTGATTCAACCCCTCACCGATCAATGACCGAAGGTCTTCCAAAATCTTTATTTTTAGCCAGAAGTGGGACACTTTGAGCCACAGTGAAGAAGAGTTGGATAAACATGGGGATGAGACAATGTTGCCATTACAAGTGGAAAATCCTTGTAACCGAAAAAAGCCCATCACTAGCAATTAGTTTTATTTGGTATCTAGTAAAATGTGTTCATCAAAACAATGTGTACTACTTCATCAAAATATTTATTCATAAATTTTATATTTTTAAGCACATTTTTTAATTGAAGAGAAACATGAAAAGCTGCTTTATTTCAGACACATAAAGAACCTCATTTAGATGATTTTTTTTCAATACATAAGAATTTGAGGTCATTTCATTAAAACTGATGAAATCTTAGTACGACACTAAACCCTGAAAAAATATTTACAAAAACTATTTTTACAAATTGTCTCACTCCTCGCAGTCACAATAAATCTGAAAATACTGAACTGTCTTTTATCACAAAGTCAGTATCTCATATAAACCTGGAGTCAATCATCTCGACATCTGTCCTTTAACTTGTGAATATAAACTTTCTTCAGTCTTCAGTTCTCTTTTCTTCGTTCCTCTTGGCTCTTTCCTTTCAGAGAAATGTAAGGCAGCATAATTCAGATCCAGATCCAGAGTCTGTGGAAAAAAATATAAAAATACATCTATTTCAATTCATTTTGTTACAACTAGCTGTGTTGTTCATTATTACACTAAGTCAACTGTAATAATAATTATAGTTTAATATTATTTACCTCATTTCTTGGTTGGCTTAAGTCATTGTGTCTTGGTTGAGAAGAGGAACTCTCTGTAAATAAGACATGGTAATTAATGTGACTGTGGTTTTAAAACAATAGCTTAGTAAATTACACTTACCCTTAAACTGAGCACAGGCTGATCTTTGAATTCGGTAACAAATAAAAATAATATTCAAGGTCACAGAAATGGCCAAGCAGATTAATATAATCACCAATATAATCCTTATTGTACTTGGTTTTTTATCTGGAAAACAAAGGCAGATAAGAATATCATTGATCCAGAAAAGCAGGATTTTTTTTATGGTAACACAAATAGCACAATACACACAATACCTTGATTGCTCTTTACAAGGTTTGTTCCATTTCCAAATAATATCTGTCCACATGCAGCCACAGCACAGTAATAAATGGCACCTTCAGATGATTTCACAACTTTAGTGAAATTATAACTACATTTCTTCTCATTGTTTGACGTCTTTTCACAGTTTTCAGGTATTTTTCCCTCAGCGATGATGAAATCTGGATAGGATTTGTCTGATATGGCTCTGAACCAGAACATACTGGGTTCTCCTGAGCAGGTTGCATTTACAGAGTCGGAGAGAACCGAACACTGCAGAGTCTCTGAGTCTGTGTCACTGGTGGGATCAGAAACTGTTGGCTCCTGAACAACAGTGAAGCTCGAAATCCTCTGAGCGTTTTCTGTGAAGACAATAAGGAACAAGAGATTTAACAAAGTCAAAATACTAATACTAAAAATTTGTTTTTTTACCATTGTCTATTAATAACTCAGAATTTTTTTTTTAAATAACTCGGCCCTTTTTTTTAATAGATGGATTTAACAATTTTAAAATGTAGACCAAAGTCTCTATTGTATCTAAGCCCAAACGTCTTGTTCGTCCCTTTTCAGATTTATATTCAGTTTTCTTTTGTATTTTATAAAAAAGTAGCATGTTGGAAATGATTTATGCCTTTATTAATATGTAAATAAAAATCTTTATATCCATTGCAGATAACCATTGTTTTGTTTCTCACCAGCTTTTTGCATGTTTCCACTGGTATTTGGAGATTAGCTCTAAATCTTTGAGGCTGAAAGGTTCCTTATAATCCCTCTAATCTTTAGCTACACAAATTCTTCATTTGATTTCAGCCAGGACTGCTGCTGGTCCACTCCAAACTGTCAATATTACTTATAAAAATAATAAATATATTAGTCAAGTTAAAGTATTACTTTAAACCTAAATATCCCATGGGTATGAACAACGATGGTGTTAACTCTGTGGGGTTTGTGATAGGAGACAATTTTGTTTTCAGTCAATATTTTTTATGAATTTTATGGTTACATTGTTTGAAAATAAAGACAGAATTTTATTTTTTTTCACAAACTATTTGTAGCTGTCGGTGTCGTTTCAAAACTGTCTTTTTGTGTCAGAAAATCAACAGAGGAAATTGTCAACAAATAAAATTATGTTTTCCATCATCAGAAGTTTGTAGTCTTATATTTAAGGTATTTTTGATGAAATATTTAACTTTTAAAATATTTAAATATCCTGCTAACATATTATAGTTAGACTGCATAACTGATTATCAACAAAAGTCGCAACTGACTGCAAATTATGTCCTTTTTTTAATGAAAATAAATTTTCATTGAAATATATGTTTTCCAGATTGCATAAGAAAACTCACTGTTGTAGAATATCAGATTTATTTTTTATTATTGTTTTGATTAACTGAGAGAACACATTCTGTTACAAAATAAATTGAAACTGAAATTTTTTGGACAATGTATTTATCAATTGTGTTTGAGCGAGAGTAATAACTTAAGCAATTTTACAAACAGGAGTTTGTTTTACCATTTTCATTCTCTAAATTGTGAAGGACAAACTAGACAAAATATTAAAAGGAGGTTCAGATATTTTAGTTCCAAATAATATTTCCCCAATGTTACTGAATGCCAGTTTTTGGTATGAAAAACACCAAGCATATTTACCTTTTAATGCCAAATAGGTCCCAGTCCAAGTAGATTCAGTCCAGTCCATATAAGCACAATGGTACATTCCCTCATCTTGTTCTAATGTTGACGAAATTATCAATTCACTCAAGTTCTCAATATATGTTATTTGGAATCTTGATTTTGAGAATCCCGGACCGTAGGTGGGCATTGTACTTGTACTCTTACGCAGCATTGCAATTAATATCAGAGTATTTCCTGCACTTTGCTTATACCAGTGAATCCATGTCACAGTTTCAAACTTCTCAGTCAATACGCATGTCAAAGTCACCGGTTCCCCACGATGGACTGTGACCACAGGAACTGAAGTATCTGCAGTAGATAAAAGAAACGTTAAATGATAAAGATCAGTTTTAAAGAAACTGCTTACCAGATCAGAGAAAAAAATAAAACAAAAATCTCCAATAAGACAAGCTTCTGTTTTTAAATGTACTTACATCCTTGGTGAAGAAGGAGCAGTACAAGCCATAGCAGAGTCATGTTGCTACTGTCTTCATAAGGACACATAAAGCTTAAGAAACTGAGGGAGGTGTGGTCGTTCAGACTGTCAAATGCATCTGATTGGCTATGAAAGAATATACAATCAAAGGGGGCTTGGTGCCACAATGAAGCTCATTTCAGAGTGCAATAATTTCTACTAACTGGCATTTCTTAGGTGATTTGAAGCAAATGGACAAGTTAACACCTTTTTGTATCTGTAATTAGTTGTTGAATGAGACATTGCACAAGTTTAGCGAACCTGTGCAAGGCCAGAAGTTGGATTCTCTTTTGCTTTTTATAATCAGATGGTTTTCACCCAATGCCATTACCTGGTCAGATTTTTGTCTTTATTCTAGGCTGTTAACATTTTCCAGATTTTCTCATTTAAAATCCCTGTTAATTATGACAGAGTCCATGTAAATTCTGATATTTCTGAAGTGCTGAGTCTTTCAGTATCATGCTGTTAAACAATCTGAAGCAGACTCCATAAAAATGTTGATTTTATGAATAGTCTTACTTTAGGATTTGTGATTGGCAATAGTTCTGAGGTAATAGCAAGTTATATAGGTACAAGCAAAAAAAAAAAATCAAAATGGAAATACCTGAATAAAACAATTAAATACTATAAATGACAGCATGAGGATTTTACAGGGACTTCCAATTTTATATTGGGATTTATTGTCATAGATAAACATAAAAAGCATATTTTGTAAAATGGAGGGAAAAGAAAGGAAAATATAATTTTTACTAACCCTTATGGTGAGCATTTATGCCAGCTAGAGTTCAGGATCATCTTTCACATGTGAAATAATAAAGATCAGTTTTGCATGTCTTTTGGGGAATCTCTCACTGCCAACTTTGCAAATACGAAAATGGAAACTTGGCTCATTGTATTTAGAAATTGCTGAATCTCAGTCATATAGAAAGGAGACCATACAGTATGTGAATACAAATATTTCGTTCTAGTCATAGATTTTTGATTTTGAACTTATATAGCGTTTTTCCAGTCATTTTGACCACTCAAAGTGCTTTACACTGCAGTCACATTCACCCATTTGCACTCATAAATGCTCGCACATTTATACACCAGTAGGCAATTTGGGGTTAAGTGCCTTGCCCAGAGGCATATTGACATGTGGAAGCTGGAATCAAACAACCTACAACCTACTGATCGAAAGACGACTACTCTACCCACACAGCCACACTTGCCCCACTTCTAACTTATGAAGTGATCGAAATTATTTCATTGTACACTGTACTGCCGAAAATTATTTGTGCCTTTGGACACTTCCCATTCTTAATTCAAAGGGCTTAAAATGATATGAGATATTTTGATAGGTCAAGACACTGAAGTTGGATAAGAAAGACTATTAGTGCTCTAATTAGTCCCACAGGGCTGGTCCAGCTCGTCTACATTACATTCACAAATTTGTATCTTCATGAACTGTGCTTTGTGCACTAGTGCACCGTTACTTTGGAGCAGGAAGAAGTTATTTCCAAATTGTTCTCAAACTGTTGGGAGCATAAAATTGTCTCTTGCAGGTAGTTTCCTTGTAATGAAGCTAATGTATAAAACCTTGTTCCTGAAATACAACCCCATGCTATAGTCTAAACTTAAACTTATCGTTTGGGTTAACAGACAAAGAGGCATGCTTTATTCCTGCAGAGAACATGACAGAAACTGAGCTAATGAGTGGTAGGCCACATAAAATCACAGAGATGAATCACCAAATGCTAAGGAGAGAATTCATAAATGTCAGCAACTTTCTGAAGAGTAACTAGTTGATGTTTGACGCTATGAAGCTTACCAGAAATTGCCTATGCTATAAGCAACCATCCCTCACTGAGAATCAGTGAGTCGAATGAGGCAGCTATTAAATCTAATTCAGTTTTTGGACGAATGGCTAACATGGACTGAAAGGTTTTGCTGACTTCCTGTGCTGACATTCCCATAAATACAGGCAGATTACAATTCAAACACAGCTCAGAAAATTGATGCCACTGTTCACAACTTCTCCTTCTGTTCACTGATTGGGCTGGTTGAAATTATTTAGAGGACTTCAGTTCAGTGGGACAATGTCCATTTCAGAGCACTAAAGGGAAATGAGCATCAAGCAGAATTGTGTAGAAAAGCAATGGCCAGGGTAGGTGAGGAGCAATAAACAGACAGAAAGTTTAATCAAGAGTTTTAGTTTTTGGTTGGGCACTTTCTCACAACAGACTGACTCAGGAGATCCTCAAAATGCTTCCACCACCATCTGAGAATATCCTCAGCTGGAGTTGTGATTAAATGGCCTCAACTTTTTGAGTTACATGAGAATAATTTTTCTGGAGGTGAGATTTAAAAATCACCCAACCAGGTTCATTCCTCAAATGTAGAGTTCACTTATCCCTTGTTATCCTAAGCTACTTTCATAACGATGAGATTCAGTTCAATCTTTAGACTAATTAAATTAGTCAAACAAGAATACACTCATGTAAATACACGTCACCTCCAGAAATACCTCAGTTTTCTACTTTTCCCATTTTTTGGATTACACATTTTCAAAAAACAGTGCAGAGGCTCTCACTTATATTTTTGATATAGCAACGCTATTGTAAATATTTGTGCACTTAAAGCACAAAGGCTTTAAATGTTAAGTAACGTATGTTACCTAGTGTTACCTAGGTAGCATAATTTACCTATAGGTAGGATAAATGTAAGAAACATGTTAAATATAGATAACCTATATAGTTTTCTTGTTAATGAGCATCAACAAAAAAGCTATCTTTAGTAAAGGTTAGGACTTCTCCCCCAATGACTCTTGGTGACTTAGGTCCATTTGGCAAATCTCTGGACTACACTATTGTTCACCCTCCATGACAGCACATACCCAGTACATTACTGCATCAGGAGCCATTGCTGCACTTCATTTCTTTATGTTTAGATGTGCCGAAAACAAATTTTCAAAAATGCCAATGTTCATGGTTGGAAAAGAAGCCATATTGCAGCAGATTTAAAGCTATTGAAATGGACACTAACAAAGGATTCAGCTTAAACCTGGTGAAGGTACTGTGTTGGTAGGACATTGACATTTAGTAAATTTTAGAACAAAATTTGTATTTTACTCCACAAATCTGTGTTTTCAGACATCATTCTGTTTTGTATATTTGTTTTAGATCTGTGACTTTCTTGTGGTTTCTGGAACTGTGTAGAAAAGTAGAAAGCTGAGGTGTTTCTGGAGACTTGTGTATTTACAAAAGTCTATTGTTGTTTGACTAGTTTGATTGCTCTAAAGACTGAACTGAATATCGTAGTTATGAAAGTAATATAGGATAACGAGGGACAAGTGAACTTAACAGAGAGCTGTAAAAATAAAAATAAAAATAGGACAGTGGGATGATAGAAAGGAGAAGGCCAGAGGGCGGGTGGAGACGAGAAGGAAGTGCAGAGCCTGCAGAGACTGCGGTTGAAGCAAAGGCTTGATGATTATGCAGCTTAAGTGAGTGGTGATGTGGTCAGTATCAGGAAGCTGGTGAAATGATGACAAACATGAATGGTCATACTTCTTAATGAGTGTACAAAACAATTTGTAACAAATCTGTTTCTATTTTTGGCAGGCTGTCATTAAATAATTATGTAGGGAAATATGTAGAATCAAAAAAGTATTTCAGGCATAATGATCTTGTTAATATCCTGTTAGTTCAATGGTTCATCTGAAAACTGTGTACACGAATAATAGGAATAACAAAGTTTATTTTACTATCAGAATTGATTTCTACAGTGTGATGTCTTTCAGCCATTTCCATATTGGATTTCCTTTGTATTGTTTTATTGCATAAAACAATACAATGATAAGTCACAATACAATTGTGACTTATCATTGTGACACAAGAGATATGTCACAATGTAAGAAACGCACAACCTTATCAGATTTTCACTTACATTTACTAGAATTTTTAACTTCTGTGTTTTATAAAACAATGACAGAAACAGAGTAAGTGCTAAAACAACCAAAAATATGCTGTATGCTATGACTAGTATGATAAAATATATGAAAAAAAATTGTAGAAATTTTGACAAAGAAAAATCACTTTTGGAAAAGAATGACTTTGCCCATTGTTTCAGAACGGTGACAATATCACTGCATATTCACTGCTTCTTTTTAACATTGTCCATATTATAAAAAAAATACAAAATTAAGTAACATTTTTCATGAAAATTATCATTTGCTTACTTTTGGTGCATATTTATGTAAACACAAAAAAAGCAGACAGAAAATGTAAGAGAGACTTGGAACAAGTGTCCTTTTGTAGCCATTGTATTTTCTGTATTTGGCCTTATAATACAATATATCTATAAACACTTACATTGTTGAACAATATTAGGTCAGATAAAGTGAGTAACAGCACTCACCAGGAAAAATTGCATTTTTTTCACTTACCTGGGTGACATGTCTTTCTGCTGGCTAACTATTCTACCAACAAAAGTTTGTATTATCAATTAAGGTTTTGTCATTATACAGAAAATCAACCCACAAAAATGAAATCTGAGGGCTGATTTCTGAGGTTTGGAGTTCCCATAATTTCTTTAGATGTTAGTTGTCTATGCCCTTAATCCATAAAGCTGTTCATGTGACAAAAAGTGGAACAAATTGTTTTCAGCTCATGATCATGAGGTAAAAATGCACAAACAGGAAACAAACTTATTGAATTAAAATCATACATCAAATTTCATCAACAATGTTATGAGACGTAGCTCCAAACAACCGTGAACCAGATAAATCAGTGAAAATGTATGTTGAACATCTTCGCTGGCATTTTGTTTGTTTCAGCACCGTCAGTTTTTATTGTGAACATTGCAGTAGAATAGATCCATTTATCTTCACGTTTCTGGAAGAAAAATAAAAAAACATTAAGACTCACTTATGGCAGAAAATATGCATCAAAGTATTTGATAACTGTGTTATCTATACTTACCAGACTCCTGCTTTGAGAGTGATTTTTATTCAGGTTAGTAGCTAGATAGTAAAATAAAAATGTTAAGTGGAGATCAAAAACTTTCTTATTTAAAAAGCATTGAATACGTTTTTGGTATTACCTTGAAAATGGTCACATTTGTTTGTGCTGATGAAGTATATGAGAAGGGTTATAACTATCAGACTCATGGCTAACACAAAGGACAGTGGGAAAATGACTGCAATGGCCTCCTGTGACCACAGACTTGATTCTGTAATGTTATTGAGACAACAAAAAAGTCACATCAACATTAAAGATAACATTTTAACCTGGATTTGCTGAGAGTTGACTTGGGGTCTAATTTGACATATTTTAATTTCATAATAATATCAAATTATACCTTTATTCAGGCTGGTTCCATTTCCAAATAGTATCTCTCCACATGCGGCCACAGCACAGTAATAAGTGCCAGCGTCAGATGATTGTACATTCTTAGAGAAATTATAACTACATTTCTTCTGATTGTTTGACGTCTTTTCACAGTTTTCAGGTATTTTTCCCTCAGCGATGATGAAATCTGGATAGGATTTGTCTGTTATGGCTCTGAACCAGAACATACTGGGTTCTGCTGAGCAGGTTGTGTTTCTAGAGTCGGCGAGAACCGAACACTGCAGAGTCTCTGAGTCTGTGTCACTGGTGGGATCAGAAACTGTTGGCCCCTGAACAACAGTGAAGCTCGAAATCCTCTGAGCGTTTTCTGTGAAGAAATAAAAGAACAACACAACTGAAAAAAGAGCTTTGACATTTTGATTTAACTAAAAGTATCAAATATATAAATTGTCTTTGTTTTGATGTTTTAATAAAAACAGAGCAAATTTTTTAACACTCTTAACATATAGTCATATCTAAAGCGATGCCCAAAGGAAATACTCCTTGCAAATGTATTTTAAAATACATTTGCAAGGAGTCCAATGAACCTAATTTCAATACTGAAATATTACTGTGTCCATAAGTTATTGGTTGTATCAAACTGAAAGAGCTGTTGCAAACACCCAAATATTTAGAAATAAAAATGATTAAGATTAATAGGGGTGGCCAAACCTTTTCATATGACTGTAAAAATGTATTTTAAAATATATTTTTAAAATATGTTTGCAAGGAATATATAAAATTTAAATATATTTAAATTTCATTTTTGAAAATTTGGCATCTCTTACTCAAAAGACAAATATTTCATGTTTCATTTACATTTTATTTTGAAAACTGACGTGGAAAAATATTTTTGCCCTTATTAATAAGTAATGGGACTATTAATCTTTATTGACATTGCATTTATGAAATGCTCACCACATTTTGCCTGTTTCCACTAGTATTTTCATGATTTATTTCTGGAGATGAGCTCCACATCTTTGAGGCTGAAAGCTTCCAGGCCATCACCCTAATCTTTAGCTCCCTCCATACATTTTCTGCTCAATTCGGGTCAAGATTATTTGCAGTTCCACTCTAAAATGTTAAAATTAATTCTAAAGGCAGAGTAAAATATTACTTTAACTCGTTTACCACCCCTCGTATGAACAACATTAGCCTTAACTACATGGAATTTTGTTTGTTTTTTGGAAACAATTTTATTTTATAAAGTCTTTCTTGTCACACTTTTGGTTACGTTAGTTGAAAATAATTAAAGACAGAAAAATTCATTCTGTAAAAAAAAAATCTAAATTCAACTGAAACTTTAGTTCAGAAGGTATTTGAACAGTATTACGGATTGATAATATTTTAACACTCTTCCAAGCAAGAATGTGTTCCACTATGTTATCTGACAAATCTGAAGGAAGAATTGAAAAATAATCTTTCCAGAGACATTTCAGACATCTTATTTCCAAAGAGCCATCACTGTGTTTAACCAAATGCCAGTTTTTGGTATGAAAAAACACCAAGAATATTTACCTTTTAATGCCAAATAGGTCCCAGTCCAAGTAGATTCAGTCCAGTCCATATAAGCACAATGGTACATTCCCTCATCTTGTTCTAATGTTGATGAAATTATTAATTCACTCATGTTCTCAAAATATGTTATTTGGAATCTTGATTTTGAGAATCCCGGACCGTAGGTGGGCATTGTACTTGTACTCTTACGCAGCATTGCAATTAATATCAGAGTATTTCCTGCACTTTGTTTGTACCAGTGAATCCATGTCACAGTTTCAAACTTCTCAGTCAATACGCATGTCAAAGTCACCGGTTCCCCACGATTGACTGTGACCACAGGAACTGAAGTATCTGCAGTAGATAAAAGAAACGTTAAATGATAAAGATCAGTTAAAAAAACTGTTTTACAGATAAAGGTTTTTAAAAAATTATACATTGTTCTGCTTTTAAATGTACTTACATCCTTGATGAAGAAGAAACAATACAACCCAGAGCAGAGTCATGTTGCTACTGTCATCATAAAGACACTTAATGCTTTAGAAACTGAGGGAGGTGTGGTGTTCAGACTGTGAAATGCATCTGATTGGCTACGAAAGAATATACACTCAAGGGGGTTTGCTGCCACAACGAGGCCTACTTTCAGTGTATTTTCCTGCAAATAATTTCACATATCTGACTAGTGCTAATCTTTTTCTTCTTTGCCTTAATATTGTCTAATAAGCCAAAATGCCTCATCAAATGTCTCATCAAACTGAGCTTCATAACCTTCACCATTATAATCATGTTTGTTATAATACGTCTTTAGAACAAATCTATAAATATAAAACTGCATCTTCTCGTGTCTTCCTGGCCGCAGCCAGTCACTGCATGTTGGCATTTTGGATCATTTTGTTCGGTTTGTGTAGTCAGTCACACTTAAACCAGTAACAATTCTCCCTGGTGGTGTTTTGAGCTATTTACAGATACCAAAAGTGTGGATTCTAAGCTTTCGCATGATGTCAAACATTTAAAAACCTTAAAAAAACAAGGCCATTTGGACCTGTCCAGGGTGTACCCCGCCTCTCGCCCGAAACGTTCGCTGGAGATAGACACCAGCACTAACCCCGATAAGAACAACGATGTGCAGAAAATAAATGGATGGATGGATGTAAACAAGATGAGAGAGAAAATAGCCCTCAAAGTTTCACTAAGTTTCAGCTACTCGGGTTGTTGACAAAGATTTGTCATTTATATTCCTCTGCAATGCACCTCCAGTTTTGACTATCAACAGGTAGCTATAACTGGGAAAGTGTGCAGACTTTTGTCTGGCTTATTCAGTTATATAAATTGTATTTATTCACTGATTTAATAAGTATGATGTGAGATGCTGTGGTGGCACACAGGTAAAGCACAACACACATATGGCCGTCCCGGCCTGGTGACCTTTGCGACTTGTCTTCTCCCTGCTTCATTAGCAACATTGCTGTCTAACCACTCTCAAATAAAGGTAGCTTGAGCTACCCTAAATAAAACAAACAAATGAATAAATAAATATACATGAGCATTTGGAAAAGGAAAAGGACCTGGGCTTGGATTTCTTTTTCCAACAGCCTTTCACGGGCTTGGTTGAGGGTGATGCAGTGGCTCTACAAATGAGCTATCAGTTAATTTGAGACAGCACCAGCCAGTGGCACAGGACGTATAGGCAAATGCTAAGGCGCCAGTCATCTAGACAAGACCATGAAAGGGGCAAGGACAAAATTTTTACTTTTACTATTTAAAAAAAAATTATAGGTAATAATTTCCTAATATGAAAGATTCTGCACTTATTTGGCTGAAAACCAAATTATTACTACATTTAAATCTGCTGTATGTAATTTTTATAATATGTTTTTTTTACATATTTGTTACAACTATCACAGTCATGACAGCATAAAATGAAACGGATACTCTGTGAAAAAAGCATTGCCATAGTCATTGGAAGAAATGCACCACTTCCCACCAAAAACAACCTATCAGAGGCAGGAGGAGTGTCTTCGTGCTGTCAACCATCCATTTTCTTTACACCCTTGTCCCTCAGTGGGACCGGGAGGGTTGCTGGTGCCCATCTCCAGCTAACGTTCCGGGCGAAATGCGGGGTTCACCCTGGACAGGTCGCCAACCTCTGTCAACCAACCTCTGTTAAATTTTCTAATGGCAGAGAAACTGTTTTTCTGTTACAGGAGTCATCAGCAAGCACACAGGCTTGATTGACAGCTCTAAGACCTGCCTCAAGGCTGTGATTTGTTATTTCTAGATAGCTCTGGATACACTGGGAGAAGTCAAAGGAACTTTATTTTTTTGATCTCTTATTTACTCCATGTCACAAGAACTCATCGGATGCATCAGAAATAGCAGCTGCACCAATAGATCCTGGCCATATCCTGTAGGTGATGAAATCAGAGTATGTTCAATATTTCACATGTATTTCTAATTTGTGTTTTGGTGATCATCATTTCAAAATAACAAAAAAAAGAAGAGGCGATATTTGGTGTGGAGTTGGGGGTGTCAAATAAAGTCTTGTCCAGTGCAGCAGTGGCTAGGTCCGGCCCTGCTTTCAAACTTTCAGCTCATTATAACAAAAGTGTGAAAATCACCAACAAAAGCTGGTACTGTTGGTGAATCAGCTGCTAGTTTTCCCACCTCCCTGAAGCGGCTCATTTACTTTGTAAACAAGCTGAATTCAAACACAAAGTGTACCATCTTAAAACCTCTGAAGTTCCTATTTAAGGCTTGGAGGGTTCTCTTCATGACTAATATATTTAGAAAATTCACAATATTCTCAGAAATTGATGATATTGTAGGGGGTATTTTCTCTGTTCCTGCTGTAGCACCTTGTTTCTCAAAACTATCCATCCTGTTGATGCCATTTTCTACCTAAACGAGTCTATCCACAAAATTCTTACCAGTCACACCATAGATTTATATCCAGAGGAGGGAAAAGAATTTACCAGGGAGGTTGTGAAAGAAAAAAAAAAAACAGTGGACGGCCAGATGCTGAGATCAAAATTATTCTATTTTGTGTGTAATTTTCTGAGTGACACACAACTGTTTGTAGAAGCAATCTAGATTTTTAGGTGGTGAGATTCATATACTTGTCGAAGGATCCAGAAGACGAGGCAAGGTCATTTTAATTGTATTGCACAATTTCAGCAATAAGGTAATTCAAAGTGCTTTGTGTGAGTAGAAGGAGAATAAAACAAGAAGCAAGCAAAAACTATTACAATGCTGTAGCAAAAGGACAGACTGAAAAATGGATTACACTTTATGATTTTCCAACTTTTATTCAATAGCAACAAGTGGGACTTTAGCTTTGATTTAAAGGAAGGAGTTTTGCAGTTTTCCATAAGTGTGCAGATATTTATAGTGCAAAGATTTATTACATAAAACTGTTGCCAAACCTCATAAAAAAAGAAATGTGGTACTTTTGTAACCAGGGCAGTTGGAGTTTCTTTGTTTTTAAGTTGTTAAAAGAAGATGATGAATTAGTAAATTATGATATCTCTCAATTTATTATTTCTCAAATCTTGCTGAGAATAGATCTGTTTTTATTGAATATGGACATTTGCAAATTCAGATTTGACCTGCGAATACACACTTTCTTCAGTTTTCAATTGTCTTTTTATCGTTCCTCTTGAAGTTTTTCCATCATCGAAATGTAAGGCAGCGTAGTTCATATCTTGTTCATCTTTAGTCTGAGTGGAAAGAATAAAATACATTAAATTAAGAGTCACAGTCAGCACTAATGTAAAGCATTTTATACAAAAATAAGTAATTTTACAATATGCACTTACAAAATTATCTGGTTGATTCTCATCATGTTTTGCTGTTGAAATAAAAGTCAACAAAAATGTATCATCAAAAGGTACCTTTTAATTTAGTTTTATTTCAAAGCATTTCAGTTATATTTGTTTTTGTTTTTTAACAATGTATGTTGTGGCAAGAATAGTAACTCGGCAAATAAAGCTTACCTTTAAACTTTCTACATAGTGATCTTTGAAATCGGTGACAGATAAAAACAATATTTATAGTCAAGGAAATGGCCAAGCAGATTATTACGATCATCAGCACATTAACTTTAGAACTTGGTGATTGATCTGGAAAGCAAGTGGGGAAGAAAGATTTGACTGTTTTTAAAGAAGTAACATTTACGTAGTTTACAGCATCATACTTCATGTACAAAGATTATACCTGCTGTTGGTTTAGTTTCTTTTCCAAATAATATCTCTCCACATGTTGCCACAGCACAGTACAATGTATCAGAAGAGTTTAAGTTCTTAGAAAAGCTGTAACTACAGTTTTTCTGAGTATTTGATGTCAATGTGTCCTCACAATTATGAAGTCTTTTGTCATTAGTGTACATGATATTTGGATAGGACTGTTCTGATCCGGTCCTGAACCAGAACACACTTGGTTCTCCTGAACAGGCTTTGTCCTCGGACTCAGAGATGACTGAACACTGCAGCGTCTCTGAGTCTGCTGCACGGGCCGGATCAGAAACTGGGTTCTGGAGAACAGTGTAGCTCATTGTCCTTTGAGATTTTCCTACAAAGAAATTAAAGAACACAGATTGAACTCTAAACAAAAAAATAATAAAGGGAACAAATACAAAGAAAAAAGTAACATTTTACTTTAATCGCTTTTCATGAATTTGTCAAATTAGTATAACTATTGGTAGAACATAAATGTAGTTGATTATTCAAGAACACAGCTCAAACCTTTCTACGGCATCATGGACAAAGATTTAAGAATAAAGTAAAATTTTTCTACAACTGTATAATTTTCTTAATTTTCCTTTTATATTCTTTAGTTTGTTCTACAAGGTTTTTGTTTCAACTTTTTGTATCTTTACAACTCCCATACTCGCACCTTTTCTGTGTTTTTCCTTTTCAAAGTTTTAGTCGCATGGTTTTACTGCATAATATGTCCATGTGATATTTTTGGAAAATGTTACTTTTCACTCATTCACGCAGTTTTTATTGAATCAGGATGGTTTAAAGGCACTTAAAACTGTCCTGTAAAACAAATTTTGCTTACAACAAATAGATTTGTGTTGTTGCTGTTTATTTTAAATATGATATATTAGATCCAGCAATTAATTAAATTTTCGTGTATAATTTTTGTGCATTTAAGATATTCTGAAATATATATTTGTTAGGTAATCACTGTGTGGATAGGTTAACATATTTTGAAATTTCATTTTGAACGCAATTCGGAGTTTGTTACTAAAAAGAAAAATGTATAAGAATCATTACTCATTTAATACTGAAACTCAAACTGAATTGGTTATATAGATAAAGTAGTAAAGAGGACTCTTGGCACCATTTCACTTTGTGCCCAGTGTGTCTATGAGTTGCTGGGTATATGAAACTTGCATTTATTACAAAACAAATAATTGATTAGATCACATGATTACCTTTTATTGACAAGTACATTCCACTCCAAATAGATTCAGTCCAGTCCATTCGAGCACAGTGATACATTCCTTCATCGTCTAGAACTGTGTTCATAATCGTTAGATTGCTGAGTTTGTCATCAATTGTTGCTTTCATTCGTGAAACAGGTGCATTTGGATCATATTTTGGGTCTATGCTTTTCTGTTGCATCACAATAAATTTCAGAGTATCTCCTGCACTCTGTTTGTACCAATGAAACCATGTGCTCTGAAGTCTCTCCGACAAAGCACAAGATAAAGTCACAGGTTCACCAAGTTGAACCGTGACCACTGGGACCAAAGAATCTGTATCATTAAAAATACATAAAAACAGTAAGGAACAACATAAAAATATTTAATGGATAGAAGAAATTGCATATCATTCAGTTAATTAATTGATTAAAAATGCCACTTACGCCCTTGGTGAAGAAGAAACAGTGAAGCCCATAACAGAAACATGCTGACACTGCCTTCATTGAGACCCTTCATTCTTAAATAACAGTGGGAGGTGTGGAGATCCACAGTCAAATGCATCTGATTGGCTGTGACACCATACACAATCAAAGTGCACTTCCTGCCACAGTAAAGCAATGTTCTTTGAAAAACCCACTACAATTACACTTAGTGGTGTTACCAAAAGTTTCCAAAGTGCCCTCCTGGATAGTGAAACTCCAAGCAATTACCCAATGATCTTTAATAAATGCAACACACAAATACCAAAAGATCAGGCTGTTTTAAAAAAATAAATTATTTCAGAAAGGCAAATATATATATATATATATATATATATATATATATATATATATATATATATATAAAGTAAAATATTTGATGCCTTTGCTTTTTGTAAACTTGATGATTCTGTCTTACCGATGATGAAACCCCAAGTTCTGTGTCAGATCTTTTTGACACAAGAATGAAATGTATCTGAAAAGTATTTTAATTTCTATGCACTTAGCACATTGTTATGTTTATTACACAGAGTAACATAGCAGAAGCTTCGCTGCAGACTGCAGCTCAAAGAAGGAGCTTTGTGGAAACGGGCGGAGGTTTCTTAGACCAAACGTTTAGTCAACTCTGAATGTGGCTTCTATGCGAGAATCAAAGATTCCTCAAAGATGCATGAAAGAACCAAAGCAAGATTTCAGGTATGTTTTCACATTATAACATATAACATGATATAAAGGAGCTATATGTCTCTGCTTATTTCCAAGTCCAAATAAGAACTTCAGGTTCAAAATCACAACAACAACAAAAAAACACATACCTTGAGCGGTTTGTCTTCATGGATATGCTACAGAGAGATCTTGATGAAGGACAGGTGAAATAAACCTACCATAAGACCTGTTAAACAATCTTGCTTTCCATCTGGTAAACCAGATGTGATGTATCATCTACGTCACAGGTAATTTTTGTGGTTTTTGTCTTTTATTTAATTAACATCTGGTAAATTTAAAACCTCTTTGGGAGCTCTAAAACTAATTTGCCAAAACAAAAATAATGAGCGATGTGTTAACAGCATGTCACTTTTTATTCTAACAATTTCAGATGACATAATTTCGAAAATGTAAATTTAAATACAATTAATCATTTAAGCAGGCTACAACAATAGTCATAGCAGTAACAGTTGAGTGAAGAAATGTAAATCTAACTAAACAATGTTTACTGTGCTTCTTCTATTCCTAGGTTTGGTGGAACAGACTGTGGTTTCCCAGTCTCCCAGGAGCAATTGGGACAGTTTGTGACTGAGACTAACAACATTCAATGTGGAGATGAAAACCTTCAAACACAGTTTGAGGACCTCCAGAGACGGTGTGGCCTGGCACATCCACAGAATTGGGAATCATGTGTCGAAAACTATATCAAACTGAAAAACATGGCGGACTTATAAATAAACAAGAATCCAAATTTGAAGGTCTCACACAAACACAACCCAACAGTGTCATAACTGAACAGGTTTGACAAGTTAAATAGTCAGCATTTTTTTGTTGTTGTTATGCATTCGACCTTAATAAAGCCCAAACCCTGGGGAGTTTTGAATCCCAAAGTCCATGTCTTCTTTAAACTGATGATATGTCTTGGACATTGGTATTTTGATAGTGTTGGAGCAGGTGCTACTGACAGGAAAACGAGAAGTGGCCTGAAAAATCAGTTTTGGTGGTGGCAGAATTGAAGATGGAGGTAGTGTGTTTAAGCCGGTGGCAAACATCAGGATGTCCTAGATGTCATGTTTGCATGATCTTGGACAAATTTTATGTTTCTGCCACATTGACAACAAAAGTCTGCAGAATGTATGGTGGCAGTTCCACAAAATGGACAGTACATCTGAAAGAAAATTAGTTTTTTAACTCTCCAAGGGTAGAGTTGGAGAGTTAAAAAACTCTCCACTTTTAATAAATACATTAAAAGTGAAGACACTGCCTACTAAAACGCTGAAAAGAGTCATTCTCAAAAAAGATATTTAATTATATGACTGTGTAATTTATATATTTTTTCTTGCGGTATGATTAGCATAATTGCTTTGCTAATTCGGGCAAGCATCTACGAGACCAAGCCCAGAATGCTATGCCTGACACAAAGTCTCTATTACGCTACCCATCAACTATTCTGTTATTCTATAATATTATAAAAGACGGCGTATTTGAAAAGAAATATAGTAATACGCACCTTTACTTTCTTTCAAATTTCTTTCTCTGAATCTTGCGTCTGGTCCCATAGAAATGAATACTATTTTCTTCGACTCCCCCTAGTGGTCTGGAGCACTTCCGTTTTCAACACTTTTTTGTTTTTGTTTGCTGCTTTTCATTTGTGGGTGTATTCTTTTTTGTTTGCGTCCTTTTTCTGTTTGCTGCATTTTATTTGCTTTTTGTTTGCGTCTCTCTTTTTTTGTTTGCTGCATTTCATTTGTGCGCGTCTTTTTTTTTGTTCGCATTTTTTCTCTGTTGCTGCGCATTTGAACCTGTCGGCCACCGTATCTGCCCACAAAAAAGTCCAAACATCTGTTGTGCAAATGTTTCATCCATCATCATTTGTTGAACTGATAAATATCGGCAGGGAAATGATGCACATTGCCCAACCTCACTGGAAAACCATGATGGTTTGTCCGAACATTTTACAAATGAGGAGCCACGTAATGAGTTTTAAATGGTAGTATAGGTGAAGGGTTGGTGGTTTGAATTTATCAAAATTATTGCATTTTTATTTTGGTCAGGTTAAATAGAAACTACGCTCTTAATGTAATTGCTTTGGGTTAAATTTCAAATGTAAATATTCATATTTTTACTAATGCACCAATTTACAGTTGGTTTCTATTATTTGCAGCATTAGTTCTTAAAAGAATGTCTTCCATATACACGTAACGTTGTGACTGTGTGATATCCTTAGCTGAATCGAATATCAATCAAATTGAATCGTAAATTGAATTGGGCTCTTATGAATCGAACAGAGTTCAGACCTCCATATCAATACCCCTCACTGTTAAACAGCTTCAAGGTGGTGAAACACATCCACGTAGCCTCTCATAATGCTACATAATGCATCAATGAGGAACGATGCAACAAGATCGGACTGATTTTTTTCTTCTGGTTCTGTTTAGGATCCTTCTCGGTGTGTGTATAAAAGGTGCACTCAAGTCCAGACCTTGATTGCTGTAGTCCTTTCAGATGCATCCCTTTCTCTGACACACCTGAATCCAATGAATGGCTCGTTATCAGGCCTGTTCAGAGCTACATGACTGCTGGTGAGGGAATTCAGCCATTTGATTCCGGTCTGTTGGAGTAAGGATGCATCTAAAGTTGCAGGACGGTAACTCTTCAGGACTGAACTTAAACACGTCTGGTGTATGCTAATGTTGACTTCATCCACAGTGTGCGCACAAGTATATTTTTACATATCACATCTTGACAGTCTTGTTTTTTGTTATAAAATGATTTGTTTTTCTGCCTTATTTCATATTTGTTCATGTTTGCCTTTATGGTATAAGGCATTTTGAGCTGCGTTGTTGCTGAGATGTGCTATATACAAATAAATGTAACACCTGCAGAACAGCATATATAAATAAGGTGTGTAGAGGGGTTTTCTTCTCGCTCTAAGGAGAATTTTTTTTAAATATTTTTAATAACCATTTTCTAAATCCACATTTAAAACCATTTGAAATTAACCATCAAACTAGCTGGTTGTCATTGAGGCTTTAACTGTGCTTAAAGAGGTAAAAAGAAAAAAACACCCTGAAACGTCAAAAGAGCAACAACTTTATATTTGAGTAGACTGACAAGTGGCCCTTAAAATAAATTTTAAAAGGGCAGTTTATTGACAAGTTCCAATTACATTACAATAATGTTTTAAATTTTGTATATTCTTTTAAAAAATTTAATTTGAGCAGAAACAGATATATTTACATAAAGTATGAGAAACTTTATTCCACATCAGGGCAGTTTGAGCTTGTTTCAAACATTAAATAAGACATTACAGGACCACAATTATGATAGTCTTAATTACTCACAGAGAATTAATTTGAATCTACATTTGCTCATATAAACACAGTGCTACTTCATAATTGCATCATATTTAACTCCTGAATACACGCTGTCTTCAGTTTTCAGCTGTCTTGTATTTCCTCTTGATGTTTTCCTTTCGTTGAAATGTAAGGCAGCGTAATTCAGGTCCTGTCCGTTTACCGTCTGAGCGGAAAGAAAATATTATATTAAGTTTTTGTTTCATGTGACATTCATGTATTTTTTTAAGAGTTTTAAACACAATTGTATATAGGTCACTTACAATATTATCCAGTTGATTTTCCTTGTGTTTTGCTGTTGAAAAACAGTTCTCAATGGTTTGCTCACAAGTTTTATTTTATAGTAGATTATTTAGGTCTTTATTTGTTGTTTCAAATACAGTAAGACAAAAAATACAACTTACCTTTAAAGTTTCCACACCATGATCTTCGAGTTTGGTGGCAGATAAAACCAATATTTATAGTTACAGAGATTGCTAAGCAGATTATTATGATCATCAGCACATTGACTTTAGGACTTGCTGACTGATCTGAAAAGCAAGGTGGAAAAGAAATACATCATTGTCTTCCAAGAAGTAACAATATTTGCATAACGTAAAGTATTTGAAGTACAAAACTCATACCTGCTGTTTTAATTCCATTTCCAAATAATATCTCTCCACATGTTGCCACAGCGCAGTAAAATGTTCCCGTGTCAGAAGAGCTGAAGTTCTTAGAAAAGCTGTAACTACATTTCTTTTGAGTGTTCGATGTCGTTGTGTTCTCACAGTCACGAAGTCCTTTGTCAGTAGAATGGATGATTTCTGGATAGGACTGTTCTGATCCGGTCCTGAACCAGAACACACTTGGTTCTCCTGAACAGGCTTTGTCCTCAGACTGAGAGATGACTGAACACTGCAGCGTCTCTGAGTCTGCTGGACGGGCCAGATCAGAAACTGGGTTCTGGAGAACAGTGTAGCTTGAAGTCCTCCTGGAGTTTGCTATGAAGAAATGAAAATATATATTACACTGTAAGCAAGAGTTGTACTATTTTTATTTAAAATAAAAATCATTTGATTCTTAATGTCAAAAAGAAGAAGTCAACTATCAGTTTAACCTGAAAAACATTTTATTAATGTTTATTTAGATACTTTCAGGCTTTATTATTGATACTTATGTTCATTTTGCTGATCTACATAAACGTAGTTCAACGTCTTTATTATTTTTTGGTAAAAAGAACATAAAGCAAGAAACAAGAAAAATCCCTTTATTTTTTGTTATTTATATATTCTAAATTACCACAAATAGTTTAAAGCAAACCAAATTCGGGTCACCTTTACTGAGGCTCATACAGTTTATCAGTTATATTTGCCTGCATTTTTTTGTGTTTGGATGTGGATTTTAGTGACAGAAGGCCATTTGGTTGAACAGTTTTTAATCTTGCTAGTTCACGTGACCACAAATTACATTTGTATCCAGTAATCCTGGTCAGTTGCTGTTTTCCATCTGTTATTGTGGACGTCTGTTCATTTCAAGAGCAATAATCTGTACTGTAAAGAAAATATTTGTTTGTGCAAGGTTTAATGTTAAAACATTTAAGCAATAAATATAATTCTTTCATTATTTAAGGGCGTGCCCTATTGGCTGACCATTACTTGATGCCTCAGCCAATGGTCAGAGACATCAGTGGAATATAGAAAAAGTATAAATCCATAGATACTCAAAGTATCAAGAGTACTTATTTTGGGGGCAGACTACAAAAAAGAGATTAATCTTAAATTTAAAAACAAGTGTCACATGGGCAATCGATCTCATTGCGTACTAAAAATAATTTATGACTGAAGCATACAAATTGTATTGATTAGAGAGGTGGATCAATGTCAAAGGTACTTATTCCTAGTTTAACTTAATTCTCCAGTCCAAGTGGAGCTGTGCATATTTAGAAAAAGAGACACATTCAAACAGAAAAAAAATATTAAATCAGTTCTTTACCTTTTACTGATAAATAAGTCCCGGTCCAAGTAGATACAGTCCAGTCCATGTGAGCACAGTGATACATTCCTTCATCTTGTAGAACTGTCTTCAGAATGGTTAGATTGCTGAATTGATCATCATTTGTTGCCGCTATTCTTGAGGTAGACACATTTCGTTCATAATTGGGCTTTATGCTTTTCTGCTGCAACACAATGAATTTCAGAGTATCTCCTGCACTCTGTTTGTACCAGTGAAGCCATGTGGTGCTTTGAAATTTATCCGAAAAAGCACAAGACAAAGTCACAGGATCACCAAGTTGAACCGTGACCACTGGGACCAAACAATCTGTATCATTTCATGAAAACAATATGGAAAACACAAGAAAATGTAATTGCCGTCAACAATTGCTCATCATTCAGTTACTTAACTGATTAAAAATGTTACTTACGCCCTTGGTGAAGAAGAAACAGTGAAGCCCATAACAGAAACATGCTGACACTGCCTTCATTGAGACCCTTGATTCTTAAATAACAGTGGGAGGTGTGGAGATCCACAGTCAAATGCATCTGATTGGGTATGACGGCATATACAATCAAAGTGCACTTCCTGCCACAGTAAAGCAATGTTCTTTGAAAAACCCACTACAATTACACTTAGTGGTGTTAAAAAAAAAGTTTCCAAAAGTGCCCTCCTGGGCAATTAAAATAAGAGCCAGGCAATTACACCAAACATCTGTTTAAACATTATATGGAAAAATTAAGAAATCTTAACTCACAGGTACTGTATCAGGTCTTTACTGGACTGAAAAATAAATGTTTTGAAAAGATGTTTTCAAACACTAGTGACTGTTATTTTAGGGGAGTGTATTCAAGCACATGCTTTCTGTTTATTTCCATTATTCATAAAATAATGGAAACGCAATCTAAATTTCAAATAGTGTCAACAGGGTTAGGATTAAATTATCACATCAGAAAAAGTGATATCCTTGTGGGATAAATTATAAGATGATACTACACTGGATATCTGATCTGCTTTATTTGACAATTATTTTTATCTGACAATAAAAAAATCCTTGAATGCAAAAACCTGCAACTTTTGTAACTGGTGGCTGGAAGAAGATGATTGCTGCATGGCCTGGATTGCTTCTTTAACACCTTTATATGTAGCATCTGATAACCCTGAATCACAACGTAAGAAGTACGTCAGTAGTATTTCTTTGTCCTTCTTTACAATTGTTTCTTCCAACTTTGTAATATGATCCTCAAACTCTCTAATCTGAGATTTATCATCTGTCTGATTGTGTGAACACAAACAAAACAATGATAGTATGATTCAAGAACCAAACGGAGGGGGGAAAAATACATACGCATATGCATGACATGTATGTAGATGGACTTGTGTGTGTCTGTGGAGAAATCAGAACATCCAAGCTGGTACCCAGTACCTGAGTGTTCACGTTTTGTACATTGTTAGAAAAAATTTGACCGACTGTTTGGAGGTTTGTTGTTCATTCCTGGCTCTCTTGGTGCAGAAGCATTTCTCTTCATCAGAGTAGGAGTCCTCTAATGAAATATTCGCAGTCTGAACCATCATTAGATGGGAAAACAGAAAAATGTAAGGTATGCATTTAATTATACCTTACATTTTAATTATTCTTAATTTTTTAATTAGGAATCTCCCCCCACCTCCATTAGAGGGCAGAGAGGACCAACCTGACGGTGTTGCTAACGTTTGCTCAACAGCAGTGCAAGCTCTGCGCTGCGCCTGTTGCAGCTAAGCGGTCGTTAACTTATTAATCCATCTTGTACCTGAGTGTTCCTGTTTTGTACATTGTCAGGAAAATATGAGTATCAGCGATCTTGTCCACAGCTATTTTTATGCTGAGGGTGTGAGGATCTGCTGTTTTCCTCATCGACCGGTAGCATTTTGCTGTGACGCGCACAATGTTGGAGGCATTGCGTGGCTCAAACATCTTGATGTCTTCCAAAAAAGATGACATGAACTTGTTGGTTCCCCTATCCATTGTCATGGCTGATATTTTGTGAAAATCCGGCAGAAATGCTACACTAATCGACTCAGAAATACTCTGCAGGGAGTCAATCGAAGTGAAAGACGCCATGTTTACATAGAAACTAAGCCCTGCGAGGCTCTGTTTGTGAAACATGCAGCCACGTGGGATTTTCGAGGGCGTTTCTGGGCGGAGCTTGGTAAGGTCCATTATCTGCGTATCCTTGAAGTGTGTGGGGAGCTTGTGCCTTTTAATACAATGTCATTAAATGTCTATAGGTTCAGTCGTGCATGGATCTTATTTCTTCAGTTCTATGTGTCTGCTTTTAGTTTGTGTTGGTGTTTTGATTATTTTTCTTAATGTTTGTGGTCATACTCAGTTCATTCCCTGTTGTTCATTATTGTCATAATTGCCTTTCCGTTTTAGTTTATTCCTTTGTGGTAAGCCTTTAATTGTGTTTTGTGTCTTTCAGTGACATACAGTGAGGTTCATAACTGGTGAGGCACTGACTTCTCTGGACTTGGATATACTAAATCCAAAACAGAGGCTTTGTGTTTTGACCTTAATTGAAACATTTAGTTGTTTTAACATTTAATTATGAATCAGTAAATTGCATACTCTTCAACAATATTTAAGACAAGAGCAATACAATAATATTTAATATAAGGTCAAAGTGTATTTTTTTCTCTTTTTTTGGCTTAGCTCTGTTTGTTATGATTAAAATTGAAAATGGTGTATGATCCTACCTATATTTATATGAAGCCTGTGCGCTTCTACATCTCCATCACAAAAAATCCTCTTTGTTTGACTTCATATTTAAACATTTTAGTGAAGATCCAGGAGAGTCATCCAGGAACTGTTGTATTCCTGTTGTAAATTTTGTATTTCTCCAACTGTTTTTAGGTTGGGTTTTTTTATGCATACATGAAAGATACCTGTTGCCCATTGTGCCTATGGGGCTCAGCGCTGCCCCCTATCAGTGCAGCATGTCACTCTGAAATTCACCCCAGACTGTAACATTAACATGTAGAGCATATGTATAATCCGTAAATTTAGAGGTTTGTCAGGATTTTGGTGTTTTGGGTATTTTCATGCCTCTCTGGTGGAGATCCATCTATCCCAGAGAGTATCTGTGCTGGAGAGCGCTGGGCTACCTTCACAGCTGTTCCTTATCAGCTTAATTAGAGTGACACCTGCAGCTCTGATGTCTTTAACAAATTGCATCCTCTGAATCCTTACAAAATGCCAGGATCTCCAAGCTCACTTCTTGCTTACAGTTCTTCGAGCACACCAGACTGGATCCAATGTCCAATAAATTGGATCCAATAAATTGAGATTTATAATCTCTGTTTTTGCTCCATGTCCAGCTTTTTCTATAATCCTCCACTAAGTTCTCTTAGATAATTAGTTATAAAAACGTTGCTAATTTTTTCACTGCTAGCTTCTTGGTTTGGTTCCTTTACAAACTAAAACATGATGTTTAGAAAACTGTTTTAATTAACAAAAGAAAGACTGACTTCTTTTTAGCATCACCACTTAAAGAAATATTGCATAATGATTACAGTCATAGTTATTTGCATGAATAATCTAAAAATAAATTGAGGTTATAGGCTCTGGTTAAAAAATGTGTTAGCTTGCAACAAAGCATTTGTTGGTCTAAAATGTTAGGTCAAGAAATTAAAGCAAATTTGTTGGCAAAATTAATGCATTTAAAAGAGGTTGTATTTTTTAAATGTTTTTTATTCTAACATTTTATAAAATGTAATTAGTTGTGAATATAAATATATAATTTATAAGTGTTCTTTGTATGCCTACGCAAATTAACCCTTTTAATAATTTAGAATATTACTGAAAATATATAGCGATAGAGTGCTTATATAGAGACTGCCTCTATTTGTGTTAGTTATGATGCTTTCTGACATACAAATAATGAAAAACACTGAAGAATTTCAGATAAAACATATTTTTTATGCAGAGATATGGTTTTAATGAAAAGCATATTTAATACTTGCTTGTTAGAAGGGACTTTTAATCTAACATCAAGTTTCATTGGAAACCACATCCAAATTTATTGAACATGATTATATTTAAATACATTTTCTGACATTTGAAAACACTTTCTTCAGTCTTCAGCCTTCTGTCCGTCATCTCTTTGGAGAAATGCAAGGCATCATATGTCACATGATGTCCATCTTGTGTCTGAGTGGAAATATAAAATTTAAACCAAAATGTAAATTAGTCATTTATATTTTATATACATTATTATATTCATTTTGAATTCACAAACTACATAGGCAATTAGATGTGTTTACTCACCATATCATCTGGTTGATTCATGTCATTGTGTTGTGTTTTTGATGAGGAGTTTCTAAACACATGGTTCCAAAAGCAATTTGGATTCTGAAATTATTTTCATTTTTTTTCTCTTTTCAAATAAACTTCATATTTTTGATTAATACTTACCTCTAAAGTTTAGTATAATGTTTTTTAAGTTCGGCAACAAATTAAGACAATAATCACAATCACACAGATGGCCAAGCAGCTTCCTGTGATCACCAGCAGCAGCATAACTTCATAACACGATGAATGAGCTACAAAACAAAGAGATAAAGACACGTCATTGTCGCTTATAAACAACTGACATCAATAATATATGTTGTTCAGTAGCATTATGCATAACAATTCATACCTCTTTCGATTCTGGTTCCATTTCCAAGTAATATCTCTTTGCATGTGGCAACAGCACAGTAATAAGTCCCAACATCAGAGGAGCTGATGTTCTTAGAGAAGTTATATCTGCATTTGTTCTGGGTGTTTGATGTCTTCTCACAATTTTCAGGCATTTGTCCGTCGGTGTAGATGAGATCAAGAGAGTTCTTGTCTGATCCGGTTCTGAACCAGAACACACTGGGGTCTCCTGCACAAGTCTCTGTCTCAGTCTGAGAGAGGAGTGAACACTGCAGTGTCTCAGAGGTTTCTTTACCATGTAGATCCAACACAGCTGGCTCCTGAACAACACGATAGCTTGATGATGTTTCACTGTTTCCTAAATAAATAAATATATTGGTATTAAATCAGAAGAAGAAACAGGTGCAGTGTGTTATTCCTAATATCAAAAAAATATTGTCGAGTTTAAATTTTTTCTTTGTTCAAGCTTTTGCAAAAACCTTTTTACAGCTTTTGCATTTAACCTTTTTCCTTTCAAGATTATGGACGTAATATTTCTATTAAAGTGAGATCTTATGGGTGGAGAGGATGGAGATCTATACTAACAGATATATTCATGGCAAAGTATCCCAAAATTTGTTTGAAGTACAAATTATGTTTATTATTTATTAAAATTAGAGTAACTTTACAAAATAAAATTACTGTAATTTGATTTTGTGTATATGTTGAATTACACAAAATACCTGTTAATAATAAATAAGACCCATTCCAAGAAGAACCGAGCCAATCCATGAGACCACAGTGATACATTCCTTCATCTTCTTTGGCGGTCTTCCAAATCGTCAAGTTGGTCATTTTGTCGTGATATGTCATGTCGACATTTTCAGATGTAAATCCTGGTCCATGCGTGGGTTGTGTATTCATACGTGTCATTACAATTAATTTCAGAGTATCTCCTGCAGTTTGCTTGTACCAGTGAAGCCAACCGATGCTCTCCAGGTTATTTTTAAAAACGCATGTAAAAGTCACAGGTTGACCCAGTTGAACAGTGACAACAGGAGCCAAGGCATCTGTGTTTAAAGACAAAAGCAATGAGAAAAATTTAATACAAGAATAACCATTAGAAAAAAAAGCATATAACACCTGTATGGATGTAATTGAAGATATTAAATTTCACTTCATGCTGCTCTTAGATTATTCATGAAGAAGAAACTGTGTGGTCCATAAGGTTCATATTCACACTGTCTAGGTTGAGAGATTTGATACTTAATTCAAATGGAAATTTTTTGTAATTTATACTTTCAGAGGCATCTGAAAATCCTTCTTAATCAATATTTTTACCTTTTAATTAATCTCGTATGTGATTATGCATATGAATATGCAACCAGCAGATAAAGTGTATAATATAATTTCTTGAACACCCTGTTTATTTAATGCCAAGGTTGTAGATGATCAATGTGGAAAATACATTTATTTTCAGAATGAGAGCTACTGATGTTATCAAGAAAATCTTCAATTTTATAGTTTTGCTACTGGGTTTAAAAATAAATGACTTGTACTTATGTAGAGCTTAGCAAGTGCAGAGGATCCCAAAGCACCTCACATTACATCCACCCATTCGAGCGCTGATGGTAGTAAGCTACTGGATTATAGCCAGAGCTGCTCTTTGGCAGTCTGACAGAAGTGGCACTGCCATCCACCAGCATGACCAAGCCATCACCACCAGGCAAGACATAGCAGGGGCTCGAACTGGCAACCCGCCGGCTACCGGACAAACTCTTACCACTATTACTAGCATTGCCCCACAACACTCACTTGCAAATCTGGACTTCAAGAAATAGTCTTTCAGAAAGTACACCAATGCAAATGTATGTACAGTTGGCACGCAAGATACAATCATATTTAGAGAAAATTATACTTACTTCCTTGATGAAGAAAACATAGTGTCACCCAAAACAGAAGCATCTTGACACAAGTCATTACACTCTGTAATACTTAAAGACAGGAAGGAAAAGACGGGCATCAGGGGTAATTTACCATTAATGCCTCACCCTTTTTTTCATTAAAGTGTGCAAAGTCTGTGCCATACAGAGAGAACTGTGAACTTAAATTCAGAACACTAAGAGAAAAAAAGCAGTGACTCTGTGACCAAAGGGTTGGACTAACAAAGATTTCTGAGAATTAGCATAGACTTCAAACATCAGCTTTACCATTTGATGCTTGAGGAACCCGCCTTCCATAAATATGCCAAAAATTACCCGTATTAGATTCAATGTGTTTTTGTGCGACATTCATTTATTGTTTGTATTATTGTGTCCACTCAACAGTGACTTTAAAGTTTTAATTTTTAATATTTAGAACATTTTTAATACACTTAAAATACTCATACCAATACTAATTTTGTTTGCCTGTAAGAGTGCATCCAGAAGTATGTTCCTTTTTATCCAACATTTATATAACCATTACAACGGCCTGCTTGTTTCTATGTAGCAAGAAGCGTTTTGTGTTTTAGTGAATCTGGTTGCAGTCCTTTTTTGTTGTCGTTCTACTTGTGGCTAGGCAGCATAACTTTTAAAACTGGGAGGTGACGTGTTTATTTTCTGTAGATGGGTGCTGGTGGTTTGTAACCCATCCCCCCGTTTCCTCCCAATTCTTCTTTTCACCCCAAGTTGCTTTATTTTTTTTTTCTAAATGAAATATTAATTATGTTCTACTTGCTATTGTCTCTTTATTCCTTAACACTTGGGAAACTGATAACAGATAAGATCCTTTCACACAATATAAAGGATAGCATTACCAACTGGTTTAGAAAATGATAAAATGGACAAACTAAATTGTAGATGTTGCACAATATTAATGAATCACACACATGTATGCATGTGCACCTACACAAAAGCTATAATTACTAGAGGTGTCAATTAGCACTAGAGCTTTAACCTGGTATGTTTTATCTTGTCTTTTTGAAGTTACAATATTGTACATTATGAAAGAGAAGGGATTTTAGAGGTGACACAACCACAACTAAGACTAAGATTAAGGTGTGTCAAAAATGGCGGAGGTGACAGGGGTTGCGGGGGTGGAGGGTTGGGAATAGTGCACTTGGATCCTTAAGTATTTGGACAGAGACAACATTTTCCAAACTTTGGTTCTGTACATCACCACAATTAATTCTGAACAAAACAATTTAGATGCCGTTGAACTGTAGACTGTCACTGCACTTCAAATACTCTGTTCAGTAGGTTGAACTATAAGATTGCATAAAAATGTGAGGGACTGAAGCATTTTTAAACACAATCCCCTCATTTCAGGGGCTCAAAAGAAATTACACAAATTAAGCAATTGTGAATAAAATGTTCATTTCTAATACTTGGTTGTCCAGTTGTACAATTCAGGGAGGAGATAGGGTCTATGTCCAAGTGATAAACATATTTTGACACAAAATGTGTGAACTACGGTGGCCCAGACAGTTCGATAAGACACCATAGTGAATCAGAAAGCAGAAGATTTAGTAAAGAAGCAGACAAAGTAGACAAATTGATTTACAGTTACTATTATTATCATGATTGTTCGTGTTGATTGTACTTGTCATGATGACTGCACACCACTGGTGTACATTGGTTATTTTATCGTCTTTTACACTTTACTTTGGAGTGTAAACAGTGGTGTATTTAGTGTCTAATTCGGCTCATTCTCCTAATTAAGCTCACCTGATTTTCATTGTTTATTGCAGCTTCCTTCGTTATGCTGTGTGTGCTTCATGTCTTGCTCTCTTTGTCATTTACTATAAGTTTCCTTTGGTGTTTAGTTATCAAAATTTAGCATCTTTGTTACGGTTTGCTTCAACAGAATAAAGGATACAGGTACTGGGAAAAAATATGTGTTAGCTTGTAGCAGGGGTGCGGTAAAGGGGTGAAAAGTGATGACGATTCTAGGGGCCCTGACCAACAGGGGGTCCTCCACAATTTAATTATTTATATTTTGTTCATAGACATACATTTAAAAAAAATCTGAGTCCTGTCAAATACAAAATTAATCATATTGTATTTTCAAAGATTGTTTATAGCAGTAGTAATTTTATGTTACCCTCCCAGACCAAAAAAAACACATCCGTTTTTGCACTGAACCCCCCTGGATCTTCATGAAAGGATTTGTTTCTGCTTGGAGCTCAACAGTGACTTATGCAGCTACAGTCAGTAGAAGCTGCAGCTGAAAACAGCGGCGACCGTGGCAGTTACTATGCTGCTAAGAAAAGTTATAAAACCAGGTTTTCAAAAACAAAATAGAGAGAGGGAGAGAGAGAGAGAAAAAGGCAAGAGTGTTAATTTATAACCCAGTTTTTCTCCAAGACAGGTGGGTAGACTGTGAGATTATCAAACATTTAGCATAATTAGCTTAGCTACAGACTACTGTTTGCCTCCATTTCACTAGCATTATTGAATCAAGGAAAAAAAAATTACCAACATATTCATATATTTAACTTGTACCTTTTACCACTTAACAACAGATGAGTCAGTCAGCAGCAGCTCTAACCCACGCCCCTCCTGACCCGTCCTCTCCTGATTGAAATTAAAGCTGCAGTATCTAACTTTTATATAATTTTTTTCACATATTCTTAAAACTGTCATTATGTTGTGATAGTATAGTATGAGAGGTAATCTGTGAAAAATCTATTTCCTCTGCTTTCTCCCAGGGTTCTCTAGAAACAACCAGTCAGTGGCAGGAGAGTTTTAGTGCTGTCAATCACAATCTCATGGGGTGCTGCTCATCCTTCATCCCCCTTGATTTGTGCCGTACTGCAGCTAGCATAGCACAGAGCTGTGCAGATTCAAACTGTGAATGCTCAATTTAGTTAGCATAACTAAATTGAGCATTCAATTAGTTATGCTAATTGAATGCTCAATTAGCATTCAATTAGCATGCTAATTGAATGCTAATTGAGCATTCAATTAGCATTCAATTATGACAGCAGATAAACAGTTTCCTGTAATGCTAAGTTGTTTCTCCACCATCAGCACATTTAGCAGTGAATGAATGAGGCTAATTGACAGTGCTAAGAGCATCCTACTGGTTCTGATTGATTGTTTTGTTCAGAACGTTGCATTACTTTAATCAGTAATAGTAATTCAGGAAGGAGGTGGAGGAAATTGATTGTTTTCACAGATTATCTGTCTCATAACAAACTGCTATGACATGGTGACAGCTTTAACAAATATGGAGAAAACATATTTTTTATTAAAGTTACATACTGCAGCTTGAATAAAATGTAACTACCTAGCATTTTTAGAAGTCTGGATTGCTCTATGTGTGGTTGCTTTTGACTGTTGCTCGTGGGAGTGACATTTAATCTAAAACTAATAGAAAAAATGCAAGCAGCCTACTTGCATACTGGATGTGGACTGTTGGATGTTAAATTCATGAGCAGTAAATATTATTATATTATACTAGTGCTAATTATCAGTATTGAACCAAAGAAAGCAAGGAAGATACAAGCCTTTAAAATTGTGATGCTTTTTATGGGTCAAATAGGCTAAAATAATTGTAACAGTAGCTGCACGGGGGGCCAAATCAAATTTTTTGTCAGGGGGCCCAAGATTTCTGGCAGCGCCCCTGGCTTGTAGCAGGAGGTTTGTTGATCTAAAACGTTAGAATAAAATTAAGACAACATTGTATTTTCAAGTTTTTAATTTTAGCATTCCATAAAATTTAATTAGTTGTGTAAATACATATATCACAATATAAGTGCTGTATGTGAGTCTAGAGTATAGATAATAAAACCTTTTAATACTTTACAATATTACTGAAACATTATATAGACATAGAGATAAGCTATATGCAGGCTGTCTTCTGTTAATTATGATGTCTGACATACAATTAATTAAAACAAAACATTTAATATTAGAATATTACATCAGACCAATAAAAATATTTTTAATACAGAAATGTGGTACTTGTTTCTCAGAAGGGACTTTTAATCTGACATCAAGTTTCCTTGGAAACCACATCCTAATTTACTGAACATGATTATATTTAAATAAATTCTCTGACATTTGAATATACACTTTCTTCCGTCTTCAGCTCTCTGCCCGTCATCTCTGTGGAGAAATTTAAGGCAGCATAGTTCACATGATGTCCATCTTGTGTCTGAGTGGAAACATAAAATTTAAACCAAAATATAAATTTTAGTCATTTTCTTATATCCAGTGATGTTTTTATATTTCAATTTTACAAACTAAGCAGACAATTAGATGTGTTTACTCACCATATTATCTGGTTGGTTCATGTCATTGTGCTTTGATGAGGAGCTTTCTAAACACATGGTTCAAAAAGTCATTTGGATTCTGAAAATATTGTAAATGTTAGATTTCAGTTAACTTGATCAATACTTACCTCTAAAGGTTTTGCGTGGTGTTCTTTGAGTTCGGCAACAGATTAAAACAATATTCAGAATCACGGAAATGATCAAGCAGCTTCCTGTGATCATTAGCAGCAGCATAACTTCATAACATGATGAATGAGCTACAAAACAAAGACATTAAGACACACGTCATTGTCTCCAATAAAGAGATGTTGTTTAGTAGCATTATGCATAACAATTCATACCGCTTTCAATTCTGGTTCCATTTCCAAGTAATATCTCTTTGCATGTGGCAACAGCACAGTAATAAGTCCCAACATCAGAGGAGCTGATGTTCTTAGAGAAGTTATATCTGCATTTGTTCTGGGTGTTTGATGTCTTCTCACAATTTTCAGGCCTTTGTCCGTCGGTGTAGATGAGATCAAGAGAGTTCTTGTCTGATCCGGTTCTGAACCAGAACACACTGGGATCTCCTGCACAAGTCTCTGTCTCAGTCTGAGAGAGGAGTGAACACTGCAGAGTCTCAGAGGTTTCTTTACCATGTAGATCCAACACAGCTGGCTGCTGAACAACACGATAGCTTGATGATGTTTCACTGTTTCCTAAATAAATAAATATATTGGTATTAAATCAGAAGAAGAAACAGGTGCAGTGTGTTATTCCTAATATCCAAAAAATATTGTCGAGTTTAGATTTTTTCTTCATTCAAGCTTTTGCAAAAACGTTTTACAGCTTTTGCATTTAACCTTTTTGCTTTTAGATTATGGACGTAATATTTCTATTAAAGTGAGATCTTATGGGTGGATAAGATGGAGATCTATACTAACAGATATATTCATGGTAAAGTATCCCAAATTTTGATTGAAGTACAAATTATGTTTATTATTTATTAAAATTAGAGTAACTTTACAAAATAAAATTACTGTAATTGTATTTTGTATGTGTTGAATTACACAAAATACCTGTTAATAATAAATAAGACCCATTCCAAGAAGAACCGAGCCAATCCATGAGACCACAGTGATACATTCCTTCATCTTCTTTGGCGGTCTTCCAAATCGTCAAGTTGGTCATTTTGTCGTGATATGTCATGTCGACATTTTCAGATGTAAATCCTGGTCCATAAGTGGGTTGTGTATTCATACGTGTCATTACAATTAATTTCAGAGTATCTCCTGCAGTTTGCTTGTACCAGTGAAGCCAACCGATGCTGTCCAGGTTATTTTTAAAAACACATGTAAAAGTCACAGGTTGACCCAGTTGAACAGTGACAACAGGAGCCAAGGCATCTGTGTTTAGAGACAAAAGCAAGAATAAAGTTTAGCATAAGAAAAGTCAAAGGAACAAACTCATATTAAAAAGTAAATGCCTAAATTGTTATTGCAGAAAATGTGACATTTCAGATCATGCAGCCCTTACGTCCTTTATGAAGGCAAAACAGGGTGGCCCATAAAAAAGTCATATTCACACTGTCTTCATTGAAAGATTTGACATTTAAGTTAAAGAGAGATGTTTCGTAATCTACTCTTTCAAAGGCGTCCGATTGGCTTTCTTAGAATCAAAAAGCACTTCCTGCCACAATGGGGCTGATGTTCAATGCAAAATGTATTCTGTAAAGAATGAAAAGTTGTTGCTTGCCACTAAAATATATAATACTATTTACGTTACTATTTTAAGTTTACGTTTTGGCATTTATTATTAAGCACCAGTTCAATTACATATTTACAAGTTTACTGAATCAACGCTTTAATCTATGATGTTTTAGGTCTGAAACAAGCAACACATTATGTAAAAATTATCTTCCCTCCTCACAGAAAGCTAATATAAAACTCCTAGGAAAAAAAAGGTTTTAGCAATTTTTCTTGTCAGAATTATTTCAGTGTTTCATTTTATATTTTATGTTGTAGGTTAAACACCTTCAGATTCTGAATTTAGCATATAAAATATAGATTCCTGTATTTGTTTATGTGTTGATATTTTCTTGAACACCCTGTTTTATTTAAAGAACATAAATATATCAATGGCAGTTTTAGGTCATTACTATTAATTTTGACCTCCAAATAAGAGCTGCTAACATTATCAATCCATCAAGAAAGTCATAAAGTTTGTAGAGAAAGAAAGTGAATTTTTGAAAAATCTACACCCAGTAACAGCACCAGTGCAATAATCCATAAAAAGCTGCATACACAGTTGACATGCAAGATACAAAATGGTAAATTATGTTTCATATTTAGATGAAAATGATACTTACTTCCTTGATGAAGAAGAACTTGTATTGTGACCCAAAACAGGAGCATCTTGACATCTCTTTACACTCCTGTGATGCTTAAGAGACTAAAGGAAGTGGGGCAATTTCACACCGATGAAGTCGAATCACTGTATTTCCTGCCTCACTCACTTTTTCCTGTAAAAGTGTTCAAAGTATGGCCTTGTTGACTCAAATTCAGAACGCTGAAGATGGGGAAAAAAGCAACAACTCTGTGACTGAAGGGTCAGACTAACAAAGTGGCAAAATTTCTTAAAATCCACAGAAAATTAAAAGAGGGATTAATAAAACCAAACCAGAAATTTCTGTCAGATTTTTTATTCTTGTAGTGCTAATAAGCAGATAAATACAGGCCTTTTTAACATTTTTGCATACTCATGCATGCAAAAATGTAAACATTTGATTAGTTTTCAGATAACATTAGATTGAACCAGCAATCTTCTATTCCAAGGCTCAAGATGCTATGAAACAGTATACGGAACATTATGTAAAATTTTCTCCTTAAGTAATATTTTGTTTAAGGTTAAAACTTCCAATAATTTATATGTTTGTATTTTCCCCATGTTGAGAATATTTCAGTTTACTCCTGAGTTTTCAATTTTGCTTCAAGCTGGTTCTTGTCATTTATTTCTGGGACATGTGAAAAGGTAAACAAATGGCTTTCATAAAAGAGCCATTTTTAGTCAAAGCCTTCTTCTCTGGCCATTCTTCACTGGCCAGAGAATAATGGCCAGTGGTACTGGAGATGGCAAAGAGAGCCAGAGAAATGGACGACAGCACACTGAAACATGGCATTGTGCTGGGTCAGACCAAACAAGGTCGGGTGAATTTAGCTAAAATTTTGTTTTGTTGTTTTATTCACTGAATAATTATTTAATCAGCTTAGATAAACAGTACAATCTCCAATGCCTATATTAAGCTGGAAACAGCCATTTCCACTTTGGAGATGCACCAATGAGTGTTGAACCATGGAGTGTAGAGGAGCAGGAAGTTCAACATCTGAGGTCGAGGGACTCAGCCCTTCTGTTAGAGGTGCCAAACCACAACACAGACTAAAATCAAGGTGTGTCATCACTACATCTCCTACTGTAGCTGGGTCGCAAAAACTGTCAGTCTGTGAAGGCTGTAAATTCTTATCTTTTCCAAAAATGTAAGTTATTTACATAAACTTTGCGTTTACCTGTCAACCAGAGGGAAAGAGACCAAATGTTATGGTTAAATATTTATAATTTAAAGAAAACCCCAATGTTCCTTCTCTAACCTTTCAGAGAAACCGCTTTTTAGTAGTCAGATTTCATTTTTAGTCCTTTGTCTTGATGAATAATTAATTGTTGTAGCATTGATTCACAACTCTAGGTAGGTTACAGTTCTGGTATGTAACAGCACTGGAGGAATATGGTTTGTTTCAGATTTGATTTATTTCAAATATTTTTTTTTCTTTTTTCTTCTTGTTTGTTGATTTTATTCCTAACGTTTCTTGCAACCGTGCTGAAAATTTATTTTAAAAAACGTTTGATGGTTCTCTGATAATGCCCCAATATCTCTAATTGTAAAGGTTTTAACATTGACTGACGTTTTGTATTTCTGAACGTAACTTAGAGCCAGGTTTCTAGCTTCCACAGCTGCAGACTGCAGTTTGTCTTTAAAGTCAACAAACACCAGATCAACACCATGCAAAGCCGGTTCCCAATCACCCTAACTTATGAATTTCATTCATCCAAAAGCAATGCAGGTCCCTGCATATCATCACACATATGTCTCTCTCTTCTCAGAGACACCAGAGCATCAGATCCAACCACTGCATTGGCTGTTTCGCAAGTAAAATAGTTGTAATCTGTCATTGTCCAATATCAATGATTCTGGACTTTATGCTAAGTTTACTGTTCTTTGCTGCCAAGAGAGGATCCTGGCATGGACTTCTGCTTCAAGGTTCAGTGTGTCAGTGTTGTAGCACTCGAGATCGGTCTTGGTCTCGAGACCATTTTTTGATGGTCTCGGACTCGACCGCATTTGGTCTCGGTCTTGTCTCGGTCTCCGGCGCTGAGGACTCGGCATTTTATTTCAAGACCGGTCGAGACCGCAACTGTGAAAATATCACTAAACATGCAGCATACTGTCCAGTTTATTTGTTAACATCTTTGTTTTCAGTGGATGCAAAAACGCACCGATAAAAATCCAACCAATAACGTGACTTGCCAATTACTGTTTATGTTTCTCCCCCCTTGCCCCCACCTTTCACTCGCACGCGGCGCTCCAAGACATGCGCAGTGGTTTTCTCTCAGCGGCAGAAGTTTTGTCTAATAGTCAGTAATAGAATAAAGCTGCATAAATCATAAGAAATCCGATGGCCACAGCTAACTCAGCAGCGCTTCGCTTTCACAGACAGTGGGGACTAGGTCTAACTTTTTTTGTCACTTAGAAAAGTATCTCAAAGAAAGGTAAGCTCCGTTGACGTGATGTTAGCAAAGCAAGCTGTATAGAGACACATAAGCATTGTGATGAAAAAAAGTTGTCATTCACTGCTCTGAATTATTGTGCGGACAGATGTTGACTGACTTGTCGCACATATGAGACAACGCTGTGTCCAAAAGTCTGCAATGTAGTGATGCGACATTCAGGAGCAGTACGATTCTTCTGCACGGGTCTTTACTTATTGGATAGGACTGGAGTGTCACTGAGAGCCTATCAGATTACCATACGCTGTCAGAATAGCATACATCAGAGGTTCCCAAACTGTGGGGCGCGCCCCCTAGAGGGGGCGCCGTGCCATTGCAGGGGGGGGGCGCGGGAAGCCGTTTGGATGAAAAAGAGAAACAAACAATAAAAAAAAATACATGAACCCTGTATGCGCTGGGTTTTTACTTTAGAACAGCCACGTCTCTGTTATTTCTCTGTCAATTTGATACAGTAGGGGTTTCCACACTAACCATATCTGTGTCCTCTGTCACTTTTATCAGCAGTTAAAACTGTTTAATCCGTTAACATGTGGTAATCTGTTTTTCCGTGCCGCCTTTAAACGCAACATGAGCACTACGACGCTGGGTTTACACCTGTGCGGCAGCGAAGGAGACCTGCTACTGCTGTGCGGAGCTGCACAGGTGTGTTAGAATCATGGAAGCAAACCAGCAAAACGCAAAGAACTTTTCACAGTTTTCCCCCCAAACTAACAGACTGTTTAGTAAAGCTGCTTGATGCAGGTAAATTTAGCTAAAAGATGACTAGCTAGAAAAAGTTTGGGAACCACTGATGTAAGGGAAATGACGTGAAAGAAGCACAAAGTTTCCAACCTAATAATAAAGAAACATTGATCTAAAAACATTTGTACTTTCAGTTCTACTCTGTTGTGGAAATTAACGCAAATATTCTATGAAAACATAAAAAACTGCTAAAAAGAAAACTGCATTTATATTGTGTCTTTGTTTAAAAACATTAATAGGTTCTTGATTAATTTAGCCAGCATTATTAAGGAGTAAGGAGATCAAGTTTTCAAGAGAAATGGAAAAAAAGAAAAGAGAATCCCAAAGCCCTGCAGGAAAAACTGTTTGGTTTAATGAAACCAAATATGACGATCTTATGACGATTTATTAAGTATTTAATATCTATGTGTTCTTATGGGAATATGGATCTTTCAGATCAATTTGAGAAGTAATTTTGATGATATTTTACATTTTATTGTGTCATGTGGCGCGGGACGCTGGTCTTGGTCTTGATTCGGTCTCGACTTCCCTCGGTCTTGGTCTTGACTTGGTCTCGGACCCTAAAAGTCTTGGTCTTGTCTCGGTCTCGATACACTCTGGTCTTGGTCTTGTCTTGGTCTCGGGTTAGGTGGTCTTGAACACAACACTGCAGTGTGTTGTAGTTTAGAGATGGTATTCTGTACGCCTGGTGTCTAAACATAGTTTCTTTTAGATCTGTTGCTGTCTTTCTGTCATCTTAATTCTGTCCATTCTCCTATGGCCTTTAGCATGAAAAGAAGATTTTCATTTGCACAACTACTGCTTGATGGATTGTTTCCCTTTTTTTAAACTGTTCTCTGTAAATCTAAGAGATTGTTGTGTGAGAAAATTCAAGTTTAATAGCAGGAATTTGATACTCATACCAGACCATCCAGCATCAACAACCATTCAAAGTTCCTTAAATGTCCTTACTTCCTCAATCTGATGCTTAGATTGAACTTCATCCTCACTATTTATTGGTATTTGTATGGTAGCAACCTGATGTTCAGGTTGTTACCATATGATTTACTGATTTGTTGTTTTTGTTTACAAACCACTGTTTAAGAATAACTAATAAGATAACAGTTATACTTAATGCAATTCTCATTTCTGAAAAGGTTTCAGACAAAAAAAAGCCAGCAAAAACATCTATGTTAATAGCCCGTAGCATAGTTTAAGTCATGTTGAGCCTGCTAACATTCAGTATGGGGAAAAAATTGAATAAATGAAACTGTGTAGCCTATACTATAACTTACACAAGTGTTCTGTGAAATTTTGGACAGGATCGGAGGTGATCGGCAACAAAAATGAATCAACACGCTGATCTGCTAGAATAAATGTGTCTTTTATTCTGCCACAGATTTCAGCAAAGCAAAGCAATCATTCATACATTGATACGTGATGCTATACATGTACCTTTAGTATATCGCTCTTACCGCGACACAAAAGACTGGAGAGCCGTCAGTCCAGGCAGAGCAGCTATCACGTGGCTGGGCGTCCGTACGCAACCCACAGCAGAAGAATATAAAACGAGACTTCCTCGTTTTATATTCTTTCGGCCGCTTCCTGCTTCACAATGACCACGAGCTGTAGGCATTGTTTAGCATGAGCTCGAGGCGTGATCAGGTTATGAAACACAGACCTGACCTCTCACTGTCCACGAGCCCGAGGCCTGATCAGGTTATGTCATGGCTTATATTGTCAAAAGCATATTATGAAAGCATACATTATATAAAAAAACATTATCAAAGAACATATTTTAATATTTCTTCATCAACAGGGAAAAATAAATCTGATAACCAGGCATAGCCTGAATTGTAATAGTGGGTAAAGAAAGTGGAATGAACTGGAATGATTGCGTGACTTCTGTGAACAACAGATCTGTATTATATGTGACTTCCCTCTCTCTTCAACAAAAAAACAGACTACATAGTATAACCATCATCAAGCTGAAAGAAGTTAATAAATTATAGTCTTTGAATGACTTTGTTTTTCAGAGACATTCATGTGGCGTGTGTACTTCTGTTGAAAATGAGTACAATGTTGTAATTTGGACGATTCTGTGGTTGCATTGGGTTTGTGAACGTCATGCCACAAAGTTGGGGTTTTAAAATGACACAAATAAGCAGGTGGCGAGAGGCTGACTGTGGCTCAGTGGTAAGAGTAGTTGAAGGTTGTGGGTTCAACTCCGACTTCTGCCTTCTGCAAGGCAATTAACCCCAAGTTTTCTGCCAATCTGCATATTATAGTATGAATGTGAGTGCAATTAGTTGAATGTGGCTTTGAGTGAAGAGTATGACAAGAAAAGCGTTCTATGAATTCAATCGATCAGTCGGTAAGTAAGCTATCAGAAATCCTCATGTGAATATTCAGGAAAAACTGTATTGTGTAAAACTTCACCATCAAACATTTTTGACCTATTTCCTATGTTCTATTAAAAGTGATAGCAATTATAATAGTTACATTTAAGGTCACAAAATCAAAAGAAATGTTTCCATGCCAGATAAATTAAAAGTATGTCATCAATAGACAGATTGTTTTAAATTTGGGAGCTTAGACAGAAAGAGCTTAAAATTGAGGCTGGCATACAACTCTACAGCATTGTAGTTTTAATCCTCAAGATCATGTTTTTCTGTTAAGATGTATTTTCAGCTGAGCTCTCTAAATGTGTTTTTATGTGATTCATAAGGCCAGTAACAAAAAACTCTTAACATATAACGTATGAATAATTATAACAAATTTGTGCAAAAATAAACATTACATGCTACAAAAAAGAATTTCAGTACAACAAAGTACAGATTTAGTCTTTTTTATTACATTTATTTGTGTCCCTAATTTTCATTGATAATTTCCCACAACACTGTATTCATGTATTACAGCACAATTGTGCAACTTGATATCCATTCAAACTGATCGTTTGACTTGTGAATATACAAGTTCTTCAGTCTTCAGCTCTTTCTTCTTCGTCCCTCTTGATGTTTTTCCTCCAGAGAAATGTAACGTAGAATAGTTCAGATCCTGTCCTTCATCAGGCTGTGCATAAAAAAAATCATTTCATGTACAATTATATTGAACACTAGGCTATAAAATAGAAATTTGAACCAAATAACACTGATTTGATTTACAATTGTTTCTTACAGTTTCATCTTTTTGTTCTTCTGAGGGGTTTTCTGCACACACTGAACAAACAGCAACATGTATTTTGCCTGTTACATTTTTTATCATTTGTAGCATCTAATATTGCTTATATTTAAATACATTACATTACATAAGGTTTTCAATTTCTGGTATATTTTTAAAGAAACAAGGAGAATAAATGGATCTAATTTCGTAAATAACACTTACCTTTAAATATTTTACACGCAAATATCTGGTTGCAAATCAAAATTATATTTACAATCACAGAAATTCCCAAACAGATTATTATCATCAGCAGGATCCAAACTTTATAACCTTGACCTGAATAAGATAGAAAAAAATAAATGTGTGCATTTTGAAAATATTTATGTCTCAGTTTACAAATTTTGCATGTTACATATATACTACCTTCTTCTTTTCTGATTTCATTTCCAAATAAAATTTCTCCACATGTGGCGACAGCGCAGTAGTAATTCTCAAGGTCAGAGGAGCTGATGTTCCCGGGGAAGAGAAAATTACATTTCCTCTGTTCATTAGGGCTTTTCTCACAGTTATCATCTCTTTTGCCTTCAGTGTATATGATATTTGGGTAAGATTTGCTGGATCCAGCTTTGAGCCAGAACACGCTGAGGTCTCCTAAGCAGGAGTTGTCCCAGTAATCCAAGACGACTGAACACTTCAGAGTCTCTGAGTCGAGCGTTGTGTAGGCCAATGTCCTCTTTGAGTTTCCTATTATAATAAAAAATAATGTTTTCTTTAAAGAGTAAGACCTCTAGTTTCACAATAATTATTTTAATTTTGAAAAATTCAATGCACACCACTTAAAAAAAAAATCTAAATTAATTTAATAAATTCTTACAAACATGTAGTGCATATCATTGTGATTTCATATCAGAAATAATGTAATCTGGTTTCATTTGAAAAAAAAAAATCACTCAACTTTAAAAGCAGTTCTTTAAAAATTTTGAAATTAGGAGACAATTTTGAGACAAAAAAACACTAAGCAATGTGCTCCAGCAGATATGTTGAATATTTCTGGAAAATTGCTTATTGGCTTTTATTTAAAATAATGATCAACATAAAATCAGCTCCGTAGATGAAATGCATAAAATATTTGCTCACATATTTACATATGCTGATTTGCAAGGAATGTTTTCTTTTGCATTTATCTAATGAGCAGTGGAAAAGATATTTTTAAAAAGAGAGGCACCAAAGCTCATGAATTACATGTGCTATTAAAGCATCAAACTTTACAGTGGTAAAACTTCTTAAATCACTTTTCAAAAGCTGCCTAAGATAAATGTTAAGTATCTTCTACAAATGTATTTAGCATTTGTAGAAGATACTTCTACAAATGTAGAAGTATCTTCTACATTTGCTATTGCATAGCACTGCAATATGTGCAACTGTTGTTTTATATTTTGTGATTTACTTTTATTTTATTTTCTGTAGTAAGAACAAGGATTTCTAAACATAGCAATACTGAGATCTCACTATTACCTTTTACCATCAGATGATTCCCCTTCCAAATAGATTCTGTCCAGTCTATAAGAGCACAGTAATACATCCCCTCATCTTGTTGGACTGTCCCCAGAATTGTTAGGTTGCTTGTTATTCCATCACTTGTTGTACTGAATCTTGAAGCTGGGAATTCTGGTCCAAAAGTGGGATCGACGTTTTTTCGCTGCATCGTAATTAATTTCAGAGTACCTCCAGCACTTTGCTTGTACCACTGAAGCCAAGTGGTGGTCTGAAATTTATTCATAACATCACATGTAAAAGTCACAGGTTCACCAAGATGAACGGTGACCACCGGAACCAAAGCATCTGGGTTAAAAATAAAAACACTCATGTGAGGGTGAAAAAAGCATACAAAATGCAAATACTAAACTGAAAAACATCCACATTTTTAAATGAAAGTACTTACATCCTTGATGAAGAAGAAAGACTGTGACCCATAACAGAGTCATGCTGACACTGTCCTCATAAAGACACTTGGTGCTTTAGTAACAGGAGGGGGTGTGGCGATCCAGACACTCAAGTGCATCTGATTGGTTTTCTCATAAGACAAAAAGTATTCTTTCTATCACAATGAGCTTCTGTCCTGGAAAAATATATTGATTCCTGTTTTTTTGCAGTTATGATCATATTTGTGGTTAATAGTCATGTTTTTCTCTGTCCTGAATATAATCCTTTAATTAGTCATGTACAAACACAATTTGGGTGGCTGAAACAATACTGGAAATACATGTCCTTGGTAGTCAGAAAATTATTAACATATTTGATGAACTTGTTGCTTTTCAGATAGCGCCACCAACAGGTTCTTAAGTAATATTAAGACATACAGGAGACCGACTTGAGGTTTATCACAGATGTTCAGGTTTCCACGCAATGAGAAGCTGAATTCTCCAGTTCTGACGACTCAATGTACGAGCAAAAATAAAAGCTCTTATAATCAAAGCATCTAGTCACAAAGTAAAGCAGGGCGAGACTTAACTGGATTGCACTTTAAAAAAAAAATTTTTTTTAATATTGAACAGCGGAAAAGGGTGAGTATATGTCTTCATACACATATCCTGAATGTCGACAGAACAAAAGAAATTGTTGCTAATTTCAGAAAAAATCAGCAACATTAACTTCTTGAGGATACAGATCACAGACACTTTTATCTGGTCCCTTCAAACCTCTGGTCTGGTGAAGAGAGCACAGCGAAGTCTGCACTTCTTATGTCTCATGAGAAGAACACACTTCCTCTCTCCCATTCTTACCACTTTCTACAGAGGGACAATAGAGAGCACACTGACCAGCAGCATCTCTGTCTGATTTGGCCATGTAATACCTCTGACTGGGAATGTACAGGGAGAGTGATGAGGACAGCTGAGAGTCATCAGGACTGCCTCCTTCCATAGTCGCTGCCTGACCAGGGATCAGGAAATCACAAAAGACCCCTTTGTTCTCCCTGCTGCCCTCTGGCAAAAGTTTCAGCACTTCTCAAGTACTTTACACAAATGCATTGGATGTTTTCCATTGAACTCGGTGATGTAAGGTTGCTCGGTCTCCTTGAAGCTCTGTATCACCGTCCATGATACTATCTGAAGGCCACTTTAAGTTTGGAGGTCTGCAGTCATTGTCTCTGCGGACAGTTGGCAGCCCCTGCGTCTTAGTATCTGCTGGACTGTTCTGTTGTTTTAAGTAGCATACCACTTTGTGGATGAGCTCCTGTCATGCCCACTGCTTCCACTGGTGAGGAGATATCTGGACTGTACTTACTTCACAGGGCGTATCCTATCACAGCACCATGCTGGAGTTCATGGTGGTGTCTTTAGAGCAACTTATTTAGAAACAACCTGCATGCTTAGGTGTTGAATTTTTACTATCCTGGTGATGGAAATAGTTGTATTACCTGAATTGAATGATTGGGATTGTTGACCCAGTACATTTAGAAAAAGTGTACCTGCCCCTGGGTCTCCACTGTTTAGAGCCAAATTGAAAGACTGAGACGAGTCTTTTCGTGAATTTGTTTCAACAACCAATTTTTTACGCTTTTTTTCCTGTCTTAACAATGATTTTACTATGTTGGGTTTACTATTCATGATTTAAGTAACTTGCTGTACATTTTGTACAAAACGTATGTTGATTTGAATAACATTAACTGTATCAATCAAATATGTAACAAATATAAACAGATGAAAAAACATTCTGGTGATTACAAAGTTGTTGGTTTTACCCTTATTTTCTTTACTTAACCCTTATGTTAATCGCTTTCACAAGCGCTGCATCTGGAGTCAAGAATTTAAATAATTTAGTAACTCAATTGTACATAGTATTTCAGACTATAGGGGCTCATTACCAGGTGCTTCACCACCACCATGGCAGTCAATGAAAGAAATTCAATGTACCCCTAAAAGGCCACCGATCCATAACAGGGCCAAGACAACAGGTCAAAAAAAAAAAATGTTATTAAACCATAGTAAAACAATGAATACACACCACACAAATATGCACCAGAATTGAGAAGACTCAGGTGGAAGAAAGACCCAACGTTGCCAGACAATAACAGATGTAAATTGAGATATGACTATACAAAGAAATCTGAAAAATATACAATAAACCACATTTACACTTGGAGGACCTTAGTTTAAAACAAATATGTAAAACTTATAACAACATATTAACGTACATTTTAAAAGCTTGGAAAAAGCTGTCTATGCTAAATTATCTGGCAATGCTAATATACAATAATACTGTGAAACATCTTTGATTAGCCCTCAAAATGAATATTTCCAAATAATGTAAATATAGAAAAGTCAAATGTTTTTGTACACATGTTCATTTTATATTATCCCTTTGATGGATGCTGCCTTTCATGGACAGTTTAATGTTTGAATATGTGCAGCTGTCCGACGTCTCCCTCTTACTCTTCCATCTTGTAGGTTTTCGTGAGGAGAAATTTAGCGCCACATAGTTCATCCCGTCCTCTTCACCATCCTGCTAGAATAGGTGAGGCATTAGTGTACAGTTTGTTATAGAAAATATATCCTTTTTTTATTAGATAAAATAAATCTGTTTTCAATTGTTCCAAAGACGCCCATGTTTTTATTTAGGCAGTTTACTAAAATAGTTTTGTTTCATGTGACAAGTGATACCGTATATTGAACAAAATAATTCAGTTGCAATTTTTTTCAGGATTTTTATGTAATCAAGTATCATTTTTTTCCACACTGCCATTTTTTACTTCTTCATTTATCATTTTTTTTGTAATTATTCCTGTCAATTGTGTTTTCTTTAATACAAGGTACGCCTTGCCAATTGGTTCTGTAACAATATCTCTTTCTTTGAAGAAAAGAAAATTCTTGACTGAGCTGTTTCTGCCGATCCGTTTGTCTGTTCTAGCTGAGTTTCTTTTCTAAAACATGTCCATTGCTGTAGCTATGCTGCTATTAACTTTGAATTCTTACTTTCTGCTTTTGCAACCTGACTTTCCTGGATAAAAACCATGGAGGAAACTATTGTTGCCCATAACATGTGGATTCTTTGTTATATTTGCACATAGAAAAATGTTTTTACCACTTTCCATGGTTGATCCTCATCCAGTTCAGTAAGAGTAGTGACTGTTGTATCCTCTGTTAAAGGAATAATACATTAGTAGCCGGAATCTTTTGACCATGAGATTACTTATATTTTATAAATGATGAAAACACAATTTGGTGTTCTGCTATTCTTATATTTTCCATTTTCCTTACATTGTACATGAGAAATCAAAGTTCATTAATCTGTCTATGTGAAGTGGAAATAAACTTTTACATGAAAAGGGCGTGAAGGTGACTGGAACGCTAAGCTGAGACTTTCAGGACGGCTTACCAGGGCAACAGCCTGGAGATCTGAGGGTTTAGTGTTTCCATAAAAAAAATATGTTGAATGGACTTTGTTTATTTCAATTGTAGAAACATGCCCAAGATTTAATTGGGTTCATCCAATTAGTCATTTCTATGAGAGAGGTGCCCAATATCTTTTTAAATCTGACCCCAGTGTTTATAGCTTAGCACGTGCAATTAAACAAACGATTTAGAGAAAATATTATACACACAACAAACCTACCTTTGCGATTTTCACAATGTCGTTTTGGCTTTCTCCTTTGGAAAATCAAAGTGATGTTCACAAGTACAGAACAAACCAAAAGTCCTCCAAGCAGTACAATAGCATACAGGAACAATTCTTCTCCTAAAAAAATAAAAACATAAACATTACATGTAATGTAACACATATAATACTGTTTTAGTGACTTTCCTAAATCCACTATCGGGATTTAATAAATCATATGCTGTGGCATTTTTTCATGGCTTACAATCACAGTTACTACAAAGCAATTCATTTGTCATTTACTTATAAACTTGTTAGGCATGTGTAAATTAATTGCAAAGGCAAGAAAAAAGATAAAGATGTACCTAAAATCTTGCTTGTCTCCACTTTGGTTCCTTCTCCAAACAGGATCTTCCCACAAGTGACCACAGCACAGTAGTAAGTCCCAGTGTCCAAGGAGTTTCGTATAGTTTTAGACAGACGGTATTCACAGCTCCTTCCTGCTTGTTCTCCACACCGTGTTTTATCAGCATAGATGAATCCTGGAATCGATTCTGATTTTGCTCTGAACCAGAACACATCGTGTTCTTCTGTACACTGGTCTATGTTTTCTTTTTCTTTTTCCTCCGATAGAAGTGAACACTGCAGAGTCACTTCATTTCCAGGCAAAACTGACTTCACGTCTGAAGTTTGTTTCACAAAGAAAGACTTCTTGTTTTGAGAATCTGAGTTTGAAAAAGCAAATAAAAATCATGCAATGGTTAACTAACAACTTGTTTTTATATGAAGATATCTTACCATTCACAACCAAGTTTGTGCCATTAACAAATGTCATTTTGTATGCTGATCCTGCCTGACAAAAATACGTTGCTTCATCCTCTTTGCTGACATTTTTTATGGTGAGAAAATGCGTGTCTTCGACTTTTTTAATTTGGAAGCTTGAGTTTGGAAAGTGCTGATCCGGCTCCACTTTATCAAAACGGCCTCCAGCAACTGTTTGGACCATATGTCCATAATTTATCTTATACCAGAAAAACAATCCATTGTCAAACCCAGGCACATTACACGTCAAAATCACAGTTTGACCAATTTCAGCTTCTGTCAGAGGGATCTTCTCAGGAACCTTTAAGGTTTGAATCACATCTAAAACAAAGAAATAACAGCCATATTAAGACACAGAACAACAGTAAAAAGTGTTCTAAAATAGTATAAAACTTAACAAAAATTTGACACATTTAAGTGATTATCTTCTTTGAACTCACTCATTGTGGTTAGAACGATGAAAGCAGCCAGTCCTCCGACCATTATCATTTTGTCACCTGTCTTGCACAACTGATGGCTTTCAGCCAAGTTAGAAGATTTAGGTTGTCAACGTTGATGAGGTGGAAATCACTCTGATTGGCTAAAATAAAGAGTGCACACCCCACAAACATGTAAAACAATGACCTATTTTCATATAATCTGCAATAAAAGTAAAACTTTTCATACATCACTGCAAGGAGGAGCTTAAAACTTGGTTTCATTTTTAATCACTGCCTACATTTATAGGCTTTAAACAAAAACATATAAATCATGCAAATGTTTGCATTTCTTTGCAACTGTTCAGGATGAGCAATATTTTCTCATTTTGAAACAAAGAATGAAACCTTTTTTTGACATTAATATACAATATTTGATCTGTCCCTATATCAGAGTGACCAAACGTGCTCTTTTCCACAGACATGACCCATTTTCACATCCTGTCCCGGGCAGACGGAGGGCTGTCTTTGATGAAGACGTCTGTGTTTTCATCGTTTTTCAGGTGACCAGTAAATTGACGAGAGTGATGTATGCAATACGACATTAAAAATACAAACAAATCGCATTAAGATGGAAATAAACACCAGTTGTTCATTTCAGCCCAAAAATGACTGACATCAGCCAAAAGCAATGTTTATTGTTTCATTTAAGTGTTTCAGGACTTTTTCAGAAATCAGAATATGGTCACTCTACTCCATAATGTTCATTTATTTACAGTGTTATACAGAATACAATAAAACTTTCTTTCTCTTTACGTTGTTTTAACTGAAGAGAAACTTTTATTGTTTGTTTCAAAGTTGAGTCATCACTCTGCTAAGAGCATACCAAAAAGGAAATATTAAAAGTTACTGTGCTCCCTTAAGGTTGTTTGACATGTTTACTCAACACTATATCTAAAGGTTTGCTGAAGGCTGTCCCTAACAGACTTCCTAAATAAATGTGTTATTTTTACACATTTCATTCAAGATTTACAGTTGAAACCAGCAAAAAAAAAAAGAAAAATCAGTCACTTATGAATAACTGAGATTAAAAGCTTTACCAACAATTTGAATTGTTCTCAATCACAAAAATCTGTTGAGTGTTACTGGTAATACAGGTTGCTATAATGAAACCTTATAGCAACCTGTTTTTAACAGAGTTCATCCAAACTAAAGACCCTTTATCACTGTTTTTGCAGGAGTACTTCGGCAGGAAAACTTAACGTAACTCAACTAACCATTCTCATGCAACATGGAGCTATAAACTCCAGGGACCATTACAGGCAAAATGAATGTCTCTGAAAACCATTGAAACGTTTTTTTAACTAAACAATGTCTGAGAGGAAAATGGTGCACAAAAAGAGGTCACCTGAATAGTTCACAGGTTGTTGAAACAGATTTACTGTAACATGTTTGAGTCTGCTCAAACATGATAAAAATCAAGTCTTCTATGTTTTTGCTTTATATCATCACAAAATTGCACGCTCCACTTTGCACAGATCGCAGAATCTGACAAAAACAAAATGTTCCACATGCTTGGTTAATGTTTTTACACAAAAGATAGAGGAAATATTTATTTAAAATAATCTGTGCTGGCGACATGGTTATTTGTACAGATTTATTACAAAACACTGTGAAATGCTGCAATGCAACTAACAAGGGTTGCTTTTTTCCCCAACTTGCAAATATGTTCATGTTCACTGGGTTTATCATCAAAAGGTAGCTGCCTTCATACAAATTGAACCCTGACATATAAAAACACAGAAGGTCGTTCTTTAATTTCTAACATCAACAAGCCGTATGAGACAAGACCTAGACTTTCCTCCTAAAGTGGCTCAGAAAACAGTTCATATTGTTAGAGAACGAGGTTACCCATTTCTGAAATAAAACTACCAGGATAATCTGCTTCCCCCATGACACAGTGTCTAATGTAACAGAAAAAATTGACATTTAATAATGAGCACCTCACAATTGAAAACCTTATAAGTCACAAGAATGCCATAACAAAACATGAATCAAACAAACCATAAGTAAAAAACTCGCAAAATACAATAGATATGAAAAACAAGACAGGAAAACAATAATGAACAAAGGACAGGATAACAAAGACCCAATGGTGCCAGAAAACAATACATATAAATTCAGGTATGACTACCAAAAGAAATTGGGAATAGTATACAATACAATAACTTAAAACAGCAATTTAGATATGTCTTTATTTCTTTAATTAAATTTTACTGTATAAAATGAGACAAATCTGTTTTTTTTTCATCAAATAAATGTTACAACTTCCTTGCAGCACACAAAATAAGGAACTGCAATAAAATTAAATTTTCCATTTCTTTTTCCTTCTATCTTTAAAAGTAGATAGTGCTTTTTAAAATGTACATGTATAAAAACACATGCTCATTAATAGGTTAATGTAGCGGTTCTCAACGTAGGCGGTACCGCCCCCTAGGGGGCGTTCAGAGGACGGAAGGGGGCGCTGGTGGACATTTTTACAAAAGGGGGGTGCTGGGATGCCTTTGGGGGGCGTTTGGTCAAAGGTAAACTTTACACCTTAAATGCACAACAATGCCAGTTTAGACTTTGAGCAACTTGTTAAAACTGTATTGTGTAACATTAAAACATGCTAGGCTGCAACGGTATCGATGGCAGCTCTTCTTCTATTCAGTGTTTGTTAGCTTCTGTTAGCTTCTTGGCGCAGCTCCATTCTCCTGCTACTGGTAGCTAAAATCACAATACCCTCACTGTGTATCCCTCTGAAAAATAAAAAAATCAAGAAATCCCTCCATGGGTGATACTACGATAGAGAGCATTCATTTTATAGCGTTAACACCGGTGCTGTAAGTGGTCCGGTATGAAACGGGGGTGATAGAACAACACAGCACTTTTAAATTTCAATAATCAGAATGCAGAAATTGTTTCCGTTGTTTTAAAATGTTTATGTCAGTCTGCCTTTCCCCCATCGATACGCTTCCCGACCGCCCTGCACCTTAGGGGCTTAAAAAAAAGAAAAAACGTTCACATTGCGCAAAACTCTGAAACAGGAGAAGCGGGACATAAAATGGAGCAACAAACTAGATGTGAATTATGGCATAAAAACAGAGAATCCGACGCTAAACAGTGAAAAAATCAACACATGATGTGAAACACATGACGATTAGGCGGCGCAGCAGGTGATGGGATTACTGATGGTGAGCGTCAATAAACGATAAAATAAATCTAGCAACAGGAAAGAAACTAAAGTGGACATAGCAATAAACGAAGAGAAGATAAAACTAATCAAATGAAACTAAATGGAAATGAATGAAGAACAAAATGCAAGAATAAACTAAGAACTAAAGTAAATACAGAGGAATAAACTGGTATGGCAAGACCTTTCGAGCAATAATTAATACAGAGACTGTATGGCAAGAATAAACAGACACTATTTCCACATAAAAGGTAAAATAATGTTGAAATGTCATGGGTTTGTTGAGACCACATCTAGTACTGAGAATAAATATATCTTACAGACAGACCATAACAGTAAGTAACATCACTTATTTATGTTTTTAATTAGATTTGATATATTTATTTCTGGGGCTGCACAGTGGCGCAGTTGGTAGAGCTGTTGCCTTGCAGCAAGAAGGTTCTGGGTTCAATTCCCGGCCCCGGTCTTTCTGCATGGAGTTTGCATGTTCTCCTTGTGCATGCATGGGTTTTCTCCGGGTACTCCAGTTTCAGTCCAAAAACATGACTGTCAGGTTAATTGGCCTCTCCAGATTGCCCCTAGGTGTGAGTGTGTGTGTGCATGGTTGTGTGTCTCTGTGTTGCCCTGCGACAGACTGGCGATCTGTCCAGGGTGACCCGCCTCTCGCCCAGCACGCTAGCTGGAGAGGAACCAGCAACCCTCCTGACCCCACTGAGGGACAAGGGTGTAAGAAAATGGATGGATATTTATTTCTTCAATATTATTTTTCATATCAGTGTTGATGTCATGAGGCTGATGACTCCATGACACTTTCAATTTGACTCATTAGGATTTGAATAAGAACCAGATTTGTTCTTTGTAATTTCTGTCCAGTAAAACTATTAATCTATAAATCACTAGACAGGTCTATATAAAGATATAATCCATGTTTATGTCTATATAAAGATATAATCCATGTTTATGTCTCATATTTGTATGGCATTAAAAGGACCTGGAACTTTAGTTTTTCAACTGAAAGCTCTGGTTTGCACAATAAATGCCATGTGGGTGAAATTTTATGGATGATACTCTGATGTCCCATTCTCCTGAAGGCAGCAGAGAAATCTGTCCTAGGGGACAATTTCTCTAGTCTTAAAGAACAAACTTCCCCAGCTGGGGAAGTTTGGATTGAAAAGGAGACCGTTGAGTTTAAAAGCTCAACCTCTCCGCTGATAGTGGCATTAGAAGACTGGACCCATCAAGAGAAATCTGTCCTAGGGAATGCTTTCTCTAATTTCAAAGAACAAACTTCCCCGGCCAGGGAAGTTTTCTGTGAAACAGCGACAGCTGAGACTGAATACTCAACTACTCCTTTGATGAAAACAGTATTAGAAGACTGGACCCCTGAAGAGACCACTTTCCAGGTAATGATTTTTCCAACCATCCCTAGGAACAAACATGGATGCAGAGATATGGATATGGATGGATATGTTAATAAACAGTGAAAAACTTGCATAAAGTGTAAGGGAGTTGTAATTACAAGTGTCCATCCATTTCAACCATCCATTTTCTTCCTCTTGGGGCGGGTCAGGGGCGAGGTAGCAGCTTAAGAAGGGCGGTCCAGACTTCCCTCTCCCCAGCCACTGGTTCCATGTCCTCTGGGGGAATCCTAAGGCGTTCCCAGGCCAGCCGAGAGACATAGTCCCTCCAGCGTGTCCCGGAACACCTCACCAGGGAGGCGTCCAGGAGGTATTCTGACCAGATGCCCGAGCCTCCTCAACTGGCTCCTCTTGACGTAAAGGAGCCTCCCAGATGACCGAGCTTCTCAGCCTATTTCTAAGGGAGAAACCTATTGTAAACCTTATAATAATATACTATTTATTATAAATAATATTACAATTTGTCTGTATAAATAGTAATATTATTACTTATAACATTACTATTATAATATAAATATAAATATATAAATAATATACACTGTTCAAAAAAATAAAGGGAACACTTGAACAACACAATATAACTCCAAGTAAATCAAACTTCTGTGAAATCAAACTGTCCACTTAGGAAGTAACACTGATTGACAACGGGGACCCTCGTCGGGTCAATCAGTGTTGCTTCCTAAGTGGGCATGATTTCACAGAAGTTTGATTTACTTGGAGTTATATTGTGTTGTTTAAGTGTTCCCTTTATTTTTTTTAGCAGTATATATTTATATATAATAAACACATAATAAACACACTGTGTTTTTTTAATAAGCATTTTTTAATTACAAAAACACTTTTTTTAATCACAATAGTACGGTATTAGAAGACTAATCACTATTGTGATTAAAAAACAATAGCAATATTATATAAAGTTATATAACAGTTATATATGCCATGTGGGTGAAGTTTTATGGATGATACTCTGATGTCCCATTCTCCTGAAGGCAGCACAGAGCTGCACCACCAGAAACTGACGAACACTGAAGAGAAGAAGAGTTATGATTAATGTAGTTAGAGTTCTATCCATGTTTTAATGTTGCAGAGCTCAGTCGTTTTGCAAATAGTTCAAAGTTTAAACTGGCATGTTGTTCATCTTTTATCTGGTCATTTTGTGGAATATTTTTACAACTAGAAAATGGTACAAAGAATATTGTTTCCACTCTGATTGGCTGCTGTTAGGCCTACAGATTTTAACTTGAATGTTCATTGCATTTTTCGTAGACACCTGTGAAATTAATTTCTATTCCCATCACTTTTTTGTTCTCTGGGAAATTATTTTTGATGATAAATACAGAAACAAGCATAAAAATCAAAACATCTACAATAGTGATGGTAATATTAATGATAAAATAATGGTCAGTGCAAAGTAGCCTGCAAATTCTTTGGTGGGGGGCGGTGAGGGACCTGGATAAAGGCTGGGGGGGCGGTGAGGGACTTGGATAAAGGCTGGGGGGGTGGTGAGGGACCTGGATAAAGGCTGGGGGGGGGGCGCTGGGCTGAAAAAGGTTGAGAAACACTGGGTTAATGGATTACCAAACATGGTCTCATTTTTTATTCCCCTAGTCAAGTTCTTCATCAAACAAGCATAACATAAATATGGTGAAACATATGACAACATATAAACACATTTCTATTGTAAAAGTCTGGAAAAAGCTTCATATGCTAAGGCAGCACAAAATGCTAGTACACAACAACATTGCACCAAATATTTGATCAGCCCTCAACGTCAATATTTACAATTATCATATGCAACACAGAAGTCACATTTTTGTACATATGTTCATTCTATATTATCCCTTTGATGGATGCTGCCTTTCATGGACAGTTTAATGTTTGAATATGTGCAGGTGTCCGGCGTCTCCCTCTTACTCTTCCATCTTATAGGTTTTCGTGAGGAGAAATTTAGTGCCACATAGTTCATCCCGTCCTCTTCACCATCCTGCTAAAATAGGTGAGACATCAGAGTTTAGTCTCGTATACAAAATACATTATTTTTAGTTATTTAAACAAAGTACAATAGCAGTTTCTAAGTTTACAGAAACATAAATGGTTTTGGTCTAATCTGGCAATGCAGTGACTGACATTTTTAATGCAGTAATCTTAAGACAAGTGATAAACTGCTGCTGTAGATGCTATATTTTCATCATGGTCAGTGTTTTAGCATATGTCACAGCTTGTTTTCTTTACACAAACTAACAATTTTATACAAAACTAATCTCCAAAATACACCACGTATTGAACAAAATGAAATGGGTTGTAATTCATTTGCTTTTTTCCAGGATTTTTATGCAGTCAAGTCTTATATTGTCCACATTACCATTTCCCTCCTTCATTTATACATAGTTTGCAATTATTCCTGTCCAAAGTGGTGTTTTTTGCCTTCTTTTAGTTCAATACAAAACTGATGTTGCCAGTAGGCGACATGTGCACTCTTCACTATTTTTGCTAATAAAAAATAAAAAATTATTTTACCACATTGCATGGTTGATCTTCATCCAGTTCAGTAAGAGACGTGACTGTTGTATCTTCTGTTAAAAGAAAAAGACATTCATTGCAGTAATCATCCTTTTCACCATCAGATAAAACCCCTGTCGATATTGGGTGAGAGTAATCCTTGTTTCTACGTATGTTATGGGAAATCACATAATCAAGGTACAAAAGTATTGGACCTCTGAGTGATTGAGTAATGTTAGAATATGCACTGATAGCGTTTTCTCTTACAGAGTGTTGTTTACCTCTTACAGATTCAAACTCGCAGTATAACCATGATTAAATCAAACTATGTTTTCTTATTTGTTGGACCAGACTTGCAAATTATTCTTAATTTTTATATCTGCAATCTATGATGATTTGAAATGTATCGTGTATGAGCCTACATTGTAACTAAGGCAATTGAGTGCGACCTCAAAGAGGGAACATTAAGACAAGGACTGACTGAGGCAGGCAGGCACTCCTATTAGTTGTAGACAGTCACTGAGGAGACTGTGTCCACAATGAGGGAAAAGGTTTCCACAGCAACAAAATGCCATCACCCTTGAACAGCAAGGATGGACTTTACGACAAAAACACTCACCAATCTAAAACTATATGACCAAGACCATTTGTCCAAAAGTTTCCAAGTCCCTATGGCTTGGTGTGAAGATTTCTGAAGCTTTTGTTCCATCAAGTCAAAAAAAGTAAGACCAAACATGTTGCAGCTCGGCTTAAGTTACCGGGTAATGTCGCAGTACTCATCGATTGTGACTTAACAATAGGGAGGTTTTTGAAACAGTTTATTTTCCAGACACCAAAAAACACTAACTTGTTGCCAACAAACATCTGGGTGTTGTTAAAGCTGATCCAGTTCCAAAAGACAGTTGTGATTGTGAAATAGCAGTTATTTAATGAATGTCGCCTATTTATGATCTGGTTACTTAGTCTGGTTAACCCACAGAAGGAAGCAGGATGGGGCATTTAGATATTTAGATGAAGGTTGTGAGAATCCTCTCTGATAAATTCTCTAAGAATTGTGAGGTAGTTTTTACTTAGCATATTTAGGGAGCTAAGTGCTGAAGAGGTAAATAACTAGTTAGATGTTAACTCCTCATAGCAGGAAGTAAGTTGGGGGAGGCTTTGAGAGGAAAAGTGATAGCTTCTCAGTTAAAGGGAACTAGAAGAGGAGGGCTGCAGCGCCTCACATAATGTCATACCTATGTTATATAAGACCTTAAAAGTGAAACAAGTAAGCAAAGCTCATCATTCTGTCTGTGTGAAGATGTGGACTTGCACCTTTCCAAGAAATGGACTTGGACGTGACTGATACGCTTAGCCCAGACTTTTGCAACGGCTTACCAGTGCAATAGCCTGGAGCTCTGTGGGTTTGGGTTTTGTACAGTAATATTACGTTGAATAGTAGAAACCAGCCCAAAATGACATTGAATTAATCCAATTAGTCATTTCTATGAGTAATGTGGCCAGTACTTTCCTAAATCAGGCCCTGATCTACCAAGTTTTAGTCATGTGCTATTACATAAATAAATTAGGGTTAATATTACACGCACACAACAAACTTACCTTTGTGATTTTCACGAAGTTGCTTTGGCTTTCTTCTTTGGAAAATCAAAGTGATGTTCACAAGTACAGAACAAGCCAAAAGTCCTCCGAGCAGTACAATAGCATACAGGAACAATTCTTCTCCTAAAAATAATAGCATTTACATCTTATGTAACACATGTAATACTATTTTAGAGGTTTTCCTGAATCTAATATAGGCATTGTGACCTTTTTTTTAATCAATGTTTACCATTACTCTGTAGTTGCAAAGTAGAAAATTAATGTTAATCCTGAAATATTTTCATTAGCATTTGGCCATTGGTTGTCTTAAGAAAACAATACCTGAAGCTATGTCTCTTAAAGTCACACTATGGTAACTGTTTTCACTTTTACAAATCAATTTCATTTACAAGACAAGAGATGTAGTGCCAGACTCCTTGCACTACATAACATAATGTCTTTGACGCACGTTTTGTCATTTGTGAAAATCTGTGAATTGCTCTGGTTCCACAGCCATTTTTTGTTATTATTTACTGTAAATACAACATTTCTACTTCTAAAGTCTTCAGGCATATGTAAATTAATTGCAAAGGCAAGAAAAAAGATAAAGATGTACCTAAAATCTTGCTTGTCTCCACTTTGGTTCCTTCTCCAAACAGGATCTCTCCACAAGTGACCACAGCACAGTAGTAAGTCCCAGTGTCCGATGAGTTTCGTATAGTTTTAGACAGACGGTATTCACAGCTCCTTCCTGCTTGTTTGCTGCAGTGTTTTTTATCAGCGTAGATGAATCCCGGATTCGATTCTGATTCTGCTCTGAACCAGAACACATCGTGTTCATCTGTACACTGGTCTATGTTTTCTGTTTTCTTTTTCTCTGGGTGAAGCGAACACTGCAGAGTCACACTGGTTCCAAGCAAAATCGACTTCATGTCTGGAGCTTGATTCACACGGTAAGACTTCTTATTTTGAGAATCTGAGTTTGAAAAAAGCAAATAAAAAAGATTTTTTATTAATAATGTGATTTGATTAAGCATGTACCCAAAAACAGCAAGAAACCAAAAAATGAAGTGATCTTACCATTCACAATCAAATTTGTGCCATTAACAAATGCCAGGTTGTATGCTGCTCCTGTCTGACATAAATATGTTGCTTCATCCTCTTTGCTGACATTTCTGATAATGAGCCATTTTATGTCTCCCACATTTCCAATTTGGAACCTTGACTTTGGAAAGTTCTTATCAGGCTTTAAGTCACTAAAAGTGCCACTAACAACTGTTTGGGCCATATGTCCATAAGTCATCTTATACCAGAAAAACAACCCATTATCACTACCAGATGTATTACATGTCAGATTCACAGTTTGGCCGAGTTCAGCTTCAATCAAAGGGATTTTGTCAGGAACCTTCAAGGTTTGAATCACACCTAGAACAAATAAAGAACAAAATTATTAAAACCACAGAACAGCTAAAAGGACACTAACATAGTCTAAAAACAAAACAAAACCTTTACACATTTAAATATCTATATTCTTTGAACTCACTCATTGTTCCTAGAAGTATTAACGCAGACAGTCCTCTGAACGTTGCCATTGTGTCACCGTTCTCCTGCGCGAATGACGATTTTCAACTCAGATGGAAGATTTATGTTATCAACGTCAACAAGATTGAAATCACGCTGATTGGTTGAAACATAGAAGATGCACACCCCACAAATCTGATGAAAATGACCCATTTTTATCTTATCTACAATAAAAAGTAAAACTTGTTACACATCACTGTAAGGAAGTACTTCAGACTTAGTTTTTTTGTTTTTTCAATTTTGTGGTTTTGTAAAACAACCATACATATACAGGTTTTAATTTTTTCAAATAAAGATATATTGCCAAAGGTTTGGTTAACTTACCATACATGCAACATTGGTTTATTTACTAAATGTTCAGGTTAGAGAAGCCTCCTTTGAACTTGGTATTGGTAAAGATGTACAATATCTATCCATTTTAAAACAGAGAAGAAAACATTACTTTCACAGCACAATGCTGTGCTATATTACATTTAATTACTAGTGACAAATGGCTTTTTATAGATTTCAGTATCTTGAGCCATGTGTCTCTGTTATATTACTTTATTTATATGTTTGTGGTAAGATAAAACAACTGTTTCTCTTTTGAAGTTAGAAAAAAACTATTGTATATTTCAAAGTTCAGTCATCAATTTGTAGAAAAGAGAGTGACAAAGGTAATATTAAAAGCTTTTTTCTTTGTTTTTAGCTGATATTTAAACATTTACCAATAATCTGAAACATTCCCAAACACTCAGGTTGCTATAATGAAACCTGTTTGGTTTTCAGCATCATGCATCCATAATGAAGACACTGTATCACTGTTTGTGCAGAAGTATTTCAACAGAAAACTAACCCAACCTGAAGCTATAGGGGACTATTACAGGCACTGGTAATGTCAATGAAAAACAGTATATATATATATATATATATATAAAATATAATTAATTTTTTTAACAATGTCTGAAGGGGGAAATAGTGCAACAAAGAGGCAGATATTGTGTTTTTCGACCAACTTTAATGTATGTTCATACCCATCCAGGTTTATCATAAAAGCAGCTTCCTTCATGAAACTGTACTTTGACATTTAAGAACACAGAGGGTTTTTCTTTAATACTTTTTATACCAATCTGGTTCAGTAATTAACAGGATATTTATTTATTTTTTTATCTAAACAATCAGATCATAACTTCATGCTATGGATCTTTCATAGATCAGTTAAAACACCTGTATGTAAAATAGAGTTTCACTTGCCACCATCAGCTTGTCTGCCTGTGCTTGAAAGACTGAAGTAGTGTGAAGCGCTTTGGGGTCCTCTGGACTTGATAAAGAGCCAAATAGATTACAGTATTTCTCTAGCTATGCTCACATTTACAGTCGCCCTTGGTCCAATTCTTCATAGAAGATTGTCCAGTAAAACCACAGGATGACTTTTTACTTTTGGTTTCTGCACTGTTGCAAGGTTAACTCATCTGTTAACCTATGTTTCTGTCATGTAAATGCAGAAATAGGTTCACTATTCTGAGGATCTAATTACTTTTCTACTAGCTCTTGTTAATGTCACATCTGTCTACTACAGGTAAGGGACGCATAGCAGATGGGAATTTCACAGAACCTCATTGCCACAATTTGTCAGAACCCATTAAGACACACAGTATAAAGATATGTTGAGTTATTTTGAGAAGTGTAGAAACCCTGTTCAAAGTAAGTTGGGTTTTTCCATTTACCAGTGATGCAAATTTGAAAGGAATCTTAAAAAAACTATTGAAAAGAAGTGAAACCTAGCCACCTGAAATGTTAATGCTTGAAACAAATAAACTGCATATTGTCGCCACACAGGGTTACATAAGATACATGTCTTGTTTGCTTTCTAAAAAGTGCATCTTCAAAGTGTCAGGTACACTGTGTTGATGAAACGGTGTGCAGAAAGCAAATCAGGTTGACAAACCCGTGCTTTGATGAAAGCTTGCTGTAAGCCTGTTAGCCTCACCACTTCAGAGCGGGGACGAGGTCCTCTTATCTCTGAATCTGAGCTCTGTTGCTTATGTTAGGCAGACTTTAACAACACAGGCAAAGATTGCCACGCCGATAATATGTAATGGAGCAGCTACTTAACTCATTTATGAAATGTACACCATAGATGACAAAACATACTTGTAGGATTACCAAAAGCACTCAGGAAAAGGAAGTGCAATTCCTGTAGTCAGGGGGTTAAATCTCTTGTGTCTGCTAAATACAGCAACAAAAATCATATCATCAGCAATTATGATAGGCAGAATACATTACAATGCTAATACAATTGTTCTGATTAGCTATACCTTTCCAAGAGATAACTGAGGCATGTACTCAAAAGAGAAGCGAAACAGCAATTGCTTTCACCACAAATGTCTATTCTGTTGTTACTTAACCACTGACAACCTCCTATAAGTACTACCACAGCCCCATCATGGGGGGGCTACTCCACTACAATTGCAACCCACTCTTGACAAAGCAGCAATCAAGCCTGAAAACAAAAGAAAACTACTTCAGATTTGCCTCACTTGCCACAGTAAAGGATCAGAGGTGTTGACATGGCCTTCAAACTCCCCAAATGTCTCTCTGAAGGAAGCTCCACCCAAAACTCACTCAGTCCAAAAGATACATATCTTACTAACTCTCCACATTTATATCATATGTTCTTTCTGCATGGTCTGATGGATGGAAGTTCGTTTGCTGAATGAGTAAGAAGGAGGCGGTGTGACGTTATGACTGATAAGTTTAAATGCATGTATGATTGACTCCCACCAAATTTGTCAACAAATGTTTATTTCAAATAAATACAATTAATACAAAGGGGGGAAAAAACACAGACGGCTGACTGACTCAGTTGTTGATTTAATGCAGTTGCAGACAAAGAAAATATCACTATGGTTCCACCTCTATGTTCATATTTGAGTCACCCACTGGGGACTTCCTGGAACTGAAGGTAGGTTGACTGGACTATCAAGCTGATCTTTTCATGTCAATATACTCAAATAGCAACAAAAAAAAGAAAAAAAAACACAATGTTTAACAGCATTTTGTATTGCTATGTACTTTCTCTGAGCATTGCTGAAGAGGATGCAAAACAGGTCAACTACAAGTAGATTATGCAGAGGGTTGCAGAATGATTGTCTCCATAGTTGTAGGTGGAATATAAATAATGAAAAGGACAGCTCTGGTGAAGAGAATTTGCTGACTCAGGCCATGCAGTATCTAAAGAAACAAATGGCCTGCAATAAAGCTCTTAAAGTACTACTCAAATGAAAGTTTGTAAAAGTTATTTCTTTGTTTTGGTTTGTTTGTTTGGGGTTTTTTTTCTCTTTCGTGCTGACCCCAAAACGAAAAGATGTATTTCAGGTAGAAATTCTTTATCTTGAGGTGTTTTAATTCAAATGCAAATATGAAAAAAAATGCTTGCATGAACCAAGGGTTTGCACTTAACTACCTGTGAAACAAGAAGCAAAGCCACATGCGGTGGCTAAGCTGCAAGATGTAGGCTGTGGCTGGCCATTTCTATGCGTCTGGCAGACCGCACAGCATGTTTACTCAGAACGTGCAACGTTCTGCGCGTCAACAGGATATGCAGCCAAAGTGCACTAGAAGTTTCGCTGAGCTAAATTTAGCAGAAACTATTTACCTGCTGGCACACTTTCCTGCAAAATGATTTCATATTGTTACAATCAATAAAAGAAAATATCAACTTAACCTGTACAAATATGAAAACTGCAATTAGTTAATTATTTATTGGCATTTTTAGCGAACATGTCAGTCAGCTTTGAGATTGCTCAGTTAAGGCAGGGTGTGTGTGTTCGGAGCGATAAGGTGGGTTTCAAATCAACCAGGACAATGTGGCAAAACCAGCAGAGGTGGGTAGAGTATCCAGAAATTGTACTCAAGAGCACCACTAATTCAGCATATTTTTACTCAAGTAGAGGTTGAATGGAGTCATCCAATAAAACAATCAAGTAGTAGTAAAAAAGTATTTTGTTTAATGGCTACTTAAGTAGAGAGTAACTGATAGTAATATCTTATTTAATAAGATATTGCTAAATATTCATATTCATGTCATCAGAAAAACAAAAATATATAACATGTAAACCCTGATATTTTGGAGATCAAAATGACCAAAAAACACAAATAACATAATTGCATCCATCCATCCATTCATTTTCTTTACACCCTTGTCTCTCAGTGGGGTCGGGAGGTGCTGGTGCCTATCTCCAGTTAATGTTCCGGGCGAGAGGCGGGGTCAACCTGGACAGGTCGCCAGTCTGTCGCAGGGCACATAATTACAAAATAACTCATTTATGCAGATTTGGAAAAGAAACACTTTTCCAAAACAATTTTTTCATCATAAAACTTACAAAAATAACACTAATACTGACTGTAGGTGATGGATGTGTCTGACCTTAACAAAAACTGAAGTTTTATGCATGCATCTGGTGAACTTATGGTTAAAGCATCTTTGTTCTTCATTTAGGGAAGTTAGTGATGGTGCTCAAGCATCTAAAAATGTCACTCATGCGAGAGTAGCGTTGCATCATAATATTACTGAAGTAAAAGTAAAAAGCACAGTGTGGTAAGTTACTCCTTATAGTATATTTTTTCCAAAAAGTAAAGTAAATGTAACTAGTTACTTTCCATCTCTGAAAAAAACCTGTGATGACAACGCACTCCCCAATTTGTTGTCCGCATTGTCAGAAGGTGAGCGTAGGCTTCTTTATCAACCGGGGAGGTTAGACTGATTATACTAAAATGGAGAACAGAAAGCAAAAACTGCCATGCTTTGGGTACAGCCGTGTTGCGTCAAGCAGGGCTATGTTTTGAATTATCTTTCTGTGAGGCTGCATATTTCACCTATTTATGGTAGTGGTAAATTTAGGATGGTTTTTCTTTTTTCTAATCTGACAATGCATGGAAGGCCGTGCAACTAGAATTGGGTTCCGAAAGCCTCGCCCCACCTGTTTAAATGCTCGGGTGCGCACTGGTGCGCCAATGCCCCCGCTTACACCAGGAACAAAAAAACGGGTGACAGAGTTTCTCAGCTTCATGGCAATCACGTCCCACGTCTGCCTTTGGCTTTGTCTGCAAAAGGTCTAAGGGGGTCATTTCAAGATTGAAACTTCTGACTGAGACAGATCAACAAAATGATTAGCATTTCAGCTCTTTGCACCTTTTAAAACATGTGGGTCGGAATAGTGACTAAGCAGCATGTCTAAGCAACGACTGAAGAACAGACCCACAGGCGCATTTACCGCAATGGAAACTTCCGCGTGCAACTGACATAGCACATGCATTGGGGAGTGGTTATTTTTGTACACTCCGGCGCTAAAAAAACAAAACGGCAGATAAAAGCTATATTTGTTATGGCTGAAACGTAGACTAAAAAAACCTGATGTGAATTCACACCTCATCTTGACCACACAACCACACTGATGCTAAATTTTCCGTCATTGCTGCTTGTTTGTCGCTGTGCTTGTACCATGACCTGTGTGAAAATCAGCTCAAGCACCATAAATAGTCATCGAGCTGATTTAAGTACATCAAGCTAATCAGGTTCCTCTCGAGTTATTGTGCTGATTTGTTTGTTTTCCAGCATGAATTTTAATGAATGGGAGACATTGGGATGCAGCTCAAGGTATCTAATTAAAGTCTAAACTAAACACACTAAGTTGCAAATAACACAGCAGTTTAACATCTTAAAGTATTTAAAGTCATTGGATTTAATTTAAAAAAAAAAAGATGTCTGAATTTAAAATGTTTTGTATTCTTATCAGTGCCATAAAACAATAATTTAATTATAACTACCAAATTAATTTGGTAATAATAATTTTTAAAAATTATCTTCTGGAGTGAAACTGCATTGTTGCTGTTGCATTATATTTTGGAGGCCGCTCTGTAAGCCTACTGTTTTGGTGCTGAAAAACCTTTTGTGCCCCCTAATGGTACATTTTATTTCTTTTTTTACCCATTTGAGAAATGGACATCCTTTTGACTAGTTGCTGTTGCATTTATTTTTGACGGCCGTGGGCCTAAGACCCTGAATTAGTGTTCAAAAATCCTTTAGTGCCCCCTGTTGGTAGATTTCATTTGATGGCTCCTGTCACCCTTGTAAAATTGTTGCATCATTTTTTAGTAGTTGGTATCGCATTAATTTTTGGCGGCCATCTCTCGCGCCAGGTGCTGAATTGATGTTCAAAAATCCTTTGGTGCCCCCTGCTGGTAGTTTATTTTTCTAAGTCTGCTGAATTATCCACATCTATTTCAGTGGCTGTTTGTTCTGTGCTGAATTGGTGTGAGCATAGAAGTTTATTTGAAATTTTTTATTGCTTGTAATTAAAGTTAAATTGATACATTTTTAATATGTTAAACTGACTGCACGTCCTTCTTCTAGTCAATTTATTGCACACAGTGTTAACACAAAAGTTTGGACCTTTTCTTGCTTCTCATATTTTTTTGACAAAGACTTTCAGAGTTTGTTTTTCTCATAAAACAACACATTATTCCCCATGAATTGGCAGATTTGCAGATTATGCAAGCAGCTAACTGTGGTGAGTATGAAACTGATATTAGGCCCCACTTTTACTTTTAATTCAAAGAACAGTACTCCTCTGGACAATCTGAATTTAACTGTGTAAATCAAAATGGTGCTAAGTGAACAAAAACACACAAACATATTCCATTATAGTTTTGAGGCCTTGCAGACATCCCTGAACATTCTCTTCAGAAGTTGAAAGTTAGTTTTAAATCTGTTAATAGAATGAAAATGCCCACCCAAAAGGACTGTCAACTATCAAAGGGTTAAGTAGTAATGACATTTGGGCCAATTAGCTAATTTCACTCCAACTAAAAAGGTGGTACTTGTCTTCTGGGGTGCATTATTATCAAATCCAGCTTCTTATTCAGCTTTCAGGAGCAGGAGCATCCCCCAACTTGTATGAGGCCCAAACCTTGAGAGATCATGTTGGCTCTTCGTGGGGCCTGGGTCCAAGGCAGAAGCCTGGTAGAAACAACAGTTGCACATCCATGAGCTCTAGTCTGTTGGCACCTGCATAATCTGGTCAACTAATAATCTAATAACGTAGCTGATAGTGCTCAAAGTGGCACTACAACTACTATTCACAAAGCAAAAGAAAACATTGGAGCGAAATCCTTGTTCTTGTATGACAGTATAACAATACAATTGATTGTGGCTAATTTTGTGACAGTATCCTGTAAGATCTCTACTCATTATTGTTTCAGACCTGCTCTGTGAACTAGAACGTGTTTAGATTTTCTGCCCCCTGCTGGGTCTGGATAGTACTGCATGGATAGTTCTGCACTCTGCATTCACTGCCTCACCCATAAAACGATGCAGTCACATGATGAAAATCGCTCATCTGAATGGCTAAAAACAGTAATGTCTCAAAAGTTTTATAAGATAATCACAAACCACTAATGCTGCAATTATCCTATTACATACACCCACTTCTATAGCATAGTGACAAAAAAAAAAGATTTTATACCTCAGCATGAACGTTTAAATGTCAAGAATGCAGGTTTTAACTGTGCTTTCAGGTACAGTTAAAAAAAAAGGAACAAAAATTTTCCTTCAGGTTTTTATTGAAGCTGAAAATATTACTGGTTTGATACCAAAAAACAGTTACAACATGAAAAAAGGTTGTGCCATATTTTCACCTCGACAGGAATGTTTGCAGAAGTTACCAGAGAAAGAGTTCCTGAAGTTTAACATGTACAATGGATGCTGCCACTCAACTATCTGGCTGCTGATCATCAAAAGCACATAATTAAAACACTTTCATTGTTGTGTAATTTAATGCTGTGTGTGGTGAAACAATGCAGATGAATGCCACGGATTCTACTAGAAGGCTTTTTTTCTGAAATGACAATCACTTCTGACTTGCTGGTGTTATTCGGAGGAAAAGTTTGGCTCGGAATTAACTTTTTAAAAGCAGAGCAAATAAAAGCTTTATTTTTATTTTTATTTTTTTACAACAGTGGCTGTTTTGTATGATAGAGCATTTCCTTTTTCTGTTAAAACCAGATTTTCCAGTGTCCGTTTGCAGCATTTATACATTCTTGTCAAGTCTCAGTGCCTCTTTTCTCTTCAAAGGTCCAACCAACAGACTTCAGTAACTTTGTGTTTTATGGTGACATTTTGGGAAACATTCTTAGTGCACAAGTCTTTATATGAGCAAACAGCTGATTAGTGGTTTTACTTCAAAATAAAATTCAAAAACATAGAAATGTCTAGAGTTTGTTGGCAGCAAATTAAAATCCAAATTTTCAGTTGGCAAATATGGTGCACCACGTTTACAACTTAATACCATGCACATCCATTGTATGTAATGACTCAACATGTGTAATTTTTTTTGCAACATTTTGATAGCCAAGCAATACAACACAATCAGAAAATTATGATCCAATAATCTCCCACAAGTTAAGCTTTTTGTCCACAGTGTCAAACGGAAAGCTTTCCAAATAATCATTCAAACATGTTTTCTTTGAAACCAACTGTTTTAGGGGTTTTTCTAATAACTCAAAATCACATTAGAGTTAAAGATCGTTCTTTGTTATTTTTGGAAGAAGAAAGTAAACAAATTTCCAAACAGCCAGAAAAAGTCACTCACATGATGGGATCATCATTTTTGTCTAGATCTGACTAAACCATAGAGAAAGAATTCAAATAATGGGAACTGTTTTACAATAGCATGGTGAATACATTCTAAGATCATGATTATAAATGCACCTTTACCATTCTCTGTTTTTCCAGTTACACAAATCAGTGCCTTCAAACTCATGTATATCAACAAAATATTTTACAAATAAGTTTAAAAAAAATGTCTTTAATACTTCACATTCAAACTCAGCCCCTGGTTTGGTTTTCAGAATAATGTGTTTGTTTTTATTTCTCGGATCAAGTTGGACATGTAAGTTAAAGTCCTCTCTTAGACAAGACAAAAGAAGTAACAGGCTCAGTCAGCTGAGTAAAAGCAAGTAAAGCAGCAAACAGATGTCCTTGGTTTGACTCAACCTTTTGCTGAAACATAATAATAATTGTCACCACTAATCTCTACTTCACAGATGAGACTATTCGTTGTCTCAAACACTCAGAAAAGGTGCTAATTCACTTGATGTTAAAATAATACAAAAATCTCTTTTAAATTTCATCAAAAAAAGTACACCACTCACTATCAAACTCCAATAGGTCAAAATCTCACAAATGGCACTTAAAACATAGCTGTCCTTGTTTAAAAAATTTTAACCTCCAAATTGGGGAATGTTTGCTTTTGATAATCGGGGAGAGATTATTTCATTTTGATTTCTTCAGTGTAGTGTAAAAAAAAAAAGTGTTTTTATTATTGCTAATTTAGCCTGGGTTTGTCCTTGGAATGGAATTGCTTTTTTTTTTTTAAATCTTCAGAATGTGCTTAAGACGGCAGCATGACAGAAAACTCCCTACACCTCCAGATTGTAATAACCAGCTATCTCCACCAGGGGGCAACCGTGATCACAAACTGCAAGGACAACAAGGGAACAAGGGAGGAAGTGTGCAGATGAGGAGAGGTGGCAGAGGCTTTGACGCCCCCCTGGCCGTTGTTTCTGCTCCACTTGGACCCGTTTCTCTCCCGGCCTCGCGGAGGCTTTGCCGGATTGGAGACGGGGTTACGTGGGGTTTTGCTGTACGGAGGAGAGTGAGGGCCATAACCTGGCCAATCATCACTGTACCTTTCATCATGATCTCCACCCCCTGAGCCACTGCCCTCCTCACCTGAAATAATAACAAAAAGAGATGCATTCATACTCAATCTGGAGGCAATAAGAAAATATATGTCAGTAAATATGGATGAATGGTGTTTCACAACAAAACGGAAACCTTTGGAGATTTGCAGTTCCACATGTAATATTACGACATGATGCATAATATTTTCTTGAGATATTATGTGATCAGCACAAAACAGTACATAATTGTGAAGTGAAAGGCAAAAGATAAATGGTTTTTAAATGCTTTAACAATTAAGAATCTGAAAAGTGTGGTGTGCTCTTGTATTTCCCTTTTACTCTGATACTCCCCCTTTTCAATGGAGAGTAAAAATCTACAAAGATCCACCTTATTCACCCAAACTAACAGGCTGGACAAAGAGTTCATTTATAGTGGCTCAGTTAAATAATTTGTTCAACTTTGCAGAGGTTCACCTTCCAGCAGAACAACAACACTAAACAAAGCTTCAATCGAGAGGTTTAGATCAAAGCATATCCATGTGTTAGAACGGCCCAGTCAAAGTTCAGACCTTAATCTAATTTTGAATCTGTGGCAATTCATTGACGTTCTCCATCCATTCTGACTGAATTGAAAATAAGAATAGTCTAAATGTTCACTCTCTCTATGAGCAAAGTCTAATGGCAGAAAACTGAGGTTCCATGATTACAACTATTCTTTGTACTGATTTATTACACAAAATCCCAATAAAAACAAAAGTTTGACAAAATGTTGAATACTTCAGAAAGGTAACTAAAGGTAAACTCACTGTCTATGAAATTTATATCCTGTCCGCGTTCAGCATGCTTCAGTTTGTTGGTCACCACCTTCAGGTCCACGATTAGCTGTTTGACCTTCACATCTGGACGGGCAATGTCCACCTCCACCTCTGGATTGTTTATTTGGCTGGCGAGGCCGTTGCCTGTAACATCTGGCAGGTACCTGAACACACAAAGTCATTCACATACTTCCCATCCACAAACCATAAATTTTGTGATTTCGAGCAAATTATTTCCTGTCGTAATCACAAAAGTGAAAGAGAAGTTATTTTAGCTCTGAGTGTCCAGGCTGTTGTAACCGCTGCGTCATGAGAAACTACCAGATGACCAGGTTTTTTTTTGGAGACTGAGTCATTAATATGGCAAATAAGCTTCAATTCAGATCAAACTACCATATAATGTTGCATTTATTTTCTGTTGTTTTTTACCCATTTTTGTATACCTCAGGTTGTTGGACAGGTTCTCAAATATTTCTTGATTCTGCATATAGCAAAGGTGTTAAATTGAACCAGAACGGTGAATAATCTAAATTAATTCAAGAATTACCAAGGGGTACATTTATATTTTCACATAGGGCCAGGTTGGTTTGGATATTCCTTTAATAAAAGAAAGCCTAATTTTGAAATTGCTGTTTGGATTATTTTTTATTAGATGTTTTTATTTTAAGCAGATGTAAGCCTTTGTTGTGTGATGAAAAACACACAGCTCAATCAAGCAAAAATTGAAGAAATAATAAAAACAAAGTTAATTCAATCTTTAAATATTATAGCCAGCTTCAGCAAAGAATGAAACTTGATGGCAGTAAATCTGGCTGCTATTCCAGTTCTGATTAGTGTGTCTAATTTTAGTGTATTTATAGTCTCACTGTTGCTTAATGCAGCAGTATTAGGAGACTTCATTCTCCTCCTCTCACCAATCCAAATGGACTTGTACTGTGTCTTGCAGTGTCAAACCTGCTATCTTGGCTGGATCTGTGAGCATAAAACCAAGCTTCCTGCAGAGAGCATGTGGGTGACTGGTGGAGGCTAAATAAAATACATTCCCTCACTCTCTCCTCCTCTGTCTATTCCTGAAAGCCTCTCCTACTTTCCCCACATTCATCACCTCCAGTCACTTTCCTCTGATCTGGCTCACCTCCCCCGGGTCTGCCCGTTCCAGCAGCGGTCCTCATTAGTGACGTCGGCAGCCATCCTCTCATCGTTGCAGATGGTGTGTGGGAGGGACACCCAGAAGCCTCGCATGGGCCTCAGTCGCTCCTTCAGCTCAGTAACCTGTGTGGAGGTGGAAGGAAGCCGGGAATGATTCAGACTTCGTTTTGAAGTTTCCGTCTTTGTTCGGCTGGCTGAAAGGACCATGTAAGGTCCTGATGGTGGGCAATGTGAAAAGCAGACATGACACTGTTTACTGATTACACCACACTTCCTTTGTTGGACATATAATTAATACACTAACACATCAATGCTCATCCTTATCTTGTAGGTCTCAGTGAGCCCTTCTGTCTTGAAAGGCCAATATGTTTTCAAAACATAAACCTTTGTTTGACTTTGTTTGCCCTCTTTTTGATTTATTGAATTTATCTGGAAGCATTTTTGATTTAATATGTTTACAGATAAACATGTACATTGTACATAGTTTTACTAAATGACCTAATATACAATACCTTGCACTTTGTATTGCCTTGTTGCTGAAAATGTGCTATATAAATCAAATTACCTTTACCTTACACAAGTGTTTATTCACTTGAATATCTGACTTTACAACTGCAAACATTAATGTATTTTTGGGGGGGGAACCAACACAAAATTGCGCATAGTTATGAAGTCAAAACACAAGGATACATGGCTTTTATCTTTCTTTCTTTTTATAAATAACAAAAGCTGAAAAGTAGTGTACATTTGTACTTTGATGCATGGTCTTCCATCTTCCCATCAATTCAACTTCTATATTCCTGCATGACGCTCCCAATACCATGTTTTAGGAAATGTTTTGACCAGGATTATGTGAAGTCCTACATACCACCGTAGTGTTCTGCATGTACACCCAACTTTTAGTTTCATCTGACCAGCACCTTCCTTCAACGTCTACTGAGTTTGTCCAAAATCTGAAAATAGGACTTGTTAGTGCACTCTTTCATCAATGACTTTCTACTTGCAACAATTTCATGAAGTCCAGATTTGTGTAGTGCATGACTAAGAATGTGCTGTTGACAGATTTCACACCTGAGCTGTGATTTTTTATTTTTTGGAGCTACTCAGTTACCCTGGACCTCTTGGCTGCTTTCCTGATTAATGCTCTGCTTATCTGGCCTGACAATTTTGCACTGTTTTGGTAGGTATAAAGTTTTTTCCTACAGTTTATGTTTTTCTATGACGGATTGGACGGCGCTTGATGAAAGGGATGTGGTTTTGTAAGTAAACACGATCTGCCTGCTGCAGTCTTTCGTCTTCGTGGTGCCGTTTGTGCTAATGTTCTCTAACAAACCTCTGAGGTGTTCAAAGAGCAGCTGGATTTATACTGAGATGAATTAAATTACAAACAGGTGGACTCTCATTACTAAGTAGACGACTTCTGAGGACTAAATGGAACTGGAAAAAATATGGACACCAGAATGTTTAGTTTGCATGTGCAAAATAATCGAAAACCATGTTTTTTCTTCTAGCTCACACTCATGTGTTACTTGATGTTGGTCTCAATAGCCAATAAAATACATTGATATCTGTGGTTTGAATGTGGTAAATTATAAAAACTGTTCCAAGTGTACAAACTGAATGCTCCAATTTTTTTTGAAATAACAGTAGTGTAACTAAATAATGCAATACAGATTTTAGCATATTAGAGTGGTAAGTCTAGTATTTTTGCCTTAAAGTTTCTAATAATGAAATGTCCAAAAGATTATCAGAGGCCCACAGCAGGATTAAAGCTACAATTAGTCTCTGTTGTCATTTTTTCCACTCACCAGCCGGTCCAGATTGGTGCCTGCAGCTGTGGTGGGTTTCTCCTCGGGGGTGTAGGTGCGAAAGGGCTTCCTGTTCCCCCCTGACTCGCTGGGAGAACGTTTGTTCCTTGCTGGAGATGGATTCCCACAACCTTGGAACACCTACAAGGAAAGATTTATCCAACACATGTATGTGCAATGAGAATTTTCTGATTTCCTACTGCTACAAGGTTATATAACATTTCTGTATTCATGCAGTTACTTTGCAGCTTCCTACATCATTGCAAAAGTTGACCCCAAGCCTTTAACACAAGATTCTACAACTTCCAAACTGAAGCAACTTAATGTTTGAAAAACTTAAGAGGAAAAACTGCGTGGGCTCTCGCATCCAAAAACTGATTTCCAAAGCATCAATTTAATCAAGACGCAACATTGATCCTTCAACTACACCCACATACAGCAAATATAAGAAACCAAAATGCTCATTTTTAAGCCTGGTGAAACCCAAAAGTGAAAGAGAGTAGTGAAGATTTACACTTTTGCTTTGATTCTCTTATCCGAGAATCAAAACAAAAACAAACAAACAAAACAGAGAGTACTGAAACATATTTAAATGCCACCAAATTGTCAGAGATATAAATTAAAGGAGAAAATCTTAAGATTTCACAAAAGATGGTTGCTTTCTGGAATGAAAACAAAAAATGAGGCTCTCATTTTCTGCTTCTAAATCCCTTTTTCCCGACATCCATTTGGAAGATTAGACAATTAAACAAGATTAAAGCTGAACCTGGAATACTGAGGACACCGGATAATTATGTTTATGGACTCTGAAAATGTGCACATGTTTTATTTTTGTCCAAGAGCTCCATGTATGAATTCACGGAAAGCAGGAATCACTGCACCTGAGTTTATTAGGAATCAGAGCTCATTGAGGTCAGGGGTCACAGTATCTCTGCTGGGCACACTGAGTCCTGTTGGAAGTTCTTAAGGTTTTTCTAATAAAACATACACTGTACCCTGAAGCAGAAAAAAATGGATAATTCCCTTAAAATGTCATCACTAAATCTAACTTTGCAATTCAGTTTGTCATATTTGTCATATTGATGTCATTTCAGATACAAGCTTTGCTTTTTATGGAAAACAAAGGAGGGCCACTCTTGCTAAGAAGGCCCGGGACCCTTCCCATAAAAATGACTTCAGTTCTGTTTTAATTAATCTTTATATGCAATCGTCTGTTGAGATATCTTCTTCTTACCTTTCTGGAGATGCTCACACTGTTCTCCTGCATGTGCATAATGGCCTCAGACACTTTTACAGAAATGGAGTCGGCTGCGAGCTCAAAGTTAAACGGCCCCTCCAGTTTCTCAGATACCACATAGAGAGCATCTGGCAGAAATAGCGAGAGGGACGCAGAAGAAAAGGTTTGAGGTGAGACACAATAGCAAAATGTTCAGAATATGTTAACGGACGCTAAAAATAGGTTTTCTGTAACTCATATTGTAAGAGCAAATAAATGTTAAGACAAAGGCTTGCTGTACCTGGAGGGAAACTAAAAGTTAAATTTTACTGGCCAAAAGGTTCACTTTACATGTCTTTTAGAGACTTTTTATTAAACTATAATAATACGAAGAGGAGACCATAAAATACAAGGCTGGTGATTGTGAGCGGTGATTTAGAATACCTAAAATGAGTGTGAGTGGTTTTTAATAAGAATAAAGGATGAAAGCTAATGTATGGGTTTGATGAAAGGGAAAGGAAAACGCAACAGGACAGATCAGTTGTGACAGACCAGAGAGGCATGGATGATTAATGGAGGAACTTATTAGGGAGAAAAGAAATTGAAAATAAATGAGTGACAAGGGTGCAATAAAAAACCTCTAGCTTTTGGTCTGTCCGGTATAATTATGTTAATGAATCGAAAAGCTGCCGAAAGTAATTTGGCTGCTGACATTTTCTATTGTAAGGACGTTAAGTTGTGAGCGATTTAGCTGAAATCCATAATCTCCCTCACCTAGAAACTAAAATGTAGCTGAGGTCAGACATCAGCAAACCAAACAGTTCAGCAGAGCACGGCTTGCATAATGACAAGAATTCATGGGAAAAAAACATTATGGCAGCACCAATATACCAAATACTGAAGATTAAAAAAATAGAAAAACGAGAGCTACTGCCTTTAATCAGCTTTCAATCTAAAAAGGACACTAATACTAAAAATATGCACAATTAAAAAACTTCTAGCTTTAAGAAAAAAAACTCTCTAAGCTGCAGTTTAACTAATGCGTTGCTATACAATCAATCTGTGGTGTTTGTAATTTCACCCCTTTACTAAAGCTTTTATTTAAATTGAGATATTTAAGTATAGTTCTCTTTTTTCAGATCAAAACAAAACAAGTGTATAATCACAACATGGATGTATGTTTTCAGAAACCTCTGTAAGTTTATGTTCAAAATAAATCAGATATATGATTTACCCTTTATGATGACACAAAGGTATATCTGATCTCCACTTATCACCTCTGAGACACTAAAACATCAACTGGATTTGAGTCCTCTTCTTGTCAGTTTAGTTTACTGAACATGGCTAAAGCAAACTAGTCCATAGTCTTACAGCTGACCATGCAAATCAGAGCAGAAACCAAATGGAACCAAAGGAACCGTCTATAGACCTCCAAGACTGGATAGTGTGAAGGCTGAAATCTGGGGAAGGATAATTTGTCAGCACTGAACATCCCAAAGAGCACTTTGGTCTATATTATTTGTAAATGAAAGAAATCAAGGGTTGGAGCCAATAGAACAGGGGTGTCAAACTCCAGTCCTCAAGGGCCGCTGTCCTGCAGTGTTTAGATGTGCCACAGGTACAAAACACTGGAATGAAATGACTTAATTACATCCTCTTTGTGTAGATACGTTCTCCAGAGCCTTGCTAATGACCTAATTATTCTATTCAGGTGTGGTGCATCTAAAAGTTGCAGGACACCGGCCCTTGAGGACTGGAGTTTGACACCCCTGCAATAGAACCTCCCAAGGATCTGTCCACTCAACCAAGCTGAATATTGATGAAGGGCTTTGCTCTTTAAATAGTGGTACAGTTTTCCATAAGAGTCACTTGGTCCAAATGGAGATCAGAACTACAACATTATAAAAATGAAGTGCTTGATGAAGTGTCCAGAAAATAATGTGCATCTAAAATAAGTAATCTTTTAGCATTGTTATGACTATTTTTCAAAAAAATATTATACTAAAAAGAAAAAGAAAATGAAATGCAATGATGTAAGTTTATGGTTAAAATCTGCAAAATGTAAAATGACATTGGATCCCTGACACCTTTTCACAAATATGTCTCATTTTTTTTATATTTGTACTGGAAAAATACTAGGGCATCATGTTGCGTGGATTGTTTTTTTTTTTAGCCCCAGATTCACCTATGAAATTGTTCCACTCTGTGTCCAGCTCTGCTTGATTGGCTAAGCATCCCTTCATCACGTTAAGGCACAGCGAGTGGCAGGGCCGGAGAAAGGGCAAGCCTCGACACAGAGGGCAGTACCACTGACGCATAAGGCCACGCACACACTCTGAATCTGCTGTCAACTGGAAAACAGACAAAAAAACAACACAAACACACCGTGTCAACAGAGCAAGCTGAGAACAAGGCAGGTTTGCATCACCAAAAGGAGTCTTGTATCAGAAAACAATTAATAAAAGTCAGTCTTTCATCATTCAGCAATTAGCCATACAAGTTGGTTTCATTTATTGTCCGGTATTATTAATGTTTCATTTTACTTATGCTATAAAGTATATTACCAACAAATATGTGCCTCGATCATTATGGATGTAAAAGAAGAACCATAATTTGTTTTTTAAAACACATTTAACACTGTGCATTTTACTAAGCGTTTAATGATCATATAACCACAACTCTTTTTAATGTTTCACTTGTTAAAATATTGATATGTGCTCTTATGATTTAAATTAAACAAAAAAACTAGTTTAAATGTTCTTGAGAGAGCAGACCTTTTTAGTTTAAACAGCATTTAAAGAAGCTATTTCAGAAGGTGGCTATTATTAGAAATGAAATCCATTTTTTGCTTGATGGTCAGATTAAGATTACTTGTCTTCATTACATAGTGCCACTGTACTTGCGGAGGGAAGAGAAAGCTAATCTGGGATTATCACTCACCTTTGTGGCCGTATTTACCATATCCCGACCAAAAGCCAGGCCCTGAGATAGAGCTCTAGCAGCTATGAAAGCTCTGGACACCTGAAAACCAAACCAAATTTTGTAATCAGAACCCAACTTTTGGGGGGGCTACCAGTACTTCACACACACACACACACGCACACGCACACGCACACACACACACACGCACACATGCACACACACACACACACGCATACCTGCACTCGAAGTTTGCGAGGAACATCTCCAAACGGCTGTAGCTGCTCAGTGTGTTTGCTGACACACTCCAGGTAGTCATCACTGAACTGATATTGGGGGTTGACCAATGAGAAGACTCGCTCCACAAGTCCGGACCAGAAGTCTGAGAAGACCTCTGTCAAACTCACACTGCCCCCTGAGGACAAAACGGGTAATGGAAAATTGGGGGGAAATACATCACCAGATGAAAAGGTCACCTATAGAGAACATTTTTACGAATGTTTTTTAATTCCTTCTTTTGCATTTAACATCTTAAGTCTGTGTACTAAAGGTCATCAGACATTTGAAGTTATCCACGTACCTCGTTGACGGGTTACACATAACACAACATTGAGAATAAGGAATATCACATGAGACTAATTTGGTCAGGGAGGCACATTAATCCACTGTCAGCAACTTGTGACTGAAATAACACACTAATTTAGAGCTGAATTAGTTCTCCAGGAGTTCAAAAGACTGGAACACATTGTTGCTCTCATGGTGATACAAAAGGAAATCAACCATAATTTAAACAGAGCTCAACATATGATAAATAAATGCTAAAACATCATAAATATTTGCTGCCATAATGCTAGACTGTAATATGGCATGACATGCTGTCTGCCTGTGAAACTTATCGGTCTCCGCACAGAATGAGTCTGCGATTGTACAATCTGCAGTCGGGGATACGGCCTCAAATTAGCCAAACATGCTGCTTGGCAGACAAAGACAGGTTGACTAAGCAAGGGACAGCCTGCAGACGGACTTGCCAGCAAACGTCTGTCGTGCCAAAACAGAGCGATACGGCACAGAATTAGAAACAGTCTGGCATCTGTGGGAATCCAATTTTCCTCCCTTTCTTTTCCTCTAAATTCCACTCAGCATGCCAGCACTCTTCAAAAAAAAGACAAATCTGGTTCTTTACTGCTGCCTACAGAGACTGAGGATTTAATAAAACAGCAGTTCAGCAATGAATTATTTCAGATGCTCGGCAGATTGCCTCTTACTATCTTTAGTAAGCCTATAGCCAACATTAACATCTCTCTGCTGCTATTTTTTTTTAATTACTTCTGAATATATATGAGACTAAGGTCAGGTGGATAGAGGAGGGAATAAACTAACCGGAATAATATCTCCGAAGCTCCACGAACAGCTCCTGGAAGACATGTGTGTTCTGAGTGAAGAGGCGGCCGTAGGTCTTGGTAAACATCTGGTTCATAGACTTCTCGGAAAGGTCTATAAGCTCCCTGAAGAACTCTGCACAGACACAGAAAGATTAGCTATGATGAAAACCTCATTCACCTTTTATTTTAATACATTATAGTTTTATTTCTGTGTAGGCGGTCCATCACCTCCTCTCCATGTCACAAGATTATCAGCTTACAGGGACATCAGATCCTGAACTGCAGTAAATAACAGCGCGTATACTCTATTAAAAATCTGCCTTTAAGACTCATATCCAGTCTCCCACTCCTTAAGCATCTTTATATGACTCAGACATTATATAAAAGTATGAGGGTTTTAAAAAAAAAGGTGATAACAGTCCATGGCAGGTAGGAGGAGAAGTGTAAATTCAGCTGGTGAGCAGGCTGAAACAGAAACCTGCTGCACAATACACCACAATGCAGGCTAAATTGTCTTCAGACCAGAAACTCATTGAAACCGTTTCCAGATGCATAAAGGGGGCAATTAACTAATTTTATTCATGAAGGTCAGTTTACAGGCTGTGGTTAGGAGTACTCTGACTAAGACTAGCTAGATAGCACGTCATCGTGAAGTCATTGTGGTTCATTTAAAATAGTTTAAGTTTACAACAGGAAATCTGCAGTAGAGGTGGAAAAAAGAATCTTCATTAGCAGTACGAAAAGGTCTGATCCAAACCGGTTCTGTTTAGTTTGGATGAATTCTGCTAGGTCTATGTAAAACCGAAACACAAACAGCAACTAAACTGGGGTTTGTTTATTGCTTAACTTCATATTGAATTCCAGATAGTTTTAAATGCAAGCAGAAGAAGAAAATAAATTCTAACAGGGTTTTCTAAAGAAATCCAAAATTTTAGGAAATGATTTGACGATCACTGATCGCAGGAAAATCGTCTCACTGCGATCTTTGACCAGACCTGACTGGTGCAGCTCTAAAATCTTTCAATGTAATTTAGATTTTTGATCATGTGCTGCTGCCACTGGGTTACGGAAAATGTGTTACTTTATCACATAATTGTTGTAAAATTTAAGACCTTAAGCATACTTAAAGACCTTTAAATATTTAAACATACTTAAATGTGTGCAAATAATTATTCTTACTACAAACATCCTAAGGTACTTAAAATGTTATATACTTAGTGATAGTTTTTTTTATAGAGCAATACATTAGACTACATCAAACTAGACAATATAGTGTTTTTTTTATTTTCATGATAATGTTTTCTAAACAAATAAAAACTATGTATCTTTTTATTTTCTACTTGTTCAAAAAAATTTTAAAAAATCCATATGGTAGGTAGTATATATAATGGTAAATAGTTTAAATAGAAATAAATAGATTTTTTACTTTTTGGTAACAGAACATTTCATAGGGATATAAAATGTAATATATTTGACCACTTCAGAGTAGACATCAAGTATTGTTGTGAGATTATGAGTATATATTAGCTAAGAAAAATCATTCCTATACCTTTAAAGCACTTTAAAAAAAGTAAACTGTACTTTACTTACATAAAGCCAGTGAAGTAAATAGGATTGATGATAAAAATTTATTTTTTTAAACTGCATCCTCTAGCGATTATGATACAAAGGACTTTTTATAAAATAATCAGACTCTTTATCAGACTATTATGCAACAGCACAGTGTGTTCAGTCAGATGATTCTTCAATATCACTGTAAGACAGACTGCTACAGGATATCCCCATACAGCCACCAGCTTCTAACACAACTTTAGAAAAACTTGGCTAATGAGCTGCAAGAACATTTAATTTCCCTTTGGGATTAATAAAGTATTTTTGAAATGAATTGAATTGGGATGCCCTCAGGAACCTGGGTTTAAGAGGCTTTTTTTCTCGATTAAAGGTTCAATTAAACTTACTAATCTATTATAAAAACGGAAGAACCTCAAATTGCTTGATATTATATTGTATTAGCCTCTCACCATCAAACCGGCGGTGTCTCTGTGTGAAGGTGGTCAAGAGGAATTGGCTGTTGTCTTCGATGGCTTTCAAGAAGTCCCTCTCGCTCTGAAGGGACAGAGTCTCCTCCATCTGACTGGAGCAGCAGGTATAATCCTGAGGACAAAGTCGCAGGTGCTCACCTACAACAAAAACACCAGAAGGAGCACAAGGTTTGAGGTCTGATGGACCTTTGTTTAAAGAAAAAATATTAGTAAAACAGAAAATGATATGTTTTCCATCTATAATTTAGTGACCTGGCTGGTGTCAGGAAAAAGTCTATTTGTGTACTTTTTATTTAAAGAAAAAAGATTAGTGAGATATAAAATTATATGTTCCTGCTTTCTATCAGTAATTACAACCACATGACCTTGTTGGTGTCAGAAAACAGTAAATTTGTTTAGGGAAAAGGTTGATTGCCGTTGGTAGGTTGTTTAATAGGGAAATCTAATTAAAGATAATGCTGTGGAAGGAAATTGCAATTTATCTGTATGAATTATTCAAATTCAATTTTTCTTTCTTTGTCAACTGAGGTTCAATCATCTTCCTTTAGGTAATAACATGTGCAAACAACAGCTAAGAGGAGGTGGAGATAATGCAACGCTCAAAGGGTACAGATCTTTGTTTATGCAGCATAATTACACCTGGCATGAATATTTGGTTGTTAATACATTGGAAAGTGTCTATCCCAAATCCTCCCCTCCTGACGTGCCTCTCTGTTTCTTTTGTTCTCTGCGTGTCTCACCATCAGTCCATTCTCATCCCCGTATTTCCATTTCTAAACTGCCTCCCTTCATCCCTCACCCTCTCTCTCTCTCTCTCCTGGCCATCTGCTCCCCTGGCCCACGGGACAGCCAGCAGAGACTCAGGCAGTGATAGCCCAACACACAAAAATCAATCAATTTCTACGGTTGATTTTACACCGAGTTGATTTGCCATGAAATAAATGCCCTGCAAGAAAACACTTTTTACCCACCATTAATTATGAAAAATACCTCAGTGTCTGTGTGGGAGGATTGCCAAGTAGTAATTTACATGTATAAGACTATACCTTCAAAAAGCAATGAATGAAGCATTTCCCCCTGGTTTTTTTTATTTTTATTTTAATCTAAAAACACATTTCCTTATAACCCTCTGCCAAAACTTTATATCATTCCCAAATGCAAATGCTTGTAATCCACATCAGCTCTGCATCGTTTCCTGCTGATTACCTCCAGTGAACAGAGCCTGTATAGGTAGCCTGGATGCACTGATTTAACTGTGGGCCAGTGCAAAGACTAATTAGGGGCGAGGTTCTTTGTTGCACCGGTGTTGGCAATTTGCTCATCCCCTTAATCATCCTATTTAAACCGCGCAGGGGGGGAGGAAGGGGCGGGTGTGATTTGTTTTAAACAGCATTGCTTTTATGTCTCTTGAGGACAACTCCTCTTCGCGTTCTGATGATCCGAGTTTAAAGCCAACATATAAAAACGTTTTTACACAAATTGTAACTTTATTTGGGTAATTACGAGGCTTAGTCATGTTATATATGACTTTCATGAACACAAATTCAACTTTATTCATTCTAAGGCATGCTAGGGAAAGCTGCACCCAAGTTGAGCAAAGCAGGCAGTGGGACTGTTGTCTTACCGGAGATTTGAGTCACAGGCGCGGTGCTGGTGCTGTACCCCTTCTCTGAGTACACCTGCCGGGTGTCAGCGCAGCTTCTCCCCGCAGCAGCCGCGGGGCTCCGGGTCCTCGACAGGGCAGCGATGGTGCAGAGCCAAACCAGCAACCGGGTGTCCATCCTCACAGCGGGACTCGAAATCAAATGAAGTAAACCCCAGTAGACTGACTGGTGGGTTTATATAAGACCAGAGTGGATCGCAGAGTGAATGATTGATCCGGATAGATGCAGGTAAAAGTATAAAATAGTGACAAGATCCAAAATCATTAGTCCTTTAAAGCAGTCATGGTGCTCCTGATCAACATCCGGTCTGGATTTTTTTTTTATTATTTTTTACATCACTTGTGTTTCCATGGTGTCCCCCTTTATTTTTCCTTTCCTGGGATACCCGCCGCTGCGCGTAAACACAAGAGGAGAATGAATGAGGAACTCCTTGCGCTGCTTAACCATCATTTGACGCATCACCGCTGTCAAACCCACAGGATTTAACCATGGTGAGACCGGAAAAGGAATTCCCTTCAAAATAATTGTCCAATTCTTCTAATGTGATTTAATATATTGAAATATCATCACGCAGATGAATAATGGTAATAATACAAATAACATAATTACAAAATAAACAATTTTCCAAATTGTTTTTTTTAGCGTAAAACATTAGTTGGTGCATACTAGAGCAGGTCAAAACTTTCCAGGAACAATACACTGTTTGTTATATTTTCTTGACCTCGACATGGCTCAGGAGATTAAAAAAAATAACACAACAGACCTTGAGTGCAAACTAGATGTCTCATATTAGCATGCACAATAGGTCTGTATTTTTGTTAAAATATTTTTGGTTTTCATTCAGTGAAGTTACTTAAAGTGGTAGAGTAACCAGGCATTGTAATGTGGAAACTGAAAAGTAGAATGCATAGTGAAATAAAACTACTCCGAAAAGTACTTTTACACCTCTGGATCGAATATGTAGTCTTTTGCCACATCACAACCACAAACATTTTTAAGAGATAAAACAATACAAACTACAACATCATTTTGGCCTTGTAGAATTTTTTTGGTTTTGCTACTTGGCAGCTTTAAACATCTAATCTTGGATTCAAATTGGATGGAGAGTGTCTGTGAGATATGATGCGTCTTGTGAAATCTGTGACAAGACTTTTCAAGTCTATCATCTATGACTATAGAAAAGTCTTGTGTTATTTACTAGACCTATTGTGCATGCTAATATGAGACATCTAGTTTGCACTCAGGGTCTGTTGTGTTATTTTTTTAATCTCCTATGACAAGACTTGAAAAGTTGGTTGTTATGACGACTTGAAAAGTCTTGTCATAATAGATTCTCACTTTGATTTATCTATGGACATTCAAAAGATTATCTTAACACACAATTGTGGTTTGATCTAAAGCATTACACTGTAGCTCTGGTTGTATGTTTAGGGTTTGTTTTCTGTCTGGAAGACTTCAATACGTTTTAGGTTTTCTTTCAGCAGAGGTCCATGTTGGCTTCATCCATCTTCCCTATTCTTGTTGAGGAAAATCACCTCCAGTGTATCCATGGGCCTGCTGCCTCTCTGTTTAATGTGCAGAATAGATTAATTAATACTGAGATTAAAGTACACAAACATGGACTCAATTTACTAGTTAAATGACTTCTAAAGGCATTTGGGTTTGATGGATTGCATTTAGGGGTTTCTTAGTAAAGTTGGCTGATAGCAATGCAAACCACAGTTTTCATATTTTGTGCATGTTGGTAAGGAAAATAAAATCCCAGCGAAATGCATACACCAGGTTATTGGTTGTAACTTGACAAAATGTGAAAGTTAAAAGCGTAATACACTATTATGTTGCAAGACACTAGTAATTTGAGCAGAGCTCAAATAAAGCAACTGTCTGCTACAGTTTGACACAACATATTATTTCTGTAGCTATACTCACTGTTGCATAGCATGTAGCAAGCAGAAATTAACAATAGACGCCATATTTAGAACGGGTTTCGATTTAATTTTATACACGGCACTCATTTAAATTTGAGTGCCGGTGATTTATTTTGAAATTGAAACCGGAATCTGCCTGTCAGCGTACCTTATTTGACGCTAATATGACTTCAGAACAATGGAAATTGAGAGAGGATCTAGGATTCACAGCATCTGAACACCAGATCTCCCTTGGTGTGTTAAAAACTGAACAGAATATCACAATCCAAACTATTAAACAAAGAGCTCATAGTGAATAGAAGGATAGAAGCTACCAAGTTGTAAAGACACGTGATACATCTGAGTTTCCAACAAATTCCTTGTTTAACATACAGTAATGTAATGGGAGGCTGTATTAAACTAGACTTTTACTGCACCCTACCAGTAACTAATAACTGACATTTCAGACAGACCAATCAGGCTCGAGGATAAGAAAGCGCTGGCCAATCCGCGATGAGAATCTTTTCGCGGCTAAGTTTCTTGCCAGCATAGTAGCGAGAAGAAAAAAAGTTATCTAAGATTAAGGTACTGCTTAGCTAAATATATTTTTGTAACTTATTCACTTTTACGTCGCGTGTACTTATGAGTTTTTGGTAGCTGTCCGCGTAGTGGTTAGTAATGTTGTGTCTTATACATTTTTACATTTTCAAAGCGTCATTTACCGATACTTCTGTTAGCAATTAGCTCCGCTATTGAGCTGGATTTTCTGTGGCTAGTTGTAAAATATATTATATATCGTTGGATGTTTGAGGTCGTAAAGAGTTAACTTGACAGTTTTTACAGTATGCATTTTTTTTTTTACATTTAATGCCAAAGATTTACTGATTTTGTTATATCTACGATCAATTTCCCGTTTTATGATATTTAAAAATACGCTAACCAGTCAATCCATAATCTCTTTCAGCTAAAATGGAAACTGGAAGCTCAGACAGGTAGTTACCCGAACCTATGCTTCAAATCTTCTATTCTTCTAGAATATAAATACTTTTGTACAATTTGTACAAATTAGTAATCTTAATAGGATTACTAATTGTGTTTTATTTTTGTTGAGATTTGTCTTAATTCTGTCTTTTTTTGGTTAGCCTTGAAGAGTTGGATCTTTCCTCAGAATCTGGTAGCATCTATGAATCTCAGACAAAAGCCAGAAAGCGAAGTAAACAGTCACTTCCTGCACCCCAGGTAAATATTTTTGTTTTGTAGTAATTAATTTCTCAATAAGTTTGTCAAGGAAATGGTATGTATGATTCTTGCCCTTTCTGGAAAAGTGAGTTAGGGATTTAATATTATTTTCAGGTCTGGATAAGTCTGGAAAAGTAAAATTAGAGTATGGAAACATATTTGTACTTTTTTTTCTGTTCACCCATTAATCCATCATTATTTGGCCATCAAACTCTTCATTTTCTTACAATCTGGGTTGTTTGCAGGTTTTGTATTCAAGCTCCAACCCATAAAAATATGCCTGCCTTTTGTCCTGTCGGGTTTCTATTGAAAAACTGGCTAAAAAAAGAACAAAGAGATGTAAAAAATTTAAAATGGAGAAAAAGTAAGGACTTTTCACATTGTGAAAATTGTTTAGGTTTCCTGTTTCAATTTTGATATTATTAATTTACCCAATGGAGCGATCATTTTCAGTTGCTATGAAAGGTCAAAATTGTGGTCTCCTGCTGTTGTAGATGCCTAGAATAGGACACAGTTGCTCCCAGCTCACAATATATTCCTAAATAATTCTCTTTCATGTAAAGCCACCAAAGAGACCCAGGCGTAATGCTGCATTGAGAGTGAGATCCAGTACCAGTAGCAGCCCCATCACGGACCCTTCTGACCCCTCCCAGCAGCAGCCATCGCCGTCCCAAGGGACATCCAGAAAGCTGTCCTCTAGACGTGTGACGAGCGAGGAGAGCCAGGGGATCAGCGCGAAAGATATCTATGATGCTGTGCGCTCTGGAAAGAGTGCCATGGTGGTGAGTACGAGGTTGTGAGGAAGCAAAAAGCTCACTGAGGAGGGGGGAAGGTAATGATTATGATTCGGACTTCAACATGAAGGGAGGGCGGTGCTAAAGGAGACATATGTAATGGAAAGTGAAACAAGCTGACAAAAAGAGAGGTGATTATGTGCTGTCAGTGGCTGACTGATGTGGCCTTAAAGAATTGCCTTTGATAAGCAAAGAGGGAGGGAGAATCTCGTTGGGTCACACAGTCAATGATTGACAACACTGACCATCCCCACTATTGTTCTGCTATTGTCTGTTCTGGGTAAAGACTAACAGGTTAGATCCACATAACAAAAAGAAAGGAACTAAATCTGCATAGAACCCAAGTAAATAGTTTGATACATATATGTATAAAGTTACAGATAAGTAAAAAAAAAATTATACACTAAATCTGAAATCTACGCTGTTATTGTAAATTGATTCTGTCTGATTTGATGTGTGTGCGGCTTCCTGTCGATCCAAAGACGGTGGTGGAGGAGTGGTTGTGCAGCTACAAACAGAGCCGAGAGGAAGGCTTGCTGGTGCTCATCAACTTCATTGTTCTGTCTTGCGGATGCAAAGGTCAGAGGTTAAATGGGAGGCCAGGGAGATACTGGTTTCTATGTTGAGGGGTCACAGTTTAGAGATTTTTTTTCTCCATTTGCAGCTCAGGTTGTCATCTGTGGTATTGATCTGAAATGTATCTTGTAGTCATGGACTTTATTTAGATTATAATGTAGACCTTTTTGTTCAGGTGTGGTGAGCAGAGAGATGTATGAAAGTATGGAAAATGCTGAAATTATCAGCACACTAACAAAGGAGTTCAATGAGGTAAGACGGAAAACAAATGCTCGGTTTATGAGTTACATTTGGCTAAATATCAACAGTAAAACTGTTTATACATGTTTGCAAGTGAATCTTTTTCTGCCTTCTTTGTTTAATTGTAGCTGGAATTAGATTCAGAAATCTAGTCATCTCTCTGTCCCATGGGATTGTGATCCAAAAGATGGCGCACAGCGTGTTTGGAAAAAGCTAATTACAATCTAATGTTGATAAATGAACTCATTAATTAGTTAATCATCACTGTTTTTGTTATTAGCAGAATAAACCACAGGCTCCATATTAATATACGAAACAGATTGCAGAATATTAGATGTTTCATTTGTCTGCAGCTGATTGGTTTGTGATTTGTTCTCGTCTTTGGCCAGGATTCTGTGAACTACCCACTGATCACCCCCGGTCCTCAGTTTAAGCGTTTCAAAGCCGGTCTGTGCGAGTTTGTTCGGATCCTGGTCCACTCATGTCGCAATAGTCTAGTTTACGACGAATTTCTCTTCCCTTCCCTGCTGGCTCTGCTCACCGGTTTGTCTGACTCCCAGGTCAGAGCCTTCAGACACACCAGTACCTTACTAGGTAAGCACACCAGAACATCACAGGTAAAAAGAAAAATGGTACCTCACCTGATTCTTACTGTTTTGAATCCATATACAGTACCTTACGTGTCACTAAACATTTTTACGTTAACAAAGTAGCAGATTATAGTGAAGTGTAATTAGATGTTTAAATATATATATACATATAATCCCCTTTAATCTGATTTGTCTTAATAAAATTCAGTGAAAATAACATAGCCTTCAGATCTAGACAGTCTCAGAACTAAATCCAGTTGGGACTTTTGGCGTTCCATCCAATCTGACTGAGCTTGAGGTATTTTGTAACAAAAAACTGGGTACAAATTTCAAGATGTACAAACCCAGCTGGGACTGCAGTGAAGGTTCATTCTAAAAACTTTGGGTGCTGAATGCCAAATCTCACCTTTTATACACCAATTTATGTCGGTCCATTAAAAAAAATCCTATAAAGCAAATTGTTTTAAGTTGTCATAATGTGATTGCCTTCAAGGTGTATGAATGTTTTTCAGATTTTAGATTTTTAGATATTATTTTTCTGTGTTCTGTTTTAGCCATGAAGCTGATGACGGGGTTGGTGGATGTGGCTGTGGCGGTATCGGTTCAGCTGCAGACCACACAGCGGCAGTGCGACATCGAAAACAGCAAGAGTCCCTGTGATCGAGGCTCAGACCGACTGGAGGAACTGAAGACTGCCATCAGAGAGGTAAAACACTCAAATGCTGTCTTAGCCATAGAATATGACATTGTTATATTGTGAAGACTTTGAAATCAGTAATGATTTTTACCACAGAAGAAAGGCTCTGATATGGCTAATATTCTGTGCCGTAGACTTATCTGCTTAATAAACTTAGCTTCTATGTAGCAAAATGAAATTGGCCTGAGTGCTGTTTTCATCGTTCTTCACAGAAGCTTCAAAAATCACACAAACTGATTAAAATTTGTTCAGAAGTATTGTTTAATCTAGCTGTACTACTGGAGTCATGTCATCAAATTAGACCATAATCTATTTGTTTTTCTAAATGCTTTGAATTAGAGATGTGCCGGTCAGGTTTTTTCCTGCCGACCACCCATGAGGGCCGATCACCGATACCGATCACATAATTATTATTTTTTTAATCATAAGCACTACCGGTTTCATTTTGTGGAAAAAGTAACCATGAATTCACCTTAATTTAGACAAAAACTTGTTTTTAATCGCTTTTTCCAAGAAAAAGACAAAACAGGCAGTGTGCAAATTGTACTGCTATCGGTAATACTATCTTTAACAGATTGAAAACATATGAAGGCTCTGAAGAGGCTAAATAATGCAAAAAGTCAAAATAAAACCTCTCAACATTGCCAAAGAAATTCAAGTATAAAACTTAACATTCAAAGGCAAATACAGGTTCCATTACAATAAAGACCCACCTTAAGCCACCTGAGTTACTGAATGAAAACTTCCTGTTAGCATGGCGGCTAGCTGATTACTGCTAGTTCTGATTGGTTGTTTCTGACTGAGCGGAGTAATTATGCAGAACAGGGAGGAGGCAAAGGAGATGGATTATTTTTTTTAGAGATTATCTGTCTCATGTTTGAACAGCGAAAGTTTTAATACGTATGTAAAATGTATTTTTTTAAGTTAGATGCTGCAGCTTTAAACAGAGGTTCGGTGTGAGAGTCACTACCAGGTGGAGCAGAAGCGGTGCTCCGTCTGTGAAATATTACTACCTGTAGCGCGGAGCAGCGGTTCAACAGCGATAGCAGAACCAGCGTCTTACATCGCAGCTCGAAGACTTAAATAATTTTGCGGGTTATTTCCGACCGTCATGCTAATCCGGGTGAGTGTTTGTAGCTGCGCGCTGCTTTACCTGCTGTCTGATCCTCCATATGTCTTTTTTACTGCAGTGAGCCTCGAAGTAGCCAAACTCCGTCAAGTATGGCATTGTTTTGATGCCATATTAGATTCGTCGTGTTGATGCATTTTCACCTGCTTCACCCCACGTGCTTCAATTTTCTGCCGCAACACGCAAACTTCCCCATTCACTCAGTGCGTTATAGTTCCACATCGCTTAGGATTTATTGCTGCGCGTTTGCGCAGTGTGAAAGAAAGAGGAGACCAGCTGCACAGGCAGGCTGAGAAATGAGATGCAGGTGATCAGTTTGTGTGATCGGCAACAAGAGACCGTGATTGGCGATCACGGATCATACACTTTTTCACAGAAATCGGCCGATTATGATCGGTGGCCGATCGATCGGCACACCTCTACTTTGAATATTTAACATTAATGTTAATGTCATTAAAGAGCTCAAGTGGTATAAATAACAAAATTCTAAAAGCTCATCACAGGATCTGCAGCAGAGTTCTGCTTATGTTCGTATGAATGTGAATGCCTTACCAATCAGAAAGAGGCTTCAATAGTTTTAGTTTTAGGGGAACAAAGCAAGAAGGAAACCTCTTCTCTTAGAGAATTTTTTTATTTCAAAGATGAATAAAAGATAAAACTATATATGAATTTGTCAATATCAACTGTTAAGGAGTTTTAATGCAGAGGAAAATGTGATAACATTGTGATTGTAATCTTACTGTAAAATAGCTGCTCTATCTTTGAAATTCATATCTTAAAGATTAATAATAAAAGAGGTAATTGTGTTACTTCACATAATTTTTATCTCAATCCTGATGTTTCTGAATTCTGTGAAACATCTATGATCTTTGGTTCTGAGAATTAAACTCTGTTTTTAAAGCTAATAGTTCTATGAGCAGGGAGAATGCTTAAGCAATATTGTATAAATGTAGTAGAGGAGAAAACCTGGGAGTCCTGCATTACTCTGTATCTGATGTCTCTGTGTGTGTTCATATCTATGTCTTATGTTTTTGATGTAGCTGCAAGAGAATCGAGCGGAACTCTCATTCATGATGAACGCCACCTTCCGTGGCGTCTTTGTGCACCGCTACCGTGACCGACTGGCAGACATCCGTGCGGCGTGTATTGAGGAGTTGGGACTTTGGCTGAAAACGGATCCTGATAACTTCCTCAATGACAGATGCTTGAAATATCTAGGATGGACGTTGCATGACAAGGTAAACACAGATGTGGTGAAACAGAAGGTGGAACATGGGTTTTCTCTTTGCTCCAGAAGCATTTTAGATGATCAGGCATTGAAGATGTCTGTCTGGAGCTCCCTACTGGCCAAAAAGCAGAAACAATAAAAAATATTTTGTTCAACTTTTGACTGCAGATAAGCAGAGACAACACAAGGCCGGTTCTTTGTTTCAAAGTAATCTCTATCCACACTCCAGTGACTTTTCCTTGGAGTTTTCTTTGGCAGTGTTTCATCTATTCATCAAGATTTCTTTTTTTGGCCTATTTTGTGAGAATCATGTACACAAAGAGAAACAGCCTTTCACAACAGGCTTCCCTGAGTGTGTGTGCAAGATGCAGGAAAGCATGTTACTGTACTTTTGTTTTCTATTTTCTTGCAGCAAAGTCCAGTGCGTCTGAAGTGTGTGCATGCCCTGCAGGGTCTGTACCAGGAGAAGGAGTTCATTGGCCGCCTGGAGCTTTTCACCAGCAGATTTAAAGTGAGCTATCCCTCTGGATTGGACTCGCGCCCTATTTAATGCCTGTTTTCTTCCCCTGTTCTTCCCCCCCAGTCTGCATCTGTCTTTTCTGTCTGCTTCTTTTCTCAACATCTGTCTCCCATCTATTGTTTGCGCTTTTTGTTTTGTCTCTACTTTGCTGCCTGTCTGTGTTTCTCCACCCATTTTTTGGAGCCTTCTCTCTGTATTTTAATGCCTATTCATTTTTTTTCCCGTCTTTGCACCACTTCTGTTTGTTGGTATGGTCCCATCCTTTGTCTGGGCTTGTGCCTGGTTGTGTTAATTGCCGCCAATTACCCATAGATAATAAGCCCTTCTCAAATACACGAAAACCCTCTTAAGCCACATGTGCTGCTGTAGATAAATGGTCTCTTTTTCTGTCATGGCTTACATCCTAATCAGCGAGTAAGTGTGTGTGTGGGTGCATTTATGCATATTATTTATCAGTTTGTTTAACTGCTGGCACGATTGTACGTTTATCTCTGTGTGTGTATTGCGGTGCATAACTGAATTTCTGTGTGCTCAGGAAAGGATTCTCAGCATGGTGCTGGACAAAGACCCAGACGTGGCAGTGGAAGTGGTCAATCTGTTGCTGATGATCCAACAGTGAGGGCTTTCTCTGTCTCTGAGGGTTTCTTTGTTGATGTAACGCAGGAATATTTTTAGTAGATTAAAAAAAGACAGATGATGCTATCTTCATTTAAATTGTTTAGAGTTTTAATTCTGATCTTCAATAAAAACAGTTACAATTATCAGCTTTTTACAGAAGATTAATAGAAATTTCACATTTGCTGCCCATAGTTTTTTTTTTGGTTTTTTTAACACATCTGATTTTGGAGGCAAGCCAAGTCCCCCCACATCCCACCTTATAATCCATAACATCTGAACAATCTGTTATCAGAATCTGATGTCTTTGTCCAGGAACTACACAATCAGAGCTTTACAGGTGCATATAAGGGTGATGGCTTTATAATGTCCTCTTAAAAACAAAACTCATAGCAGTCATAGTAAGATTTCTAACCATTTATAAAAATGTGTGATTATTTCAGTAATGAAAAAGATAAGCACCTTTTAGGTTTAAAGTTGTTGCCTTTATTTTCTGTACAGTCCCTCACAAAAGTAGAATAGAATAGAAATAGCCTTTGTTGTTGCACAGTGAGGAAATTCAGGTGTAATATCGGTGAAGTGACAGGTGTTTGAGTCACACAGAGATAAAAGTATAAAATATGCACAAAAAAAATACATTAAGAGTAATGTACAGTAAAGCAAAATTCTAATATAAAAAACTGAAATTGGGTAATGCAATCTGAGAAATATGCCACTGAGTAGAGGTGGATGATATTTTAATAAAGTTAAAAAAAAATGAGCATGTATATTTATTTGTGCATTAAAAGCAGACTACTTACAATTTGTAAAAAATAAAACTACCAACAGAAATGTCGTTTAAATGAGTAAAACTGGAAATACCAGTAGTGATGTAAACAAAGGTTCTCCAATATTGTTCCTTTGTGCACTCAGGATGCAGATTGCTTAATCTGAAGAGCACAAAGGAGGGTTGGACTCTTGGCTGCTTCTGTCCAGCCTGTCAGCTCAGGTGGACGGCTGTGTTTTGGTATCTTCAATTTTGGGATGACTAAACAATTGTTTGTGGGATGTTTTAAAGGTTTTGAATCTATTCTGGACTCTAACCCTGCTTGAATCTTTTCCACAAGTTAATTTTAACTTATCTGATGTATTCCTATTTATTATTTTGTCGACTTCTGCTGGGAGTTGCTTGCACTGGTTTTTATTTAGGGGCATTAAAATAAATGGAGATAAAATTAAAAGCATATAAGTTATATATGAAAAAAATAAAACCATGTCTCCGTCCACTTACTTCCACTTTATAAATATGAACTATTTTATGTTCTGCTATCACATAGAGTATGTTAAAGTTTGACATTCTAACATGTAAATACTTTTCCAAGTCAAAGTTTTTATTTTCAGAGTTTAGACTTTTATCTTACATTGTTGAATGGCTTTTCTTTTGACTCATTGATTAAATGGTTTGGAATTGACTGCGTTGCCTGTTTGTTTTGACACTTGCAGCAGCACAGAAGACGACTTGATGGAGGAGGAGTCCGGCCACATCTACCCCCTGGTTTATGCTTCGCACCGAGGCCTGGCGTCTGCAGCCGGAGCCTTCCTCTGCCACAAGTATGTTCCATGTCGTAAGAATCGTTAACTCCTACTGATTCTACTAGCATTGAAAGTGGTTTCTCTTTTTTAAGCAGTTGATCTTTGAATACGTTCTTCATTTTCCTCTTAGTAAATACTATTTACTAGTTTGTTTATGTGTGACAGGCTGAAACGTGTGGTTACTAGTCAAAGCCAGGATGACGATGATAAAAGCAACAATGCAGCGTTTTTTCAAATACTCATCTCCTTCTACATACAGAGTGAGGTAGCCATTTTGTTTTTGTGATCTCTTTATTTATGTCTCTTGCTTCTCCTGAACTGATGTTCTCAAGGTGTTTTTTCAGTTCCTTTTTCCCCCTCATGAATCCTATATTTTCTTATTTTTGTAATTGAAGTCACAATTTTGTATTTTCAAACATTGGAGCGGTTTAATCTGAATTGTTTATGCAACAGTTCCATGAGCACGGTGCGTACCTGGTGGACAGTCTGTGGACTGTGGCCGGCTCCGAGCTTAGAGACTGGGACACCATGACGACTTTACTGCTGCAGGATTCTGGTGAGGAGTGTTAAGGGTGTGAGTTACTCAAGCTGTATGTGCAAAGATACTTTTAACTCCATGCATCATTTCTATTTTGATTCTACATTCTTTTTTTTGTATAGTTGCCAATGATAGTATCTGTTCTGGGAGGTCATCTCTTTTCATCTTTTCGTCTTTGCCTTCTTGTTGCCAGGTCTGATGTATGAGGAGGAAGGGGCGCTCCTGGAGATCATGATATGTGCCATCAGAGAGGCAGCTGAGGCAACGCCACCAGCTGGGAGAAGTCAGGGCAAAAAGGTGTGAATAAATGTTTGCAATAGCTTTATTATTTTGTTTTCACAATCTAGTTTTAAAATTGTAGATGTTTTCCACACTGCGTTTACTCAAACACATACAAAAATTGTGGTTACATTTTGTCTCCTCTGAACTTCTTTTTGACACATATTAGATCCTGAGTATGAAGCTGAAGAAGATTCAGGAACAAGACAGGACTCGCATTACCACACATTTCATCCCTGTGCTACCGCAGCTGCTTTCCAAGGTGCACAGCTGAACTCATTTACGATACTTTATTTTTATGTACCCTAATAGAACATTGTTTTAATGCAAAACTTTAATCTGCTTGCAGTACTCAGCTGATGCAGAGAAGACGAGCCTTCTCCTCAGAGCTCCTCTTTACTTTGATCTGCACATGTACAGCAGCACTCAATGGCTTGAAAAGGTAAGGAAGAGGTCATAAATGGCCTCACCAGATTTGTGAAGTCATAGAAATGCATGCTTCATTTTCTTGATCCATCCTTGTTTCTCTCAGCATCTGGACCTGCTGCTGTCCCAGATTTGCACCATCGTGAAGAAGCATACGGACGCTGCCGTGCTGCAGGCCTGCGCCCTCCTGGTCAGCACCCTCTGCTCAGAGAGCCACACCTTCTCCTCCCGCGCACACCTGGTCTTCAGTCAGCTGATGGACGAGCTGACTGAATGCTTCAACTCCTACCTGAGCGACTTACTGCAGGTTCGAAAATCTCTGTGAGAAGCCCGCATACCACGAGATGCAGCTTTATAAGCACCTCTATGTTTTGAAAAAGTGAAGATAATAAAGAAGAGCAGACTGGCTCTTATTTCCTCTTTCAGCCTTTCAGTCGGTGTGTTTTATTACTTAGGGTGCAGCAGATGAGGATGGAGTATACAATGCAGCTTCAGCCTTGAAAAGGATTGCTGCCTTGTGCAGGTGAGCTCGTATAATAGACGAGCTTTGTACTGACGATGCTTTTCATTAGAGATGCGTTTGACTCTAAGCTTTGTGTGTTTTCAGTGCCAAGGACCCGACTAGATGGGAGCTGCTTGATTCCTGCATGGAGCTGCTGAAAAACAGGATAGAATCCTTGGATTTTGACACTGAGGTTCAAAGCAACATTTTATCTGATGATATAAAGGTTGATCAGGTTGATTAGGATTTTACCTCATGACAACGATGCTTAAGGCAGTGTAATGAAATGTCAGATATGGCATGTATGTCATAGCTTCAAAGCCCTACAATCGAAGTTAGCTAGAATAATAATAATAAAGTTGACTGTTGTTTTTTTCCTCTGTCTTCCATTTGAGACATGTTCTTTCAAGTCTGAAGGAGTTGCAGGAAGCCTTTTTTTCAATTTAAACAAATCTCAGCAGAAGCTATTTTTGACTTGTTTCTGTGTGATTTCAGCTCTTGGTGGCGGCTTTGAAGTGTGCAGCTTTTCACCTCATGTGGGCAAAATTGAATGCAGTCAACCTGAATCCAGCTGAGGTGCTTGTTTCTATTTTTAAATAGAATTTACTCTGATTTAAGTCTAGCATTTTTCCTTTTACAAGCAGCCTTTATTCTGACAGTATCTGCATTAGTTTAAGCCAAATAACATGGTGCAGATTATGTCACAGCCAGTTTCAGTCTGTTAGTGGAGATCTTGGCTGTTTGTAGAGCCATTATGTGTCAAAACAATTGACCAGATATTTTACCAGCAAGCAAATCATGCAAAAAGTCTTTAAACGTCTGAAATCACAGGATCATTTTATATACCCTGACTGTGCATTAACTCATTCATTATTGCATAATCCAACTCATCTTTCATCTCTAATCTTCACGTCTTATCTCTCTCGTTAAAGACAAATGCACTCAATATTATTCACCCTAGTTAATTGTCCAAGTTAACATTTTCCTATATTACTCAAATATGCAAGTTTTTCTCACTTGAAATACTTCATCAAAAATATATCAATCATTAATTAATTGTTACTCACATGCAAATATCTTTGAATTACCGCCTCCTACTTTGACTTTCCTAATGCTGAAGATATAGAGTCCAGTGACTGAGACATTTATGTTTTTAACAATTATTTTACTGTTTAACTATAATGTTTTATAATTACAATCTTTCTTTCTCTGTTGTTGTACCTCTATTTCTAAACTTTTTTCCCAGGATGACTTAACGCATCTTAGGAAAAAGGTGCGTTTGTTTTGCAGAATCTGCCAGACTTGTTTGTCTCTGGACCAGACTGAGATAAGGGATCAGGTAAAAGCTTGATGAAAATGAGTATCATCCTCTTTGTGCTGACTGCATAGCCTGAAAGTAAAGTTAAAACACTTCAACTTTAATAGAAATTGCCAATAAAAAGTATTGACTAAATCTAAATCAATGGCCAATTCCAATCTACTGATATTAGTGTGTTTGTGGATCTTGAATTTTACTTGGTAAAACTAGAATCTGAAAAAGTCAATTTTCTGTTTATCTTCCCATCCTTAGGCATTTGAGCTGCTGTGTGACCTGCTGCTGCTGTATGGAGCAGTTTCTGTCCGCGGTGAGCCGGTCGTCCGGGCGCTGGTTCACCTGCCGTCCGACTCTCTGCGCGCTGAGTTGGCGTCTTTTCTCCTGGACTACGTCTTCAACGACAGCGAAAATATCGAACTTGATGGTACTTTTATACCAACTTGTCTCACAGTGCCAGCTCGGACCTGTGACAGTTCCAGCAGCAGTTTAAGTGAAAAAGAAGGCTATTTTCTCAGATCAGCCTTTGCGCATTTTTCACTTTTTCATGTTTTCTTTCTGAGCATTTTTCTGAGCATCATATTCCTCCCAACACCAGTAGATTCTAGGGTGGAATATATTTATGTGCTGTTTGTTTCTGCCTTATAAACATCTGAATACTCTAATCAGAAAAATAGCCTCACATGATCTTATATTATATGCCTTATTTTTTAATGTTGTCTAACCCTAGCTCTCGGATTTTTAGATGAAGGCTTGGAGAAGAAGGTGGCTCTTCTTCAGAAGAAACGCAACCAGCTGGGTGGCTACTGTAAGCTGGTCCTCTACGGCGTCCTGGACCTGTCTGCTGCCACCAATGTCTTCAAGCACTACAGCAAGGTGGAGTAATAATCTTTATAATGTGTGTTCAGCTCGACTGAATGCTTTGCCTTTTTAGTCCTGAATCATTCTTGGTTGAATTAGCGAGATTTGGAAAACCTACTAAAACTAATTAATATCGAAGAGGATGTGTGGAAAGTGGAGGAAGGTGATAAAATCTGTTTTGGAACAAGCGAGGTGCAGAAGATGAGTCATGGAGAACAGCGGCTAAAACAAGCATCCATGACGTGAACGGAGTGGATTATTTGCACCGTCAGACACTTACAATTAAAGTGCCTTGACATTTTGTCATATCTGATTTCTTGCAGTATTTTAAAGATTTTGGTGACATCATAAAGGAGACGGTGAGCAAGAGCAAGCTCATCAACCCCATACAGAGCGCCAAGATCGTGTGCCTCAGCCTGCAGCAGGTGTGCTCCTCATTCCACTGCTATAAAGGGTGGGAGTAGTTGGCAGCATGTGTACAGAAAGAAAAAAGTCAAACAAAGATTGTGTGTGATGAAAGATGTGCACACTGTACTGACTTGTGCCCATTTAGGAAACTAAAAACAGTTGATGTAGTATTGTTTCTGTTACAGAAAATCTATTTTCTTTGCAGATTAATATCTAATACCTTAATTCAGTGGTTCCCAAACTTTTTCTCCTGCGTGGGTTTTCTCCGGGTACTCCGGTTTCCTCCCACAATCCAAAAAACATGACTGTCAGGTTAATTGGCCTCTCCAAACTGCCCCTAGGTGTGAGTGTGAGTGTGTGTGTGCATGGTTGTGTGTCCTGTGTGTCTCTGTGTTGCCCTGCGATGGATAGGAGAAGCAACTTCACACAGAGAACAGTCTGTTGCACAACTCTGCAGCCAAACAGAATGCCACTATTGTTTCAAACAGAAGATGATTAATGGGTTGACATTTTAAACTGCCTGTTCCATCATAATTAGCAATTAGTGTGATTAGACCGGTTAGCACTGTTGCTAGAGGTCCTTGTGTACTTTTACAATGGAGTAAATGGATAAGTAACTATAATAATCCAAAAATTTGCAACATCGCGTAATCCAACTTGTTCCTCATGAGAAATAATGAAGTCTCTTCAAAACAAAACTCAAACCTCTTTTTTAGTAGAATTACAGCCATTTTTTGAATCACACTTGTTATTCAGCTGAACTGAAAGCCGGTGCACCGTGTCTGTGTATTCCTGCATACACATTAAAGGTTTCACTATGGAGCGTGTTTATGTAAAGTCATGCCTGTGTGTGCTCAGCTGTTCTCCGAGATGCTTACGGAGGGCCACGACCAGCAGGATTTCACCGAGATTAGAGAGTTGGCTCGAAAGCTGGCCATGAGCTTTGGCGTCGATCTGCGTCGTTCCCGCAAACAGCTGGTGGCCCTGCACCTGTTAGTAACACATTTCTCTAACACACACTATTTCTCTTAGCTTCATAATGCTCTAAGGCAGATTTCAACATGTTTACTTGAATATTTTAACAATTTTAAGTGTGGTATCCTAAGGAGTAATTCTTTTATAGATTTGCTTTTTAGTTTGTGCAATAATCTCTAAAATGTTTTTCTTGTCAGGGATGGGATCCGTTTTGCATTTCGTGTGCCGCAGGAAGGAGAGGTGTGTCCAAACGTGTCGTTCCTAGAAATCCTCAGCGAGTTCAGCTTCAAGTTGCTTGCACAGGACTGCGCCCAGCTGTGAGAACCCCAAAGGACCAACAAGCATTGTTGGTCCTTCATCTGCATTCATACAAACTTAATTACTCTCACATCTAACAAAGTCTGTCTGTGTATCATTCTATGCTGTTAATTGGGAGTTTCAGGAATTTGAAATTGTACCTGGGCTGATTCACCTCTCTCTTCAAAAATGTTTTGTTTTATACAGCCTTGCTGCTGAAAGCAGTTATTATTTATATTCGGAACAACAACAGGTGAATTCATGCAGTGTGAGAGACAGCATGTGTTGTAACACAAGGTTTTACTGATTTAAAAAGGCTAAATGTCACATGACCCTCAGTCTGAGTTTTCCCTCAATAACAACTTCAACACCAAAGAGTGATGTTTTCAAAGTGACCTGGTAATTGTCAGGTATGATGCATCCACTTAAAAGAAAAATATTTGTTTTTGTTTATTTTTTGTTTTTTTGGGCGGGGGGGTTTACCAGCTTTTCACTAGTCAGGATGGGTGAAGCTGAAATGTCTGCTTATAAGCCAATACCAAAATAAAACCCTTTTTTCTCACCTTAACTCCAGGGTTCCAAGGATGCCTCCATTGGTATCAGGTTTAGATTTACTGCTCCTCTTGTTTATCCTTTATCTGCCCTCTTACCGAAATCATTTCAGACATTCAACAAAGAGTCTTCTAGTCTTTGTCCTTGAATCCTGTCGCTCTTTTATTCCCACCCAGAGCCCAGTTTCTGAAATCTGAGTGTCCCAGTGCTGCCCTCTCCTGGCCGTCAGTTAAACTGTATCGCCGTTCTTTGGAGTCTCGCACCTCCAAGTACAAAGATCCAGACGAGGGAAGCAAAGCCGACTCCTCCCCTCCCACACCTGTGACCAAACGCAAAAGGATAACAGCTCAGGGTGACACTGACTTATTTTTGTAGTATTTAAAGAGCAAACGTTTTTGTGATAAAGTAGTCATAAAATGCTTGTTGGTAGACTCTTTTACTTGTCGTATGTCTTGTCCAGGTTCAGCGTCTTGCACCGCCAGAGGTTCACTGTTGGAGAGCAGCAGCATCCAGAGCCACCTTCACACTCCGGCCCTCACTTCAACCGTCCTGAAACGGAGAACCAAACGGGCGACTGCCAAGAAGCCCACGGCCACAGTGTCGGACCGTGGGAACGTCCTGACTGAGCTGGATTCGGAGGATGAGTTCTCCTGCGGGTGAGTTGGATTTTATTATCACAACATCTGCAGCGTTCACCACGTCTCTGTCAGATTGCTGGGAGTTACAGTTGGACGTCTGCCAAAAGCTGCAATTTGGTTTCAGTAAATGACTACCAGGCTCTTTCCCGACCAACAGCAGGCCTGTCTGCCCTCCTTTCTAATTTAATAATAATGTTTCCAGGCAAAAAGGAAAGTGGATATTGAAATAAACCAGGCTGTATGGAATATGGAAATTAGGTTATAAATTCCAGTTGGGTTTTTTTTTTTGTTGCTCCTGCAGGTCCAATATGCGAAAGGTAAAGCCAACCAAACGTGGAAAAGCTTCTTCTGTGCAGACGTCTACACAGCAGGAAGATCTGGATTCTCACCTCAATTTGTAAGGCTGACGTTTGTTTATTTTTGAAAATTTTGTTTTCAGCCATGGAAAAATAATGATTCCCGTTATTGTTACCCAGGCTTTCACTGATTGAGGATGACATTTCAAAAAGGGCTGGGAGCGACATTTCAGGAGAAGAGGAGCCTGAGATAGAAGATTACGAAAGTGACAAAGGATCTGAATTTACACTGGTAAAAACATCAATGTTTTGTAAATAAGTAAAACGTATGTTTTTATGTGTATCGATACATACACATAAAAACATACTTCTTCTGTGTGTTAGTTTTGGACCTGAAATCTGGTCCAAAACTAACATTTGCTACATTTTCAGCTGGTGCAATTCACTTTCACAACGTCTTGTGTCAAACGAACCAAATCCTTCAAAAGTGGCGTCAAATTTTAGCACTCCTACGATTTCTCCTTTGTTTCTGGTAAAAGACCACGAGCCATTTCTCCCTCTAGCACTAGACTTACACATTTGTTTTGGTTGTATTTACCCAGAATGCTATGCGCTGCAGTCTGCTTCTTACATTCACATTCGAACTACACCAAAGTTCACTTCAATCAAACCGGTACTTTGGTTTTTAGGCTGACCCTATTTTGCTTTTTTTTGGGTCCATATCAGAGTTTGATTATGCATTCACACTTCCCCAAATGAACCAGAGTTTGACTATAGTGGAGTAAACGGGGCTGGTGTTGCTGCACTTTAACTATATGCAAGTAGAATGGAAGATGGTTGGTTTGAGCTAAACGCCATGGTGCTGCCCTCAAACTTATTACAACAGATTAAAGCACCAATTTTCAGGAGGGTTTGTGTCTCTTTCTAATGCTTAGAAATATGATGTAGAATATCCCTGTGAGGTTAGAACTCTTCTTCTAGCACCATGTTACAGCAACTTGTTTTTGCTGCTTTAGTTTGTCTACAGGTGGAGAAAAGGGCATGCACCTCAAAATTTCACCCAGATTCAGTGGTGCTGGTTGCCTGGAAACCAAAAAGAAGCAGCACATCTTTTCAAGCTGCAGTGTGAACGAAGAGTAGAGCTTTCTGCTAAAGAAAAGCCCTTATATTAACTGATGCAGAGGAGGAGGAGAAGTGGCTGTGAGCAATATTATTGTAAATGCACAAGAGTCGAGGCGCTTTCAGCTCTTGGGTCTAAATAAATGAAGAGCAGTGTCAGATGCCTGTGGCACTTCTCCTAAAAAATAGGATAAAAAAACAACTTCAGCCAATAGAAATCAGATCTGGAGAGCTATCTTTCCAGATAGAGCTGTGCTGAACCTAAAATTATTATGACTTGGACACAGGATTGAATTCTTTGCAGAGTTTGTGGAATACTGTTTGCTTGGAAATGAGAATATGCATCTGATAACTTTTTTTCCCCCCCTACAGCCGTCAATGCGTCACACCTCGGCCAGCATCCTTGATCAGCTCTTTGACTGAGAACAGTTTAAGTTCATCTCAGCACTTCTGCTTGTTCTGAGTTTGCACCAATCATTTCTGTGAAAAAAACCGCATACATTTTCCAAAATTTGTGAATTATACCTGTTATAGTTTGATTCTGATTACTATTTTTAAAATGTAGAAAATGTTCAGACTACATTTTTAGCTAGATCACTGTCTGCCAACAGTAAGCTAAGTTTTCACCTATTTTGTCGCTACTGCCACTTTGTTCAGCACTAAATAAAATATGATTATTGTTACAAACTTGTTCTAAATGTTTCTGGAAAAATTGCTTGACAGGTGATGCAAATAAAAGTCGCTGCTGTTTTTGTTCAACATTAAACATTCCTCTTATAGTTTTGTATTCAACTGAAAACCAAAAGTTCAACCAAAAGTTGTTGAATTCACCTAAATTAACTTCTCACATTTTTGTTTTAGTTTAGATATAAAAAAAAACCGAGGGGACAGTTTAATGTTTTATTATAAACTACATTTTGGCAAAAATCAATGCAAAAGAAAAGTGTGAATTTATTGAGTTCAAGCTATATTTACTATATAGAAGTAAGCCAGTTTTCAACATCAGTTGTCCTATTGGAGGGATAGTTGTGTATCAAATCCTATTATCACATTTCGCGCCTGTTCTTGTGGTCATGTGACACTCTACCTCCTGCAACTTTCGCGCCATTGCTAAAGCCCGCCTCCTACCGCCGAAAGACGCGACGCGATTGGCTGCTGTGGATGTCAGAGTGGCGCCAGTTCTTGCACAGCGACCGGGGAGAAGTGCTGGCTGCATGTGAATGAATTCAGGGCTGTTGTGTTAGAAAAGCAGTCAAATTAACACATTAAACTGCACTTTTACTCGGTAACAACTGAAGGGTATTGGAGTCTCATTCTACTTGACGCTCAACGCTACAAGACATGGCTCGTAAGGATTATGAGGCTGAGAAAGGTAAATACTTGTAGATCTTACAGCAACAAGTTGGCCCGTAATGACTTGACTCCTTAAAAGATGCTCAAAAATGTAAAATAAATGTATGACTGCGTGAAATGGAAAGGTATTGTTTAAATTAGTTCGAGGTGTAAACATAACTTTGAAATAACGTTTACAGCAGAGTTCTCATCAAATACTGTTGGTTTGTATAAATGTGTATGAATCTGGTTTTATAACAGGCGCAGTAAGAGAACGGCGTTTTTAAGTTTCATAAACTTTTCAGAGCTTTTTTTTCTCCAGCGCTTTTGTAAGTAAGCAGTAAGCATTGTCTGTGAGCTTGTGACTGCTCGGTGACCCGGATGGATCCTTAAACAAAGGAGCAGGCGCCACTGAGCAGCCACATGTCCGACCATAACTACGTTTTCAACGGAATTTAGTCCTACAATAGTCAGTGTTCGTGGGAAGGTTGCCATCTTACTTGGGGAATTCTTTCATGGTTTCGTTTGAAAACACAAATTCTGTGTAAGGGCACTTGAATAAAAGTGTTGGTGCAACGTTTGTGAATCAAATACACGCGTTGACTTATTAACTTTACAAATGGCTTATTAGGAAGGATTTAAATATGCGACTCAACAGGCTTATGATTTATAAGTGCCACTAAACACGATTTTCGGGGTTTTTTAGGAGCCCACAGTACGTTTCCCTGAACAAACATTGATAACGGAATGTTTTGCCTGCTTGGCTAACCATTGAGCTAGCTCTTGCACTGATGGTAAATGAGCCATTTTGTATTTAGCGCTGCGTTTGCTGACGGCTTGGTTTGAATCAGCTGCTGAGTTTAACGTCGACTTTCTTTTCAACATAAAAACATGGTGGTTTTTAGATTCGGAAATATTGTGGGTTTTTTTTGTTTTGCTCTTTATATTTTAATTCCATTTGTGTGTGTGAAAACGCACAACCTTTTTTGCTAAACCTCAAAAAAAAAAAAAAAAAAGACTGAAGTTGGCGTCCGATTCGAATCTTCCGGTTTTGCACAACTTTAAAGGGCTATTTCACAGTTTTCACGTAGTTTGAACTATGGTCAGGTCAAGTTTGACATCTCAAAAGCTAACAATGATCAATCCTGCTCTGAACCTTTCTATAGAACCTGCAGTTTCTTCATAGATGATGAAAACGATGACTAAGCGTTATCAGCATGACATTGGTCAGCTTACTAGTTATGTATGAATAAATGGGGTACAGATATCCATTTACTTAAGTACTGGTTTATTTCTCTCAGAAGTTGAGCATTTAAAATGTTCCGGTCTCTAAATGTAGTTGAAGAAAATGGTTATATTATGGTAGTGGTCTCCTTTTTGCCAGCTGACCATTATGAAATATAAGATTGATCAAATCAAAAATCACTGGGATGTTGGATAATGGCTCATTTAATTCTCATAACCCTTTACATTGGGTCATGAGGATTATAAAAAGGTATTTATACTCACCATCTATCAAGTAAACTACAAAATCTGCCCAAAATGCACATGAATTGATATCCTATGAAAGTCTCCTCCTTTTCATAACCAAAATTGTAAAAGTACAGAATTGTGAAATGACCAGCACAAAGTGACTCACCTGAAATGGCTCTTTGAAAACACAAATGGACAAAAGATGCTGCTAACTTGAGCTTTTCTAATGATAATTGCCCTTGAAGGTGCTCTCCTGATCATCTTGGTTTATTTATGACTTTAGCCATAGAAAGTGTTATTTTGGTCCACCTTTATTCCACGTTACTTACCGATTTCTTAAAGATGTTTTTTGTATGTCAAACTGTGAATTTATATGACAAAATCAAGAACCTAATTTTGAACTAAATTGTTTATTTTTTTAACTTTACATTTAAGTTACCTTATTAGACTGGACTCTTATTGAATGTTGCACATCTGAGGCAAATCCAACATAGACCAAATATTGCAATACACATTAAAAAAAATTTTTTTAAATCTTTGCTTTGTGAAATAAAACAACAACAAAAAAATGTATTTTTAAATTGACTTGCTTTGTTAAATAGGGTCCAGCTTCAAAATTTAGGCGAGTCATGTCTGGAGAAATTATTCTGAACGGATTGAACGTATTAAAAACAACTGTTTTGTAATTTGTAAAACCTACATAATGTGACAACAAAAAAGGCAAGTTGTACCAATTTTTTTCAAATATCATAAGGTGTGTGGCAAGTTTTCTACAATTAAAACTCTTTCACAATGGTTGGTAGACATGCAAGTTTCTTTTTGTTGAATTTAACAACAGGATTCACAACTGAGCCAGTCTAGAATCTTTTAGTTTAGGTTTTGAACTACAACTGATCACGCAACCCAAAAATAGTGGGAAAATCCCTTTGTTAAAGTGCGGATTCGGACGCTGACTTCAGCAACGTAAACTACCTTCTTAGTAATTCAATTTAAGCTTCGACTTAAATGAATAGCCTAGAGATTCGTTGGTGCCTAAACCGAAGAGTACACGAGTCGTCTGAATTAAGCGGCAACATCTAACTGCAGCGAGTTAAACTTTAAGCCAACGGTCAGAAAGCTCCGGCGTTAAATATTAAATCAGCGCCTCCTCGCTGTTTGCTGCGGTGCTTTGTAACAGCGGCGCGGTTCTGCTTCTGGGTGCAACCCGCAGCTAACCTCGGCTAACATTAGAAGATGGCTGGCCGGGGTCTGAAAACAACAACCGGGACTGTTTTTATGTGCGGAGGAATCGCGGAGGGATACCCCAGTGACGGGGCACAAAAGCCATGTGCTGCTTTGTTTACAATAACATCTTCGAACATGGAAATTAACCAGCAGCGCTGCGAATTTTCTCCCGCGGCGTCAAAGTAAGTGGAGTATATTTAAGTGCTATTCTAATAGGAGTTTGGTTCCTCCCGAAGCGGAAATGAATATTGTTTTTAGTTGTGGCTCTTTTGAGAAGTGAAAGGATATTTCCTAAAGAAAAAGGGACACCGAACTGAGCGCGCTTGTTGTTGTATTTACCTACTCGCCCTGGAGCGATTTGCTGCGCAGCGCCAGTTTATTTCACTCTGAAAACTATGGTAGGAGATTCATCCAGGTGAAATATGCTTCATACTGAGCCCCAGCGGCAGTTTATGCCGTACTGTAGCAATAGTGACTCATCGAGATTACAGGATGCCATGTTACTCAACAAAAGGGGGGGTCGGCGCAGGACAACAAATTAGCTCCCAGCATGTAGGCCCTCTGCTGTTGTTGGGAATCAAGTATTTCGCCTGTTTTCAACTCAAAGCATCTGAATTTTTCTGTGTCTTTAAATAGCAGTCAGTTAAATAAATATTTTTTTGCAGGATGTGGATTTTTTTTTTAAAGTAAATTAAAGCTTGTGTGTGTGTGATGTTTTACAGAGAAGTGCAAAAGGTTCCTGCAGGAGTTTTACACAGAGGATGACAATGGGAAGAAGGTGTTTAAATATGGAGCACAGCTGGTGAGTATAGTGTTGTATACAGAATGTAGACCTAATTTTTTATCAATTTCTCATGATAAATGGTACTGGACTTTGTTCCAAGACTTTGTTTTTTGTGCCAAGAGATTTTTGTTTTCCATTAGTTTTCTTTTTCTTCAGTTCCTAAACCAAAGTCTTCCAATATTTTAGATGAAATAACCCATAATAAAATATATATAAGGTGAAACGCAAACCAAAAGATCCTCTGAAAAAATGCATTGTTCTATTGGGAAAATCATACTATGTTTTAATCGCCAGGTCAGACCATGTGGAAAACTGTAAATTGCCTAAGATAAAGTTCTTTGGCGATTTCAGGAAAACAATTTTTAATGAAAAACTCACTCAAGTCTAATAAAACACTCGAATGAGCAAATTCCTTTTTATTTTTTCAGCGCTGTTAGACATTTTAGTAATGGTTTGCTTTCAACCCGCTGGTTTTGAGCAATTTTTATTTTTATATTTTTAATTTAATACTACATGAACGATCAAATGAGGTTGTAGTTTGGAGTCCCAGAGTAAATTAAGAATCCCTCATCTGTTCTTTTGAATTTTTAATTATATGATCAAGATTTAAAAAAAAAAACAACTTGCATCAGTTGTGTTTTGCCATTTTTGTTATTTGTCACTTATTGTGACAAGTTCGTCGACGTAAGATTTTCCTGAACTATTTCACAGTTTAAAGTCTAGTGTGATGTAAATAGTAACTCCCTTTTTTGTTTTGTTTACATCACAATCTCGGTGTAGCATGAATGCAGGGGAGGTTGAATGGAGCTCCCTTTAGGTTGTGAAGTTGGAATTTTCTTGCAATTGTATGTTAACATTGGGTTACTTTTAATTCATCGGGTTTTTTTTATCCATTTTTATAAGAACGACATTTAACAACTTTTTTGCAAGACAGAAACTGCATGTTTGAGTGGATCTGCTGCTTAGATTTTGACTGAGGAAGTCTGGTTCTGTCGGAGGCGGTGATGAGGGTTTAAAAAGTGGGTGTAACTGTGTTTGTCGACTCATCTAATTGCTTGTCTGCTCAGGTGGCTTTGGCCCACCGGGAGCAGGTGTCTCTCTTTATTGAGCTGGACGATGTGGCAGAGGAGGACCCTGAGCTGGTGGAGAGCGTCTGCGAGAACGCCAAGCGCTACACGGCTTTGTTTGCCGACGCCGTCCACGAGCTGCTGCCAGAATACAAAGAACGAGATGTATGCCGTTTTTAAAGAAAATACGCTTTATAAATAAATTGTTTATTAGGCGGATGTTGTTAATTTAGTTTTTCCTGCGTGTATGTAGGTGGTGGCCAAAGACTCTCTGGATGTGTATATTGAGCACAGGTTGATAATGGAACAAAGAGGTCGGGACCCTGCTGACACCAGAGACCCCCGTAACCAGTACCCACCTGAGCTCATGAGGAGATTGTAAGTAGGACCACATTAGGATTTATTTTATATTTGGAGCTTATTTGGAGCTCTTCCTCATGATCTGTGATCTTCTTTTCTACAGTGAGCTGTACTTTAAAGCTCCCAGCACGTCTAAGCCCAAGGTGGTGCGTGATATTCGGGCTGACAGCATTGGCCACCTGGTCGCGGTTCGAGGCATCGTGACCCGGGCCACTGAGGTGAAGCCAATGATGGCTGTGGCGACGTACACGTGTGACCAGTGTGGTGCTGAAACTTACCAACCGGTAAGATTTGAAAATCTAGCAGCGACGTCATCACAAAACTGCCCCTGTAACGACGTCTTTGTGTTCATCAGATCCAGTCTCCCTCCTTCATGCCCCTCATCATGTGTCCCAGCCAAGAGTGCGTCACCAACAAGTCTGGAGGTCGGCTTTACCTGCAGACCAGAGGCTCCAAATTCATCAAATTCCAGGAGCTGCGTATCCAGGAGCATGTAAGGAATTTCAGAAGGTTGATTAGATTTGGTTAAAAAAGTAAAATAAAATAAAAAAACGGCAGCCCTATTGACCCCTTTATTTATAGGTTGTGTATTTTATACATTACAAGTGCAGAACAAACTTATACTTAATCAACAGCAGTTGATTAAGTAGATTATCCAAACTGTTGCTTCAATTTCTACCATTACTGCTGCTATGGTGGAGTTGTCAGAGGAAACTGAATTCTTCCAGAACCGGATTTGGTCTTTAAATAAAACATCTTGAGTAAAATCTCGGACCTCCGAAAGAGGAGGTTGGTCCATAATTGGATGTGTCACAGCGTCGCCAGCAAGTGATTTTGTGCTGTTTGATGTCCCTCAGAGTGACCAGGTTCCTGTTGGTAATATCCCCAGAAGCATGACGGTGTACGCCCGCGGTGAAAACACGCGTCTCGCTCAGCCTGGAGACCATGTGGCCATCACAGGGATCTTCCTCCCTCTCCTGCGTACAGGATACAGCCAGGCTGTGCAGGTGACACCAATGGGGAAAAAATCACTTCAGTTTGTCTTCATGCAGATGCATTTTTATTAAATATGTCCCAACATGGCCGCCGTAGGGACTTCTGTCAGAAACCTACCTTGAAGCTCACAGCATCACGCTCATGAACAAAACGGAAGACGACGAGCTCGGCAACGAGGAGCTGACCGACGAGGAGCTTCGCAGCATCACAGGTTGGGATCTGGTCACCGGGTGCATCATTTGCTCCCTCTCCCTGTAACTAAAGCACCTGCTGTGGGTTTCAGAGGAGGAATTCTATGAGAAACTCGCCGGCTCGATTGCGCCGGAGATCTACGGGCACGAAGACGTGAAGAAGGCTCTGCTCCTCCTGCTGGTCGGAGGAGTGGAACAAGCTCCAAAAGGCATGAAAATCAGAGGTGAGCAGAAATCAGCCCACTCAAAAGGAATGTTGTTTGAATCTAATATAATTTTGCGCTTCAGTCATCCCCATAAAAAGTCGCAATAATGGCACCGTTGTTGTTGTGTTTGACTCATTTCCCCTGAAGGCAACATAAATATCTGCCTGATGGGCGATCCAGGAGTCGCCAAGTCCCAGCTGCTGTCCTACATCGACCGATTGGCTCCTAGAAGTAAGTCTCATCTCCTGTTTAATATTTTATCTACTGAGGAATTTTCTCTCTATTAAGGCTTACATGGTGAAATATTAACTTTCCATGTGGCGGAGAGCCTGTTCATGCTAATCTTCTACCACTAATGAGCAGCCAGACCAAGACTCGTGGTAAAACCTTGAGTGAATTTATGACGGTAGTCACACAAAATTAAAATGGATGGTATAACATTTGCCTGCTATTTTTCATTTTTCTTTATTATTATTATTATTTTTTATTTATTTATTTATTTATTTATTTTTTTAGCTTGGTTGGATATTTAGAAAGTATGATCCAGAGAGGGGCAGTCTTGATTTACTTTACTAAGCAACTTTCTAGGACTGAAACGATTAATCATGATGAATCGATTATTTAGTAATTGATTAACCGTTAACTCAAAAGGTCATTTGCTTAAAGAAGAATACAGTCGGAGCAGAAATTGAACCAAAACTGTACGGAAATGTATCCATTTTGCATTTAATATGAAAAAAATAACTTTTGTCTGTAAATGTTTTTTACCCAGAGCTCAAGTGGCAGTTTTAACCTCACCTGGTTCAAGTTATGTAAAAAAGCAAACAAAACTCTTTCTAAACTTTTAAGTAAAAAAAAATAAATAAATACACCCCACTCTGTATTTAAGTCGAGCAGAAATGGTTGAGTTTTTCACATGTTGAAAAGTGTTTTTTAGCTGCAGATGCGACAAAAGATCAAGAATACTGCATTTTGGGAAATAAAATGTTTATTTTCTTACTTAGAAAATAAATTGAATTGTTTGCATCTTTTCATATATTTCTAATATTGTATAAAAAAAAATAGGTTGAACTAGTTAAATCTGCAAACTGATTACTAAAATGATCTTTAGTTGCAGCTCTACATGGTTTTTAAGTAGTTTAAAGTTTCATTTGGCTAATTCAGCCCAGACTTAGTTCCAGCTCTGTTTGCTAAATCGTTGCTGCTCCTTCTGGTTTTCAGGTCAGTATACGACGGGTCGGGGGTCGTCTGGTGTCGGTTTGACCGCCGCCGTCATGAAGGACCCTCTGACTGGTGAAATGACTCTGGAGGGCGGCGCCTTGGTGCTCGCTGACCTGGGCATCTGCTGCATTGACGAGTTTGACAAGATGGCCGACGCCGACCGCACGGCCATCCACGAGGTCATGGAGCAGCAGACCATCTCCATCGCCAAGGTACTACCGACTCCCGCCAAACTCCACCCAATCGCAAGTTGAAGCCGGCCTCGCTTCTAGCAGCTGCTCTTCTCTCCAGGCCGGCATCATGACCTCCCTGAACGCCCGCTGCTCCATCCTGGCCGCCGCTAACCCCGCCTACGGCCGCTACAACCCGCGGAAGAGCATCGAGCAGAACATTCAGCTGCCGGCGGCGCTGCTGTCGCGTTTCGATCTGCTGTGGCTCATCCAGGACAAGCCGGACGCCGACGCCGACCTGCGGCTGGCGCAGCACATCACATACGTCCACCAGCACTCCCGCCAGCCGCCGACCCACTTCACCCCCATCGACATGAAACTCATGAGGTGAGCAAAACGAGAGCGCGGACAAGATCCCCATCCGATCCAGGCATTAGTAAAGAGTTAAAAGTGATCATTATTCCCCTCAGGCGCTACATCGCTCTGTGTAAGAAGCGCCAGCCAGTCGTGCCGGAGGTGCTGGCGGATTACATCACCGCCGCTTACGTAGAAATGAGAAAAGAGGCTCGGGTCAGCAAAGACACCACCTTCACCTCGGCCCGTACCCTCCTCTCCATCCTGCGCCTGTCCACTGCGCTGGTGAGGATTACCGTCGGTCATTAAAAACCTTCTGCGCCGTCCAACACTCGCGTTGCATCAGAAAGTCGGTTCTCACATCTGTTGTTTGCTAAATGTTCAGTCTGGAGGGATTTGTGCTCATCGACAGCCCGGTGTGTGATAAAGTGCTTACAGTGCAGGTAGTGATGATTACCTGGTCTACTGCAGTGTGAGCACTTCTTTCCCACGCCGGACCAACTCTTCAGAGGGTTTTAGTCAGACATGACGTGCTTCGAGTTTCTGAGAACTCCTAAAGTCGCCTCAATAGGATTTGATTCTGTCAATTTAAAACATGAGTGGGGTAAGAAAGTCTTTGAGTTTCAATATTTCCCCCTCTTTTTTTTTTTTTTTTTTTATAGGGAGATTTTCTCACATTTTTAAAAAAAATGTGGTTTTTATTAAAACTTTTATCTTGAAGTTGCTTGATTTAAAACCTTTTCTATTTAACACATTTTAGATTTTGAGTTACTGATGGTTTACCTGAGGGGGGAAAAAAGCAAACTAAATATTTAAATAGAGCCAGTTTGCAGTAAATCTCAAACGCAAGGTTGAAGGAAAAATGAGTCCAAAGTATAGACAGAATCAATACGTGCTTTAGATTACACATTAGATAAGTTTGGGATATACGTTTTAAAGCATTAGTTGGATAATCTTGTAATTCCTTTCTTTTGTATTCAAAATTGCCTCCAATTTCAAACTTGAAGCAACTTTTTCTTTTTTTACAACCTTTAAAAACATATAGACCTCAAAGAGAACAAAAACAAAACATTCATCCAGGTGCCAAAATGTTGTTTAGAACTAAACTTTTAACACTCTGCTAAAACAAAAGATAACTTTGTTTGTTTTTGATCATTTATGGAAGATTGTGACAATAAAACCATACCAGGTTTAATGTTTTGCAATCAAACGTGTAATCAAAATCTGGACGTGTTTTAGGAAAGGTAAAGAATCGCGGTTCATTTCACTGTAACGTTTGCACATAAATTTTCACCTGGTCTTGCTTCGGTCTGCCTCTGGTTGTCAAAAGTGCTGTTTGTGCAGGTAGCATTCATCCTCCTACTGCAAAACCAGCACTTCAGGTGAACAGGTGGGCAATGTGCTGCTTGCAGATGGCCACTAGGGGGCAGACTGCCGCCACACATCGGCTCGATTTAGTAAGTTTTGGTGACTGGTGCTGATGTTTTGTTCCTTCAGCAGCTCGTTTCCCAGCCTGGTTCTGGTCAGCTTTGCAGGGTGGGCAGTCAGCCTGTGTTCAATCAGAGCAGCTGTGCAAACCCATGCAAAACTGACCATGGCCTGGACAGCCGTCATCGCCCTCCACATGGAGTCTACAGACGTTTATATCGCTTTGTCTGTTTTGGATTTTGTTCCCCACCTGTGGAGAGACTAGCTGGTTTTGAGAGGCGGAGACTTGGGCAATTGCCGGCCTTTCCAGAGGGCATTGCACTTGTCTCGGTCTGACAGTGCCGGCATAGCGCAGCCCACACGGACCTGGACCCACGTTAGCATTTTTGAAGGGTTTTGTTTGTTTATGTATTTTTCTAACTCGCCTGCACTTCCCCGCTCTTCAGGCCCGGCTTCGGATGATGGACGCTGTGGAGAAGGAGGACGTCAACGAGGCGATGAGGCTGATGGAGATGTCAAAGGATTCTCTACAAGCTGACAAATCCGGCAGCGCCAGGTTGGTGTTGCGTCATGTTGGGGCATTACTGAGGTGCAGGTGGCGGGACGTATGCTGACCCAGAATCCTCTTTTATGGGCTGCTTGTGTTTTGATCACAGTAGCTGCTTGTGCTGGTGGAAGCTGTAAAACCTCTCTGGGTTTTTATGGCTCTTCATGGAGAGACGGGCTTTTCAAGCAACGTGTTCACACTTTTTTTTTTTTTTTTTTTTCCATGTTTGCATCGCCGCCAGGGTTTGAATTCTTTGAAAACAGGAAACTTTACTCTTTTTAAAGTTGGGCCAAATTAGGAAACTTTCAGTGAAGCTCTGGTTTCCTGCGTAGACCAGAAAAGACAAAAATTATCCTTTTATTTTTTACAATTCCTCAAGACTGGATAAAGAAATTGGAACATTTATTTAGGACAAAATCTGTTTTTGCATATTTCAAAATGAAGTGCTGTAGTAACATTTGTAGTGCTGCGACTAATATATTTTTAATCTGTCAAATTTTTGATCTAATTTAGAAATTTTCATCCAAAAAATACATTTTAACGTTCAAATGTCATTCATGTGGAAATGGAAGCTTCTCCATATTTCACCAATAACGTGTGCTAAACTTTGATAAACTTTTTTTCTTTTAAATTTGAACATCTACACACTTGAATGTGATTTAAAAAATTTAAATGACATGAAGTTGATGTGGCCGTCTGCATGCGTGCGGTCAGATTTGTTTTTCATCCAAACGTTTCCAGACCAGTTACTCGAGGGGAAAATGTAGTAGTAGTAAAATTAGAATGTCCCAGTTCGTTTGCAGAGGTATTGTTTTTGTTTCTCTTCAGTAACAGCTGGATGTTTTCCATTCTGCTACTCGTGCATATCGCCTGCGATGCGGCGATTCGCTTCAAATCCTCAGAGCGTCAAAACTTCCCGTTTACCGTCTCCTATCCTGAAAGACTCTTTGTCCTTTGCAAAGCAGGTTTTTTTTTTTTTTCTAACATATTAGGAAGTTAATAGAAGGACAATTAACCTGATTTGGCGCTTTTAAAGCTTGAGTTTAAATGCACACCTGCTCAAAATTGTTTTAGTGCTTTTTGTGTTGAATGAGCAGAATAACTATCTCTCAATGTTCTTTGAAAACCTTTTCTTGATTTGTAAAGCATGTTTGTATTATGATTCAGACCTGAATAAGTTGAGATTCTAGAAAAGTTATGAACTGGAAGGTGGATGAATCAGAAGCCGACTTCATCATTGCGATGTTTCATGAAATGTTTGTGAAAAACCAGAATAAAGCATTTACTTCTATAGCTGGGGTTTTATAGGTAAATGTTTCTACTTGCTGAGGGAATATCTAAAAATTTGTTTTGAGGAAAAGGGAAAAAAAAGAAGTGACAATTTGAAGTGGAAAAACACTAAAGTTCAACTATTTGGAGCTTTAATGGCTTTCGGATTGTTTTTCACATTATATCCCGGTTTAAAATGAGTTTTCAACACCTTCTGACATCTGAACCGTCTCCCTCTGTAGGACCCAGCGACCTGCAGACATCATCTTCTCGCTGGTGCGCGAGCTCACCACAGAGGGCGCTGCGGGCCGGGGCGGCGTGGTCCGCATGGCCGAAGCGGAGCAGCGCTGCGTCTCTCGCGGCTTCACTCCCGCTCAGTTCCAGGAGGCGCTGGAGGAGTACGAGGAGCTGAACGTGTGGCAGATCAACCAGGCCCGCACCAGGATCACCTTCGTCTGAACCGCCGCCTTCCACAGGCTCCGACCCGCTCTCTCTTCCTTCTTCCTGCATTTTGTAACACAAGTCAGGCAGAACGTGGACTTTTGCTTATGCCCGTCTGTTTTGAAAGAATTTGTGCTCTTGATGGCCCCTTTGCTAATGTCCCAGAAACCTATTAAATCTATTAAACTGCTTGTAAATATGTATGTCAGAACGTAGTATAGTGTTGTATCTGCAGTTGACAGAAGCATCTAGTTCACATTGAGAATTTCTGTATATTTTATACATTGTAATGCAAATAAAATTAATGTTGTGCCGTGTATTTGAGGAGAGTTATAATAAATGCTTCAATATTCTTCCTCGTGTTCACTTTGACTTCTTTATGCACATGGAAAGTAAAATATTAATACCTGCTTATGTTCAGTTAATCCAGGCAGGAAAACTAATTTGCAAAAATGGAACTAGTACTTGTTAACAACCTCTTCAACTTTTTTTTTTTTTTTTCCTTTTTACTAAAGGAAAAAGAAACTGACTCTTAAAGAGTATCAGAGTTCATGCCAGACTTCAAGTTATTTGAAAACTTTTGTGAAACCATTTATCATTTTCTTCCACTTCACAAGAATTCGCTTACTTTGTATCGGCCTTTTACCCGAAATCCAAATGAACATTCAAGTCTAGCTAAAAACACTCTTTCAAGACGCCTGTGTACTTGGGGGGGGTATTCATTGCAGTAATTGAGGTCACCAGATTTCTGCATGGGTTATGTGACTTTTCCATGTTAGAAAAACGGCAGCTGATAAACGAATCAGGTTTATATGGAATGACATCTCTGTGAAAGAATGCTGCACAATTCTAAGCACTTTAAATTTAATGGTGAACATGCTGAGGCCAAAAGTGTGAAAATGCAGCCGTTTCAATAGATGTCCTCAGATGTGGAGCTGCTGGGGAAGCAGGTGTTCTTACAACTGAAATAACCACTTGGAGGACATAACTATGTTTCAAAAACCTGGAAAACATCTTTATAAATATACCTTAATGGTTGTGATCTATGGTTCCGTTTACAGATTTTTTTTTTTTTTCCTGCTGAGGCATTTTTTTTCTCTCCATGCTTGTAGTTGGTCCCAGCAGGTGATGATTTCCTTCCAGACCTAATGGGGTGTTTCCATTTGAAGTCTTGTTGTTTATGGCCTTGGTCCAGAGGCTTTATATTCCTAATTGGTGCTGAAGGGGCTTCACTTTAAACATTTTTTTTTTGAAGAGGAGGAGACAAGATTTTGGTCTGAAAGTTTGGGAAAATCCAATTGGACAGAGGATAAAGTTACTGAAAGGAGGACAGAGGGGTTTGATATTTAGCCCACCGGTCCTGTTGGACCAGTGAAGACAGCCTCCTTGGCCTGGTAAGTGGAACATTTATTTGCATCATGAAACATTTGCAGCTACGTCATTCAGTTAATTGTGTTTAAGCTGTACTTTAAAGATTAGGAGATGTTTTTTTGTTGTTGTTTTTAAAATATGTTAAATACAAATACTAATATGTGCTAGTTTCTTAGCATTTTTTGGAATAGAAAACATTTTTAAGCCAATCCAATACGACGAGGACCTGTAAGTTGGTTATTGTATAAATAAATTGTACATTTTTCTACCATTTCTTTTTTTGTTTGTTTTGTGGGCTGCAGATTCAACATGATTTCTTTATCCTGCTTGCTGGGACCGCTATGCGGTCTCTTCTTTCTCTCAGGTCGGTGTCGATTTCTTTCACTTTGCAGCTATTTTTGGAAACCACTATTCAATAATCAATAAACGTATTTCCTTTCGCAGGCCTGTTGGAGGCCAAATCTTTGCTCAGTGCCATCAAACAGGAAGGTACGGACCCCAAATCCCTTAAAGCATTTTAATCTTTGATATGTTTTTTTTTTTATATATATAGTGTGTTTGGGGTTTTTCTAACAGAGATGGTGCCTTTGAGTGACGTGAGCATCCACTCGGAGAAAGCCAACGAGTTCCTGTCTCACTCCAGACCGAAGCGCAACGCGGCGGACCCCAGGTGGTACCGAGGAAACCCGGACTTCCAGGCGTACTACAGATACTACAGCAGCATCGGGCACACCGAGGGGGTAACAGTCTACCATAATAATGTCAACATCAAACCACTTTTCACTTGCTTTCAATTTAGAATGTTTCATTTAGTGGAAAAAAAAAAAAAACGCCAAGCAACATCTCATATAAGCTGACAGAATGCTTGTCAAAACCAGAGTCAAGTTGTTTACAATGGAACAGAATATTTCCAAGCAAATTTTCTATTATTTTATTTGCTCACTTTTTTTTTCAGCTAGAGAATTTTTTTCTTTCTTTCATTACGTGTTGAGTAGCTGCCATTTGTTTTTCAAACGTGACTGACAACCAGCCCCATCAGTGATTTTTGGCTAGCAGTTGTGCTAGCAAGCACATAGAACTATTATAACTATTGAACTTTTAAACACTTACTGCTGTAAGTGTTTAATTCTACATCCGTTGTTTAAAGGAACACATAAATAATTAAAAGTTACATTATGGTGTGAAAATCACAAAAAGTCCTCTCACCTTGATGTCAAGTGTCAAAGTGCTAAAATAAAAATGTATCTGGTCTGAGAATTTTGTTTGGAGATTCACACACACAGACAGCTCCTTCTATGTTTCAAACTCAAGGCTCGAGGGCCAACTCCGGACCGCCATAGCTTTTTATGTGGACCTCCGGACTCTAGAGGGCCACATAAACAGAACCTTCAAGATAACTGTTCTTAAATGGTGTTTTAATCAAATCAAAGCTGTTTTTACTCATATACTGTCAAATTACTTTAATGTGATAATACATTAAAGTATTTTAATGTATTATCAAGTAAGTTCGAAATTAATTTATCTTAAGCAGTACCTATTGAATGCAAAGGCAGCTATTTATTAATATTTTAACAATTTGTTAATGGGTTTTATCAACACAGCCTAGTACAACTGGCCCTATGAGAATATTCATAATTTTGATATGTCTTAAAGTGAAAATGAGTTTGACAAGCCTACCTAAAGTGTGAGATTAGCGACAGTTCCACTGACTTTAAAATTGTACATATTGAAATTACTAAAATAAATTTTCTTAATAGAAAACACGGCAATTTAAAAAAATGAAAGTGTTATTGCACTATGATGAGGTAGTTTTTCGACTGTTTAAAAAAAAAGGTGTATTTTGCAACGCTACCAATGGAAACACTTTTTTTGGGTCACACGAGTCACGTGATCAACAACTGGATGTTACTAGATGAAGAAGTTGATAGAAAGTGGTTTTAATGTCTTATTGCGTGAACAAACCTATTCACATATGATTTTAATTGAGTTTCTTATCTAATGGAAACACAATTGCAAAATTAAATTTTTTTTTATATTAACAGAATATCCACAAGTAGGTTGTGACAACCACACTGATCTGCCCTTTCTCCTCTCAGCTCTACGAGATCGACAAGCTGCGGATGCTCTACCAGCAGATGAGGTACCTGGAGCACGCCTACGGCCCCAACGCCTCCTACTTCCAGAGCAAACTGGGCGTGCCAATGATCATGTGCGACCCAGTCACAGACAAGAGGTGCAAATACGCCGCTCCTCCACCACCACCTCCGATGAAAGGAGTCCCGAAGCCCATCAATCCTACGGAGGGTCCGCCTCCTCTTCCTGCCGCTCCAGCCATTTCCCAGGCAGATGTGCTTTTCCTGTGCAACAACAAGGACCCCCTCTGCAAGCCGCACATCGTCTACTTGCCCACCGGCGCTGTTCCGGTGCTCTGCGACCCTCGGTACCACCCCCACTGTACCCCGCAGAAAGCCCCGCCGCCCCCGCTGGTGGTTCCTAAGCAACCTCATCACAAGAAGCTGCCTCCGCCTCCTCCGGTTTTGGTCAAGAAGTCTCCTCCTCCGGCCCCCATCCGCGTCTTCAAGGGTATGGAGTACGACTGCGACCCCTACTGGGACCCCGACTGCCTGATTGACAACCCTCCAAGACCTATCAAGGGGAAGCTCGTGGGCCCCCCGCCCCCACCTCCACCCGAGGAGGAAGAAGAGGAGGCTGTAGAGGAGCCAGCGCCTCCTCCGCTCAAAGAGAAGAAACTCAGTTTCCACCCGTACCCCTACTTCCACTCTTATGACCCCAGGGATGAACTGTACGACCCGGTCCGCTTCCAGTACCCCCAGTCAGATGATGCCGCTGACGAGCCTGCTGACAAGTGAGCAGTCCTCTCACTGCCTGAGAAAAAAAAAAAGTCTCGTTTCCACGGACTTTGAAACATTCATCTGGTGTCAAAGAAATGTGTTGATATGATTATAAAGAGATCTTATTGTATTTATCATCACTGTCACAATGTAAAAAAAAAAAAATGCTGTTGTCAGCCAGTGTTTTAGTAAAGAGGCAATAAAATAAGAGAAATTTGGTTTTCATCAGTTGTCGAGTTGAATTTCGCCTCTTAAAAAGGTGCAAAATGATGCAAGAACAAGATTCACTCCTCCCAGAGCCACATGGCGGCTAAAAAACAAACCTTGTAAATGCTTAACACACAAGCAGGGGGTCATTATGTCGGCTTCTGCTGTGCATTTAATACCCAAACAAATGCTGACTCAGGTTATCCACGTTAGTCTCTACGGCTATAAGTGGCTTCCTGTGCTGCCACGTTTACCTGCCTCCTTCAACCCTCTGCAGGCAGTCACGCAGCAGGAACGCAACTTCAAAAAAAACGAGTTGATTGTAAAACCCTCAAAGCTCCTGATAATAAACCCACAGCTTCACATTACAAAACTTTCACGAGCTTGTTTAAAACTGCTGACCTATACGTTTCTGGGGTCTTTATAATTACTATAGTAAAAGCCCTGTTAAAAAAAAAAGAATTACCTTCTGGAAGAAGACACAAAGCACCATGAAAAAAAACAACATTTTATTACATACAGAAACGTGAAACAATAAAACGAACCGGGTAAAATAACGTCCATGTTCAGCGATCTCACTGCTGTAGAGAGGTTTTAAACTGATCTGAGTGGTTTTGGATAGATTGAAGGTGTAAAATCTTTTTTTATTTTAATTTATTAACTGATCGGAACACAAACAAAAAGAGAGAACAGAAAAGAGTGTTTGCCTCCCTGTCAGCTCAAAAGAAGAGTCCTCTCATCCTCCGGCCGATGCCCTGCCTGTCGTACAGGACGTTGAACTTGTTGATGAACTGGTTCATACTGTTGCAGGTCTTGGTGATGGTGCCTAAGTAGGCCATGAGCCCCACGTCGTTACATTGCTGCAGGGAAACAGGAAATGAGAAAAGTGAGAAACAGCGAAAAGTGTTCATCTCTGAACTTGCTGAACTTCTTTCGTTGAACAACACTTAAACTGTTGCCACCATCTCAAAAGCCTTATCATGTTATTCTGTTAAGCCGTGAATTTTCAGTAAAACACAAAGGCAACCAAATCCGACTCAAATCCAACTTTTTCACGGCAATCTGATTCTGACCTTTTCACCCAAATAACAAAAAAAAAAATCTGGTCTGACCACGTCTTTATGTTTTATGTTAGATCTGCATTCGATAGTATTCAAAGAGTTTGTAGTCAGAAGGGTCGTGAGGCTCTTTATCCAACACTGAAGTGAGACATGCATCACAATTCTGCACCAGAAGTAATCAGATGGGTTAAATACAGACATAAACAATGGCTTAATACTAGGATTATGAGCTTATAAAAGAGCTCTGCCACTGAAGCGCATCACATCACCAGCAGACCACTGCTGGTTTAACAAAGCACCTTCTGTAACTTCTCTACAAAAGTTACAGGAAATTCTCCACAAAACGCCATTTCAATTAGTTTTGCTTTCTTTTTGTTAACTTCCTTTGCCTGGTTATAATCTTCTGCCAATAATGTCGACTTATTTCTGTAAACAGAGCGCCGCTGTGTGACACAACTTTCTTCTTCTGCGCATACGGGCTTTCAGAAGTCTGACTGCAGTCGCATTTAATTAGCAGTCTGAACAACCATGCAAAAAAATTGCTTTTAGTCAGAAGATATATTTTCAGCAACTATGTGTCTATTCGTTCCTCTAGGACAGGGGTCAGATTTTGTTTTGAGTTGCACAATATCAGAAAATCTTGCAGTGGCATTAACATTAGATTATGCCACTGCAAATTGCGATATTTGCCAATTTTCTTATTTCCTCTCATTCTAACCTCGGGATCCTGACATTCTTTGACCTTTAGCATATCGGGTAAAGCCATTTATGTCCAGTGTTAAGCAGCTGCACGCATGAGACTGTCCAACTAAATATTACATCAGCATATAAATTATTAGTTGATAACATTTGGACTCCAAACAGTCCTTGCAATAAGAATCTTGCACACACTGATACTGTACAGACAATATATTTTTGTGTAAAGAAGTAATTGACCTTTTCCACTTAGCCAGACCCAGCGCCGAGCCAGAACCACTTTGCCACTGGACCGGAGGAACGAATCATTTTTGTGCCAAGTTTAAAACTCTGGAGTTTGTGTTTTGATTGGTTGAATGAAAAATAAAAAAAGTTGGCGTCACAATAACACAGCCTGTCTCCAATTTTCTTCACAGTCATGGAGTTTTAATAGGTTGACGCGCCACTTACTGCTCATCATTTTCCTCTGAATCCATAAACCCCATTTCTGACTCAGCTCTATAAAACTGTTGGTCTTTTAATATAATCAGGCAGTGTTAAGGAAAAAAATTGCTCTCGAACCTCTAGAACTCGTGTTTTCCTGCTTCTGGTGCAGATGAAGTATCAGCTGATTGAAGTGTTCACGCTAAGAATTTTGCCTGTGTTACTCCATGACATAGATAGTTGAATAAGTGAACCCAAATGCTTGTTAAAAAAAAAAAAAGAAAAAAAGAAGAATCCTCAGTTATGGGGATTACATACATCATAGAAGTCAGTTTTGAATTTTGTGGTGCTGAGGACTGGCAGTCTGTGGCAAAGAGCGTTCGCTTCTCGCAGGATCTCGTGGTTGAACGGCACCTCTCCTGTCACACAAACACAGAAGAACGATGAATCCAGTGGGATAGCGCTTAAGGATGTAGTCCAAGTGCAACTTAAAATTAAGGAGGTGTTTTTGAAAAGAAAAAAAAAAGGAGAGGAAATATTTGGTGACAGGTGATTTGTATATATATTTCTTAATATTCTTTCCCCTTCTGTGCCTCATAAATATGATTGCTTACCTGCTTCGACGGCTTTGACGTACTCTAGAATGATCTTTACTCGGCTGTGGAGCATCTTTATCGCGCTGTGCTGGGCAATAAGGTGTTCAGCCACTAACGCAGAAAACAGAGGGACAAATAAGTGTCAAAGCATCCAGTTACTCAACTATAGAATTCATTTAAATGACAATATGCGCCATTAAATTGATCTGAATGAGAAGGGATTGTATATTCTCATGTAATCTGTGCTACAGGCACAAAAAAATGATCAAGCGGCAATTAAGTGATTTATGGCGATAAGCTTACTTACCAGTCGAATTTTCCCCGGTTCCAGTGGCTGTCATTCGAGCCACGTGGTCAACACCAATCCTCTCTGCTTCCTCTGTGGCTAAAGTGTATGTCAGCTCAGCAAACAACATGGTGGCCTGGTTAAAAACAACAACAAAAAACCCCCCATAAATAAACAGGAAATTAAGTTAATATGGTAGGAAAAATGCATTTCGACTGAGCTGGGTCGGAAGTCTTACCTCGCCACTGATGATGTCTATCACAGATTCATAAACGCTAACAGGAAGCTGAAGGAAAAAAAATGAAACGGAAGCAGCGGGATCAAAATGAAATCCACCTACAGCTACTTCAGCCTTGAACTGGAAATGGAGGTAGACTTACGTCAGTGTGTTTGGTCATCGGGTTAAGTTTGAGGAAGAGGGGGCTCTCGATGATCTCACACACCTAGTGCAAAAGGAAAACAGGAAATAAATAAGGTTCATGTTTCATCATTTTGATCACTGATTTTAGCCTTAAGCTGCTGCTACTGGCTTTTGTGTTCACAAACCTGTTTGTGGATGTGAATGTCTGACTGGTCTGGAGGACCACCTGTGGTGTACCAACCCAGGAACTCCATTTCCTTGAAGACCTGTTTAACTGAGGGACATAAAACTGGTGTCATATTTTATAATTTTTGTTTGCTGCACAAACAAATGTTCTACAGGGCTTTGTGACGGGCACAACCAAACATTAAATCTGTTGAAATATGAAGAAATATGAAGTAGAGGATTATGGTCACGATATCTCAGATCCTTATTTATTTCTCTGTTTTGTGAAGACATACATTTTCAGAAACTATTATAACCAGTTTTCATGCCTTTCAGTTCTTTCCAACTCATGAAGCTACTTGGTTTAAGGCAAGTTTTACAAATACTTTTGTCTCTTCTTAGCAGGTTACCAAAGTTGGAAAAATGACTAGAAATAATGCTCCAATAAGATTCCAATTTTAACTTGTGAAAATGTTAAAATTCAACATGTTCACAAATGTTGAATTTATGCTCCTTGAAATTGTCTTATGCTATTCTAAATTTGTCAAACTGTTCTCTTTGGCATTGACAATGAAATCATTGATTCTTACATTGTTCCTCCTTTGTGTAGTAATACTCCTTGTCGATGTGCACTTTCTCATCTATGGTGTGAGACATTAGTTCAAAGGAGTTCATCACCTCAATGTTTCTACCCTCCTGTTTCCCGATCAGAGCGCCAATCACTGAGAAGACAGAGCAGACAATTAACAACTGTGTATCTAAATTAATGCCGCTATAAACAAACTTCTGTTGTTCTTTTAAATGTCAATGCTTGTCAACATATGCCAAAAAAACTCTTAACATGGTACCGTCTTTATAAATGCATAACCATATGCTAAAATATAAAGAACTGAAGCTAAATCACACATACCCTGCATTGGTCGGCCCTCCTGGGACCGGATGCGTATCCAGTGGTCTGATATGTTGAGGATAACCAAAGGGTGTAAGGCCACAGAAACACTCCCAGTGACCCCTGAGGCCATAACACTGGGGCTGGCTGCAGATATATGAAGAAACACACAAGGTGGGCTTTAGCAGGAAATTGACTAAAACACACAAAAATCTAGACTAAGCAAATCTTAATAATGGTTACAAACAAGAATGAAAAGAGATCGGCAGAGGAGGCAGTGCCAGTGATGCGTCAAGAATTCAGGTTATCCAATAAGCCCAAACCATGCGTTTTAGGTGCTTTTCATACACAGATTCATGTGTAATCAGACTAGTCAAACTAAATATAATTACATAGAGATTTTAATTTGTTTGCATTTATTCCAGTCTGGTCTTAGTGATAACTAAGCACAGTCAAATTTAGTTTATAATTGTTTAACCCACTAATTAGCAGACTTACATAAAAGCCATCTGAATTGCTTCTACTACTTTATCCAGATCAACCTCAACTTTAAGTGTCTGGCAATTATTCAGTGTGTTTTGGCTGTTGTTTTTTTTAAACTTAATTCTATCTTACCTTAATTATACCTCTAGTTTTACCACATTTTATAACATTTAAATTTTTTTTGTGATTTTTTTGTTCATTAATAAATGCTTATTGCAGTTGCCCAAAACAATTGCTTAACCCACTAAAATGTAAGTCAACTTAATTGACTTATATTTTATCATTGGATTATTTTTATTATTTGTAATCTTAGTTTCAACATTTATAAGAATTTTAGAGTCTGTGCTTTTCAGGATTTTTATGTCTACCTCTAAACAGTTATTCCAAGGGATTTGCATGTCACAGTAATAATAAAAAGTGACATCATCAGGCTGGATTGTGTAATTTAAAACACACACAAAGACCTGCTAAAGACATGCTCCATCAAAAATACACTAAATATATGCTGACATTAGGTAGTGCATGAGAAATTAAGTGAATAACACCGAACCAGGGGGAAATGTATTTTCAAACTGTTCAAAAGGTATGTAATACCAAATGTATGGTTAACATTACTCAGATTAAATACTATCGGTGCGCTGTAATCTTCAAGTGACATTTTTGTTTGCTTACTGAAATAGGCAAATAAAACAAAGATTCATTAAAATATTGTCGGTGTGGAAAGATTAAGATTCACGCAATAAATTCAGACTCGGGAACAGAGTGAATGAGAAGTGGCCGTTTAACATTCAAAGTGAAAAATAACAGAAGACAGAGATGTGAACGTTATCCTGGTTGTGTCAGCAACCTTAAAACACGACAAAATCTCCAGTTACGATCACTTACAACCAAAATATACAACACGTGATGCAACCTCCATGGTCATTCATGTTGGTGCGAGGTTTATGTGGTGGGTTAAATTATAATTACTTGCCTGTTCCATCCACTTCCATTCCTCCACCATTGCTGGTCGCCATCTTGTCCGGTGTTGTGTCGACAAAAGCAACGCCGTCAGGGGAAGATCATTTCAAAGACGCTCGTTTTCCTGTTTACGTTTGCTAGCGTGTTCTCGCAAGTGAATGGACAAAGTAACGCGTGTTTTCCAGTGCTATTAAATGCCTTATACTGATATCAGTTCTCCAACTATCTTGTCAAATAGTCTATTATTAGAAAAAAAAAAAAAACATTTTCTCTGAGCTACAAGAGAATTTCCGGGTGAAAATCCTAGGAACTGAGCCTCCGTCTATTGCCACCATAAATATATAACATAATGAAATGCGTTATGATTTTATTGTTAGTTGGAAAGCGCAAGTATATGTACTATTGTTGAATTTAACAGAAGTTATTGAAGAATAAAAATGTCTTAAAAAGGCGCTTCCGGTGACTGAATTGCATGCTTATGGTTGGTATACCTTTTTCAGCGCAACACCGGTAAACAGCGCAAGCGCAAGAGATTGTTCGCTTAATGAACGTTAGGTGGCAACACTTCCTCTGCCAGTCTTCTTAAATAAGGTGCAGTCCTTTGCTCTTTTTTAATACTTTTTCCAGTGCCATTTAGAGAAAGGCTGCATCGACCGAGTCGCTATTGTACCAGCGAAAATTAACACATACTTCTGATTTCTTCACCGGTTTAGGTCACTCAGTGTAAGGGCAGCTGTTTCTTGGGGATTGCTGATTTAGGCGCAACCCTTGTGCGTCAGGATATAGGTCCGTGTTGAGAGTTTTGTTTACAAAATGGATGAATTTAAAGGCTGTAATCTTGACTACTTCCCAGAGAACATTTTAATTGACGTACTCTCATACTTAAGCGTCAGAGAGCTCGTCAGAGCTGGGAGGTAAGTATTTTAGCTTGTGAAACAAAAAGCAGCTTTTTCTTTGTTGTGACTCATTCAAATAAGGTTTTTTGTTGTTGCTTTTTTTTTTCCTGCCGTGTTTGTAGAGTGTGCAAGAGATGGAAACGCCTCGTTAAAGACCAAAGACTGTGGAGAACAGTTGATCTGACTGCATGGAAAGGGGTAAGAGTAGATTTTTGTTCATAATTTGTTTTACAAAAGTATTTACGTCCTTTAAACTTTTCCACATTGCCACAAGCTTCGATATATTTTAATTGGGATTGTATTTCTTAGAGCAATACAAAGTAATTCGTAACTGGGAGGAAGGGAAAAATTAACGGATACAGGGATCTCAAAACTTTCCACAAATAAAAATCTGAAAAGATTGGTGTGAATTGGCAATCTGCCCTTTTTACTCTGATATACCTGAATAAAGCCACATTGATGAGAACACGCTTTTAGAATGAGTTTACTTGAATGTGTACCAGTGAAGTGTCAGAGAATATTAGAAACGTTTACGTGACTTGTAAAAGCTGTGACCAAACTGCTCATATCAATGTTCAATTCAGAATGCATACATTTTTCTTTTCACTACTGTTTTGTGTGATATAGAATATACCATATTTCTATTTTATTCTTTTACTTTTTAAAGCCCCAGTTATCCTGACTTGCACTATACATCTTTATTACAAAAAATGTTTGTGAAAATACCATATTTCTTTATTTTCTAAAATTGCTGTGTATGAAGCAATTTTACATAATGTTCATGTATGATGCTATTGTCTACAGATACTTTATTGTCCTCCTATGTCACTATGTGTTTGGGCACCTTATGCAGTCAGTGATAGAAACGGATAGTTTTTTTTCTTTCCACCTCTCACACATCCATTCACGGTCTGTCCTCTGTGTATTAGGTGACGTCCCGGATCCTTTGGTTCCTTCTGCGTCAGTACCTGGGTTGTGGACTGAGGTGCCTTCGCTTGCGTGGTTTGCTGCTCTCTGCCCGAGGCGGCACCTTTCTCTCTGAGTCTTGGCTCAAGGCTTTGTCCACCAAATGTCCCCGCCTGAGTAAACTCTGTCTTCTGCATGCTGATCTCAGAAGCTTACCAAACTGCCAGATCCTGCCCGGATCTTTGCGGGTGCTGGAGTTGCGTGGCTGTGAGCTGCCTCGTAGTTTTTTCAATCAAAGCTTGCCTACTTCACCTGCTCTACCTCATGAACGAGCCGAAGCCACGTGTAGCGTTGGTGCTCAACAGAAAGGACGCTGCCAGAAAGGGAAGGGGACTGCTTCTCCTTCAGGAATTGGTGTTGAGAGGTTGGTCCTCAACAACGTCCCATCTTTTACAGACCAGCATCTGCAGAATCTGGCATCCTGGGAGAGGCTGAGTCGGCTGGAGTTACGTGATACCTTTCGTGTAACAGCAAATGGACTTAGGAGCTGTGCAGCCAAAGAAGGGCTCTCAGGCTTGGAAGGGCTTTCAAGACTCAAATATCTTGAAATAGGCATTACAGGGCGACAGGGCTACCAGTTACAGATGGCCTCCCTTGGACTGGGGGCGGGGTGGCTTGGACTGGAGGAGCTGAGTCTTGGTGGGAAGGAGGTGGGACCGGGCTTGCTCTGTGCCAGCCGTCTGAAGGACCTAAAATGTCTGCACCTTTGGGCCTGTACACTCAGCGAGCTGCAGATCGTGCGGAGCTGCAGGATGCTCCGCGGGCTCCGCCAGCTGGAGTTTTTAGACGTTACATTCCAGCCCCGGCAGAGTCCTCCTGCAGAGGAAGGACAGGAGCAGGAAGGTGGTGAGGAGCAGCAGAATGAGGAGGGAGGTACTGGTGGAGAAAGCAATGATGAGAACAGGACACTGGATGGGACTGATCCCTTCCCAAGTCTGCGCCGCTCACTGGCTGGTCTGTTGCCATCATGCTCGCTGGTTTTTACTAACTGCTCTGTTCAGGTAAATGTAGACTGAATCTATTCAAGTGGCTAACAAGCATCTATTCCCTTTACAAGACATTTACTGGGAGATTTTGGAGTTTCTATAGGCAACATAGAAAACATGACAGGGTCTTGCAATGACTATAGACTATAGTGTAACAGTTTGTGAAAATATTTTTACAAAATTTGTTAATGTAATAGGGAAAAAAGAGCTAGACCATCTTGATTGGATTTGGCCTCGATTGTAGAGCTCTTAGTTTTGTTACGCCTAGTAAAGAATACACATAATGTTTCAGTTCAAGTAGAAAAAGTTCTAACGTTTTCATCATTCAAAGCCACATAAAAATGGAAACAAAATTATTTTAAAGAAACTTTAGATTTTTCAGATTTTCTTAGATCTTTAAAAGATCACTTTTTTCAAAACTTATTGATTCGCTTGAACACTTTGATCAAGCAATATTCTTCAGAACTGTTTCTGAGCTGCATGTTCATTAAGTAACAGTTAAGTTTAACTACAAGCATTATCTTACTGTTACTATATTACCAACCAGTCGGTTTAAAGCAGGTGTGGGCAACTTGAGGGCCGGTCTCCTGCAACGTTTAGATGTTGCTCTACCTCAACACACCTGAGTCAAATAATGAGGTCATTAAGCAGGACTCTGGAGGACTTGACTGCACTTAGGAGGTGATTCAGCTGTTGGATTCAAGTACCAGGATTGCTCACCCCTGGTTTAAAGTAACTAAGGTTATTACGCAAGGAGAAATGTGTTTTCACATTGAGAAAAAACTAAATCATTTGCTGATCTTAATGAAAGACAAAGCAGAACATTCACTTGTTGGCTGTCAACAGACATGCAGGTGTTTGAGTCAAAGTACTGAAGATGCCATAAGAAACAATCCACCTGTTTCCTGTTGCCTAACTGCTTTCTTTTTCTAACTTTGTATACACTCAGAAAATCATGTATTTTCTCATATGAAGGCTGGTTTAACATTTTTATGACTATATTCTTTCATTGAGTCTTTGCTGATGTGAATTTTAAAGGTGATGAGTAGAAAATGATATCAATGTCTTTATTTTATTATCAACAAAAATCATGAAATATTTGGAGTAAGGATCTAAAGTTGCATTTGACTTCAAATCTTGTAATAATGAAATTGTTGAAAATACTTTTTTTGCAAATAAATTCTGAGTCATAAATTGTCTTTCCTTGTTTCCTTGTTACCTAGGTTTTTGTTAGGTAAACTTCTCTACTTTGGATTTAACTTCATGTTAAGTGCCAAGAAAGAGTATTTGCCTCCTTGTAGATTTCTTATATTTTGACTTTTTCTCCCATTGAAAGATTTTTCCACCATGAAGCAAAATTTAACATCTGACAAACATTACAAGAGCAAATGCAACACAATTTTTAAGTGCTGATCTTTATTTTTCAGCAGAAGAAAACATCCACAAGCCATTTAAAGAAAAAGATAATTCCCCTCTGCTCTATGGAGGACCAAAACCGACATAAGAAATAAAAGCATAAATATATGTTTAGTTTTTCATTTTCCTTACACATGAGTGTTCAGTGTTTAATAAGACACTTATTAAACCAACATAAGTGTCTTATTATGTCGGTTTTGGTTTTCCATACTCTAACCGGGTGACACAACTTGGCATGAAAAGTCATTGCTGCCTCTAGTCAATCGCAGAGACAGTGTCTGAAAAATATCCAACTTAAAACTATATTTACTGCAAGAGTACAACCATTATGAGAGTAAAACCGAACGTTTAGAGTGGAAGGGGAGGGATTTGTCCAATCAAAACGATTTAAGGGTAGCGTCGTAGAACTCCAACAACTACCCATCCCCTTCCCATACCGTGGTCCACAGCATGCGAAGCACAACGTAGGGCGGGTCAAATGATATTACGGACCAATCACGCACTTCCTTCCGCTAGCTGTTCCAACCAATGGAATGGATTTGTGTATACATGACTGACAAATCCTATGCGAGCAAACAGACATTTTGAAAACTTTGGCGGCCTGAGTTGTTTTAAAGTCAAAGTTGGACTCAACGGTTTTAATATTAAAACCTTTCTTTGTTTCTGAAATGCAGGTAATTATTACGCTTTCATATCAACAATTAGATACAAGTAGATATAATTTTAGATTTTTGGACAGCTTTTCGGAATATGTTGTTGATGCTCTTTAGCTAATTTTAGCTTCGTGTCTTCAAACAAATAACGTTAACAGGAGGCCAAATTGTACACATAGAATGACCTATTTTCAGCTAAGCTTTATATAAGTGAGCAAACATGATGTAAAGTGGTGATTAAAGTAAACTCTGGGGTTTGAAATATTAACTAACGTCAGCGTTCTTCAGTTTTTAAAGTGAGTGCCTATCTTTGTTTAACTAGGCTAGATCGTACCAACACCATTTTGCCAGTAATTTTCAACGTAATACAATCCCAACATTTACTTTACCCCTTATATTGGTGAAAAACAGCAAAAAGAACATTTTAGCTGTAGATGGATTTGACTCGGTACTCAAATATGTATTAAGGTACATTTCTTCAGAATCGGGGACCAGTAGAATCTGATCCTTTTTTCCTTTGTTTACAGAATAAAGAAAATTATGAGCCGAAGGGTCTTCAAAGGCAGGTTAGTGGTAATTCTTCATTTAAAAAAAAAGTTAAGCTCAACCTTTATTATGGTAAACCTATGAAAATACACTTACTTGGAACATGGGATTCAATATTGGTTGAAGTAACTTTTGTTAGAAGGAATGATTGTACTCTTCTATCTTTCTACTCTGAATTTCAGTCACCCCTGAGTGTGACTGGACCACAACGTGTTCTTGTGAAGCCAAAAGCTGATGCAGAGAAAAGCTATGTTGCAGGTAAGTCTTTCCTTATATGTGCAAATCAGATTAGCATAAACTCATATCTGTAGTAGTTTTTCATGAATTATTGCTTTAAGGTCCTGCGAGAGAACGTGTTGGCTCATCTTCAAATCCACCACCAAAGTAAGTCCATAAAAAAAAAGCATCTTATCTGTTTATTTTGCTATATGATGATAAACATTTTGCTATTTAATATCAGGAAATTTACAATTGACGACTTCGACATTGGTCGACCTCTTGGAAAGGGCAAGTTTGGCAATGTCTACCTCGCAAAGGAGAAGAAGCACCAATTTATTGTGGCGCTGAAGGTGTTGTTTAAGTCCCAGATGGAGAAGGAAGGTGTGGAGCATCAACTGAGGAGAGAAATTGAAATTCAGTCACATTTGAAGTTAGTAATTCAGGTTTTGTCATATTTTTTTACTGTTACTTGTGTTTTTTGTGCAAGCGTTTTTCTAGCATTTTTGGACAGCTCAAAACTTAGCTTAAACTTATAAATGGTCACAACAAAGATTATAATATTAGCTTTCAAGGGATTTGTGTAAATATTTATCACATCACTATTGCAAACCTATAAGGTATTGGTTGCACCACTTAAGAATAGTTATTGAGTTTAATTTTGTAGTAAAACACTATCTTTGTGATGGTTATTTGACTATTCTGGAAACATTTTAGGTAAAAATTATGATTACAATTAAGTGTCCGTTTTCTTCAGAATAAAGCTTGCAAAGTCAGTCATGCTTTTGCCACATTTTATGTATTTTTGTTAGAATTAGAGAGAAAAATACAAAGTAGAGTATAAACTTCAAGTGGAGGGCAAATTATACATAATGTTTTTTTTTTTGCTTGTGTGTTTTTTTTTTTGAAATGATTATGAGGTGTGCGTTATTCGTCTTCCTCTACTCTGATTCGGTGCAAACTTCTCTGGAAGTTTTAAGATGGGCTAGCTATCTTATAAAGCAGTATCTTAAGCCATAGGCATTTTACAGAGTATTGTTTTATCTATTTTCCAAAAATAATATTGTACAACTGCACATAAAATCTAATAGAAAACACTGAAGTGTGTGGTCCTAATTTGACAGGTTTTTGAGTTAGTCTGAGGGGATAACAGTGACAGATTCTTGTTTTATTCTTTTTATCTTAGGGGCATATCTTATTTGATCATTTCTACACATTTTAAGTCCGTTTATTCAGTATTTTTTCTTTCTCTTAGACATCCAAACATCCTGCGTTTCTACAATTATTTCCATGATCGCAAGAGGGTTTTCTTGATACTGGAGTACGCTCCACGTGGAGAAATGTACAAAGAGCTCCAGAAGTATGGACGGTTTGATGATCAGCGCACTGCAACGGTAAAAGCTGATCTTAAAAAGAAAAAACGGAGGACGTCGTCTTCAATTTCTTGTATATTTGCGTCAGTGCATTAGTCAAATGCTAATTTAAACTTCCAGTACATGGAGGAGATATCTGACGCGCTGATGTACTGCCATGAGAAGAAAGTGATCCACCGCGACATCAAGCCAGAGAATCTACTTCTTGGTTTTCGTGGAGAACTGAAAATAGCTGACTTTGGTTGGTCTGTCCATGCACCTTCTCTAAGGTAAGAACCTAACATTTCTGAGAACCACTGTTGGATTATGCTGCGCCTTAAAGTAACTTATTTCAGCTTTTTTATGCTCTTGTTAATCCTTCTTAGACGTCGCACCATGTGCGGGACATTGGATTACCTTCCTCCTGAGATGATTGAGGGACACACTCACAGCGAGAAAGTGGACTTATGGTGCATCGGAGTCCTATGCTACGAATGCTTAGTTGGCAACCCGCCCTTTGAAACAGCGAGTCATTCAGAAACATACAAGAGGATTACGAAGGTTTGTGTTTTTTTGCAGGCATAATAACCAGACTGCTGAATTCAGTCGTTGTGCATAGAAGAGTCTGGTTACTTTGAATAATGTGACATTTTGCTATATTTGGCTTCAAAGTAGGAATGATTCTGTATAAGGTTATTACAATATAACCTTGAGTAAACTAATTATGGTGATAAGGTACTTCCACATTTAAAACGTGTCTTTAATTTAAAAATGACAATTCTAGTTCCTGTTAAAACACTATATTGTATGTCAGTATTGGTCCTAAATACCTTGTGTTATGAAATAAATAAAAACGTAGGTATTTTTCACCATGCTGATCAGATTTATTTATTTTTTCTTAGGTGGATCTGAACTTCCCCAAAGTCATCTCTGATGGTGCTCGGGACCTGATCTCAAAGCTGCTCCGCCACAACCCCATAGACCGTCTGCCTCTTCAGAATGTTATTGGCCACCCATGGGTGAAGGCCAACTCACGCAGATTCCTTCCTCCCACCTGCCTTACCAAGAAGCCCTGAACCCACCAGCCTCCGGCCTTTTTTTCTGAACGTTTTCAACTGTCCTTCAAAAAAAAGGACAGTTGAAAATTACATTTTGTAACTCGGGATACATTATACCGATAAGCGGCGGATATCTGCCTCATTTAGCTGAAACCTTTCAATAGGAGTTCTTTTTAAATTAAGGTTCACTTCTTTTGCTTCCAAGTGAAAATGCATTGTTATCAAAATTGATTGATTCTTGTTTGCAATCAACTTTTTTAATACGGTGTTTCTTGTATTTCTATTAGTAGTTCAGTGTATTGCTTTTAAGATGTATACTGCCTTTAAATAAAAACTACTGCTATTATTATTGGCTCATTCAAGTATTTTCTTCAGATCAAGATGGGCAAGCTTGTAGCTCAGATTGGAAAGCATGCATAATTTTATCTACTGTTAAAGTTCTTAAAATTATTCTTTTATGAAAACGATTTTGTACTATGTAAAGTTTGTCTTAAATAGCACAGACACCTTTACATGTGTCTGCAACACATATAAAAGTTAACAGATTTTTTGTTTTTAAATATGCTGATCAACTTTGAGCTCTGTATTTAATATAGCAGTTCCAAATAATGTTTACTACTAATAGTGACAGTAACGATAGATTCCATTATTGTAGCTGCATAATTGCAGTTGTAGCTACAACTGCAAAATGATATAAATATATAGGTAGTCATTGATTTGCCCTGCAGATGTTCATGACAGCAATTTTTCGAGGACGTACGCCGTCAGGTAGCGTGGCCGAGCGGTCTAAGGCGCTGGATTAAGGCTCCAGTCTCTTCGGGGGCGTGGGTTCGAATCCCACCGCTGCCAAATAGCTTTTGTCTCCTTCGATTAAAACTAAAAAGGTCGAGTATGTCATTTTGCTAGAATTCTCAGTTTTCTTCAAATAGTTTCACGCATGAGTGTTTTGCTGTTTGACGCTCTGTTAAGTCAACTGTAAAACACATTTGATAGCCAAGAATTATGCACTTTTATCAAAACAGTATTTAACATACCGTTGTTGAAATGGGGCAAATTTACTTTTTAACTTGTTTGCTGGCTTCTCAGAATCGAATTAATTTGCTGAGACATAGAATCGAATTAATTTGCTGAGACATACCTTCTTTTTTTGTAGACAGAATTTGACGCCACTTGGGGGCGCTCTGGTTTTAAAACGTACGCATTGACAGCAGAAAAAAAAATATTTCCAGTCATACACAACGGTAGAAAAGGTTACATTAACAATCAGCAAAAAAAAAAAAAAAAAAATTAAGTGGATGAGTGATATCGATTTGAAGTGATGGAATCATATTTAAGCATAGTTTTAAGCAAGTTTTAGTCGTCATTAGGAGAGGTTAAAGAGGTTTTTGGATACTTCAATAGAATCGATTACAGTTCTGATCCGCACTGCTTTAATGAATGTTTGAAAAGACATACATCTAAAAACATTCAACACAGTTTGTAATAGACAATACTACCACTGACAAAACGCACTAAATAAAAAAAAATCTTTAAAAGATCCTTCAAAAGTTTGGAATTTTGTTCTTTAGCTGAATATTAGACTTTTATTTTGGCGGGGCAAACCAAGTTCTTCCGGCTCATTCTCGAAGCGCTTTTTTTTCTGGTGGACGTCACATCCCCAAACAGATAGCTTGTGCTCTTCTATGGGACATCCCCTGATGTTAATTCAATTTCTCTACTACTTTAACAAATAAAATATAGCCAGGTTTCACTGAAACATGGCTGGTTTACCTCCGGGGGACCCGCAGCTGGTCTCAATGATCGTCAGTCATTTAAAAACACAGGGACTCTTCGACCAGTTCAGGAGGGACTGTCTAGCAGACGTTGATACAAAGGTAACGGTCGAAATCATAACTTCTTCTGTATCAGTGTTTATACTGCTCATGAAAAGATTATAGTTTAAGTAGATGTTCTGTTGTGTTTTATTAGTATTTTCAATCCGTATCATGTTTACTAAATATATTTTGCTAGTTCCTCAATGTGAGCTCTTTTTCCCTCATCGGATTTGTCTCAAAATGACTCTACAATTTTATTTGAATCTCAATTAGTTGTAAATGAAAAATACAAGATTATTAAATCTTTACAGAACCCACCGCATTGTACTTGTGACAATGAGTTTCTTGGGGTCCTCAAGCAACTACTGTCAACATGCCCACTTTGTAGATGACTTTGTAGCTTTTAGTTTGTCTGTGAGTGGATATTTGCGAAATACTTGTGATTAATGTTTTGCAGCCAGCTTACTTGAACCTGAAGCAAAGAGTGGACAACTTTGTCTCCAATCACCTCTCTAATCACACATGGAGCCCTCATCTGAACAAAAACCAGTTGAGAAACAACATCCGGCAGCTCGTTCTGCAGTAAGGGGAAAAACTGTACATTTTCTTATATCTTTTTTTTTTTTAAAAAAACACGTTTTTTTTTAATAATCAGTACTTTTGAAGCCAGATATTTATCATAAAGGCATGGTATTTTATTCCATCAGCCAGAACGTTTTAGTCACTTTTATTACTTCTTCAAAGTCAGAAACATACATACACTAAGATTACTCTTGACACAATTTTCCTCAAAGTACCACGTTTATCTGAAAGTATAAACCACATGAGAATGGACACATTGCTGTTTAGGCAGGAGGCGGTGGCTACTATTTCCAAAAAATACACTTTTTTTTTCCCGCACAAAAGGAAAAGACCTCTTGAAAATCCTGGCTGAAGCTGCTACAAGTGTCATTATACACAGCAAAGAAAGTTCAAATAGACAGCAGCACGAGAAAAGAATATTATGTAAAAGTATTGAAGCAACATCTCAAGAGCCATCGGGTCTTCCTCAGCATAACACAACACGCAAAGTGGCGTTATGAAAATGAAATTAGTTCTAACATTTAGGAAATTGAAATAATTTAGCTGATCTAAAACAGGAACATTTTTGTCTGGTTTAATCTCAGACAGTGAAAAAAAGAGTAGTGGTGTATAGTTTTTTTTTTTTTTTTAATGCAATCTTTGTTAATATTTGGTTTCAGTTACATGAATATGTGATTTTCTGACACTTGTATTTGTTTCCCTCACAGATCTGGAATGCTGGAGCAGGGGGTGGACAGGATTGTGGCCCAGGTGGTTGATCCCAAAGTCAATCACATCTTCAGGCCGCAGGTGGAGAGGGTGGTCCGTGAATTTCTGTCTCCGGGCAGCTGCCCGGAGGAGCCGCCACTTCCTCTGACACCAGCAGAGATCAAGACGGACAGCAGCGTTCCTGAACAACGTATGTAACTTTTCCTAAATTCCCTTGATGCTTTCTATGACTGCAGAATAATCTCTTTCTGTTTACTCTGCTACAAAATTCACAAATGGTCTTAAACGCGTATTGATTTGTCCACAGCTTCATCATCAGCTTCAACTCCCGGCAGCAACGCCATGTCCATCCTGGATACCATAACTTCTCTTAATCAGGAGGCAAACGTCAGGACCAGCTCAGCAGCCGAAAGAGGCGGTAAAACCCAAGTTCTGGATGAACCAATGGAGCTGGTGGAGGAAAACGAGCAAGACATGGAGGTTGTTGAAGAAAGTGACGATAACCAGGAAGGAAGGGCGCTGGAGGAGGCAGTGGGAGGAGAAATCCAAACAGCGGAAGTGAAGACAGAGAACTTAGAAGAGCAGATGGAAGAGGAAAAAGAACAACTAAAAGAGGAGGTTAAAACTGAGGAGGAGGAAGCAGGAGCTCCGGCGCCAGCAGAGGAAAAGAAAGAAAAACCTACAAGCAAAGTGAGTGAGAAGGTCTCGGATGAGAAGTCTGATGACGAGGGAGTGAAATCTACGAGTCAAGCCAAGCAGAAAGCCAGAGAGCGGATCAAAGAGGGTGAGCTCCCTTTATTTTTATGTTGTATGGACAAACAACTGCATAATTCACTGAGTACAGTACATTTGTGTTAATAGAGATATTTATTTTCTTGTTTTTCAATCAAAGTTCTTAATAAACCATTTCATTATACTTGTTTTTTTTTTTTAAAGAAGGGTGTTTCCACTACAAACATAACATTTTGTGACATAATTTTTAATTCTCATGTTTTAAATGTGTTCATTCATTGATTAGTTTTGGAAAGTTAAAGAAAAGGAAATAATTTATTATCAAATCTAGCTATTTTCCTACTATTTTATTTCTAAGATATCGTTTATATTCTTGTTGTAGAAATGATAGAACTATTACAGTCTCTTCCTGGAGGCGTTTCCAAACCTTGGTGCCTTATTACAAGGGGGGTATTCTTATGAAGCAAGTAGGTGGATAGATGTATTTGTGGCTGATCAGATCGGCCCGGGTTCAGTTATGGAAAGGAAGTAAGAGGTGGGTCAAAAATCTTTGCTGCCGCTCCTACCTCTGGTCATGAGGTGTGGATGAGGACCAAAAGAACGAGATCAGTAGAGATCTAGTCCATATACCAATATGTTTTTTTCAGACTAAACAAAGATTTGATATGATTGTGTTTATTTGGTTTGCAGAATACTCTTTGGAGGACTCGGACCTCGAAGGCCTGAGTGACATCACGGTGAGCTCCGTCCACACCAGCGACCTTTCCTCTTTCGAGGAGGAAAGTGACGTGGAGGAGCAGCTCTCCGATTCTTCCGAAGAGGGCCAGCTTCCGCCAGATGGTCTCTGCCTCCAGTTCTTCATTTTTGCTAAAATAATTTGAAACTTTTTATAAAGAGTCAGAGTTAGAGCTTTTTTGTTCTAGTGTGCATGTTGATTTGTCTGCAGATGAAGGTGAGAAAGCGGAGAGGAAACACACCAGTGAGGACGCGGAAGCCGAAGACAGGGAGCGTAAACCCCGCCGTAAAGCATATGTCCACAAACCCTTCCTCTACTCTCGTTACTATAGCGACTCGGATGATGAGGTCACTGTGGAGGAGCGTCGCAGATCTGCTGTGAGTTCACAAAAAATGTGGTTTAAACGACCAGAACTTTTGTTTTTCATGTTGATAGTACATTTTTAAGCTGCGCGGTCGCACAAAGAAAATGTAAATTTTTTGATTTGTTGATTTATCAGGCAAAAGACAAAGAAGAAAGGCTACTGAAGAGGCAGCAGAACAGAGAGCGAATGGAGGAGAAGCGCAAACAGAAAGCTGTGCAGGCTGAAGAGCAAGGTGAGTTTATTTGGGTCTTTGTCTTGGAATGATGCGTAAAAGGAACATTCTTCGTACAATTTCAACCAAAACACACAAATGTAATTTTTGTTTTAGAGCATCTGTTATTTCCAATTAATTTACCCTCAACCCAGGCTTTAATTAGGTCAACATTACCCCAACAATTACTTTTCTACACTCTTTATTTCATTCCCACATTTTCTAGTTAAATAGTTGGACATGCTTTGTCATATTCCAGTTACAAACTTCAATGTATTGTAGTGACATTTTCTATGAAGTGGAATGAAAATAATACATGTTTTTTTTATTGTTTATTTATTTATTTTTTTGTATTTAAATTTTTGACCTATTAAGTATTTTTGGTCTAGTTTACAGTGCAAACATCTTAATACACTTGAAATAATATAAACTACTTTGTTGTAAGTAAATAATTCCTCAATATTGAAAATAACTAGTTCCATATTGTTTGCCTTATAATAAGACAATTTTTCCCATGTTATAAGTACGAAGAATCTGCCAGTTGAATTAAAACCTTTTCATCAATATGAAGTTATTATTGGCCTACTTTTATATCTTGCTGAAAAGTTACTGTGAGTTACTTTTGTCTTATTTCAAGTGTTAGTATTTCAAATACTTAGTAAGATTTTATATGTTGTCAGTGTAACAGAAAACACGTGGAAGAAAGCCGAAACCTTGTTATATCATAGCTTGTTCATGTGTTTGAATGGCCTAGTCAAAGTTCAGACTTTTATCTCCAAGAATCTGTGAAAAGACTAGAAAATTGATGTTCACAGATGGACTCCTTCCGACCAGAGCGTGACTGAGACGAGCTAAATTCAAATATTTTGCACACGTCTTAAAGTGTTGAATACCATGTTGTAATTTCCTTTGCTGTGTGAATCTACTGCATCATTTAGCATCTTTTTATCTTAAACAGACAGCAAAAAAGCAAAGATTTCTGACGCTGCTGGAGTGGAGAGCCCTAAGGCCAAAGAAGCCCGCAAAGAGAAGAAGGTCCTGGAGAAAAAAATGGCGCTCAACAGGAAGAGGAAACTAGACTCAAGGTGTGTTACTAGAAGCTCCACTTCTAAAAACAGCAAGCACTTTAGATTTTTTTTTTTTTGAGGATTTCTAAGCTTTAAAAATGTTGTAAATGTCTTCCAGAAAAGAGGGAGATGTTTCAAGCAAGAAAAAAGGAGAAGCAGGAGAAATATCCCGGAAAGTGGTATGAGAACGCCAACAGAAAGAGGATCAAACATGTTTGTCATTTGGATGGGTGAGCTGTTACAAACCTCCATTTTGTCCTGTTGTTTTGAAATCCAGGAAGTGAAACCCTTGAATTCAAAGACCCCACAAGCTAAACTAGTGAGACATCTGTCCGAGTCTGCCTCGTCTGACGACCGACTTGGGCGGACGAGTGGCGGTGTCTCCGAAGATTCCTGCGACACAAAGAAGCTTCCTGACAAAAGCCAGACTCACTCCTTCATCCTGGATCTGGAACAAGGCTCCCAAGAGGCACTCAAGCATCGCTCGTTTGGAAAATTTGACCGTCTGCCCCGCAAAGAACGCAAGGAGAAGGAGCGCAGTCAGTCTGATGAACGTTCCAAGCTCAAACAGAAACACGAGAAGAAATCTGAGCATCCGGTGGAAGAACCTCTGCAGAAGGACAGCAGTGCTAAAGTTTCTTCTGAAGAAAAAGTCGAGAAGAAGCTTAAGGTCAAAACTGAGAAGAAAATCTCTGGAAGTACTCGAGAAGGAAAGGTGACAGAAGACGGCACTGACGAAGGAGGGGCTAAAGATGCCAGGAAGATAAAAGGAGGGTCTGTGGAGAAGGAGAAAATAAGAGAAAAAGAGAAGAGCAAAGAAAAGGAAAAAGCTAAATTTGAAAAATCTGCCTTTAAAAGTGATCTGAAGCAGCTGCTTCGCCCAGATTCTGCAGGGTCCTCTGAGGATCGCTCTGACAAGGAGCCTGGCTCTGACGTCAAGAAGAGAGAGAAACACTCCAAGGAAGGGTTGAAAAGGTCAAAGAGTCACTCTGAGGACAGGCCAGGAGACAAACCCAAATCTAAGCTAGACTGTGAGAAAGAACGGAGTAAAGCAGAGAGTCAGAAGACACAGAAACCAAACACCGAAGCTGACAAAGATCCTAAAAAAGCTAAGCCTGCAGATAAAGAGAAGAGTGCAGAAAAACCAAAGGCAAAATCCAAAGAAGAGGGAAAGTCTTCACTCTTAGTGAAGACAGAAAAGAAATCTCAAAGTCCCGATGTCAGAAGCGCTGGAGGATCTGCTGTCTGTAAACCTGAAGCAGCAAAAGAGAAGAAAAAAGATGGAAACACTAAAGAGCAGAAGAAAGTGTCTGAAGACGCCTCACATGAGAAACCAGAGCTTAAAATTTCTAAGAAGAAGCTGGAGAAGAAGGACAAAGTTCCAGAAAAGAAGGGCGAGAGTCCAGAAGACAAACCACAGAAAGACGACGGAGCGGAAACCTCGGATCAATCCGCCAAGTCTTCAGCCGTCGAGATGGAAGATCCACCGAAGAAACAACATCCTCTACAAGACACGAACACCGAGTCTGATCCTGTCGCCGCCACGGTCGCCACGTCCTTCTCAGACGACACCTGCGACGCTTTAAGTGACATCACCCCGGAGCCGTCCGAGGGAGAGACGGAGTCACGGCTCTGTGAGATGCCGGGGGTACCGGCCGAGGCCGACGCCCTGCTGGCGCTCATGGACGTCTGTACGTCAGCCGAGGCCAGGCTTCCATCTGCAGGCCTGAAAGAGGAAGTGACTCCCGAGATGGAGCTTCAGGACGCCGACATGAAGATGAAGGAGGCCGCTCTGACGCTGCTCTCCATGGATCCGGACAGCACGGTTTCATCCGCCCTAATTGTCCAAGACATGAGGGGGGAGTCGCCGCGGCGTTCGCCGGATCCACAGCAGATTGAAACGGCCGCAACCGAGGAGGAGAAGCGGGTCACTCCAGTGGAGCTCAATCAAGCAAGTCAGCAATCAGCAGCCACAGAAGAAGACGCCCTTTTCTCTCCAGAGGAAGAGTCTCTTCAAACTGAGCCTGAAACTACTGCATCTCAACAAGCTGCATCAGGCGAAGAAGAGATGCAGCTCTCTCCAGTGGAGGTAGCGCCGCAGGTTCAGCTTCATCCCACTGAAACTACGCTATCCGCAACAGGCGAGGAGGAGAATCCACCAAATGCAGCAAGTGGCAATGAAACCATAGCAACAGCATTTCCACAAGACGCTGCGGCTGAAGAGGAGAATCGGCTTTCTCCCGGTCAAACAGAATCAGAAGATGAGCTCACTGCAACTGAAGCTGCAGCTGAAGCCGCGTCTCCACAAACTGAAGCGGTGAAGCCGCCCTCTCCAGTGGAGGCAGAACCTCCAACTGAGCCTGTTGCAGCTGAAGTCTCAGTGGATGCACCTCAACAAGCTGTTGCACATGAAGAGGAAAGTCAAGCGTCTCCAGAGGAAACGGCATCTTTAACTGAGTTTACTGCCTCTGAAGCGACACCAGATGCAACTCAACAAACTGCTGCAGCAGGAGAGGAGCAGCAGCTCTCTCCAGTGGAGGCAGCACCTCTAACTGAGCTCACTGAAACTGAAAGATTACCAGCTGCTTCACACCTAGCTGTGGACGAGAAGCAGTTTTCTCCAGTTCAGATGGCACCAGAAGCCGAGCTTCCTGCACCCGTTACGGCATCGGCAGCCTCTCAGCAGGCTGAGAAAGAGAAGCTGGGCTCTCAAGTTCAAACAGCAGCTCAGGTTGAGATGAGTCCCACTGAACCTTCATCATCTGCGTCTCAACTTACTGCTACAGGTTTGTAGAAATGAATAAATCATTGAAGCTCAAAGTACCATTTTTTTTATTCCATAAAGTAGTCAATGAATACAATTTAAAAAATATTGACAAGATATTTTTCTAATGCTATAAGTGGAAAAAAAATCTTCCAATGGAACTGATAATTTTTGTCAGTATTACAGAATTATTGACTTAAAACAAGCTCTTAAAAAAGTTACTTGTAACTTGCATCTGTTTATGGACGACTCAGAACACTCAGAATCCAAGACGGACACCGTTGAGTCGGACATGTCGGAGACGGCTCCACCGCCGGTAATTAAAGAAGCTTTAAATCACCGAAACATTCAGTGGTATTAACACTGCTATCAGTGGAAAAACTATGGCTGTGTTTCTCTACAGGAGGATGAATCCACTTCAGATAAACGTCCAGCTCATTTTGAGGATGAAGTAATGGAAGCTGGTGAGATTTCAGCAGACGGAATAATAATAATAGCAGCACCAGCAGACAAAGATGAGGGTAAATTCTTAAATATGGTTTTTATTCTACTTTTGTTTGCCGTTTAGATCTTCTGAAATAGGCTTTCGGTTTGACAACCTTTTTTTCCCGATCAGCGTTGTTACCTGTTGTTGAGCCAGAAACGGGAGAAATCACCAGCAGCAGAGAGAGCTCGGTTTCTGACTCCACTCAGCAAATCTCCCAGATCCCCAGTAAAACTGGTGAGTTTTACTTCCTGGCGGACTGATGTTGACTTGAACGTTTCAGCTGCCATTTTCTTGTATTAACCTTGTCTTGTCCTAAAGAACAAGAAGAACAAAATGCTGCAGTCCCAGAAACCAGCAACGAGGTGAGCAGAGAACAACGCTACGGCGAAACAAATATAACTTACTTTGGTTCATTTCAAGGATAAGTTCTGACACTTATCAACTTTTAAATTCTAGGGAGTGAAGGGAGAAGGGGAGGAAAACCAGACAAAAGATGATCAGTGTAAGGTTTCATCAAATACGCTGTTTTTATTGAATCAAAGAATTGTGTTTAGCCACTTATTTTTAATCATATTCATATATAGGTGAAACTCAGAGTAAAACAGTGGAAGAGGATAGTGAAAATAACCAGACAAGGACTGATGATTGTAAGAAAAAATTATTCCAGTTTTATCAAATTCATTCTTTATTTAAATGAAAAAAAAAATAGTAAGGAATTATTTTCCTTTCTTATGTAGGTGAACCTGAGAGTAAGACACCAGAGGGAGGTGATATGGAAAAGGTAAGTCATAGTCTTTTTATTAGCTCTAAAGTTTGCTCCAACCAATCGTAATCATTATTATTATAATTTATATGTATTTCTCTGCTTCAACTTGGTGTAGATGGAAGTTGACATATCTGACAAAGCTGAGTCTGGAGAAACAAACCCGGAGGCCAAATTAGTGAAACAAATCAGTGAGTCCAATGTTTATTTTTCTATTCTTGCATATGATTCTATGTTTAAGTCTGATTTTTCTCTTCCTCCTGCAAAATATTCTTCCTTTTGCACTTAATCTATTTTTGCTGTATCTGCCTGGACCTTGCAGGTAATGTCTCGAGCACAGACAGTCAGGGAGATGGGAAGAGCTCAGACGTGTCAGAAAAGGTGGGCTGCTTAACATCCAGCTTTATATTTTTAAGTGAAAATATTTGTCTGATGACTCGGCTTTCATCAGGAACAATTTTGTTTTACAGGAAGAGAAGACTGAAAGAAGAAGAGGACGTAAGAGAAAGCTTTCAGTTAAAAGTGGTACGTTTAGTTTCGTTTATTATTATACTTTTATCAAACTTTAAGCTTCCGAAGCTTTTGTTTTGGCTCTATTTGAAACATTTTTAAATACAAGAAATTAATTAATACTAACGAGGTAGATTGAAATATTACCTCGCGTGTCTTTAAGTTAGCGTTTGGAAAATGTCAGTTTTAACAGAGCATCACTCTACCAGCACCGTCCTTTACAGTTTGTATGGTGATCTGTTTCTGAAATGTTAGTTTCACAACAAATGTACTGAGACTCGCTAAAACACTTCAGTGTTACAAAATCCAACAACAGGAAACATCACCGTATGCATCATAACAGAAAATCCATCTAAATAAAAATATCAACAATGAATGTGGGCGAAATTGAGCCATAGTGAAGTTCTGCTGTTATTTTTCACACAGCAGACGGCACCAAGGATGAAAAGGATGAACAGCGGTGTGTTGAGGCAAGTCTGATCTGTTGATCAGATTTTAGTTTTATTGTCAAAAAAACATTGAGGTTAAAACGTTGGGGTTATGTTATCTTAAATCATTAGGAAAGTGAGCAGGAGGTAAAAACACCTCGCAGAGGGCGATCGTCCAGAAACGCGGAGCAGCTGGAGAAGGAGCAACAGAAAGAAGGGGAGAGATCGGAGAAGACGCCGGGTCGCAGAGGAAGGCGTCCAGGAGCCGGAGCTAAAGAGGCAACAGACGGTGGGTCGGCCATGTTTGATAAAGAAGATATTTCAAATTTGAAAACGATGACATTACAAACAAACACAATTTTGACAATGAGGCATATAGTTGAGATTCTCTTGACCTAAAAACAAATTAACATTTTTATTAATGCCTACATCATTCTGTGCCATTTTTTGCCCCAATAATAAGAAAGTGAAATGGTAAAATGAAGTGTGATTTCTCTTCTCTCTGGTAGTGTTTTTGACTATGTTACAGCTGACTCTGTTAGCAGGTTGACCTGTCCTTGGAGGACTGGGTAATGTTTGAGTTTCTGTTCTCTGATGTTTTTGTCAAAATTTTTAACTTTAGATAATCAGGAGGAAAACGAAGCAAAAGTCGAGGACAGCGCTGGTCAGACAGCATCGCTCAAAGAAGCGGAAAAAGAAGAGGTTGGTTCAGAATATGATGTATTTATGTGGAGCTGCAGCTTTTATAGCAAGTGTTTTGCTCATAATAATCACATAATGCATAAGAAATGTACTAAATTTTGAACTGCAAAACTTCAAATGCCTTCATTTCCTTAAAAAAAGTTTCACTTTTAACCTTTTCAGAGCCCTGAATATAAATGTGAAGCACAGAAAAGTAATCAAAGCCAAAGCGAAGTCAGCCTGCCTTCTCCTGCTGCAGACGAACTTGAAGTTACTGGAAAGTCAGACCCCCAGGAGAGCGGCGACACGCGTGAGTTTGTTTTACTATCACAGTGGGGCTAATTTTAGTTTATTCGGCAAAGTGAAGCTCTTGAGTTGAGAAGGAAACGCTGGTAGCGGTTCAAAATCACAGAAAAAAAAAAGCCTGTTATGTGATTAGAAAGAATTCCCTCCTCTTGTGTGGAAATGTGTGGATTCAGGCTGACTGAAATGCAAACTGGGCTTCTGCAGGCGCTAAAGTTGCGTATGAAGAATGAAAACTGTGTTCCTGGGGACATAAAACGTGATTTTTTTTTGTAATTAATCGGAGAACTCTGGACTTCTTTTACTGAGACCACAGACTCCCTTTAATTAGCCAAAATGTTTTAGATCATTTATCCCACATTTCACTTGCATGTAAAGTGTAAATGTGTCTTTAGAAACAGTTTTCGCTGTTGAGCCTCAGCAATCTAAGATTAACACAATTCTTCTGATATGAGAAGGAAAAAAGACAAGACAGTCTGAAACCTCAGTCAGAATTACTATCATTGTATGATTTTGACAAATACTCAGTTATGAAATACACTTTTAAAGTAATTAGCTTTTATGGCTCAGAGACGTTATGTGTAACATCTCCAAACTTAAAAATTAACAGTTGATTTTTGCAGTTTTTTTACAAAGAAATTTGCAAAAATCATTTTGCAGTTCTTGGTTATAAACGTTTATTTTATAACCACTTGCAAATCTTTGTATGAGAAGATTTTTTGTCGTTGCACATCATACAGTAGGCCATGTTTAAATTCCAGGTAAACAAGGAGTGAAGAGGAAGAGGTCAGAGGAAACGGAGGAGTCTGGAGAGGTGAGAGGTTTTAATTTTTCTTTTTACTTTTGGACCAAACTGCTGCTGTTGTGTTTTAATTTCCCCAATTTTCAATTCTGCAGGAAACGGAGGCTCAGCAGGGCCTGGCAGAGGGTGAACAAGAACAAAGTGAGGAACAAGATAACAAAAATGAAGATGAGAAACTCATTAAAAAGAAATAAAGCATAGATTGCTTACTGTGGTGTTACGGATGAATCCTTATAAAACATAAAACGTTTTTTCCCCCCGAGCAGTCTCCACCTCTCAGAGCCATTCAGAAGATGTGAAAGAGGAAAGCTGCAGTGAGAAGAAGCCAGATAATGTATGTTGGCAATGAAATAGAAACTTCCGATTATATTTAGCTGCCAATTTTAATACGTTCTGTTATTAGTACTTCTCTTTTATGTGGAAATCTATTTTTGATCAGTCTGCGGAGCAGCAAGACCCAGAGGCAGCTCCAAAGAAACGGAGGGGACGGCCACCAAAGGCAGCTGCTGTTGCTGCTGCCGCCGCCGCAGATGATTCAGGTAAATAAAGAAGAAAAATAACAGAGCAAAACATTTAAAATATTTTTTAGCTCTATTTATGCAATCCGCGCACTCCCTCAAAAGAACAAAAACAAAATTGGGTTTGATATTTTAAAATCTCTACTTTGATGTGCCTAATAACTTTGATGAAGTTAAGCTGTTTGTGTTGTTAAATGATTTTCAAGACGTCTCTAAACTGACTTTTGCATGTTAAGCTTTAAATTTTAACAATTATTTCTATAGTTAAAAAGGAGAGTGAAAAGGAAAAGGAGCAAAATGATGAAGAGGGGGAGGAAAGCGACAACAAAGAAGACGGGGAGAAGGGAGTTGCAACCAAAACAACGACTCGGTCTGCAGCTCGCCTCGAAGCCGAAAGGTAATTTTAAGTTTTCTCTAATAAATTAACTGTAAAGATCAGCCTCAGCCATGGGTCCCTTTTTCTTAAATCTGCTGGAAAGAGCGAAAGCAAAAACGGACCCGTTCATCTGTGGTGGTACACAAATATCTGATCAGTGAAGGTCTTAATATCTTCAGACTGAAGAACCCATTGACGTCGTTTCATCACATTTAATGAGAGCAGGGAAGATTTAGCACTAAAGCAATAATTTTGTTTTACTGCTCCTCAGAAACAAGCCAAGTAAACCCTCCACCCGGGCGAGTCGACAGAGCGGTAAAGAGGAGACCACAGCTGGCACACGGTGAGTCCGTCTCATTGAGGTTCAGCAGCACCAACGAGCTTTCAGGAGCAGGCGACCAAAAGTGACTGCAACCGGATGCCGTTTCTCCCTAAAAAGAACATTTTATTCAAACGCTTTCCTGGAACCTCGCGTTATTAGTTCCCAGAATGAAAAGAATAAATCTGTCCCGTGAACTGTAGGAAAACAGGTTAAACCCGAGCCGAATTTTTTGATCGGCTTGCTAATGCTTTTTGGAGTCTTTCAAGTGAGAAGCTGTCTATTCCTGTTTTTTAGGGAAAAGAAGTCAAAAATTATTTCTTTTGAGTTTTTCCTGAATTTTCTCTCAGGGGAAAAACCCGCTAATCTTAACAATTATTTGACGCATTCATCTTCAAGTTCAGCTTAGAAACATTAAAAAAGTTCAATACTTAAAAAAAAAAGAAGCAGTTTTTGTTCCAATATTTTTCCTGATTTATTTATTTTATTTTTGTCATACTTTTTTTTACATTAAAGTTGTACATTAATGCTGGAGTCAAGACCGATTTAGCTACTATCAAGATGTCTGACATTTATTTCTTCTTTTTATTCAAAGAATTAAAAGAGTAATATGAATCCAACATGTAATAAATTGATCATAGAAGGTGTAGAATAACAACATTCAGTCAGAAATGCATACAAAGTTCAGGATTTTATGCAAAATAACAGTTTATTGGCATTATTAGGCCATCACTTGTATTCAAACTAAAGTTTAAAATAAAGACATGAAATGAAGAGGCTGTGTGTTATTTGCATTGAATGCACTGCAATAAGGCATGTTTTATGCAGGTCTAAGCATACATTGAAGACCACTGCATTAAAGTCACATATTTCATTAAAACTAAAAGTAGACTTATTTCCTCACGTCAACAAAGTCAAAAAAATATTTTTTGTCATTGAAGAAACTTTATGATTCTGGTTGTGATTGGAAAGATTGCATTTTTATGGTAAAATACATTTTGATTATGTGATTCTTTGTGTCTTTTGAGATTTTTTTTTTTCTGCTGGTTTTTAGAGCAGATTTTTATTTTCTTTATCACAGTTATCTTTCTTTACTCTCGATCTGAAACGGCTTCTTTGAGGGAATTGGTTTCTGGCAAAACTTTGTTATTGTTGTTGTTTCAGTCCATATTTTTGGTGGAAAGTCTTCAGTTTGTGTTCATGTAGCAGGTACTGAGCGACTTCTTCACAAATAACCGTTGAATTAACAAACGTACCTACACTCCGTCCTTGTTTCCCTCCTGCAGCGGGACGAGGGCCCAGGGTTCAGCCAAGGGGGGCCGTAAACCGGAGACTAGCCCCCCTGCTGTGCGAGCACGGGGAGGACAGAAATCAGAGGAGCCCCCTTCGAAGAGAGCCAAACGCTGAGACCTCTGACAGCGGTGGAGCAGCGCACCCCCTCAGTGTTGTTTTTACTCCGCTTATTCAGAGACTTTCGCAGTCAGTCGGCGTTTTGAAACTGTTTGTGCTTCATTGACTGTCAGTATCGAAAGCCTCTGGATGTTATTATGCACTCTGCTCTGATGGCTGAGTGTAAACCAGAGGATCAGTGAGGAATCCCTCAGAATGCTTTCTGCTGCCGCGCGCCCATATGGTTCGGATCACACTCATCATTCCACGGTTTATTCAGTAATTCCCAGTGAACCGGAGCATTTCAGACCAATCAAAGGCCTAATGTGCAGCCGAGCTGAGCTTTGAGATAAATAGGCAGCATCAGAATTAACTGTCAGTCAGCAGAGAGGCCACATCTCAGTCAGACGTCTGTTACCCCGACACACACTTGGTGCTAAAAGCACCCAATCTTTGCTGTGCGTTTTATTTCTTGTTATTCATTCTGTGAATGAAAAGTAAACAGATTTCCCATCACTTTTTTCTTTCTTTCTTTTTTTTTTTTTATATAGCCACTAAAAAAAAGTATTAGTAAAAGAGAGCTGCAGGAGTTTTGATGTAACTGTTGGCATTTTTAACAGCTGCTGCAAATAAAATACAGTTTTTATGCCATAAATCCCAATAAACACATTTGTTTCAGGATTGTAAAGTAGTCGGTAAGAGATTTGTTTTGGTTGTTATGTATATTCACTGTTTTTATAATTTTTTTAGTTGTTTTGTTTTACAATAAATTCTCATCTGGACCTTTTTTGTGAATATCTGCAGATATTTACGTAGTTTTCTTTTTGTATTTATTGTACTAACTTAAGAGAGAAAATATAAGCAACCACTCTATTCACAACATTAACATATCAGTTTATGTTTGAAATGGGATAGGAAGAAGTGCAAAATTATTAATTTCTATCCAAGTATCTCAAAATCAAAGTTGTTCCCGTCTCATCGTGTTGAAGGAGCCATCAGGCATCCTACTTGTTAAAACATTCAACATTGGTCTTAAACATGCCTAACTTTAACATGAAATTACAAGTGACATTTTGTTTTCCTACTGCAAAGAGACATTGTACAACAGACACAAACATGACATGTCCATCAAACCCCCAACTAAATGCCATTTGTAGTAAAATGTCTTTAAATCTTATTTTAAAGTGGGTGATGTTATACATTCCTGTATTTATAGACTGAAGCTATTCCCCAGTATCACTCCACAGATGCGTTCAGTCGTGTATTTCTTTACACACATCAGACAAACATCGCCTGATTAGCTCATAAATGCCTCATAAATTTTCACTGAATTCATAGTTTACAATGCCAAAAGCTCTCGTATACTTTTGAACTTCTCCGTGTTTTGTCACAAACTTGAATGCATTTTACTGGAATTGGATGTGAAAAACCAACACAAAGCTGTGCACAAACGTGAACGGGGAAGAAAATCATATCTGGCTTTCAAAATTTTTACTAGTAAAAATCAAAAGGGGCACATTTATATTCCATCCCATTTAACAGATATATTGATGAAACATCCTTCACAGTAACTACAGCTGCTTGTTTTGGTTTTATTGTCTCTGTAACAGGACTCTCCCCCTATGTGTTTGCAGTGTTTCCTGCATGACTTGTGGCAGGCAGACAGCAAACAGGACTTCTTAGAGCCCTGGATCAGCAACAGTTTTCCTCTTTGCACTCTTCCACAGCGGTTGGGCTTTTAGTGGTGAGAACTGTGGTTCTTTTGAGCTCCTACGCGGTCTTGGCTTTCTCTCTCATTGTCCAGCCTGTATGGAGTTAATTTCCTGCCAAAATGTTGCAAACTAATAAAGCATTATAAACTGTCCTCAAACACTACACACACATAATAAATTTTCTGTTGTAAGATTACCTAAGTCTAGTTCTAATAAAACATATTTCAAATAAAATGAAATATGTAGAACATATTTTATTTGTGTGCAACATTTTGGCAGGAAATTAACTTTGTAAGCCTGTCTGCTTAAGCGGATGTGAGATGGTATGTAACTTTTATTTTTTTTTTAAAGAAAGTTTAAAAAAAATATTTGTTAGAATTATCATTGTCGTAATTGTACAATATGAGACAAATCTGTGAAATTTTTTTAGCTCTTCTGCTTTCTCCTTGTAGACCTGGTGTTAACTGAATAAATACACTGCTATATCAGAAACAACCAATCGGAGCCAGTGGGTGGGTTTTAGCGCTGTCACTCACACTCATGTACGTACTGCTCATCTTCCTTCCCCTCAACCCCTTCTCTCTACTGCTGCAGCTTTTCCATGTCGGCAAAGCCTACCATGAATGCTAAAGCTAGCTGTCCCCTGATGACGGCTGATGAAAGGTTCTCCTGTAACTGTAAGTTGCTTCTCCGTCATTGGTGCGAATACGTGAGCTTGATTGACAGCGATGAGACCTTCCTCTTGGTTCTGATTGACTGTTTTTGACTGGAACCGGTGTATTTATTCAGATGGAAATAGTCACGCTGGGAGGAGGTGGACAGCTCAATCAGTCCACCTCCTCCCAAATGTTGCAAACAAATAAAGCACAGATTCAAGAAAGAAAAGGGAAAGAAGACCACACATTATTTTCACACATTATCCCTCTCCTGTCATGATATAGTGACAGTCTTAAAATGTAAAAAAGTATATTTTCGTAAAGATTACATACTGTAGCTTTAAACTACATACTGCAGCTGTTTCTGATGCTGTTCAGAACAAACCTCAAAGACTTTCACATAAGAGATGGATTTATACAAATTGACTCTTTCCTGATTCGGTGACTTCTGATGGCTATCATTAGCACTGGGTTTTATTTAATGGTATCAGATTTACAGGGGCCGCCGACTACATTTGCTTGAAAAAGTTAAAGGGGGCTTATTATTACTTTTATGAAGATTTAGTTTTTCTCTGTGAAAAGATCAAACGGCGACGCTGATTTATTTTTATTAATTTGCCCTCATTATGTCTGAAACATTATACTCTGTGTTTCCCCAAATGGCTGTGCTGTGTGCCGTGTGCAAATAAGCAACGACCTTAGCCAATCACCTCTGTGCAGAGGAGAAGAGAGGACATTCCTGCCTGCTAATGGAGGATAAAACTGACAAACTCCGAGTGAAATATTCCACCATCATTAACACATTAGAAGCCTTTAATCGCTGCACCTGAACCTTTAGGATCCAGGAGGGAGGGGATGAAAAGCCAGAATTGGACGTTTTTTCCAGCCATTCCTGTGGGCTTGCAGGTTTTTTAGTCGTTAAAGGTGTACCTCTCTCAGGTATTTCCTGATTCTGCAATCCAAGCTCTAAAATATCAGACCAACAAATTAAATTAAAAGGCTTGGATTAGGTTTTGCTCAACCACAAGGTTTGGCAGACAAACACTGCACCTTTCACTCACTCATGTCATTACTGCACGTTATTTACATTGTAGTCCAAATTTTTTTTTGGATTTTTTTCTTTGTCATCCTTGCCAAAGAAGGTTTTCTACACCTATATTTAGGGCACACAGACAGATTTATGGGTCACCATTTTTATAAATGGATTATAAAAGGACCTCACAGCTAGAATAGGATTTAAAGGGGAGCATAAAACGCAGCAAACCGGGACCAAAATATAAATCAATGAATTTAAATTATTTTCTTCAGACTGGAGCTACTTTGTAAATGTCGATTCCATTTTTTACCCATTCCAACCACAAACTTCTATGAATTTTGCTCAGATCTTATGCAATAGACGCAGGCGGGGGACGCTCAAGTCCTCGAGAGCAACCACTCTGCAGTTTTCACGTCCATCCCTTCTCCAACACGCCTGATGCATGTGGCCTGCTAACGAGCCACTCGTCTGAGACAGGCGTGTTTCAGAAGGGATGCATCTGAACGCTGGAGGATGGTAGCTCTGCAGCACTGGACCAGGGCAACCCTACAATAGAAAAGGATACGTGGATCTCAGTATTTTAGTTCATGCAAAACTGAAAAGTGTGGCATTCAGCGAAGTCAATACTTTGTAGAATCATCTTTTGGTGCAATTGCAGCTGAATAAAAAAATGCCTCTACACTTTTGCATTACTTGAGACAGAAATAACTGCCCATGTCTCTCTTTTTTTTTGTGCAAAATAACATAGTATCAGTCAGGTTGGACGTAAATGTTCTGTGAACATCCATTTTGAGTCCTGCCACAGATTCTCAGTTGAATTTTGGCCTGGAGTTTGACATGTAGATCAATATGTTTTCATCATAACCATTCCATTGTGTCTCTGTAAGATTTGACTTGTTAATTTCCTAATGAAAACAACAATCTCTGCCACAGTCTGAAGTATTTTTAAGCCTCGAACAGCTTTTCTTCCAGGACTGCCATGCATTTACCCTCGTCCGTCTCCTGATCAACTCTGACCAGCTTCCCTGTCGCCTCTGAAGAGAAGCATCTGAGGTGGCATCATGATGCTCGAGATGGTGTACCGAGAGCAAACTTTACTGTGATGTGTGGCTTCATTTCAATGAAGGTTTTCTTCTCACCACTATTTCAAAATGGCCACATTTGTGGAGTGCAAGACAAATCATTGTCCCTGTCAACAAACTGAGGTCTCTGCAGCTCCTCCAGTTACAATAGAGCTACTGGCTGCCTCTCGGATTAGTGCTCTTTTCCCCTTTTAATTCAGAACATACATGGGTATGCTCTTTCCAATTTCACCTGAACTACAACGATGGAAACAGAAGACAAAGTGCAATATTAAACAGAAGAAACTGCCTCACAGCTCTTTCCCCTCCTCAGCAGGTCTGCAGGTGGTAACTGTATAGTTTATGCAGCAGAGCTGTGAAAAGATGGCGGTTTCGCATGGCTGTCAACTAGAATCGAGCTAACTTTTGGTTTGAGCGCCGGGGATCCCCGAAGGCGACTGCAGGGGGAACAGAGGGGCTCTCTCCTGCCCCTGTTTGTCTGCTCTGGGAGTGGTCTTTCCTCTACTGGGGATTTGCCCCAGCCCACTGGCACTAAATGCACTGCTTTAACATGGAGCCACTCCTCTTACAAAACATAAAAGTTAACAGGTGTTTAATGTCAAAAGAGTTTAATACACCAGTCTTAGAAATAGCCAGCGACAGGCAGCAGGGAGGAATGGTGACGTTGAGGTTTTTAGCTTCTTTTTTAAGAAGTAAAGAAGCACAGAAAAATACGTTAGAATTTTGTTTTCTCACGGCAGTGTGGAGTGATGTTCTATGCAAAGTGTCTGTAACTTTTCTTTTTACAGTCGTGTAAACAATATGTGTTACTTCTTTGCTTCATAGTTCATAAGAAACGTATTATTTAGGCTTTTTTGTTTTACTGCTGCTGGCACTTTCAAATGCCATTTTCAAATGCTTTATATGTTTTCTATTAAAGCCATTTTCTTTTCAAACACAAATTTCTTGTTTTATTTTACTCTGGCCAACTCAATATGCAGAGTGCAAAAAAATCTATTAATGGAATAGATTGAATTCAAGCAAAAGAACTATGCATAAGATGGAAAATGAACCTGAAAACACCCTGCAATAAAGAAAAGTTAAGAATTTTCTTGAACAGTCTGTTCCAAATTTATGGAGAAATCCAGGAGAAAAAACAAGTAGTCCATTGGCAAATAACAAAAACATTACAAAAAATAAATTTTGTAGCACAAGTGTTTTTCTATTGATAAAATGCAAGAAAATACTCAGAGATCTTGTAAAATGCACATATTTTATTGCTTTTAAATTGAGAAAAACTGCAGTTCTATATCAGTTTTGGGCAAAGTTATTAAGAGACTCTTCAGAGGGCTTGAAGGGCCACATGTGGTTCCAGAGCCACAGGTTGAAGACCCCTCATAAAACCATAGCTGCAATGGTTTAGATTACAGCATATTCATCTGAGACAATGTCCTAGTCAAAGCCTAGACCTAAATTTGGTTGAAAATCTGTCGCACAAATTGATATTTACAGAATCTCATCATCCAACCAATGTGAGTTGAGTTACTTTGCAAAGAAGAATGAAAAAAAAAACCCACATATGCCAAAAATATTAATTTGGAAACATTTTTGAAAATTATATATGATTGGCTGTCTACAATTATGTTCTACTTTGTTGGCCCCTCTAATATGCATTGCATGTGGTCATAATGTGGCAAAATGGCAAAGAGTTCATGTGATATGAATCCTTTTGCAAGGCACTGTTTGACATCCTCAGATTAGATCAATTCTGCAGCAGCGTTGTTAGTCATGAATAAATGTTTAGTTTTCTTGTGTCTTGTTAACTCTGCTGTATCCGAAAAAAGGAGGTGAGTTGGCTTCAGCAAAAAGTGAAAAATGATCAAAACAAAACAGAGACAAATCTTCACCTGTCATGTTTCTGTTTTGGACAGCCTGGGCAGGTTTAAACTTTTTTCTTCTTCTTCTTTCTGCATTCCACAGAAAAGGTGATTAATCAGTTCCACAAACTCAGTCCCTGAATAAGCAGATCGAGGCGCTGCTGTTCCTGGGACACTTCTGAGAGAGATAAATGCAGCGCTTGCATTCATGAAACAAAAACTGCAGCTGCTGTCTCCGACTCCCACTTCACAGTGTGAAAAAGAAGAGAACCTTAATATCTCAAGAATTTCTAAATGGCCCTTGAAGTATCCATAACCACATCCACTCCCGTGCCCAAGAGTGATATTTTTTTTGCATGTGACATGAACCCGGTGAAAGGATTTGAAGGACATCTTTATTTAGGCGTGAGCGGAGGAGAAAAGAGTCCTGAGTAGGCAGCCAAAGGCCCTTCAGAGCCCGGGAGCCTTTCATGATGTGCTTGAGCTGCATGCATTATGTGTTGCATGCCAGAGTCTGATGGGAGCTCGTTTGTCAGCACGACGGAGGTGAAAATAAACTATAAATCATGCCTGTGCTATCTACACACATTAATTGGACTGTAACAGTGAGGAGCTTCTGCTCTTGTGTCTGCAGTTCTGCAGCCATTGTTGGGCTGCTTTAAAAAAGCTTCCAGGAGACAGAGGATCCTTCTCTCCGCTTGAGTCTTGCTTCCATTTGCTGCTAAGTGTTCTGTCTCAAGTGCTTTGCCATTTTAAAGCTCGGTTGCATGCAAGGATCATTATTTCTTTAAAAAAAAAAAAAAGAAGCTTTGGTCGTAGCTTCAGCGACTAAAACTGCACTTAGAGCTGGCAGTAAGCCCCCACTTTCCAGTGCTGAAGTTGATCAAGTGTGCGATCAGACATCTGATGAGAAATCTAGAGGGCGTTTGGGAGCATTTACTGCAAATGACTCCTGGCACTGCCCTCTCTAATATTGCTCCATCTGATCACAATTTGGCATCAAAAGGAAGAGGGAGGCTTGGGTATAATTTGGGGCATTTCTCCTTTCTTTTTTTTAATACTACACAAGAGGAAAAAGAAGAAAATCAAAACCTGTCATAAACACAGCCTGAAGAGGGGAGGAAACAGACATTACCAGAGTACATGATGTGCTGCTGCATCGGGTGAGATTTTTTTTTTAAATCAGAGGATTAAAGTTAACAGAAGTGACAAGAAAACATGAGTCAGGATGGCAGAGGTGAAAGTAATGGCGTAATTTGCCATTAAAGTTTATTTCTTTACTGGAAGCGTGGCAGGAATCTCACCTCAGAGTTAAACTGAATGTGAGCAGCCAAAGAATCTGGAAATATCAAAGGATTCATGTCATCAGTGGTGGCGGTGGGGGATAAAATACACAGTTTCCTGGCATTGCCATTATGAAATAAATGTCTAATGTTTCCAGTTTCATTCTACTGTTGACGTTTCTTATTCCTACCACCAGAGGGAGCCAGCACACACAAAAGACCCAGTTGGTTCAGGTTTTCTGGAGAAGGGACCTCAAGAATTTCTCAAAAGGTTTGGGTGGTTTATATTTTTTTTTCCACTCTTACGTATATTGTTGACATTTTTGAAAGATTTGAAACTTATAGCCTAATAAAAATATATGTCACTCCATTGTAAACGATGCGGAATCTTTTTTCTAGAAAGATAAAATTAAATAAATTGAAACATGACAGTGAATAAATTGAAAATATATGTTTCATCTTAGCAAGTGTTCGTCGTCTGTTTCAACTACAGAACAAAAAATATTACTATACTTATAATCACGGCTCTCATTTTTGGTTTTTAAGTAACATAAAAACGACATTTAAAATCACAATAAATTGTTTAAATTGCTGTAATGTCATAAATGGGAAAAAAAGAAAAGAACATTATTTGTGGCCATTTAATAAATATATGCAAATCACACGCATTATCATTAATAATAAAAAATGTATGCCATCACAAATCTTACAAAAACGTGTATTTAAATAAGAAAAACTTGATCATAAACCAAAAAAAGTTTTATTTATCTTTTACTGCTCCATTTAATGTTTAACATAAATATACAGTGTGTTCCTGTATATTTACAGCAGTGTTCCTGCTCTGCTTTTATTTGATGTGAATATTTAATACTGGAAGATAAGTCTGTGGTCGGTGTGGAGGAATCTCAAAAATAGATTAAACGGGTGACGGTAACCATTACATTTTGAAATTAATTCATAAGTTTTCCAATGAGAGTAAAACACTGTTGGCTCATCCTATCATCTGATTAAGACAAGAGAGCAGCGCGACATTTTTATTATAATTATTTTTTTAAATATAAATTGATTCACTATTTAAGAGAAAGGGGAGTGATTGTTGGAAATACTACAATAAAGCAGACAGTAAGCACCATGACGTTTTTAATTCGGTTTACACTGAACGGCGATGCCGGCTCAAGAGAAGAAGAAGAAGAAGAAAAAGAAGAAGAAGAAGAAGTAGAAAAAGAAGAAGAAGAAGAAACCAAGCTGCTGTTTACATTTCCTGCCACTTACTGCTGCTCTTCCTCGCAGTGAGGTTCAGCTCAACCAGCGGTGCTCTGCTCCACATCACCAGGATGGCCTCACATTGTTGGACATCTCCCACTTTTCCCAGTTTATAAAGCGGCGGCGGGTCAGGGAGTCTGGGTTTAGAACAAGAAAAAACAAGAGTATTGCATTAAAAAAAAAAAAGTGTACAAAGAAATGACCAAGAAAAAAAAAATCTAAGCATATTCCAATAGTGGTCAGTAGAAAATGGGTGTGATGTTGGCCTTGGACGGGATGAGGAGTTCCTGATAGAACAAGGGCAGGGTGTGTGAAGATGTCCAGATGTATCTGCGGTTTGTGTTTCCCACCAATTTCAGTTGTATTTTTTTTAATTTTTTTTATTTTTTATGTTGCGGTGACAGACTTTTTATTCCCAAGGAGCCTGCAGTCCTGAGACAATGACTCACAAATCTATGCACCATTATAATTCGTGTTTATCCCACACAGGAATCCAACGTAATATAATTATTGTTTATATAAGAAGTCTGCCGCTGATTTGGAGTGAAATTTTCACCATCTGGGATAAAAAAAATGCAAAGTTAGTTTTACTATGTCTGGTCAGACAAGACATTACGGACGTAAAAGATGTCAGAAAATAAAAATCAGAGAGGTATATTATATTGAGTGGCCACTAGATGGTATGATCTGTCGGCTTTGGACGAGCTGACCTCAGATCATTTTCTTTGTAATTCAGCATAAATTCAAACTCAGCACGTCTTATTATCTATTTAATTCCCATGAGTTTTGTGCAGGCTATGGCATCAATGTGATGCCGACTTTATTTAAGGAGTGCTGGGTGTTTTTCCCCCTGAGATTTACGTTTCAAAAAACTATTTAAAATATTTTCTAAAAGACGAGCAGCAGGAAACGAATTAACATCATTTTTTGAAAAATTTACAAAACATTTGAAGAACACAGACGGTACTATTGTGTCAAACAAGTGTAACATATATACAATTTAATTTAAAATTGTGTTGTTAATAATAATAATAATAATAATAATAATAATAATAATAATAATAATAAATAATAATTTTATAATTTCCCTCAGTTTAATTAATATATTTCATTTTAATCAAACAGGTCCAGGTTCTGTTTGTATGTGTTAATAAAGGCTTAATAAACAAAACTTAAATGTGGCACAATAACTCTGAATAATAATAATAATAATAATAATAATAATAATAATAATAATAATAATAATAATAATAATAATAATAAAATCATTGGCCTCCAAACATGAGGCCAGAAATGATTCGCCTAAATCAAATGCCTTTCCAGAAAGGCGTGAATGAAGCAAAGCATTTGGATCCTAATTATGCGGTCATTTTATTATGCACTGCGCACTTACACAGGGAAACCCTGCGGTTTGCAAATGCGCCTAGTTTTTAATCAGACGCGTCCTGCTGTAATTTGGTGGCGGTTTAAGCTGTGAAGGGCGGAGAGTGGAAGGTCTGGATGTGGATCTTCAGGACAAATATTCACATTTCTAGATTCCGGGATGTCGCTTTAGGCAACATATAATGTATTTGTATATTCTTATGTTTATAGTCTATTAAAAAACTCTGTTTTTCCTCTTTCTAAAACATTTCCTCAGTGCGCATTTTTACGCATCTTTGGGTCGCCACTTATGATCTGACGCTTTAATGATATTTCCCCCTCCTTAATTGAGACACCCCGCAGTCTACAGCTGCATTCAGGCCCATATTATCAGTGCACATGTTAAGGTCTACCTGTTTTTTTTTTGTTTGTTTTTTTTTGCTTGTTTTTGCAGCAGCACTTTGACTGCGATGCAGGTTAAACAAAACACAACAGACACCGAGTAATCCGGAAAGCATCTCCCGCTTTGTTGCGTCAATTCTAGACTTGCTTCCCAGTTTAAAGAAACAGTCATATTAGGCTACCCACAGCTGTCAAAATGATGAAGTGAAAATCTTTCACAATAATAATAATAAAAAAACTCCTGTGCGTTTATTGTAAGAGTGATGTTGGATTAAAGCGATGTGGAGAAACCTGGATAATGCTTTCACATATGTTTTATTATTTTATTGTGATATTTGGATTGTTTTATTTTTCTCTCTGAGCTTTGATGTGTCTATCCCATAAAATGCTCAATTCTGACAATTACTGATTGTTTTTACATGATTTCAAAAATATCCAAACTCAACCAACAAGCAAAATCCATTCCTGCAAAGATATAGTTTGATCGCTGATTTGGAGAAGTGTTTTGTTAAAGAAATAGATGAAGATCCAGCCTGCTAGTCACTTCAGGGTCCAATAATTTAAAAGAAAAAGCTTCCTTTAAACTTTTCTTAACTTTCCCCCACCCGAGTGAAGGCAGCATGACGTCATGTACGCAGTGACCAATCATTAAAAAGGCTTTCCTCCAGTTTAGCCAATAGCCGTCAGAGGGGAGTGCATGTGAGTCACAGGTGAGGCTGTTTGGTTGAAAAAATGGGCAAAAAGGGCCGGAGTCTGGAAAGAGTCTGAGCTGATGGCAGATCTGTGCGGTGGATAAGCATCGCGCCAGCGGGTTTTTTGCAAAATCTCCTCTTCTTCTGCGGGAATGAGAGCGGAAAGCAGCGCTGGAGGGAAACAGTTCAGCTTGAGCAGAACTCTTGCGAGGGAGCAGCCTAAAATGTGGATGAACTGACATTTCCTCCTCCGCCAGGGCTGATTACTCAACTTAAAACACCGAGCAAAGCGTCGCTCCCCTTGGAAAAAAAAAAATGGCCGTTCGTGGCAACTCGCTGATGCCTTTTTCCATCCAGGCCATCCTGAACAAAAAGGACAGCAGCAGACACTTACCAGAGCTGGACGTATGCTTCTCCAAAGCGGCGTGTTGGAAAATATTCGGAGAGATGAACGACGAGTCCGGGAGGACCGACGAGGCGTCCTGTGTGCGGACAGAGCAGAAAAGCTACGACTCGGACTCCGGACTCAGCGACGACAACGACGGAAAGACTCCGGCCATGCGCAAGGCGGAGAGGGACGGCGAGCCGGGGTCAGATGTGCCGGAGGAGAGCCTGCAGGAGGAGACGGACCATGAGTCTGCGGCTGCGGAGAATGCAAAGAGTGACAGTGAGCCCAACAATACTACGGGTGGGTAGGCCTTTAGAAGACGCGCATACGTGCGTAAAAACACCTAAATGTGTCACAGGGGCTGTTTTTGAGTTAGAAGCTGCAGATTTTGAGTCAAACTGCGTAACAATTGTTAATAATAGATGTTTTGTTTTGTGGGCAGAGATGAGTCGACCACGACGGTCGTTTAGGACACTGAACCTAATTTGCAAAGACTTCTCCACATCCTGCTCGCTTTTACGCACGAATTCTTCTCTGTTTACGCTTGATTATAAATGGGAAGTCTGGCACATTTTTAAGCCTCTCACTATGATATCTATGTTTTCTGTATTAATATTCATTTATACTTTAAGATAGAATTGCGGAGTTCATGAGACGTCTTTTTGTATTATTATAATATTCTACAAATCTTCTGGATTAATTGGAGATGTCTCCTTATAACGGAACAATCTTAAGATAATTCAATTCAATTTAATTACCTGAAGTCAAATCATTTGTTTATTACAAAAAAAACACACACACACAAAAAACAAACGAAGGACGTAAATTATTGCTGAATATCAGAAATTACATGCACGTCCAATTTGTGCGTCTTCTCCGCAGACTCCAGCAACACAGACGAGAAGAACCTGGAGCAGCCCAAGCAGCGGAAGAAGCGCTCCAGAGCCGCCTTCTCCCACGCACAGGTCTTCGAGCTGGAGCGCCGCTTCAACCACCAGCGGTACCTCTCCGGGCCCGAGCGGGCGGACCTGGCGGCCTCCCTGAAACTAACAGAGACACAGGTCAAGATCTGGTTCCAGAACCGCCGCTACAAGACGAAACGCCGGCAGATGGCCGCAGACTTGATGGCATCCACCCCGGCGGCCAAAAAGGTAGCGGTGAAGGTTCTAGTGCGGGACGACCAGAGACAGTACGGCCCCGGGGAGATCCTGCGGCCCCCGCTGCTCTCCCTGCAGCCTTCCTACTATTACCCGTACGCGTACTGCCTCCCTGCGTGGACACTGTCTGCGTGTGCGGGGAATCAGTGAGAACCCTGAGACTTTTATTTATTATTCATTTGTTTGCTTCTCTTCCCGGGAACCAACATAACTTTACGGTTTGTTTTTTTGACAAGAAGAAGAGCCCTGAGGGGAAAGTTAATCAGCTCTGCGTCCCTGATTTGTCATCGGGTTGTTCCTAGACTTTTTTTTACACTCTCAAATACTTTAAATAATATTTTAGTAAGAGTCTGTGTCTGATCTGCAGATGTACTTATAAACTGTCTGGAATGATATGAAAAACTGATCTATGTCATTTTATCTCGATGCTGGGACCCCCTCAAGAACCATACAGACTTAAAATGACACCTTATATGATTTTACATGCGCCTTCCTACCTCTGCAGTGATTGGAAATAGATATATTCCATTGACATTTTTTAAAACGAGCAACTCTCTGTTAGAGATTGTGTTTGGGTTTTTTTTTATTATTAATTTTTTGCTGTGTTTGTAAAGGTAAGATATTTAAGCACTTTTGAGCATATATGTCATTTTTCTTCGTGTAAAATGCATGCAGCGCGCATGTGCGGGTTCGGACTTAAAAGAAGGGCTTGTTGGGCCTGAGAGTGGCGCGAAGCGACTTCTGACTGAAATTTGCATGTTTTTGTGTTGAATGGTTGTTTAGATCGAATAACATTAAAACATATCAGGCATTAATTATTGAATCTGGATGCGATTTTTTTGGTTTTGCGTTCTTTTACTGGGAGCAACGTAAAAAACAAGGATGTTTTCTAACATTTTGGAGCGTTATTCCATTTTTACGCACACATTAATTTGCAACGTGGTCAGGTAAAATGTACGCATGATCAGTAATACTAATTACCAGTTCTCGACATTGTATTCTTTAGTTTATTCTATGCCCATCTGAGGTGACCAGGGCATTGAACTGATTTGGTTAAATCATTTTCATGCCTTGAACTGGGTTTTCTGTCTCCTCCAGGGGAAACTCCCGGGGCTTGATATTAAAAACAAAACAAAAACAATGATTTACTTAGTAAATAAAGTGTAATTTATTTCACTCTCTCGTCTCTTTACAACACAATCCCTCAGATATTTTATTTCACCTGAGCCATGGTGGCTTTCCTCCTGTCACACCATGATGAATAGCTCTGCAATTCCTGCACAGGCCGAACTGACAGCTACCTTTACGGCTCTATGTCATCACAAGCAGAGGAGTATTCCGGGGTTAAGGAGGCCCATGTCACTTCCCCTACATTTAAGAACAAAGAATAGGTTTCTCGTTTTGCCCTTTGATCGCCCCCCACCCCCCACCTTTATGATAAAGAAACGTTTAACCGCCTCTTTCTTCGCGGATTGAGGTTTTTATATTGGAACTGAAATATTGCAGGAGTCGCGTAGGCTTGTTGTTTCGAGTATATTTACAGCCTGGGTGTTAAGTTGAGGTCAGAAGGGAGCTGCCGTGCAATACTCCCTCATCTTTGACCTTGTGAAGGCTTATTCAATCCCCTACTGACGCTACTTGAGAGCATTGGACCGCAAATCAGTCAAAACGTACTGAAATCCATTTAATATCGCCTGCTTCAGATGGCTGCGTATCAACCGTTTTCCTTCATTTTTGTTGCGCAACAGTCTTAACGCACCGCTGATCTGTTTGATGCAGGCATGCGATCCAAAGCAGCCAACGCATCCTTGGTTGCTTCGGATTTCGAAATGACACACAGTGATGATAGTGACGAGTGGACCGTCCCACATATACCATGTATATGTACCTGCATGTCTATATATATGATACAGGGGGACATATAGGAGCTGGTATTCCTTTCATCCTTGTATTTAGGAGGGAAACACCCCTGTTGGTGTCCATTAACATCCTGTCTTCCCATTGTTTCTTTATTGCGTAAGAATACTGTGGCACAATAATAGCCCAATTTGGACGATAAATGTGCAAATACTCTTACAAAAAAATTATTGGCCGACTTTAATTCCTGCTCAAAATATTTGGGATTTGTGATTATTATTTCCTTGTTTCGCTGCGATACATATTTGTAAAAGAAGATGAAGAAGACAAAAATAAACATTTACACCCCAGGGATCAGCTCTGGTTTGGTTTATGTGTTTATCTTAATTGCCCCTCTGTATATAAAAAAACCCCGAACCTCCTATGAAACCACAAATTCCATTTAAATACTCCAGGTTCAGTTTAACGTGCGTAATTTGGCGCATCATGAGCCTGGGGTCGCGTAATCAAAATTGTTGCTCCATATAAATTATGAACGAGGGATTTAAATCACATAATTATTTTACTGGTCATCATTATTTGATTTTCTTCAACGTTGTTTTTTCAACACAGAGGTCATATAGTCCCGGCACGAATCGGATTGTGAATGTCTTCTTTATCCTGGTGCATATAGTTACGTCTCTGTCTTAATAAGAATCTCCATCCATTTTCTTTCACCCTTGTCCCTCAGTGGGGTCGGGAGGGTTGCTGGTGCCCATCTCCAGCTAACGTTCCGGGCGAGAGTAATAAGAATCTAATTAGTGAAAATTATTAACACTTCTTTATGCTAACTTATATAAAATGAACATATATAATCAAGAGCCCTGGACTTGGGAAGGAGAGCCGCCGTCAAGAAAAATCTGAGAGAAAAGGCAGTCAAGTGTGAAATATTTTTTGTCAAAATGTTTTATCTACATACATTTGAAATATATTTTGATCAGCTTTGAATATTTGTTTGCATTTATAGAGTCATTTGTTTGTAAGTATATCGGTTTATCAGATAAAATAACAACAAGCTGCAGCAGAATAATAGATTTTTGAAATTGAGTCACAACTAATCTTTATCAGTCTTCGCAAAAGCCCATTCACTACAAATACTAATTTATTATTTTATCTAATTCTTACTTCTTTTTTTACTGCAAATTGTTGTTTTATTCCAGATTAAAACCTCATCACGTTTTGAAATGAGCTTCTAAAAAGCATGCCATTGCGCGATGACCTTTCCTTTCCTTTCCTTTCCTTTCCTTTCCTTTCCTTTCCTTTCCTTTCCTTTCCTTTCCTTTCCTTTCCTTTCCTTTCCTTTCCTTTCCTTTCCTTTCCTTTCCTCCTCAGCCATGTGCTTCACAGTTGAGCAGGAGGAGAGTCCTCTTCATCCCCCGTGATTCAACCTCTGGACCACATGGATCACAATTTCAAACAACACTGTCTGCAAAACAGCTGGAGGCTTTAAAAAGAGTTGCACCCAAATACCTCGACAGGACGGACTGTATATTTTTATTTTTAATTCTGTAAATTGGAGGAAAACAAACCATTGGTGGGCATCACACATGGAGTTACAGTGTTATTATTTCACAGCTTGTAGTTTGATAAATTTTGGAGTCCCAAATATAATATTTTTAAAGATTTAAAAAAAAAACTTTTACTAAGGATTAGTAAAAGAATTATATGTCCAAATTCAAATTTAATTTGGACATCTATATTTGATATGATTTGCACCTGTTTATCTTGTAAATTGCCTTAAGAGGGTATACACTGTAATTTGCCACTATATAAAAAGAATAAAGATGGAGAAAATGGAACCCTGAATGCTGTTTGGAGTAAAAGCTGGATTTAAATCAACAAAGCAATTTGTGAATTGTCTAAAATTATTGTATTACTATATGAGAATTTTTTCTTAAGTTAAGCTGCTACAAGTTGTTGCAAAATATTTGTCTTTGCAATGCCAGAAGGATTTATAAAAACCTCTGTATATTTACTCTCTATTGGGCTAGAATCCTTCAGAAAAGCCTGTGAGTTTGTTAGTTCCCTTTAGACTTAATGCTGATGTGAGCCTGTGTGATTCCATTGACATGAAGCAAATCCTTTTTATAAACAGCAACCCAAAGAATTTCTTCTACAGCTTGGGACCTGGTTTCACAAGCAAAATGATTACTTCAAGACTTTTTTTGACTGTCTACATTTTGAGTTCAATGCTTACTTTACAAACTTATTTTGTCACCAAAACTTGATTTATTTAAGCAAAAATGAAACCTGAAAACGCAATAATTCATCCCAGTAAGATTGCTTGTTACATATCACGGTGTCAATATCCCTTAGTAATTGTTTATGTTAGTTAAATATACACTTACTTAGTTTGCAGAGTGATAATACATTTCTGAAAAGCAGAATGCCTGTCTGAATCAAATGTCTTTTTGAATTAAAAGGTTGATTTCAACAGCATTTCAACAGCATGCATAACAGTCATACACCTTTGCAATGGTTCAATGCAAAACCTCAATATATTACTGCCATGTGTGCCTCTGATAGGTTTTCAAATGTGGTGCCCAGATGGAGATCACTGATGGTCCAGGGATGGCGCGCCAAAACCAAACATCCTAACCCAAATTACAGGAGTTTTATTAAGACGTTGTCATTAATGGGTGAGTGGGGGCTTAGGTTACAGTAGGAATGAGTGACAAGTACTCAAAACGTCAGTGCAGGGGGACAAAATAAATAAATAATAGTTGTGTGGGGGAAGCCTTCCCCTCACATAACTTCTCCAGCAACTGCAACCAACTTTCCCCAGCAACTATAACAAACATACCGATAATACAACTGTTTCAGTCCACCCATTTCTTACCCATTCCACCTTGTTTCCATCAGGTTAGGAATACACAAGCATCGGGGCACATACCCTTATGTGAATTCCTCTTATGCACTGCAGCCACTTCCATAAAAGACATCATTTATTTAGATTGTTTCAAGTCTGCTTTTTGGGTTAAAAGATTATTTTTTTTATAGAAGACCCCCATGACCCTATAAAGTTAAGCAGGTGTAGATAATGGATGGATAGATCACTTTTTCAAACATTTTATTTGTATTTACTGAATTTATTGATTTTACACTACCATGATTTACTACACAATACTGAGAAGTTCAAGAATTTCATTTCAGTACTATTTCTTGTACATGACAATAACTTTTATTGAACTGAACTGACTTGCCAAAATGTGTTATTTACAAAGTCAAGCTGAAATGTATCCCTCAGGGGCACCCCGAGTTTTCAAAAGGAAAGACAAAGTGAAGTTCACATTAATAAAACCAAAAGCCATATAAGAATTTCTAGGGCTATGCTACATGCGCTTCCAAAGCGGCGTACTAAAACAAATAAGAAAGGGGACACAGAAAAAAATAGAAAAATAAATTCTCGATTTTTCCTCACTTGTCTTCCATCTTAAAAATCTCATCCATATTAGACTGACCAGCTGGGGCAGTAAATTTACAGGGGTAGCCATCCACCCAATGTCCCCTTTGGTTGTGCCACTAATAGGATTTTCTATTTATTTTCATATTTATTATGTTATTGATTTTTTTAATCAGTAAATGCATTTTATTCCAACACTTTCACCAATAGTTTGCGAAGCCGAAATAACAAGCGGGTAAAAACATTTTATGATGTACATTTACTTCTATAAAGACAAAAGAGTTGTTACTGTGGTCTATAAAACGCTTATAATTTGGTACTTTAATGTTTTTCACGGCACCAAAACTTCATAAAACGTACCCTCCATAAATAGCAAAAATGTATTACAGTTTGAAAAAAAAATAATGATCGAAAATGTGAATTGTAAAACAACTTAAAATCCTGCAGGCTGTAATTATTTTAAGTATTTCTTTGATTTTTAGGTTTTCATTTTTCACTCCCTTACTTTGTCTGGCGTTATCATGGCAACGACAGCACGTCACACACAGCACAGACTGGACCGCACACACGCCGGAGGATTCTGTTTCCGGTTCGAACCGTTTCCTGTGAACACAAAGGGGTTCATGGAGATTCTGACCGTGTTTACAGACTGACATGCCAAGCCGTGGCTTCGAGTGTGTTTCTCTTGTAGTCTGTTTCAGGAGGGAAACGGTCGGGGCAGCGGTACGTTAGTGGATGATACCGAGGGGAGAGCAGCTGCAGTCTGCGTTTGTGAAGTCAAAATGGCGTCTGGTTCTCCAGTCAACTCGGCTTTAATCCATCTGTGATTATTCCGACAGCCGGACAGCTACCTGTAACTGGTTACCCGGGCGTTTCGGACTGACGCGGGTTGGAGCACAGGCAGTGCCATGTCGGACTCGGAGGACGACAGCCAGGACAAGCAGCTCAAAATTGTGGTGGTTGGAGACGGAGCATGTGGAAAGGTGAGACCCATCATAAAACGCACACTGTACCTTTCCCACATTCAGCGTCAGGAAAGGAGGCTGACTTGTGTTTTATTTTCACTCCGACGTGTTGTTTTTTATCGGTAGCTGAACGTTTTAATCAGCATTCAGCTCGTGCTCCCACCGACGCTGCACTGATCACCATGGCGACCGACGCTAACTTAGCTTGACAGGCTAAAACAACGAAGCTAACAGCATTCAAGTTCAGATTAAGCTATTCAGTATGAGGTTCTGTTTGAGATTTCTGTCTCTATAGTCCAGTTAATGCTTAAGATATACGACATAAACTGTCTAAAACATATAATAGGTACAAAATAAAATGCTGGCACAGTTCTGCTTTTGTACCACTTCTGTAAAAGCAAAAGGCAAAGTTTAGCTTTCATATTATTTAATTCATTTTAAATTGACAGCACATGCAAAGGATTTCACCATGTAAATCTGCTAGATTTGGCTACACAGGTTTATTTGTATTCATAATCCCTGGAAGATTGATGGCATAGCAAATAAAAAGAACGAGTGGATAGATAACTCTCATTCATTTATACACAAGTGATAAATAGCAAAACAAAATAATAAAATAAACATAAAGACGATCATGGAGGTACACACTGATTATTAATGTTTAGATGTAATTTGGTTTTTTTTTAGATGAGCTGTAAAGATGGAATAATTAGAGGGATCTCCTGAAGTTGTTCCTAAACAATTTCAGTATTTACAGTTTTGGGCTCTGTTGGTCCAAACACTGTGGGAATAGATGGCCCTTACAGTCACCTTTGATGGTGTCCCCTCCTGTTGGCACTTCTAGACCTCTGACTGATTAAAAAAACATTTTAATAAGGCTGAGCAGGTCACAGTAAAATTCTATACATGAAACAAATGTATTTAAAATGAATAACATTCTAAACATACACAGTGTGTTACTCATGTTAAAATAAGTGGAATGTATTTAGTTTTATTTAATAAGTATTTCTTAAGCTGTCACCTGTAAATCAATTTACTTCTATCTAAACAGAAAATCATAATATGCATGTTGTGCAAAGCTTAAACTATCATTAAATGCAAGTGTCTACACTGCATTTTTGTTAACAGGTTGCTCAGTTACCTGATGCACATGAAAAATGTTTTGGATGAAGAATCTAGAGAGGGTAACAGCTCACTTGATGTTAACATAGTTTGCAGTGTTTAGTAATATGGACAGGATGGCAATAAAGCTTGTTTTTGATTATTAACATCACCTTTACTCAAGTAGTTTTCCATAAAATTAGTTAAGGCAACTGTATGTTTTACAAATATAAAGCCACTCATTTCTCTCAAATGGCTGATAGAAAGGTTCTAATTATCTAACCTGTATGTTTTCTACAATTAGTAGTGTACAATTACATTTTATTTTCTAAATATTTTGGCATTAAGCTAAACATGTCTTCTATAAAGGAATGATAAAACCTTTCTAATTTCAGGTTTTATGTGACATCAATTATGCAAAATGTGTATTTTGTGCCATTAAATCTTACTCAGATCTGTTGCTCTAAACCTCTTAAGTTTGTCTGACCCTTAATCCGTATTATATCCACACAAGAGGATAGTAAATAAGCGTCTCTTGTGCAGCAGTTAAAAAGCTATTACCTGCTTATGTTAATTGTAAAGATTCAATTACCTAAATAAATGTATATTTGACTCGTCAAGCTTCATTTTTAGAAAGATTTTTAAAGTAATGTGTTTTAGCCAACCTTTTTGAGTAAAACTCATGCACTATGCAGTACTACTTGCTGTGTGACAGCTGATAAAGACCTCAGTTTGCTGGGCCCAAATCCTGCAGCTGGTGGTTGCTTTCCATCAGCGGATCTCCTGGCATACGCACATGCAAACTCCATATGCATATGGCCGCAGGGAGAGGCCTCATTTAAGAAAATTCATGTTGCATCAGTTCTTGTGAGGAAATGCCTCTGTTTTCTCTAATTATGACCAAAAATTGGATGGCATTCATAGACTAGTTGTATTAGTTGTGCAAGTTGTTAACATGTATGGCTTATGCTTTTAGATAGCTTTTATTTTCTAAAGCTTAAAAATTTTAAATGCCGTTGTTATGTCCTGTTTAGATTTGTAGCTGATTCACTGTGTTATGTTTAAGCCTTGGAAAAAATAGCCAAGCCTACATTAACAACAGGGGATTTTTTTCTCCTAGTGACATTAAACAATTGTTTGCAGTAAAGCGAGGAGGTTGTCATGACAATTCAGCCACATTTCTTCTTCACTGCATCTCGAATCCCAGACTGAATGTGATTTTAAGACAGGCTTGTCAAGTGCTTTTTTAGCCACACATCCTCTTTTGTGACTAATTTGTCCTTCCTTTTGGGAGATAGAAAATGAGCGTTGCTGTAAAGGCGAGACACGAAGAGAAAAATTAGTGTTCTCATTCCAGAAGGTCGACATTTTCTTCTGGGAGGCACTGCGTTGAGTGGGACACACACACACACACACGCACACACACAACTCCTTGTAGATACGCTACATTAATAACCCCCGCTCACATTGCTCCCAGGTGTCAGCTCGTCTCTGTCTCAATGACTTACCTGCTTGTCTGTTTTGGACAGAAAACAGCAGCCCTGCCCCCCCATTTTGACTAGGCACCCCTGACTGACATCTTGAATGCCGTTTCCCCCCTTATTAATGTCAATTTGCTGAGCAAATTGCAATCGGATCAGTTTTTCTTGGACAGCGTTTTCAGTGGTATTTTAGCTTGCGGTTTGTTGTCCGTTCAGAATATGGAGAGATGTGGAGAGACTTGTGCACCTTAGCGAAATGTTTTTAAAATATGGAATCTCAGATATAGCCAGACTTTTAAGACGCAGGGCTGAACTTACACACTGCTCCATTTTTCAACCTGAGTTAGAAGACTCAGTTTTTCCTCAGTATTTGCTGCTCTGTGATCCATAGGATTAAAAAAAGGAACTCTAGGCACAGAAGAGTAACAGAAGCGTAAACTATTAGCTAGACAACATTTCTATCTGTTGTCACTGTTTGAAAAGTGAAAAGAAGACAGTTTTGTTGAATCACATGATTGTTGTCAATGTTCCATGTTTTTTTTTCTCTCTGCAAGTTTCTGCCTCCAGTTTCCCGGCACTGGTATCATTGGTGACCCTGTGCTGTTCTCTGTCTGTGTGTCAGAATTACGCCAGCTATTGCATTTGCCGGTTAGTTCCATTTGTACCATGAAAAAAAAAAATTAAAACTGTGTTGAAGGAAGAGAGGCAAGCTACTGCAATGCCAAGAGAAATGGCCAAAAGGCCCAACATGAGCATGTGGAATACATTTCTGCAGTCCAGGCTTGTTAGTCTTATGTTGTCACTGATTGTTTGAGCTACTTAAACGGCTGATTTTCTCCTTGTTACGTCAGTCACTCCTAGCAATTTCTTCTTTACACTTGAGACTGAAACACGTTCTTCACTGGGTAGTACTAAAAAAACAACCAGCAAATGTTTTCCAAAAATCAGTGAATAAATATTTTACATTAATTTTAATAGACATATTACTTGTGAAAACTCAGTATGGGCGAAACAGTGAGACTTAGATTTGAGATGCGCTGATCCGGCTTTTTACTGCTGACATTAACATTTTGCTTTCTTTGAAGCCTTGGCCTATGGAGGACCAAAACTGACATAATAATAAATAAAAGAATAAATATATAAATAAAATAATAAATATATATATCTGATATATATAAATAAAAGAATAAACATATCAATAAAAGAATAAATGTATATCCAACATAATAAATAAAAGAATAAATATATTAATAAAAGAATAAATATTTTGATAAGAAATAAAAGCATAAATATATATTTTCTTTTTCATTTCCCCTTACACATGAGTTTCCGTCAAGAAAAAAAGATATTTTGCTTTGATTTTTTTTTTGCTTCTCCCTTTTCTGCTCGCTGTTTTTCCGTTTGCTGTATTTTTGCTGTATTATTTGCTGTTTTATTTGCTCGCTGTATTTCTGCTGCATCGTTATGTTAATGAGGTTGGCTGCCTTATATTTCCAGCTCTTCTTCTATTGGTCAATAAACAGGAAAGAGAACGATCAGTGTACAGATCGATTGTGAATGCCTACCTACTTGGCGCTTTCGGCTTCAGTTCAACAGTCCTGAAGTAGTTAACGCTGTTTCTGGACTCTAAAACAGCTGCCACAAATACGGTATAAAGAGATATCACTATATGCAAACAATTTTTCTTCATCAACATAATCTAAACTGGACAAATTCCTCGCTGATTGATACCAGTTTGACTACGAAGGTACGTGTTTTGGTTTTTTCTAGCTGTTAGTTGATATGCTAGGATAGCAATAGTAATTTGTTAGCTGGCTAACATTACGTAGCCTTTCTGTTTTGGAAATAGAACGTATTTAGACTCTAATCTTAATCAGATTGTTATAGTATAGACTGGGGTTGTCACCCGTCATGTAAAATGCATGATCATATTAAACCCTCCTCACTTACGCTAGTTTCACCACCCGCTAAGTAGCGACATTACCTGTAGCCACAAGTCCAAAACTTGACAGTTAGGCCACATCCGCTGCTCCATCACGACAAACTCTTGCTACGATCAAGACATGAGGAGGAAGACGCTGTCTTAGATAGGTAGATAGATAGATATTAATGTTTCATTGGAGAAATGCGACCTACCTACCTACCTACCTACCTACCTACCTACCTACCTACCTAACTAACTAACTAACTAACTAACTAACTAACTAACTAACTAACTAACTAACTAACTAACTAACTAACTAACTAACTAACTAACTAACTAACTAACTAAAGTTGTAAACCCTGAGCACATACCTGAGCACATACTGTTGAAATAAAATTGATATGCCTTTTGTAAATAAATTTTCTCTATCAATGACTTAAATTGTTAATTGTGGTAATCATGTGTAATGTAGTAGCCATGTACAGTGTTTAATATAATTATTAAATAGATGTTTTAAAGAAACAGCCACAAACCTTATGTCTTTGGTCCACAATGACAGCTTTAATTTTAGCATTTACTCTCCTCCACATACTTTGTTGCCAGATGTGTAAAATTTACAAAAATAAGCAATTTAAATGTAAAAGTTGCACATACAGGTACTTCTAAAAAAATTAGCATATTGTGATAAAGTTAATTATTTTCCATAATGTAATGATAAAAATTAAACTAATATATTTTAGATTCATTGCACACCAACTGAAATATTTCAGGTCTTTTATTGTTTTAATACTGATGATTTTGGCAAACAGCTCATGAAAACCCAAAATCCCTGTCTCAAAAAATTAGCATATTATGAAAAGGTTCTCTGAACGAGCAGTTAACCTCATCATCTGAATCAACAAAGTAACTCTAAACACCTGCAAAAGATTCCTGAGGCTTTTAAAAACTCCCAGCCTGGTTCATTACTCAAAACCGCAATCATGGGTAAGACTGCTGACCTGATTGCTGTCCAGAAGGTCATCATTGACACCCTCAAGCAAGAGGGTGAGACACAGAAAGAAATTTCTGAACGAATAGGCTGTTCCCAGAGTGCTGCATCAAGGCACCTCAGTGGGAAGTCTGTGGGAAGGAAAAAGTGTGGCAGAAAACACTGCACAACGAGAAGAGGTGACCGGACCCTGAGGAAGATTGTGGAGAAGGACCGATTCCAGACCTAGGGGGACCTGCGGAAGCAGTGGACTGAGTCTGGAGTAGAAACATCCAGAGCCACCGTGCACAGGCGTGTGCAGGAAATGGGCTACAGGTGCTGCATTCCCCAGGTCAAGCCACTTTTGAACCAGAAACAGCGGCAGAAGCGCCTAACCTGGGCTACAGAGAAGCAGCACTAGACTGTTGCTCAGTGGTCCAAAGTACGTTTTTCGGATGAAAGCAAATTTTGCATGTCATTCGGAAATCAAGGTGCCAGAGTCTGGAGGAAGACTGGGGAGAAGGAAATGCCAAAAGGCCAGAAGCCCAGACATCACAGTCAGTGATGGTCTGGGAGCCATGTTAGCTGCTGGTGTTGGTCCACTGTGTTTTATCAAGGGCAGGGTCAATGCAGCAGCTATCAGGAGATTTTGGAGCACTCCATGCTTCCATCTGCTGAAAAGCTTTATGGAGATAAAGATTAAATTTTTTAACACAACCTGGCACCTGCTCACAGCAAGGCCGCTAGTATCGAAGCATCCTGGGCCTCCATAACACCTCAGCAGTGCCACAGGCTGATTGCCTCCATGCCACGCCACATTGAAGGCTGAAAAAGGATTCCTGACCAAGTATTGAGTGCCTAACTGAACATAATTATTTGAAGATGGACTTTTTTGGTATTAAAACACTTTTCTTTTATTGGTCGGATGAAATATGCAAATTTTTTGAGACAGGGATTTTGGGTTTTCATGAGCTGTATGCCAAAATCATCAGTATTAAAACAATAAAAGACCTGAAATATTTCAGTTGGTGTGCAATGAATCTAAAATATATGACAGCTTAATTTGTATCATTACATTATGGAAAATAATGAACTTTATCACAATATGCTAATTTTTTGAGAAGGACCTGTATGTAGATTACTCAAGAAAAGCTATTAAGTTTTTTACAGAACTCTACTTGACATCAATTCATTTATTAATAGATGCATATAGATATTAATTACAGAATAGATACACAAAGATTTCATTTCTAACACAGCTGCTAGCAGTAGTGAGTGTTCATCCAAGAAGTGTGACTTGCACAGGGAGGCTCTGTACTGGTTTGTCTCCTTTTAAATCAAGAGGCCCATGATAGTTTGACATTAGGCAGCAGATGCCCCACAGCTGATTGACTGAACCTGCCATCCACAGAGGAACAAGACCATCATGGTAGGTTGTTAGGTCGGCTACTGTTGAGAAAGATGGACAACAAAACAAATGGAGAAATTATGAATCACATCAGAATATGTAAATTATTTGGCAGATGGCGCTTAAATCAATATTTAAAATGCTTTTCTAAACAACAGTGTTGGAAGACGTAAGTGATTTTAGTGAAACTTTTAACAACACAGCACTGAAAGGCAGCGGTGTACGTGTATGTTTCCCAACTGTGGCTAAAGCTGCTGCTAGCTGGTTTACTCTCCGATCGGAGGCTGTTTATTATATACAGAGTGAGAGAATGGTGAATTGACAATGAGTAAGAACTGTTATCTAACACTTAAATGCTGTATTATTAAAGTTGATAAAGTGAATCTCTAAACGTTACAGCACTGACAGAGCGGTGTATATTTTTCTTAACTGTGGCTAAAGCTGCTGCTAGCTGGTTTACTCTCCGATCGGAGGCTGTTTATTTTAGAGAATGGTGAGTGTGAGTGAGAGAATGGTGAATTTACAATGAGTAATAACAGCGATCTAACACTTAAATGCTGGTATTAACCTTACCTTTTGTATCCTTAAAATAATGAGGATTCGTGAATTTTTCAGTCAGGTTTCCCAGGCAAAATCACACCGGAAGTAAAGATACACCTCTTCGAGTTATGGCGGCCATTGTCTGACGTCACTGTGAAGCGCAGGCATTCACAATCGATCTGCACATAGACATAATATAAGAATAGAGGCCTCATGGACCGCTCTCGCGTATTGTCACTGACGAGATTTAGGGCGGCCATCTTGGAGCGGTCCACCACTCCACTCAGCGTTATGTTTAAAGTCAGAATTCTGATTTTAATCTCAGAAGTCAGAATTCTGAGATTAAAGTCAGAATTCTGAGATTTAAAATCAGAATTATGAGATTAAAGTCAGAATTCTTTTTTTTTTTTTTTTTTCGGTGGCCCCAATCTTCTTCCGTAGCAGTGAATCCGTCTCTCTTTAAAGATATTTCCCTCTTCCTGACATCCTGTCTTTATGAAACCTTCAAAACAAAAACGGAAGATTTCGGACGTATCTTACTTTTGACAGAGTGAGCAAATTACATATAAATAATGGTCTTTACCACATTTGTAAACTTTGCTGGTGAATGTTATAACACATAAGTTTTATAATATATGTTACATTGTTTAATTTCTAATGTAGGCTATTGTGTTAGATAATCTAAGTCAGTGTTAGAGAATAATTAATTTTTTTAGATTTACGGAATCTCAGTTAGCCTTCATAGCGGGGCTGAACCCTATATTACACCAAACACTGTAGCTAATATTAGCTGGTATCTCGCCGGTGGACTTAAATACAGTAAAGTAATATTCTAATCACAAAATATACACAATAATATGTCCATCTTACTTGTGAAATGTTGTTTGTGGAGCCCTCACATCAATAGTCCATTGATTCGAACAACAATATCCCTCAGTGCTGAGGCGTCTTCTGTTGTTTTGGTTGAGCAAAGTAGGAGGGACGACCGCTCCAAGATGACAGCCGTATTTCCTGCGCCGGTGCAGCCAATGCGGGGTCTACTCTTATATTATGTCTATGAATCTGCACACGGATCGTTCTCTTTCCTTTTTATTGACCAATAGTAGAAGAGCTGGACATATAAGGCAGCCCCACCTCATTAACATAACGATGCATCAGAAATACAGCGAACAAATAAAACGGCAAATAATACAGCAAAAAATAACAGCAAACGGAAATACAGCAAACGGAAAAACAGCGAGCAGAAAAGGGAGAAGCAAAAAAAAAAATCTAAGCAAAATACCTATTTTTCTTGACGCAAACTCATGTGTAAGGGGAAATGAAAAAGAAAATATATATTTATGCCTTTATTTCTTATAAAAATATATATTTATTGTTTTATTTATTATTATGTAGGATATATATTTATTCTTATTTACATATTTCTACTTTTATTTTTATATTTATTCTTTTATTTATTATGTTGGATATATATTTATTATTTTATATATATATTCTTGTATTTATTATTATGTCAGTTTTGGTCCTCCATATTGATCTGCTATGACTCTTAACATATACAATACATTTTTTATTATACTAAAAAACATGCTTAGCAGTACACCCTATCCTATGGATTGAAAATGTTTGCAGTTCTTGATTTTTATGCATTTAATAAGTGAGGGACTTTTTTTTAACTTATTCTTTAATGCCATTTAAGGTAAGTTTTAAATTGAAAAGATAAATTTGCAGTGCTAGAAAACCAAACACATTTGTATAACTCTGAAAGACTTCAGTAAGCCATTTTAAGAGGCTATCCTATTTACACTATATTGTACTGTCTCTTTCTTGATTAATTTGAAAGACGTCCTGCCTTATTTGTAAGACCATTAGACTAAATCTAAACCCTTTCAGCTGAAAAGGACACAGGCTTAGCTTAAAGCTTAGCGAACTGAAAGAAAGAATCGAGTTTTAAATCCCTCAACTAGCAGTGATTGTCAGACATCACATTAAAATTCATTTACTGACAGTCATGAACTCTAAGGGAATCCCACTGCTTCCCTTCTCTGTTGTGTTTATGTAAGCACGCTGCTCTAAAGATAGCTAATAGACATCCACCTCTTCATGTTTTTTCTTAGGCTCATCCATCAAAATGAATTACAGTTGGCATGTACTGACTGCGCTATGAATTCCCACGGATTTTAGGAGAGCCCTTGACATGCTATTTTTCCCCCCTTCTCAAATGCAACAATGACAGTGATGGAAGTTTAATAATTGGGTGCAATTATTAGGTCTTCAGTCCAGAGACATGGCACATTCTCTGACACCTGTTTTTGTAATTTACTCTGATTTGAACTGTCACTTCTACAGCTGAGGAAGCAGACGATTACATCAGTGCACCTTTTAGTCAATCAGTTTCTGACTGATTTGAAAGATGAAACTTGTCGTAAAGGTTACATTTCTAATAAATTATGGCTGCATGGTTTCCTGGTGAAGAATCACATAACTGTAGTTTTCTTGAATTTTGAGAAATATTTTAAAATGCAATCATTCAAAAAAAAAAAAAAAAAAAACTGAAGAAAAACGAAACAGACTGGCGTTTTTTTTAATGGGACAAAATATCACCTTTTCAGGAAGTTCTTTAACATTATGTTTATTTTCAATAAAAAGGGTCCGATTTCACCCCTTTTCAGACTGTGATGCATAGACACTAAATCAAATAAATAACACACACTGAATAAAGGTATCCTGTATCTTTAAATCGTTTTTTGCACCCGTAGCTTTGCTTTGAATGGCATATTTTTAGTTCTTTTGATGACTCAAGAGATGTCTGGCTCTAATTCTCCACGTCTGTCCTTTTGTCATTCTGTTTCAGACATCACTCGCCACCAGATTTGCACAGGAGGCCTTTGGGAAGCAGTACAAACAAACCATCGGCCTGGATTTCTTTCTGAAGAGAATAAGCCTTCCAGGTGAGACACCTTCATAATCTTTAGGGAGTGCTTCTCATTTTGAGAGACTGCGCAGACATATGTTGCACAACTGCAGAGAATATGTATTTTCAAAGCTAGACCAGTCAACCTTGCTGGCAGAACACTGTAGATTTTGTATTTATTTTATATAACGTGAACTTTAATAGGAACGTCTACGACACAAAGGTGCCTGTTGTTCCCCATTAGTCTCTGTCCCTTATTTCTTCTCGTTTTTTCATTTCCCGACAGTTTTTCATTAACGTCAATGCGGGAGCTGAATGTGACTTTTCTGCTAGCTCCTCATTGTCGAGCGTCTGCCACTTCTCAGGCTTATTCGCTCTGAAAGCTCTCCTCTCTTGAGCAAACGGCACAATTTTTTATGCTCTGCACAAGTCCACTGGTCATATTTATGCCCAAAGTAACAATTCATGCCCAAGTAAATGCAATTTTTGTGTTTATATATAACCCACTTGAAATAAAAGCACTTTATATATTCTCATCAAGTCTAAAAATTAAATGTTTATGGCTTTTTGCTATGTTTGACAGAAAGTGCCCTGTTTTAAAGTCTCTCTTTCTAAAATAGAGATTTTCTGCATTTAAATGTATTTTTTTCATCCTCAGCCAAAGCCTAAGATCCAGAAATCTCGAAAGTGGCTCCATTCTTTCATTACTAATAAAACAACATTAAGCAAGGCAAATTAAGTGCTAAAAGTAAAAGTCATGCTGATTCGTGAGTTGGCTGAGGGACTCTGTTTTGATTTTGTGTCCGTTTCAGCTCAGAAGGCTTAGGAGAACTAAACCCCCAAAAATGTTGTGGTGGAGTCTGGTTGAAAAGAGCCAACTATCATCTCAGACTGTGCTGAGCTACTTAATGTGAATCTGAACAAATGCTGTTAATTGTATGACCTCTCCTCTCTTTTCAACGTTTTTTTTTTTTTCTTTTTCTGTTTGAAACCCAGTGATCCCTTCAGCATTAAAACCGTTGGCTCAGTTTAAATATAGATTACGTATGTCTATATCACTGGGGCGGTAACAAAGCTGGAGTCAACACCCGAGTTGTTAAATGGCCCATTTTCTGGGGAATTGGGTGTTGATGAACTGATGAAGAGGAGGGTGGCTCCTCAAGCTGGGTGGTCCCAAATTTTGTCAGGACCCCGGCTCGCCCTCGGTTTGGAGAGGTTGTGTGGGTCTCTATGGGGCTGTAAGGGCCTTCTGCAGCAGGGGGGAAAGTAGCATATAGCCAGCGCTGGCTCCTCTCCCCATGAAGGCCCAGCTTGTCAAACTTAATGTACATTTTCCAATGCAGGCAGAGGTGAGACGAAGCCGACTGGCACACAACAACCTCCTCTGTGTGTGCTTTTTATAACAATACTTCTTCCAGATGTCCCTGCCAAACCAGTGAGGTAAAGGCAGCAGACAGGGGCCTGACAGGAGCTAAATCCACTTGATAAACTCTGTCAGACCTATTGGGCCCTTTTCTCCTCATCAGCGTCAAATCCCACTAAGATAAGCGATATTAGCAACATGTTGTCTATTTGACGTTAACAATCAAATAGCTAGAGGACAAAATTTGACATTATTGGATCTGTAGGTGAAATAATAAGAAAAAATATATATATTTTTAAAAACTAAGACAATAAGCTCCACCATTTTTGGTCTATAAATACATCAACCAGCATAATATCCTTATTAAACTTTTATTTTAGTTAATAAAAAAAGTCAGACAAAGGATAGGTATATATGCTTTAGCATTTAAAAATAAATATTGTATTTTCTGAACTGCTGAGTCACTCTGCAGCATAAGCCTCAAAAATAAAAAAATGTACCATGAAGAGGAAAAAAAAGTATATGTTGCAGGACCAACCAAACCATAAAAAAACTGTAACTTGTACTCCTAAAAATATGGGAGCTTCATAATTCTTTTATGTTTCAGTTGAATTGAAACTTCCCAGCTCAGACAAATAATTTATGAGAATTTTTTGTACCACAAAAAATGGAATCAGTAGATCAGACCTGAAAGAAAACCATGTCGACCAGCAAAAATCAGATCGGTGCATCTCTAGTTTTAATGTTTCAGTCTTGCTCACTTGCAGAATGACAGTGGCTGTGTTGAGTCAGCACAAGCCTTTTTAAAACACAAAGAAAGCTGGTGTCTGAGCATGCTGGGTGGGTGGGGATGGCTCTTTATGACACCAAGGAGCTGTAATTCATTGCGCTCCCTCGTGTAACTTGACGTTGACAGTGTATAGTCTAGCTGTAGTGACTGTGAACCTCAACACTTCCTGTCTTTTATTTAAAAAGAGGACTTCTGAAGGGGTCGACTCATCCAGTCGTGTCCACAGCGCACGCTCTCATCCCCATCAGAGCTGCAGGCCGTCACTCAAACACAAGTTCCTCACTGTCCGGTCCTCCGTCTTCCTTTTTAAGCCCTTTTCATTTTCCAAAGGAAGAAAATATTTATTTGGTTTTTGGTCTTTCTCTCACTTCCCATCATTCAACTCTTCTTTTCTCTTTCCACAAGCATAAGCAGAACAGTCTTCTGTGTCTTTACTATTGCGTTTAATTATTGCTATTTCCCCTAACAGCACATAATTCTCCTCACTTTACCTACTTGGCAGGCGCTGGCATAATGCAAACAGGGAAATAAAAAGTCACTGAGACTTTTAAAATTAGAGGGTAAGCGGACATATTCATTCCCCTCTATCTCTCTGCTTGATATACTTGGATCTTAGCTACATATGAGCTGCCAGTTTAGGAGCCCCTAGCATGAAAGATTAATTACTGCTTTATTGTTTTCATTTTGTGTGAAAAAATTATTTAATATACCTAAAAAAAAAGAAATCTGCTATGCAAAACATAGGCTGTGGTGGAATCCATCCATCATTTCCACAGGACTACGGTGTTTACTGAAAGAGAATTCTGGAAAGAAATCCTTAAATGTCAGGCAGATCATATTGTATCCATTTTTTTAGCTGGCAGAGTATTAACAAGGTAACTTTGATCAAGATATTTATATCTTGAAGAATATTTGTAATGCTGGAGTAATCTATTTCTGACTGATGCATAATTTCAAGTTTTTTTTTTTTTATGTCTTTCCTGCCTTTTACAACTTTTTATTCGAAGAACTGTAACCGATAAGAAAGAGGTGGGCTGCAGGTTTATTTATTCTCTTGTAAATGTAATCTTTCTTAATGTTTAACCTTCTATCTTTATTCCAGGCAATTTGAATGTGACCCTGCAAGTGTGGGACATTGGAGGCCAAACATTAGGGGGCAAAATGCTGGATAAATATGTATACGGAGCTCATGTAAGTTCACTCTTATGTTGTTGATCTTTGTACAGTATGTTTCTTTGCTTTGAGTAGTTTGTTGAACCACTTGAAGCACAAGAAATATAACTATTAATTTACAATCATATAGTCCTAGATTTCTGTTCTCAAAACATCGTCAGCAGAAAATCAGAGCCTGTCACTCCTTTGCTAAATAATATATAAGATATAACATCTACAATGCATATTGACGCTCAAAAAGCATTTAAAAGGAACATTTCTGCTTGCGTAATAATCTAATAATTCATTTAAAACTGAACCAATATTTTGAGATTCTATATGTAAATAATTTTTTTCCCTTCTGTGTAAAAATGTAAAAAATATTGCAAAAGGATATACATTTTATTACAAATAAAAACGGAAACAAATCTGAAGAGGCCTCTGACTGAAGACTGTTGTTATATGAAAATCTCATGATTGTTATGACATAAGAACAGCTTGCTATCCAGGCAACAGTGATGATATTTCACAGCAACATGTACTGCAAACACTGCTAGTCCACCTGATTTGCTTTTGCCGCTCCTGTTTAAATCTCTATCTGGCTGTGTGGTTAGAAAGCCGGGCAGAGAGACGCTGGAGTCAGGGATTTGATCTTTGCCCATGTTGATTGACGGAAGAGACAGTTTGAACTTCCTCCCTCTCTCTTTGATCTTTGACAGAACAGTTGGACTTATACTGAGTTCAAAATACCCACAAGTAGACTATTTTCATATTGAGTGAGTTCTGAATGACAGTATGAATGCTTTTGCAAAGTGCTATTTCTATTGCAAATGCATCCATAATCGCATTTAATAAAGTGAGAGCCGCCTGTAGCATTAGGTGTCAGGATAAATATACACAAGTAGGGGGCCCAAATAATACTGTGAATGTTTAAAGTTTGTTCCAGTATACCAGCTATATGAATGTATAACTTTTCAACTAAACAAAGAAGGTGTTTTTTTTCTGCCTTGATGGGGGAACTTTCTCAACATTTTCCAAAGCATACTAAAAGTTTAATGATAAATCATGTATTTTTCCTGTTCTTTCCTTCTTGTCATACATCTTTGCCAATTTATAACACTTTGCTTACTTTAAGTTTTCTCATCAGAGTTGCATAAAACTTAACGCCTTTTGTTTGGCTCTGAATATCCTGTAATCAATCATGGCTGTTCAGAAAGGCTCTGGATAATTGTCGGAGGTCTAACCTGTCATCGCCAACATTACGTGTTGTGACAGTGCGTGTCAGTTGAACAAAAAGCAACAAAAAGCTTTTTAGTCATGTTGCATCATGCTGTAAAAGGAGAGTTATTTTCCGCTTTCCAGTTCTTCAAAAAGTAAAAGTTTTAGTATTGATAGCGATGGCGGAGCTATCAGTGTTATTGATCCTAATTTCAGTCAGCAGGTTTTGCAAGTTTTCTGTCTCTATAATTTTTACTTCATTTTTATGTTCGCGTAAACATCTCTCGACCTGACTGTTCACCCAAACATGAGTCTCTTATTGTCTCGTGACTTTGTTTTTTTGTTTTTTTCTTCTTTATTTTTTTTTACACTTTTCTGGATTACTGAGGGTGGAGAAAACTCTCTCTAAGCAGACAGCCTACATTTTTGGCCCAGAGGAGATGACCTAAATTGACCTCAGTGAATCTGAATCATGAATGACAAATTATGAAGTTCACTGTAAAAAGAGAAGCAGTGCCACCTACTGTTTCTATTTTTACTTGATATTTATCATCAATCTGGCTGAGATAAAGTCAAACAAAAATGTATGTTTTATTTCCTTTTTGCCATAATTTAATGCATGTTTGTCGAATCAAAAACTAATATTTTTTTCCTTTTCCGGTACAGGGTGTTCTTTTAGTATACGACATCACAAACTACCAGAGCTTTGAGAACCTGGAGGATTGGTTCAGCATGGTGAAGAAGGCAAATGAAGAATCTGATATCCAGCCTGTTGTCTTCTTGGTGGGCAACAAAAGTAAGTATAACATTCACCTACAGACACAATGTCTTGTAAAAGTATTTATACCCCTGTTTGTCATGTTGCAATCACAAACTTCAATGTATTTTAATTACATTTTATGTTATGGATCAAAATGAAGTAAAGAATTATTGGGAAGTGTAAGGAAAAAATAATGATTTTATATAATTTTGTTTTTACGTTCACTCTCCTGTACTTTAACCTGAAAGCCTTGAAGTCACCTATCAGCTATTCTTTGAAGGCCTCAGAGGTTTCCTAGAGAACGTTGGCTGACAAACATTCTCATAAAACCACACTGCTTAGGAAGGAAGTAGGTGAGGTTTTAAAAAAATATATTCTAAGCTTTGGAAATCTTATGAAGGACTGTTCAATCAACCTTCCAAAAACTGAAAAATTATGGGGAGACTTCACGTCTGTGAAGACATGGCTGTCTACCTAAACTGACAAGGAGTGATCAGTGAAGTGGCCAAAAGGTGGCCTATTGTAACTCTGGAGAAAACCCTTGGACATAGAATTTCATCCATGGAGTGATAGCAGCGTCATGCTAAGACGAGTCTATTTTGCAGCAAGAACAGGAAAACTGGCCAGAGCTGATCGAAAGGTGGATGGAGTTGCATGCAGTGAAATCCTGGAAAAAAACAGAAGCTGCAAAAGACGAGAGTGTGCCAGAAGTTCACCTCTCAATAGAATGGTGGCTCTGAGCGTAAAGCTACAATGAAAGATTTGCCCAAAGTCCAAACCTAAATCTAACTCAGACTTTATGGAAGGACCTGAAAATTGATTTTTTTCTCCACTCAATCTGACCGAGCCTGAGCCATGGTATCTGGTAGTGACATGCAACTCTAATTATATAAAATAGTTTTAAGCTAATAAAACCTTTAAAAAAATTCTGACTTTTACTTTGGAAAATATTTCAAAACTGTGTGCAGCTTTCCTTCAACTTTTCAATTATGCACTAATTTGTCTTATCTGTCATAAAAAAGCCCCTCAAGAAAGACATTAACGTTCAAGGGATTTCAGTACTTTTACAAGACACTGTAAGTTCAATGCTTCACTTTAAAAACTGCTTCATTTTGTTTATAAAAAAAATATTTCAATTAGTTATGACTAAAATTAGGTCCGATTTGTTAGGCTGAGCTTGTCTGGATGAATTTCTTTCTGATGCATATTTTTTGCATGTGTGTGTTTGCATGTGGAGGAGTGAGTGTTTTGATGGTAGCAGATGTGTTTGTTGGAGCATCCAGATAACTGATTGGTGTGATAAGAGAGTTTTAGAGCAATGGGAATGCTGGTGTTTGTGAACTCATGGGAGTGACTGACTATGATTTAATATCCCTCAGCCAACAGACCCAGGTTACCGCTTATCAGCAGCTCTTTCCCTCCTAGTTGGTACCCGTCTGCTCGACCCCGACACCCCCCACCCCTCCTATCCCGTCCCACGTAGTCGCTTAAGGTGAGGAACTCGATGTTAACCAGATGATTCTTCTCCTATCAGTCTGCACGCCTTCTCCTCCATCTCCAAAATGAAGACCAATAATGAAGACTCGTTTTAAACATCCTCTTGACAAATGTGGAGTCACGGCTGCCGCTGTGTTATTGTAAAGTTAAGGCGTTTGTGTGTGTGCGTGTAATGGCAACTGTCCACTTTCCCGAGCAATGATGAACAGTCAACAGAGCGGTGCCTGCACACTGAAAGCTCCCTAATGTTACTCAACAGGGACCATAGGTCATGCTTTAATTCAGCTGTCTGGAGCAGATTCTCTTGTCTTCACATCCGTTGCAACTTCGGATACCCTGGCTTAAGCTCTGGGCGCCTCTGTATTTAGGCTAGATTTTAGATGTGTGGGTTAAGTGTGCATACTGTAATATTTAGGTAGTCCCATCACTTTGTCAGGCTCTGTAGCTTCCAACCTACATTTACGCTCTCACCCTAATGGCTACGGCACTGCTCATGGTCCATGTTTGTTTTTTTCTGTTCCTAAAGGCTGAAAAAAGAAAAACAAAACCACACGCAGATTGCCCCTTCAGGAATAATCAGTTATTTTACAAGACTACACGAAGCTATGAACCCTGCCAAAGACTTTTGTCATTTTTCAGGGATCTTGAAGTTTGACACAGTGTCTTGTGATGTATGTGATGACTTGAAATTAACATTTTTTCACAAACCACAAACTTGAATAATTTTACAGGGATAGACCAACAGTAGGGCATAACTGTGAAGTGGAAGGAAATGCAGAATTTTCATAGTTGTTTGCAAACAAATATCAGACATGTTTGGAATGTTTTCCCAAAGCCATATAGGGACACAAGAAACATTTTGAAAAAGAATAAGCTTATGAGATCAAGATTTAACAATTTTCTCCACAGCATATAAAAAAACACCAGACATTGCAAACAAAAAGAACAAAAATGAGAAACACTAATGAAGATCTATTGACAATCTTCTGGACCATACTGCTACTGTTAGAGGCACAAGATAACATAAACTAAAAATACAGCTAAACTTAAAATAAAACTAAATTAGACTAAAGCTGAAGCTTAAACCACAATCCCAGAATGTGCTGTCTCCACAGTGAAACATGGTGGTGGTAGCATCATTGTGTGGGAATGCATTTCATTAACAAGGATTAACACGTTTCTTTTGCTTGTCAGAGTTGGCATAAGATAAATGGTGGTAAATGTAAATTGATCTCAGTACCTGTAAAACGCTAAAGAGTGGGAGATGAAGAGTATGTGAGACCACAGTAATCTGCCTACATATTGCCTACATATAGCATTGCCATGTAAAATTCAAGTTTATAACACCTGGAATGTATTAACCAACAATTTCTGCACTTTAAACAGTCCTTTGTGTTATGAATACTGCACACATGATGATTTCTTCCTAATCTATCGTGCAACCTAAGCGCAGTCAGACTGGAGGGCTGTGAACTAAAGTTGTTTAACAAATGGGCAAACATTTTTAGCCTTTACATGTGCAAATTGGTACAGATACCCTAAAAGACTTGCAAACCGGTAAAGTCTAATTGTGGACTCAAGAATTAAAATCAGTAAGGCACAGGCAATGAGGCTATTTCATGTTGACTTCTTCTATTTTATTCACAATGTACGCTCTCCAATTTCTTTTCTCGCTTCTGCGTCTGAGTTTTTATTCTCCAAGAATTGTAGCTTTGCTCTGCCTCCAACTTCTATCCTTGGCAGACATTAGCAGTAAGTTGGGCAAATGAATACACCACATTCTTTTTCAAGCAAAGTTTAGATTTCAGATGGTTCCCATGATGTTGCACAGAGAGAGGCAACATGTTTGTGACTGCTGAAATAGAAGTACAGCCATAACAAGGAGCTTAGCAAAACACTTCAGATTTATGTCTCTGTGAGGGCTCCTATCTGGGGAGATTGTGGTGTTTAAACCACTCAGGCTGTTTTTATAGGCTTTTCAATGAGTTAAACGTAAGGAAAACATTGATTGTAGATGGTATCCTCTTAGTGAGACTTAATGAACAAGTAAAAATACATAGTTTTATGTGTTTGAGCGTTTTCTGGAGTTTTTTATGGGGCATTTTAAGGGGTATTACACCATGGTGTTTTATTACTGGCATTACCTCTGCTAGCTGATAACAAATACATTTCCAGAATAACTGACTGCAATCTGGTTTTTGTAAATCATTTCGAGTAACTAAATCATCAGTGTCATTCTTGCCTCTAAATGCTGGCTTGAGTCTTTTGTTAAATAACGGCACCACTTGTAACAATTCAGACTGAAGCAGATTTCTGAGGGAACATGTGTGTGGACACCATTATTTATGCACATGCATCAAAACGTTCACACACGCTTTGGTAAAAAGACACTTGTGAAGTTTCTGAGAACACATTAGTAATGGAAGAGTGCTCAGTTTATCCAAACATACTACAAATGTGCTTACAGTGCTGCTTCATGCAACTCCATATGATACACAAGAACTTTATAGTCAAGTAGGCATAGACCACTGTAATGTTTTTTAATGTACTGTAAAAAAATACTTAGGATTACAGTACTTATCCAGAAATTAAAAACAAAACTGTAATATCATTAAAGTTTTTATTTAAAATAGACTAGCAACAATTATTCCTGTTGCTACTTGAATGGATAAGATATATTTAGCATTTTATTTTGTTGATACATGCCCTGCGACAGACTGGCGACCTGTCCAGCGTGACCCCGCCTCTTGCCCGGAACGTTGGCTGGAGATAGGCACCAGCAACCCTCCCGACCCCACTAAGGGACAAGGGTGTAAAGAAAATGGATGGATGGATGGATGGATGGATGGATGGATAAATGGATGGATGGATAAATGGATGGATGGATGGATGGATGGATGGATGGATGGATGGATGGATGGATGGATGGATGGATGGATGGATGGATGGATGGATGGATGTTGATACATAGAGAAACAGAAGTATGCCAAGATAATATTGTATATTCACCTGAAACTATCTTGTAGCCTTATTTCAGCCTACTGACTGGCAATGCACAGTATCAGGTGGGGGAAAGTCTTTCTATCCCACATAAAGTCAGGGGGAACACAGAAACATCAATCTCTCTGGAATCTGATTGAATGAGCTTAAAACTGTAGGAATTTTATTAGGAAATTTTGATCAACTTTGAATCTGGAACTTCTCAAATCTAAGTGTACTTTTCAGAAACTGGATTAATATATACAGGGGAACTGTGGTGTAGTTTTTATTTATTTATTTATTTATTTATTTATTTATTTATTTATTTATTTATTTTTATTTTTTTTACAAAATTTCCAAAAAGTTGGATTCTGTCACTCTTCATGTCAAAAGCATTCTGCTTATTTTTGACTGCCTATTCAGTCAGATTATGACTATAAAAACACATGGAAAATGTAGTTATCATTGGAACTCTAAATATAAACATGCATTTATATCTAGCATATTTCTCTTACTTATGTAGCATACCTTTGTTTAAAAGGTTGAGTATTACTTCGAAGTGGTTACATGACTGCTCAAACTTAGTTTACATATTTCTTTTTGGACATTAAGCCTGTGTCCTTTGTCAGCCCAATTTGTTTTCATTAAGTGGCAATCGCAGGACCCCTGGCTCACTCCCCACCCATCACCATTCCCACTGCCATGCTCTCTTTCCCTCAGGAACTCTGGAGCATCTATCACAGGCTTGCACAGTCCTTATTTGGGTGACTTAAATGGGTTCAGTTCTCTTAACCCCTCCTCATCACTCATGTTTTTTTTTGCTCTGTGGTTCCATCACTGTTCACTGGCGATTCACTCAGGCCTGCCATGGGAAATGCTATCTGAGAGATAAGGACTTGGCGCTGAGAGAATATGCACCCTTAAAGATGGCTTACCTTCCTTTTTCTTTTGCTCTTGTAGTTTCTTTTCTTCCTCAAGCTTCTATCTGTCATCATCTCTAAGAACACACTTGCGCATTCATTTTCATCCTTGTGCAAACACAGACTCTTTCAATCACGCGCTTCTACCCACTCTTTATGCTTATCTCTCACAGGGGTGGACTAACACCTCAGTTGTTGCCGCCTCTGCTTACAGTAATGTCTTTTCATTGCTCTGTTTCTCTGTTGTGTTAAACAACATGCATGTGTTTGTTTTCTACATGCTAAGGCAGATCTCACAGCATACCGTTGCCCGTTGCACTTCTCTTGCCCCAGGTTTCTGTTCAGCTGTGTGGAAGTTCAAGTAAAACATGGATATCCTCTAACTCCACATTTCTCACCAAGCATGTCTTTGCCCAACAACATTGTCAGTCTTGAGTTGTTTGTCCTCTTGGCTTGGCCTTTGGTGGATTTGAAGCCCACCCCTCTCCCTAGCTCTCCCTACCCTGTCACCTCTTTGCCCCTGTAAAGCTGCCACAGTTCCTGTCTGTTCAGTGTAGGCCTGCACATTTCTTAATAGAGAGATGCTCAGAAGTCCAGGAGTGCAGAGGAGCTCAATGCACTTCTGTTTTTGGTTTAGCTCAAAAATGTTTTTTCTGGCTCAACCCACTCGTACTTAGGTCCTCTTACAACAAACTAAAAGGTCCTAATTGCCCCCAGGGGAAAGGTTTAGCCACAATAGACATGTGGTGGGACAAAAGCCCAGTACTCATACCCACCAACCCCCCCACTCCAGATAGGAGGGATGAACACGTCAGCAGTGTCTGTTTTGCTCTGTGGGCAGCAAGACCACAGGTTCGACGCTGTAAAACATTATATATACAGCATATAGACCCAGTAAGGCGTAGTGTATGGTTGGGTAGAGACCTGGAATGTTTACAGTTTACAGCAAATCCAATCTTTCCTGTTTCTCTTCACATTTTATTTAAGGTAAAGGGTCATACTGAATGTGTGTATCAAATTTTCTTGCTAACCGCACTGACTGTAGGCTGCTGTCTGTCTGCAAATCTGGAAAAGATGGGAAATGGGGATTCGGGTTACAAGATGGAGAGAGATGAATAAAGAATTAAAGCTGCATTACGCTGTGGGTTATAAATCAGTGTAAAATCACTACTGCAGAGACTTGTACTCATCATTAATTAAGACATTGGTTCTATTTTTGGGATTATGAGGGATTGACAATGTATTGGCAGTTTTTCTCATTTACAGCTCTGCTCTGTTTGTCCATGCACAATAATGTCAATGCTGGGATTTAATTGTAAAAATTTTTTGACCCTGCATTCGTCTCTTGATTCTTACGCCTGTTGAAACATGGAAAGTCCTCATTCATTCTAGCCAACCATAAAGCAAATATTGTTGCACATGCAGTAGATGATCAGTCTTCGAATAGCTTCTTGTGTGGTAAGTCATGGGCCATTTGAATTGCACAGCACAGCTTAGCCACCTGACCGAAGTGCAGCCTGGAACCCTCATCACACTCAGCCTATACTTTATTTCTTCACTGCTTCACAACATTGATATGGAGGAATTCCTGGAAGGGCCCGTGCTGACACAGGACTGGGCAAATAACTGATTGATGTGAATCCACAGGCATATATTATACATGTATGCGAAAAAGCAACAGAGGTATTCCAGTTTTTTTTTTTGTTGCTATATTTGCTAGTGCTTCATGATTTTAAATATGACATCATATCTTTGAAACTAGATTCTGCTTCATATTTTAACTTTGAAGCTGTTTATTCAGGCAGATGTGATCTGAACGCTTTCCACATTAGGGTTTGCTGCAGAGACATCTGTGGCCAGTCTAACGCATCGATGTCCATGTGGAGACTTCATAATCACAGATAGATGTATGGAGATGAGATGCATATAATCTTGAAAACCTTCCCATGCCCTGTATAATTATTATAGTTATGGTGCCGGCTCACAGAGGCAACCGTTACTGCTCTCCCATAAAAGTCCACTTAGTTTAACAGCAACAGGAGAGAGCAGAGGACATGGCCAGTGAAACCCCGGGCTGCGTCTTGTGCGGTCGGCTCAGAACTGGGCTTTTTGTTCACTTTTCATGAGTCCTTGGAGCCCGTTAACCCAGCCTGCGAGGCCCTTGGCCCCATGTTTTACTATACCAGTGACAGCCCGGCACTCCAGCTTGCTCTCCGCCTGCAAAGCTACCACTGGACGCTTTGCTATACATTCCCTCACCGGGGAGGAAGACCGCATTGTTTTAATAGCCGCTGTGAAGTATCTGATTATGCTTTAAAGTGTGAATTCATGTGCATGTGTTTGCACGCGTGTTTGTGTCCACACATCATTTGGCGAGCAGCGATCGAATGACGAGATGATCTGTGATCAATGAACTGTCGACAGAACACTTCTGACCTAGAGAAAAGCAAGTCCCGCGACGGTGCTGGCCCGTTTCAGGCCACCGGGGCAGGGGCACTGCTGCACAAAGAGTGCTCTGTCTCTGTCAGGAACCCCCCGAGGACTCCTGCACGGGCCTCGCTCTCCTCGACAACACCCAGCCTAACTAACAGCACTTCATCTGTCTGTACTCATTCAGAAAAGCCAAGATAATATTATCAACTTACCTTCACACTTAAACATACTGATTATTATTTCTAATAATTCTGCTGCGAGTTTAGATTAAGTAAGACAATGTCTGAAGTCAGAGAAAAATTGTTACCACATTGGGCAGGGACATTTCTGCTCTAATTTTACTTTCCTCTTCTATAACTGGCTGTTCGGGCTATACTACAGTAAGTTTCAGATTCTCCTGCAGTAAATTAAGTGTTCCAGCATTTTAAAAACAAACTTTAGACAATACCTACACTGTTGCATTCTAATGAAATGGACTCTTATTTGATTTCTGAAAAGGTCCTTAGTCTGAAGAAATCAGTGAAACTTCTCGTAATTTCACTTCATTTCTCAAATGAGAAAATAAGCACCAGTGTGTAATTTTCAGAAGGGGGAAAAAAGTTGCCATTTTTTGCATTATGTTGCATGTATTATATGTTCAGCATCATTCTGCTCTGGGTATAAAAACCACAGTTTTAAGAGCTCTCTTTGAGTCATGTTGGACTCAGTCATTTAAATGCTTCACATAAAATCCAGCAGTTATTTTGTTTTATTAGCCGCATGTGCTGTGAAAGTTAAATCAGCGTCTAATTCAATCACACATCACATCAGGATGATTTATTATACTTTTACTGACTTTTTAAACTGTTAAGCATTTTCCTGTATCTTCTACCAGAAAGTTTATTGACTGAATAAAATGCCGCTTACAATTAATCTTACATGAGGAAAAATGACTCTTGCTTCTTTCAGACCCCTGCAGTTATATACGAGTGTGGGTTACTTAACATCCTAAGTGACCATGTACTCATTGTTACGTTTTGTGGCTTTATAAAATGTATTGAAGTATGTGGTGAAATTTAAGAAACTTATGCGACTGAATGTGTAATTGCAAAGTTAGTTACTTTATGTTCCACTAATGGCTCTTAAAATGCATACAGACATAGAACTTCTTTAGTCTGTTGTATTAACAAAATCTTTTGATTTTAGGTGTTTTGCATCACGTTTTACTTTGAGTGAATGATTTTATATTCTCATGGTATGATTAAAAATAATTTAAAACAACATACTTTTAGTGTTGCAAGGGGATGGAGAATTTCTTCTGAAATTTCTGGATTAATTATTCAGTTAAGGTTATTCATCATGGATAACCCTGACTGCTCTTTTCACACTGGATGAACCGAGAAGCACATTTCCAATTCCACAGCTGTAGCAAATGGAAATGTTTTCCTCTTCAGCCATTACACTGTACAAAAAAAGACCTCTGGCTGTACTGCTGACTATATGTTTTGGAAAGTCGATTTCTTGCAGCAAAGTTTTGTTTTCAACTCTAAAAGTCCTTTCGGCAATTATTTATATTTGGGGCATATTGTGCATTCGACTGCATACCTTGTACTTTTAGTTGTTTATATTTATGTTTTAATGTATAGTGTTCATAGGTTTTTTATAGTATGCTTGTTGTTTGTCTGTTCATGCAACAAACAAACTTTCTGATAGACTAGTCTAATTGAATTTTTTTCCCCCTAAAAATATCCAAGACAATTTTATTGTGGTTTAGTTTTGAAAAGCATAATTTGTAATTTATTAGGTGTGACAGGAATTGGAAAAATGAAAATGGCATAAGACACCATAACGTACAAAATAGGTTCAAGTGGCAACTCCTGCATGAGGGAATAGAGTGAATAAATAAAATAGTCCCAATATTTTTTATTTATTTATATAAAAGCCTTAATATTCAACATGTAAATGCCAAATATAATAACTGTTCTTTTGATTTTATTTTAAAACCATATTGCAGTACAATAAAGGTGATAGGTAAATAGTTCCAGAAATACCAGTTGATTTTATTTATATTTATTAACAGTATAGTAGTCTTAAAACAGCCACAAATAAACAGTAACCTGAATAAAGCACATTATTACAGGTAAGCACAGCATTGATCGAACAAATCTTGGTCCTTATTTTTGTTTGAAGGTTTCTTCATAGGAAAAAAAAACATTTATTACAAAACATGCAGCTTGTAACCTGGCTGATTTGGTATAAAAACACCTATATCTTCATTAAAGCACCTTTAGTTCCAACACTGTTCTTTGTGACAATAGATATAATCAGACAGGCAGATTTGTTGTTGTTTTTTATAGTAAGGAGCAAGGGTCTCAATCTTGTTATTATAAGCTAAATGGTACCTAGCAGTAGCAAGTGAGGCAGGACAGTGCTGTGTTACTCTATGCCCCAAACGGCTGAGGAATACTTCAGTGTCTCTGGCACTTTCCTAGACATTTCATTAAAGGAACTTTGAACTGTACAAATGGTATGATAGAAAGTTTCAGCCTTTTAAAAACTGGAGTTGTTGAGGCCTTGATATACCTTGATACTGGTGACCATTCCATTCCTAGTTCCAAGCACCACTAAGGAATATATCCTATCATTAAAATCTGTCTTGAAAAAAAATAATACCATGTAGTGAAATGCTTATTAAGTCTAGAAAATTCTCCGAACAATGTTCTTTGCATATTTGGAACATCTAATAATTCTATACAAGAACTATACAGCTCTTTTAACCTTTAACAACCACTTAATGGTTAATGCTGCCCTTAAGGTTCACTGTGCCATATTAAACTGCAGAACTGGAGATTTGTCAAGAGATGTTTTTAAAGTCAATGGTCCATGAAGATTTAAGTGAAGAATTGGACTGCAACATTGTAAGTCTTTCCATTAAGGTCTGTATTAAAGTTGATTATCCTTGCCTATAGATTCATGGTTGATATTTTTGGGAAACTGAGGCAACAGGGTTTTAAAGGCATAGTGTGAGGTAATGTTGGAAGTGATAGGGTCTCCCCTGGGGTTGATTAAGCTCAACCTTGTAACTTTCACTTAATGGGATATGACCCTGTAGAGCCTCGAGACTGACTGCACACTCACAACTAGCCATTACTAACGCACACAAACACATAGGGGCACACACACTTCATACATTCCACCTTAAGTCCTCATAACTCCCTAACGCACCAACTGCTGTTTGGTTTAAAACTGGGCTGTCGGCAATTAACTGTGTTATTTCAAGCTTATTCTCTGGCTGTTGCTCACTGAATAAACTGTTCCAATTGCTCCCCAGCAGCCAACTGAGCAGAACAGTGAGTAGGTGTTTCTGTTATCACAGAGTGCTTTTGAATAACACACTAAGGATTTCACAATCTAGTCCAATTCACTCCATGATTTCAGCTTGGTTAGCCAATGTTAACCTATTATCTGGTAGTTTTACTAAAGCTGGATCTGTCAATGTTTTTTTGATTTAAAAACACAGTATGCCAAACTTGGTGCCAAACTTTCATGCTAATTTATCTGATCAGCTGAAGATGGCTCTAAACCAGACAATTATCAGAGTAACATAGACCTTATGAAGGCCTAGATTAAAAATGATAAATAAGACTTTGATGGGCTGCTGATAACAGTAGTTTTTACATCTTAACAATAAAATGCTAGATTTATATAACTGTCCCCAAAACATTTTTCATTATATTATAAGTGGAGAGTAAATGGAGCTTTGCAATATTTGATGACTGGACTGAAATATTTCTTCCAGCACAGTGTAGTGGGTAATAGCTTAGTCAGATATTATCATCAGCTGTAGCAGACTGAATAGTGATATTGCAATCATAATTTTTTTAGGCTTTATGTCTCCATCATACAGTTTCAAAGAGAGAGCCTGTAGCATTAGCCCCACAGCTCTCATGTGTATACTATGTATACCATTCATGTATGCTTCAAGTTCATCTGCAGCTTGCATATTAATCTCATGCAATGCAATCACTCTTTGTGACCTAATGAAGACTGACTCACCTCAGGATGACGGTTGCTTGACAATAAAAGTAAAACTAATGTCATTGACACTGGATATTTAGATTTGTTATTTACTGTTTTTCATCTACTTACAGTTGTGCATGCCCAACATAATTCATGCCCTTGGCAGGCTTAAGTTTAAAGTAATCTTTTAATTTGACCAACATATTTCTTGTGATTTGAAGTAATATTAATATTTCGAAGTGGCAAAGACAGGAGGCTTTCCAACCTCAATTAAAATTAAATATAAGACACATCTTAATGCATCTTGGACCTTGTTTATTATCTTTTGACATAGGCGTGTCTCATTTCCTATCAGAAAGAAACTTCTTTGTTGAATAAAAATAATTTTCCAAAATAATTTTTAGCGTACCTATCAAAAACTTGGTGTTATCTATGTATGGGTTTTAGTAAAAATATTGCTACAAATATGATCCTCTTGTCTCTTTTTCTACATGATCAAAATGAAAGAGACAATAGATTGCTTTGTCTTTGTCTGATTATTCGGATCAGTAGTAATCAGGTTATGAATCCTCTTCATTTTCTAAAATTCAACAGACATAAAAACCTGTATCTGTGTCTGCCGGGTTTCAGGATAATCGGCTCTGCCAGAGAGTGGATTCTTTCCATGAAGGAGCTCAGCTGAGATCAACATTAGACTAACTGGTGGAGGAGATATTTTCCTCTCATTTGGTCTTACCCTCATTTAGTAGGTCGCTGCTATAACAAACTAATTATTTACGGTAAAAGCCTAATTCATCCAGCAGATATTAATCTCTAACCGTTGTCTGGTAATTCAGCCCAACCACAGAAAGACCGTTTAAATAAACACTGATGGTGACCAGAGAGAGGGAGGGCAATCGCTCATGACGAGTGATGATCCTCTCTACTATCTCTATTCGCTCGGAGGCCTAAACAGTTTATTTCGTGTTTGCAGTCACTTCCTAGAGGTTGTTAAGCTGATGTACAGTTTGACAGAAACGGAGGGAAACCAGATCATTGGAGGAAGATTGTTTTGACCTGATAAGTAGAGAAGGGTACATTAGGGAGAAAAATGGAGTAAAACACTAAAACTCTAGGATTAGCCTTGTATTCAGTTTACACAGACCACGATGTAGAAAACATTTTACGTACAAAAGTAGATATTATTCTCTGACTAATTGGAGCTACATAAATGTTTATTGGTTGTGATCCTTACCATTTACAGACTCTTGATGATAGTCTAGTTAACTTGTCCATCAAGATAAACAGTATTTTGACAAATAAATCTCACCATGTACAAGATTAATAATTCACAAAGGTTTGGAGAAATGTAACTTTGAACATGTACCTTTTTACAATAACTCGCTCCTGAACAGTAACTTTATTCTCGTTCTAGAGCTACATATTCAACTTTCTACTATTCTACAAAATATAATCTATTGAGCTACTTTTTCTTTTAAAGTTGTACATTTTTATGCAGAACAAAATTGTTGGTATAAAACTGTTGATATCTAATAAAAACGCTAATCCTAATAAAACTGTATTTTCTAAGCTCTTTGCCTGAAACACTTCACACAAGACAATGTCAAATTTAATTTAAAATGTTCTCTTAATTATTATTTTGCAGAATTATCTCCTGTGTTTTCTTCTCTTTTACCATAGCATGTGAGTGTAAAATATAAAATCTTTTCTGGATGTTTTATAAAATCAGATGAAGTACTAGTTTCACAATTTCTCTGCAGCTTAGCTCTTCCCATCGATGCTCACTTTTGTGGGTTGAATTTACAAACACTACTCCATTTACCCAACAATGATGGTCTTCCCTAGCTCACAGACTGTTAATGTCGGTTAATCTGACTGCGACAAATGATGAATAACTCTTCCCAAGTGCACAGGATCCAAAGGATCAACACCGTTTACTTCTTGTTATATGCTGGGTATCTCCTCTGACAATGACTAGAATTGATAACCTGCTGTGAGAGGCAGCAATGTTTATTCACAACTAAACAGTCACATTGAGTAGTTATCAGAAAGGTTTCATGGGCAAAATTGTTCTTCATAGATTATTTGACTTTGACAAAGACATTATTATGAAATTATTGCAGAGCTTACATTTCTTGCCTTGCATCAACTACCCTTCTGAGTTTATCTTTATTCCCACCATCTTCTCATACACATATTCACAAAAACTCTGAGGGGCATGAGAACGGGCTAAATCCTTGACAACTTCAATGAAACCTCACACAAAGACTAAAACTCAGAGCCTGGGCGAGAGAAATGCAACACCTTACAGTAGCCTGACCTCCTCCAGGTAACACAGACATGTATGCACCAGACACCGGGCGTGGCCACCTCCCTGCACAAAGCCAGAAATAAAGAGCGAAGCTATTGCTTTCAACTGCAGGACCCCCGGGTGACCTTCCTTATCGACCCCTGCATGACCCCCTTAGTGAGGGGAGAAAGAGGAGGAAAGCTCTCGGTGTCACTGCACAGAAGTTAAAGACACAGGAATATCTTGACAATAACTATAAAGGATGCTGTCATTATGCCTTCTCACTGGATCAGTGTGTAGGTAATGGTCTCAGCTCTTGGATCCTTGCGCCCACCTTAAAAGCCCAGGACGGTCATAAGTCAAACTCTTTTCTCTATCTACTCTCTCAATATGAGTGTAGCCTCAAGTCTTTGGTCATTCATGCATTGTTCCTTATGTTTTTCTCCACAGATGGGCTGCTTTTTCTTTCTCGGGTCAAAAAGAAGTTCATGGCTTTAGGGTAGAACCGTGCTAAACTTACACCAAGGAATGTGTCACATCAAGCTTTAACACCAGCTGGGAATGGGAGCTCTGGGCCACAAAGTTTTTCATTCCCTTTCTGAAATTTCTGCCATAAATAATTTCAAAGCCCTCTACAGAAGATGACTTGGGTTGAACATAACTATTGGAATGTGTTTTGTTTTGCAGTGACTTTATGTGTACTACCTCTGTACACTAGGCAGACGTCTTCCATCTTAACTCATGTGTAAACAGTTATCCTTTCTGTTTATGTTCTGATATGTTACGGTGAACCCGGTGAGAGTGCTCTATAACTACTATATAAATCCATCCATCCATCTTCTGTAAGATTTCTCACATTAGGGCGTCTTTTCTCTGCAGTCGACCTGGAGCACATGAGGACCATAAAGGCAGACAAACACCAGCGCCTGTGCCAGGAGAACGGCCTCATCAGTCAGTTTGTATCGGCCAAGACGGGGGACTCGGTTTGTAAAACCGTCCTTTGAGTCATGCTCAGTGTTTTTTTTTAGTAAAGTTTGTATGTTTTATTTTTATTTTTGTCTTTCTCCAGGTTTATCTGTGTTTCCAGCGAGTAGCAGCTGAAATTCTTGGTATCAAGCTAAATAAAGCAGAAATAGAGCAGTCCCAGGTGAGCCATTAGCATTTACTCCTGAGTAATTCACCAAATCTGTTCATTCTTTTTCCAAATATGTCTTGTACTTGAATACATTGCATAAGCATGTATTTGCTTATGCACATATGAAGTACAATATGTACTTCATTAAGTACATATTGTGACTTAATGAAGTCACAATATGTACTTTGGTACATATTGTGACGGTACAACCACAAACTGGACTTCATTAAGATTTTGTGTGATCAAGGATCCTACTAGTCCTTAAAAGTATTGAATTTTATATCATTTTTCAGGCATGTGTGAGTATGAAAAACCAGATTTCTAAAATATAAAGGGCTTTTCATGATTTTTATCATTTAAAAATATTTTTTCTAACACAGTGATCATTTGCTTTTTGAGTTACTGACAAACACACTCATTCAGAAATTAAAAAGAACAATTACATCAAAGGTGCTTTAGCCGCTAGATTCTTGGGTTTCAACCGGAGACTGGGTTATTGGACTGGGCTTGGCTTGAATGTCAAACAAAGCTATACATTTTCAACATTTTGGAATGCTATTAATTAATGTATCATCGAACACAAACTACAATTGAAAGAATATGTGTTTAATATTATATAATTAGTCCAGATTCTTCTAAGTGTTTCAGATTTTAACGGACCTAATTTTGTCAGGATGTCATATAATGGTGAATTGTCCCTCTAGTTCACTCGGAAATCAAAAACCAGCTTCAGTATTGTATTGTTTTTTGATTTGTTGGGGGAAACGATAATAACATTCATGGATGACCATAAGGTTATAAAACACCCTGGTCTGCTGCCCAGGAACCCTTGGTGATAGATTAAAGCTAAGTAGTTCATAAAAGGGAGTTAAATGAAAAATGATAGCTGGTTTAAAAAAAAAAAACAACCAAAAAACCTTTGCAAATAAGTCTGAAGAATATGGTTTGCTGTGCTCTTGTATTCATCCTTCTTTACTCTGATACTGCTAAATAAGATGTGGAGCACCTAGTCACCTAATCGTAGAATAGCGTACACTTTTGTTTGTTTTTCCTTACTAAAATTAATATTTTGTTTTATTTTCCTTTATTCAACTAGGTTTTCCATGGATCTATTTTCTAAGTGACAGTAAATTTTAATAACAACCATACAAATGAGTAGGAAACTGCATACAGACAGTCACATAAATAACACCAAACTGCATTATTTACTAATTAAGTGTAGTTCTTAAAGCCTGTTGGTTTCACTGGCTTTTGTTTTACAGTATCAGAGTAAAAAAGAGGCTCAATAAAATTCACATTTAAGTTGTGCAAGAAATTTGAAAAACATTCATCATTTTCCTTCAACTTACGAACTATGCACCACTTTGTTTTGGTCTATGAAATCCCTCAAAATACATTAAGATTTGTTGCAAAAACATGATGAAATGTAGAAAAATTAAGTGGGTATCAATACTTTAGCAAGGGGTTGTGTATGCTGTGTTATGCTTGAACTTAAGGGAGGTCACAGAGAGTGTGTTAGGTCATCAAAGGTTACCACACCCTGACTTTTTGTGCTTTTTGTTGTGTAAACATGAGTTTGTTACGTCTGCTCCTCTGTGATGGTCTTCCTACCATTGACGCGGTCCTTCTGTAAATAGAACCACGCTGACCGCATTAATGCATGAAGTCCGGGGTCAAAGGTAGGCAGTTGTAAGGGTGAATAGGTGAGGGCGGGTTGTCTGATTTATTTAGCTTATCTCCCACCGTTTTAGGATGAAACGGGGTCTCCGCTTGCCAGTCAGCCCAAGGTGCCCAATGGCGCTAGCTGTAGGATTTACAAGGCCACCTCCCCCAGAAGCATTAATCCTGGGTCTGATATGAACGGCTGGAGCCACACTGGCTGGGCAGTGGTTGATGAGCATGGGGGCTACAGAGAGGTCAGGACCCCCAGAGAAGGGAGAGCTTATAGAAGAAGGACTGACCAAATTCCCAAGATCCACTCCCATCACCAACAGGGTTGCTGACTAACAGAAAATGGCTACACACTAATAGAGCTGTCCATCTACTTTCCTCTCCCAGCCCTCCCTTGATAGTTCTGTCAGTTAAGAAAAGTGCTTTAATCCAGACTAATCAGGCTGGGTGACTGACTGAATCCACTTTACACCTTGAGGAAAAGGGTTGAGATGATCTGACATGAGCCAAAAAATTGAGCATGTCAAATAAACTACTATAAAGTTTAAGTCAAGATTACTTTTATAGCCAAATATTTCTAAAATATGAATGTGCCACAGCAATTTGAGGTGAGGATTCCTCAAACTGAATATCTTAATCAAGGTCTTTTTTTTTTTATTGAAAAAGAAGTTCTTAAAAAATTAGGACAAAAAAAGGAAACATATGTAGAACATCATACTTTTTATAAATGAACACTCTAGAAACCACTTCCGTATCTGCTAGACTTAGAGAAATGTACCAAAATAAAAGAAGGGGAAAGGTGGATGGGTTGGGGAGTGGGTGAAATTAAGCAGAGTTACATAGAAAATGACATTTAAAAACATATGTGCACACATTATCATTCAGAGACAGCTATTGTCCATCTTTCCTCCATCCATCCATTTTCTTTACACCCTTGTCCCTAGGTGGGGTCGGGAGGGGTGCTGGTGCCTATCTCCAGCTGACGTTCCGGGCGAGAGGCGGGGTCACCCTGGACAGGTCGCCAGTCTGTCACAGGGCAACACAGAGACAAACAACCATGCACACACACACTCACACCTAGGGGCAATTTGGAGAGGCCAATTAACCTGACAGTCATGTTTTTGGACTGTGGGAGGAAACCAAAGTACCTGGAGAAAACCCACGCATGCACAGGGAGAACACACAAACTCCATGCTGAAGGACCCGGGCCGGGAATCGAACCCAGAACTTTCTTGCTGCAAGGCAACAGCTCTACCAACTGCGCCACTGTGCAGCCCCGTCCATCTTTCCTTTCATCAGTAAATGTCAGAAATTGTTGCTAGGCAGTGTAAAAGATGCACTGCACAAACACAAAATCTTATCACGTATGATTTCTTAGCAGATTTTTTTCACTTATGGAAAAAATCTTTTGTTAAAAGTGAAAAATCGGCCAGTGGAATTAGTACTTTTTTACAATCGATTTTAAGGAATTAGTGACTTAAAACATCCTCCTGTACCATACTGAAAAGTTACTTGTGAGTTAGATTTGCCTTATTTCAAGTGTACTAACATATTTACACCAGACATTAGAAAACAAAATACTTTCAGATGTTGTGTTCTGTCAGTGTGGACATGGAATATTTTCTGCATAATTTCAGTAATCCATTGTGAGCATGAAGGAGGCAAGGAGTCTTTCCAATGCAACAACACAAATATCCTGGCTAGGAGAGTAAAGAAGGAAAATCTCCACAAAAACCAGTTCAATTTACAAATATCTGTTTTATGGTTAAGAGAAATATGTTTACCAGTTGTTAGATTTTCAACCCTTTTTTAAAATGTTGATCAATTTGAAATAATTTTATACATTTAACTAATGCAATTAACTTATGTTTATGCATTATAGAATTAATCAATGTTATTCCAAGTTACTTTGACACAACCAGGTGGCATCCATTATCGATTCAAAAAACCAGTTCAAGTACGTAAGATCCTAGGTATATTATAGTACACTCGAAGTCAGTTCATTATATAATAGCTATGAAAAGTCTTTCTATGGAAGCCCAGCTGGTTGGAATGAATTGTTGACCTTGCAGCATTTGGTGTTTTCAGTCGATCACTATTGATAAAAAACATATTTCTTATTGCTGAATAAGAAAATGACAATCTTACTAAAGAACTGTTGCACACTGAGATCTTTGTTTTATTTGGGAGACACTGGAGTGAAATAAAATCAATAGCCATACATGTTCTGTAACATGTATGGTGCACATTCCACATTAAAAAAGGAATGTGCATTGTTTCTCTTTCAAGAAAAAAAAAAAAAGGAAGTATAAGCATTTTTAAAGAACGCCAGAGTTTAATGTTTGTGTCATGCATCCAGAGATGAGGCTTTGAGCAGGTCATGGCCCTGGTTGTAGCTATAGGCCCAGCAAAGCCTCATTATCAGCTGTCATGTTTAGAGAGCTGAACATGAGGGTCACAACCCCCAGACGGTATTATATCTGCCTGGCAGCTCTCTCCGTCTTGGTTCTCTGTCTGCCGGATCAGATAGTGAGGCTGCAGATCACTCAGTAACCCCGACACCAGGCTTCGGCGGCTCATTAATCAGAAAAGCAGCCGGGAAATTCAGCAGTGTGGACTGATCTCCAGTGGTCATGCACAAAAAAGGGTTGACTTCTGTAAAACTGCCATCAGATATATACTCATTTCAATAAAAAAAATAATGACCCTAAAACTCAGCCTGCGTCAGTCCAAAAACTAAAGTGAATTGAGAAGCAAATAAGTCATATGTAATACCTGTCAGCATCAATAACAATTGAGTTTCAAACATTTGTTAAAAATGATTAGCCAAATATATTTTAGATCCTGTTTCTAATCTGAGGTTCTTTTTTATCCTGGTTAAAGTCAATTTAAATTAGTTTAATAATCTTAGTTTAATAATTATTAATTTAAAACCAATGTACATTAGTGCGACAGACTGGCGACCTATTCAGGGTGTACCTCTCCTCTCGCCCAAAAAGTTTGCTGGAGATAGGCACCAGCACACCCTTGTCCCTAGTGTGTTGACCCCACTAGGGACATACATGGATGGATGGATGGATGGATGGATGGATTCTTCTCTTTCGTACTGTGCTCGCTGCCATTTTTCTGTTTTTCCATCTTTCCTTCTCTGCATTCATCCACTGCTTAGAGGATTGTGAAAGCTGAGCTGGTGGACTACCCACATGATGAAGGCCCAATTAGAGAGGACAACGCTCAGCAAAGCAAAATCTGTTTGCTTCAGTAACTTAAAGTATGTCACTTCAGTTACTCAGTAGATCTAAACTCAGTCTAGATCACAGTAGGTCGGTAGTTTGTAATCTAGTCCCTGTAGTTCATATATGACCACTAGAAAAATATAACAGAACCTGATTACTCATTACCTCTCTGCCATTATGTTACAAGTGATTCAATTATATTTTACTGACCTGCCTTGATGGTAACTTCAACTTCCAGGTACCTCCAGACCTTTGTTTCAACCAGAGTTTTAATTTCTGGCTACATGCTGAGCCTTGTGTTGAAGAAACAGCTCAGCAGTTTGAGATCATGCTTATTCAGAGTCGGACCATGTCTGCATGCTGCATATGTTCCCACAGTCAGCAACTGTAGTAAATCACTCTGTACACATTTAAAACCCCCATTAAATGTTATATTTTACAATCCCTGTTCAAAATTACGGAATTACTTTGTGTGAAAAATGTGCAGTTGTTTTACTTTGCAGCAAAAAAAAGAAAGAAAATGCAGCAGTTTTATTAACTAGCTGAACATTCTGTAATATGCATTTCTAAAACAAATACATGCACAGATCTGATAATGCAAATGATGCTGCAGATCAAGGACGGAACTTGAAGATGTTACTGAGCTGTTGAGCCTGCTATACCAAACAAATATGTAAACAGTACCTGGAATGTTCCTGCTTATTGGCGAAAGGAACCGGCCAGGTGGCAGGCATTACCTTTCCAGTAAATGGAGAGGTGGACAATTAAATTTTAGATGTTTTTTTTTTCTTTCCATTTTTTATGATAATGATTTTTGTCAGCCCAAATGTTATAACCAAATCATGCTGTATAAAAGGCAGATTTAGCAAGTACTAAGAAAATGTGCAGTATGTACACTTCTTTACTTAAAAATAAAAAATATATAATAATCTCACATTTTTCTGGCATTACGCAAAATAGAAATAATTTTTGTAACCCTAACTGGCCCACAAAAGGAAACGCTAAGTCTGATTTAATGTCATGCTGAAAAAGAGAGGTTCCCTTTTGAAGTGTGCAAGTTCATGGTTTTAACTTCTCAGTTTTTAGATTCCTTTAGTAATGGTATCTGATGAAATTGTTGCAGCAGATTTTTAACCTGCTGCTGCTTGTGTTTCCATTTTTACAGCGTGTCGTGAAGGCGGACATTGTGAACTACAGTCAGGACACCGTAGCCAGGACAGCCAACACCCCTCGCAGCTCCATGTGTGTGCTTCAGTGATCCTCTCAAGCACAAACACACACACACACAATAAGATGTAAAATCGATCGTCTTCAGACAGTATTAGAACTTGGAGTGAACTGGATGAGAAAGTTTTCGGAGCGAGGTTTCTGTGTTCCTGTGTGTCAGTCGTATTGCTGGGATGAAGTACAGACTGCGTGGCTCTGAGGCCTTGGCATGTAGTTCGGATATTTAGCAGGAATTAGTTCTTGGGTGGTTCACCAAAAAAGAAATGGGACCTCAGTTTTTTAAGTTTATGTGCAGCTATCAATTTCTTTTACACCTTTAAAGCTATTACCTGATTTATACCTTAGTGTGAAGCTGGTAATTTAAAGGAGCAACATAGCAACTGAAAACAATGTTATAGACATTTTCTTTTACGTTAGCTTTTAGTTTGATAGTCTGCATATTTCAGCTTTTACATATTTTCAGTTTGTTTTTTTTATTGAAAATTGCAAATAAAGGACAAGCAGAGGTGAAATCAATATCTTTCATACTTTTATTAAGATCTTTTCTTCTACCTGTGCTGTTTACCTGCAAACCAGAAAGGCAGAGTGAAAATGCTGCTGTTACTGAAATAAAACTCCAATTACTGTTTGCCAATTAGGTGGTTGCTTGCTCAGTGTAAACAGTATGCTGTTATTTCACTTAGAGACATTCCAAGATTTATTCTTCAATATTTTTTTTCTCCTGATCCAACAGTAAGTTAAAACCAGCAAAGTAGTTCTATCCAATTCTCTTCATATAATTTTACATTTCCACTCTCATTTTGTTAGCTGTTGAAACATTGATAATTCTAAAACAGTATATCTGAGTATATCTGAGTATATCTGAGTCATTTAAGCTTTTTTTCAGATTATTTGTTGGACTTTCAGTTGTAAAATAAATGTTCCTGTTGGAGAATGACAATGACGCATAAGGTCTTAAATTTGCTATCTTAAATGCCTGTTCTTTAGCTTGTCTGTCCCTTAAATGTGTTCAATTTTAAATGTCTTCTTTCCCAATCAGCTTCCACATGATGCTATTCGTCAGCATGCTGTTGAAACTTGAAACTGCATTGTTGATTTCTGTGTATTGGTACAGTAACTCATCTAAGTGGTCAGAGAACATCTTGCAAATGCTGAATGTGTAAACAAAACATACTTCTTGAGAATGTAGAGATATATATACATTATAAAGCAAGAAAGATTTGTTTCCAAATAAAAAGTTGCAACATGGAAAACAAGATATGCTCGTGTCCCTCTGTTAATACAAAAGCTGTTCCATATGGTGAGTTTTGAAGTTTTCAGAGTTAGGTTTTATTAATAGACACTGAAGTTGCATACACTTGAGTAGGATCACTTGCTTGCATCATTTGTATTTATGATATCTTACAAATAATACCACTACCTACAGTATGGATGGTTGTGAAATGATGAGCATTCTTAAAACATTTAAAATTTTTTTTGGTTCATGTCATTTTAAAACTCATATTTATTTGATAACATTTCTTTTTTTGATGCATGTCCCATTACTGGATGATATTGTAGGACTCCTCGTCTTCCAGGGTTTTTGATGGACTTGCTTTGTTGGCCCCCAAACCTTCACCTTTCCATGATCTGCATCAGTTTTTGCAGAATTTGGTCATTTGTAGCAACCATTAGGCTGTGTCCACACCTGATAGTCTGGTAGACTCTCACTGATTGGGTACCAAGATTGCAACATTTGATTACATTTCCAGCTGGTTTGTTTCATTTTCACACTGCTCTGTGTCAAATGAGCCAAACGCTGGAAAACCCTGTTCACCCATTTACCTGTGGTGGCACTGCATCACAAACCACTGGAAATTACAAGAAAACCTCTGAAGAACACAATGAGCGCAACTTCTTTCTTTACAAAATAAACAAAAATGCAGTGCTGTCCAGTTTTAGTTGTAGGATTTCACTTAAATTGTTGGTAAAAGACCACGTGCCACTTCTCCCTCTAGCAATGGACATATGCATTTGCTTTGGTTGTAATTGCTCAGAATACCCTGCGCTATATTTTGTTTCCTGCTTTTGGAGCAGCCTCTGGTTTGCCTGCATTGACATATGGATTTGAATCACACCAGAATTCAGTTCAGCCAAATTGAGACCCAGATTTTTAGGTGGACCAGAGTTTGGTGCTTTAGTCCACATCACACCAACAAAGCAAACTTTTTGATGATCCCATGGAATCTCCTTCAGGCCTTCATTTGTCAAATTTACTGCAGAAGAACTCACCAGAGGCATGTTTCTTGCTTCTGAATAGGCTGAATGGCAGATTAAACGCTATGATGCTAATCAAAACATCCCTTTAATTCAAGGATTGATTGTCTCTTTAAATGTGCCAGCAAATCATTCCACTCTATTTAGTACTTCTTTGTCAATTTTTAAACCATGTTTGTTTTTTTATTCTGTCTTTAATGGCATGGAGGATTGCACTAGACAACTCCTTTTAACAAAATCACTTTTCAGGATTAAGGATATACTGTCAACAGAATATTGTAGTATTTATAGAAATAGATTGAAAACTGAATAGGCACATTTTTCCTTTGCTCATTATATGACTTGTATTACAGTGAAATGACTCTTAAATTATATTTTATTTGGCCTTAAAAACTAATTTGTTAAACTTTGCAGAAACCTTGAAACAGCAAGTGATGCTCATTTGAGAGGTATAGTTTTACCATCCTCAATGCAAGCGCTGGTGAATGTGTGCAGACTTTGTCATTACTCAACCTTTGTTAGCTTGTAACAGATTCAAGGCTGGATGTCACTGCAATATTTCACTTCGTGCTGAGAACAAAATCTAAGAGGAAGAGGCCCCCGGAGGAGGTCATGTGAGCAGCAGATGACGGGATCTAGACCGTTGCCAATGAGCGCATCACAGATTAAAGGTCCATGCGATGAAATTTAAGCGTGAGGGACAGAAACCTGACCACCTTAGTGATCCTCGTCTACACAGACCTGGCTAATCTCTGGTAGCTAATGAGGCACCTGGTCTTTGTTCAGTAAATCTTTTCTGAAAAAGCACCTAAATCCTCTCTGGACAGACGATACAGACGGCTTTATAAATGGTTGTAAGCTGTATTAATTAATCACCCTCACGGTCCAACCTTTCCTGGCTCTCACACAACTGTAACAAGGTTTGAGTTTAGCCGTTTTTTTGTACCTGAGTCAATACCACTAAAATTATGACATTTTTAGGGGGATTAAGTGTCTTTGGAAACCCTGAGACAAACAAAACAAACAGCATGTTTTCATGGGTATTTTTCACGTATAATTCCCCCAGGTGCCTTTAAATGGGACTTTCTTTGACTGCAAACAGCTATGAAACTCAGTGGCGAGTGAAGCAGCCCAGGTGGGGTCATTCCTGCACACGTGTATTGTTTCGCCTGAGTGGACGTCTTAGGATACGTCTCTGTTGAATTCTTGTCCAGAGCTGTCACCGGCGCTGACAGGCGAGTCTGGCTCTTGGCTTTGCTGCTGTTTAGACAGGTGTTTTTGCAAGGAAAACAACTGCAGCAACAGAGTATCAGAGCGAGGATAATTCCTGGGGAAGGATTGGCAAAAGGCAAAAATGATTGGTGTCTAAATTAATTTATCAAGGACTCTTTAGTGCAGTATATATCTGTGAATTTTTAGGTTTGTTTTTCAGTTTTAGGATAACTGATATAATAAGTGACTCTGTATCAATATATGTTGCCAGTCTCATTCAGTTTCATAATTTATCACCTGAATCCTTTACCTATCATGTGAAATGAGTCATTTTTAAAAATGGAACGGTGAGTCTGCTTAATTAACAATTTATCAGCTAAAATAATTACATGTAATTAAGGATTATATGTATTCACTGTTAATGCCACTCACATTTTTTTCTTGATATATTCAAGTAAAAAGCAGAATAAAATAATACAAAATACACTCTAGTGTATTTCCAATTCTTCCATCTGCTTCTAAAAAAGAAAAAGGGAAAATATCATCTAAACTCTTGGTTTCCAAAATTGGGGTTGGGATTTTTTTTGGGGGTGCGGGGGTCACAAATCATCAAGTATTGGAGGTGTGCCTCAAATTAACTCGGATGATTCGGCCAACCAGAGAGTTTTGGAAGGAAACCTAAAAGGTTTAAACTCAAGTCATACAGTTAAGAGACATTTATTCCTCATACTTACCAAATGTATGTAAACCTCTGAAGTAAACGATTTCAATTAATTTGGACAAGCACATTTTGTGCAGGTTGATCAGACTTTGGAATATTGAATATTTGGACTTTTTCCCATTTTAAAATGCTGAAATTTCAAATGAAGGAAAAAAATGAATAAAGTAATTTAACTATGCTAAGCATTTCAAAGATTGAAAAACAAAGTCAGCTTTGTGGGAACTTCTTACGGAAGATTGTTGTATATGATATACACAAAAATATTAATAGAGCGGCAAGTCAGTGAGGCTTGGTTTGGACGCAGTTGGGTTTCTTCTTGTTGGTTCTGTGTGGAAATGGCATTTATCTAATAATGCACTGCACTAGCGGCTTCTCAGGGAGAAGCTCAATAGCTTAAAAATATCTACATGTTGAAAGTTTCAGGATGCACAGTCAAAGTCACAGCAAAATCATTCTTATTAATAAGATGTGTGTAAGCGGTCAGACTTTTTGTGTGGTCACTACAGTAATTTTAGTTCCAGCAAAGAGGTAGAAATAAACAGACAAAAAAAATGTGTTTATGTACTCCACCACTTTAAATTTACTCGACGTATGATCTCAGATCGTGTTTCGGTCCACCACCAAAACTGGAATACTTCTTCGTACCAGAGACATGCTTATTTAAAATCAGTATGCACAACTCATGCCTTTTTGGATTTCTCTTTCCTCGTTCTTATTCGTCTGGGTTTCTCATTGCTGCAACTCTGCGATGACAGTCTCAAAACCCACATGACAAGCTGGTAAGAGGGTCCATAGTTGTGGGCTGGGCTCTCGTTTTGTGTGTTTGGGCAGATTGGGGCCAACACCCTCTTGATTACCCACTCACCCTCATCCGTTTTCCACCTGTACAGAGTGCCAGACCCACAGTGCTGTGGGAGAAGGCGGGACTGACTCAGGCCCTCTGATGAGCTCCAGTCCCGCTCGTCCCCATATTAGTTCCCATCCGCTGTTGCACTGGGCCAGCCAGCGGTAACTGGATTGACAAGCAAGACAGATACAGAACCTGGAAAACATACCATCCGTTTATTTAGCACTCTTAAGGAGAGCCAACGATGCTTAGTTCCCACCATGCGGCAGGAAGACTACACTCTTTTTACTGCAGGGTTTCTCAGAAAGTTTGTTTGCATTTTAAGTTGAAGAAATGCTAATTCTGCTTGCCTCATTTGCTGCTTGTGTAGAGCAGTGGCAAGGTCCTGGTAGGTGCCCTGTATCTGTTCCAGCAAAGAGCCACTCGATTTATTTTAGGGGTAAGGATGTGGCCATTCAGAGGGGTCATATTTTTAGTCTGCTGGTGTGGTGAGAAGTCAGGCCAGAAAAAGCAGAGATTCTGAAAAAGACGCCCAGGGGACACAAAACTGAAAGTCTGACGCACTCCAGAGAGTGTGCATTGGTGCTTTCTCAGTGTAATCCGAATAGAATAGAATAGAAATATCTTTTATTGTCCCACAATGGGGAAATTTTTGTGCAACAGCATCAAAGTTACAGGCAACATAAGGAAATAGACTCATAAAGATAGAATATGAAATATAAAAACAGAATAAAGAATAAAAAGTATTTTTATGACTACACTAAAAAATAGTGTACTCCAGTCCAGAGGAATGTGCAGCTGAGGTGGTTAGTTAAAACTTGTACAAAATGTGGGTGACTGTTTTAGCATTAAAAGACAGACTAGTTACAATTAGTGACAACAAAAACTGTGCAAGAGCAAAGATGTACAGATACCAGCATCAATGGAAACACTTACTGAGTCTACGTTCAAAAATAGATTTAATAACTGTTAAATTGTAAAATCGTATTCTAGTGTTCATCAACAGTGGTGCTGTCAATTCTTTTAACAAGCATGAAAGAATCGCTCATAGTTGGGATACGGGAAGGGAAATCCAATTTCTTTATTGAAATTTAAGCTACCAATCTTCATAATTTGAAATTAAGGGCACAGGGGTTTGTAGGGCACAAGATGTTCGCAACGTCTTGGATTTGGCATAAAGCAAAGAATGAATGAATAGGAAAAACACCTCATACCCAGGATGGTTGGACGATAAGTTGCCAGTCTGTCACACGGCAACACAGAAACACACAGGACAAAAACACACACACACACACACACATGCTCATACCCGAGGGCAATTTAAAGAAACCACCAACGCAGCAGTCATGTTTTTGAACTGCAGGAGGAGGAGAAGAACCTGGAGAGAATCCATACATTCACAGGGGGAATATGCAAACTCCATGCAGAAAGACCCCACCGTACATCCACAGACTGCAATCTTGTCACATATCTTAGAAGGCTGTCGTTTAGCCAGCAATGTGGCCACCTACAATGCCTGTAAAATTACTTACCTCTTTGAATGTTATGCCCTTTTAATTGCTTTTGCAAATAAGTCATGATCAACATTTTTTTAAATGTACAAAAATATTGTGGCTGGACTTGAAAAGTGGTGTTCACCGCCGATCCCCATGCAATGGATTAAAAATGTAGCATTGCGATGAGCCAGATTGAGACCTGTCCATACAGACTCGCTGCTGTGATTTCATCTACTAAATACTAACTAAAAAAGGGAGAGAATATTCATGCAATCACTTATTTCGTGTGAAATATTTTCAGTTAATTGCCATTATTTTGTAGGAATCTGTTTTGACTTTGACATTACAGCTTTGTTAAAATATTTTTTTTGTCCAAAAAAAAACAACATTTCTTGACTACGATTGATGTGTAAAAGCACTGAAAGGGTAAAACATTCAAAAACTTCTGATAGACACTGCTTCATTACAGCATTCATTTTTAAACTTTTTTTTTTTCCTAGACTGAATATCGTTCTAATGTTTTCAGAGTTAGACTATGTTACTGCAATAAATTCTACTTTAAAGGTTTATTTCTCAGCAGTAATGTTGCCAAAGACAGGGTTTTATTTTTTACCTGCATTTTAAGCAACTGAACTGTATTTAGGTTTTTTAATGAAAATAATTTTCCTGTTGGAGAAAAACACAGTGATGTCACCATGCATTTATTAATTATATTTAGCTCTTGGACACTTAACTTGTTTCTAAGCACCTGAGTTCAGCCTGTGCTCGTCTTCAAACAGAGACGCCGTTGCTGGTTGGAAACAGAGTTGGGTGTCACTTCTTACTGTATCATTAGTCAGAGACCTGAGGAGAAAGGAGCTGATGGGGTACAATGAAAATATAAAGAGGGAGGCAGATTACAGGATCATTACTCAACTTTGCTTCTCTCTGTCTGCTTTCTTTGTGATTCCTTCTTCATTGTTCGCTCAAAATATGCTGCATGCAAACCTTATCCATCTGCTATTCAGTTTTAAGTGATATTCATTACCAACCACTGGAAATAGCGTTTATTTAATGATGACACTTCTTAGAGGGCTTTACAAAAGCAACTCAAGAGTTTCTGCTGAGCCTTCAGGCACTACAAAGTGTGAGCTTAAAGGTGAGTGTTGCTGTGAAAAAATATTCCTTCCTCTATAGATTTCTTCTGATTTTGCTCTTTTTGCATGCTTAAACTTTTCAGCTCATTAAACTAGTTTCATTAAACATATAGCAAATAACAATACAGATTTCATTTGATAATCTATTTTATTAAGGAATAAAGCTATCTAATTCAACATGGCCTGATGTAAAAAAAAAAAAAAAGAAAAAAGAAAAAAAGGATTGTTTCTTCGATGATCTGAACACATTTAACTGCGACAAAACAACAAAATCTGCGCTATGTATTTTCTTTTTATAGTACAGAGGCTGGAGAGTAGCCTGTAACTTAACTACAGCAACAACAGTGACTGCCAAAATGAATTGAACATTATTGGTAATTACATATGACTTATACCCTGTAGTTGCTTGGAAATATGGTAATAATAAGTTGATCTGAGCCACAAATTTCGACCCATTTAACGTGCAACAGGGTGGAACTTCACTGAATCTGACTGGAAAATTCATTCAGTGCAGAGCCTCAAAAATGAGCCTCTTGTTCAGGCCTCCGTGGAGAAACAACAGTCTACGAAGATGGCACGTATCACAGTTTCGTTTTATTTTTTGTTGACATCCATGAGTGATCGCTTCAGGTGTTCGCTTCCCAACAGGGACGACCGCTCCACCAGCACAAATCTGCTCAGCTGTGTTGAAAACATATGGTCTGTCTAACCTGCCTCTTTCCAAAGAGCAAATGTGGACATGGATCTAAATTTTTCCACCAGGTGTTTTTGGGAAATTGTGTACTGATGTGTACAGAGGGCATGCATCATCAGTGAACCTCCACAATGTCAACTTGTCAGCTATTGAAGCTTATTTTTGTGTGATGGAAATGTTTTTCTTATCCACAAAGATTTTTGGAAATGTTTGTTGTAATCCTGAAAGAAGAACAGTAAACACAACTTCAATGTATTTTGTTGAGGATTTTAACAAATTAGCCCGTCTTTACGAAGTGGAGATAAAATAATTGTTCTTATTGTTTAGAATTGAAGAATGAAAATGTTGGCATGAATTTGCATTTAGTCCATTTATGTCAACTCTAAAAATAAAATCTGGTGAAACCGGTTACCATTTGAAATCACCTAGTGAGTAAAAATCATTTAATCTTTGTATAAAACCAGCTGTTTTATGAAGACCTTGTAGGTTTGTCAGAAATTAGTGAACAAAGAGAATCATGAACCAAAGAAAGCTAGGAATAAGTTTAAGGTGGGGTTTGGTTATGCAACAGTATCACAGGTTTTGAACACTTCCAGAGGACCGTTCACCTGAAATTAGAGTATGGCACAATTGGAAAACCTACCAAGACGTGGTTGTCCATCTAATCTAACTAACTGGTCATAAAGAACATTAGTCAGCAGCAAAGGATCCCATAGTAAGACATCATAACATTACACATCATCCTCACTGTGAAACCTTGTGGTGGCAGCGTCTTGCTGTCGGAATGCTTTTCTTTAGCAGCTAAATAATGTGGTCGGCGTTATTGGCAAAAAAGAGCTACAATGCAAACGTTTACTCCAAAGCTTGATTTTTATTTCTTTGATTGGACCAGCCAAAGTCCAGATCCAAAAGTATTAGCTTGTGCTATTTTGAGAAGAAGAATGGGCAAAATGCTTCAGTCTGTTCCTGCGTAAGCCTGGCAGAGACGTCCCAAAAGACTTGTAGCTTTAATTAGAGCAAATAGTGTTCTATGAAATGTAGTTTCAAGGGAACTGCCACACTTTTCAGATTTTACTATGTAAAAATTTATGAAAACATCAAATTAATTTCCACTTGACAAATGTGTATGACCTTGTCTTGTCTTAGCCCCAATAAAACCCATTTAAGGTTGTGCTTGGAACTCGACAATATGGAGGCATAAATTACTCTCTGTAGCGCTGGATTTACAACCCACTAAACTAAAATACATCCAAATCCCAATATTATGGTCATAGTTTAGGTATTTGCGGGTGTTTCTTCAATATAGAGTGTGACATTGCAATAAAAGGGTTATAGAAAATGTAATTATGAAATAGTCACAGCTTTCAGCTGCTTTTAGCCATGTGTTTGATCCTGTGATGAACTGCCCAACACTTAAACATGTTGTAAATTAACATGTCTAAAACATGTTCAGCTTGTCCTAGAGCTCCTCTGATGTCCACAGAGTCACTCTAAATGCCATAAGCAGACACCCCATGCTCATTTCCTTCTGGACAGTCAGACTGATATTGTGTAGTTTGATCTTAGCAGGATACTCAGACTGAAAATAACCCTGGATCTTAAAAAGTTTAAGCTCTTGTTTCAGGTGGTGGTGAGAGCGTAAACAAATGCAGGTAATCAGTTTGAGAGAGAGAGACTTTTCAGTTTTATGCTTCATTACAAGACCCAAACACTTTAAACGATCTGAAAAGTTTGCCACTTTGTTTGCAACGTAAACTGCAGTACAGCCCAAAGCAGGTCCAAACGCAACATTTTTTTTATTTTATTTTTTCAGATGGGTTTAAAGGCTGTGGTTTGTTTTCATAAAGCCACGTCAGCCTGAACACAGGTGAAGGCTGCTTCCGACCGTCGTCCCTGCAGCTGGAAGGAATTCCATATCTTGCTGAAGGGCACCTCAGCAGGGTAGATTTTGGCTGTCAAGAGGAATTGAGCCCCAGCTGTTTGGCTGAAGTACCATGACACCAATCACCACACCACCCCACTGGTTTAGCCAACAACAATATATAGCTAAATGAGCGACTGGCACGCCTCAGAGCGGTGCAGAAATGCTTAAATTGAGGGATTTTTCTTGCTGCGTTTGAAAGAAATGTGCCGCGACAGTGCGTGGGTCATTTCTTGGAGGTAACGGACAGCGTTCTCCCACTGTTTTGCCAGTAAGGAAACTTGCATGTTGGAAAAAAGTAGCAGGATTACGTCGTGAAGCACGACAGCGCTGATATAATGTGAGGTGACGTTAGAACTCCTCGCTGTGTCCAACACAATGTGGCCTGTGTGGAGAGCCTGGATGGTGTGACTTTTTTCAGAGTATCCATCACAGCATCACGAACGCTGCAGGTCTCACTTATTGTACGCAGCAGTGTTAATCAAAACCAGCCTGCGCCGGGGGCTCAACGGTCATCAGCCAAGAAGAGGAAATTATTGATGGAAATAAAGGTGGTGCGCTGCCCTGAAGGCTCACCCTTACAAACATACTTAATGTTGAGTTCTGGACAGGCAGCACGATGAACAAGGAGGAGTTGTTCACATCTGATTTAAGGGCTGCTTTTGTCATACACCGAGCCAAAGAAGGAGTCATGCTTATATTGGCGGCTTCTGTTTCCATTTCTTGACCTGCACTGAATGTCCACTAAAAGTTAATAAGTTTTTAATATTTTCTTACTTTGAAAATTGCCTTCGGACAGAGTGGAGCCTGTGATTTACTGACGTCGGTTGCTTGAGCTAAACATCAAGAAGCTTTCTCCCCCCCCCCACTCGTTTAATAACATATGAAATCACTTAGAAGTAGCTACTAATTCACATTGATCTGCCAAACTGGTTTTATGCAGACATGCAGCCATTACAGAATGTGATGACATTGCGTGTGCGAGGCATGGCTGGCTGCCATAATTTGGAAAGAGAAGTGCCACAGAGAAAAGTGTCACAAAAGAATAAAAGGAGCCGTGAGGGTCAGGTTCCCGAGCGCAGGCTGTTGTGTGAAGTGTCTGATGATTGCCAAGCTGTTCTGAAGACGCTGCTGGACAGGGAGGTGAGAGGCAGGTTAATTACTATACTGAGAGGGAAGGGTGAGATGCTTTACAGAGCCCTTTGTGGTCCCTGGTCTTGGGTTTCCAGATCAGAGATGTGTGAGCCAAAGGTGCTGGAAGATGGCAGAGGGTGACGCGGCCTGGACCAATTCCATCCTCAAGTCACCTCATCGATCATCGGAGACAGGATCAATGAGAGGTGTGTGAAAAACGTACCATTACCCTCGCAGTTGGTCTCTAGCTGAAGGAAGGAATAATACTGTCTGGTAATAAGGCCAAGTTTACATATAATGTTTAGTTATTTTGCCCAAATTACATTTTTTTTATATTAATGATCTTTGGGGTTAAACTGAGAAATTCCCTGTTTCTCAGAAGAAATTTCAAACACCTTAAGGTGTTTTCACACCCAACAGTCTGGTAGACTCGGTTTTATTTGGAAAACATTTGTTACATTTTCAGCTGGTGTGTTTCACTCTCACACTGCACTGTGTCAAATGAATCAAACTCTTTGAAAAACCTGTCCCCTCCCTCGCCTGTGGTGGCGCTGCACCAAGAACCACTGGAGAAAACGACAAAAAACATTTGAAGACGACATGAGCTCAACTCTCTATTTCACAAAATGTAAACAAAATGGCGTGGCATCACATTTTAGTGGTTATAGATTTTGTTTTGTCTTTGGTAGAAGACCTTCTCTGTAGTGCCAGACACACATTTGTTTTAGCTGTATTTACCCAGAATGCCCTGCTCTTTAGTCGACTTTCTGCTTGATATTCACATAATGCATTTGAACCACACCAGAGCTGACTTCAACCAAACCAAGACCTAGGTTTTTAGGTGGACAAGTGTTCATGTTTGTGGTCTGCATAGAGTCCCTCCCAAAACAAACCAGACTTTCTAGGCAAGAATTTGATTAAAGCTGACTAAACAAGAATGGTGTGAATGGACCCTTACAGTGTGAAGTCTGTACAGATGTCACTAGAGTTATTTATTGATTAGAATATTGCCTGGAGCACACAGTAATTACAATATGTGTTGCAAGAGCGCTACACTTATATTGACAGCTTCCTCTTTTATAGATTAACTCTTGGTATTCATACGCCTGAAAGTTTTTCCATATTTTGACACATCACAGCAGTTATTGATTCAGTATATGTATCTGATTTTGAGTGATAAGTGATACATTTTTGATTGAATAATTACTCACCAAACAAAACTACGGAGCTCAGATAACATACTCCTATATGTTTTAAAAAGCACCATATTTTGATTATTTTCCCACATTAAAAGAAATATAATTTTCCCTTTCTTTTAAAAAGGTCACTGAGTGACTTTTCTGAACACTTCAAGAGTTGTAAGAGCTTTACACCAACCTCACAGCAATGACTGTGCCCTGCCTCTCCTTCTATCTAGACAGCAAATAAATGTGGGTACCAAAAACATAAACATGTTTGAGCATAGTTTGTAAAAGTATTAACATTAATGTGTTTTAAAACACCTCCCAGACTACGTAGACCCTCAGCAGTCTTACTTTCCATTCACTTTTGGCACCAATGGCACCAGTTTAGTTTCACCCTCACTTCTCTGTATCTCTTGGCCGTTTCTCGTATTCCTTGATATTTCTGCCTCAGGCCTCACATACGAGGCATTATTTTTCCAGTGGAAGGCCAAAGTGAGGAAACGCTTGATTTACGGCCCCAGAAAGCAGCCTCAGCCAGTCGTTGCTGGTGGTTTAACAAAAGCATAAGTGCTGATATTTACTTTTTATACTATTGCGGTCTTATTTCAGATGAGTATGTCTTGAAACACTATGCAAAGTCTGTTTGTTTTCCTCAGAGTGATGTTTTTTGCAGCTCATTAACTAAATGAGCAGGTGCTTCCTCTTTTTAAGTATTCACACACAACTTTGTTAAGCTAAGTCAACTGTTTTTAAAATTATTCTGCAGTTAAAGACAGGAAATGTAGAGAACTCCAAACATGATGTGTGGGTTCACTCTGCTCACTCATTCAAGAGAAAGTTTTCTCATGTGAAACCCCCCCCACCCCCTCCACCAGCAATGCTTTGGTATATATTTCCAACCTGAATATACCAAAAAAAATTATTATACTAATTAGAAAAAAGATCTATTAGATTTATTAGGTATAACAGAATAACAAAAATGACTATAATAGGAAATCTAATCAGATCTTTGATGTGTAGAAAGGTGGAATATGAGAGTTAATCTTAAATTGTTTCAAGAATTAAAGCAGAAGTTGTGACTTTTAGCAAATATAAATAATTTTGGTAATTATTTTGGAAATTTTGTCTGATTTAACTTCAGACAGTGAAGAAAAAGGCGTGTGTCTTTTTATTCAGTGTACGTAAATGTCATTATCTGTGTAGGGCAACATCCAAATTTAATTCCTTCTCATCTCACACAAATATTTCACATAGATGTAAAGAAACTATTTTCTCATTTTATGTTTTAGTCAACTTAAATGTAGGTTGTTGGCCAAATCTGGACCACTCCATTGTAGGATTAGCTGTGGACGAATCACCCCAACCTCAAGTAATTCGCAGCATTTAGCAGGATTCTTTTAGGATTGGCAAAATGTCAAATAGTTAAAGACTTAATGGAGAAATGTTGTGATGATGTCCTGAAGGTAGAGTGTCGGAAAGAGCAGGAGCTTCTTAAAGAGACAGAGACCAAATTTCATGGCATTAATTTACAAAGTCAAATATCTTTTAAGTCATGTTTGATATATACAGCATTTTTTGAACAACTGAAGGTGACATAGTTACTTGATTGTACTATAAAATGACTATATACCTGGAAAATACATATTACTGCCCCTTTAAAGCAATTGGTTGCACTTGATTTTAACAAGTGCAGTCAGAGTAAAGGTGGATAAATAGAAATACCACTTTTCTAAAAATCTAAATCTTGAAATCCTTAATGAGCACAATTGAGACCAACTACTTCAAGATTTTGCACTGCACTGTCTTGGTATATCAGCTAAAACTCAAAAACTACATAGAAATTCAAGGGATATTTATACTAATGTACTCCTGCTGATAGCTAGCATACTCAAAATGCATTTGGCTGTAAATGCAAACCATGAATTTTTTATTGAAGTTATTTTGAGTCTAACACATGCAACACATTTGCAAGATGAATGCTGGCTGTTGCTTCATCAGTTTTTGCGTCTCAATAATTCATCATTGTCACAGTTGGTGAATGAAAAAGAGAAACTGTACAGGGAGGAAAAACTTGATCCCTCTCCCAACAAGGGGAAGTGTGAATATGACAAAGCTTCCCTATGTGACACCCAAGCCAACAAACAGCCATCTGTCATTATATAAGTGGCACCTGATGTGCTGCACTTAAGGGACACCTTGAATCTTTTATGCCGCAATTAAACTGAACCAGTTATCATCTGAATTATTGAGCCATATTTAGAAATGCGGCGTTCAGATAAAGAACAGCAGTGGAACACAGCGACGTCTCTGAGGGAACCCAACTGTGTTATGGATTCATTTATTGTGATGGGAAATAATGTGGTCATTGTATCATGTACCTACCAATGTCTTCCCCCGTTAGCGATGCCAACTCCGGGGTATTTAATATTCCCGGCGTTCAACAATAGAAACCTCTTCAAACACCATAACAGTTAATCCCCTCAACGCAAAAAGTCACCTGTCTCAGGTGTATCGAGGGAGAATGTCAACTGAAACATGATCGCTGCGATGGAGCTTGTGAAAAATATTTTCCTCCTTTTTGTTCATTTGACAGGACTTAACACCACTTACAGGCTCTTTGACAGGCCTGGGAGGTTTATTTTCAACCATTATGCTTTTTGGGGTGTGGGAATTAAATCTTGCAGCAGGGGATTTGATGACACGTAATATTCATTTAAACAGGATTCATTAACATCTGTGGTATTCAGTGACTAATCTTAAAACTGATACAAAGACACAGGGTGGGGCGGAGCTGTGAGGAAAGGTGTTTTTGTTGTTGTTTCCTGATCTGCTTTGTTTCTTCTTGGCCAGATTAAACTCACTGGAGAGCCATTTGAAAGAAATTATTCCACTGGGACAAATCCAGAAAAACTAGTTTTACATTGTCTGTAACAAATGTAGCTCAGGGTCTTAGAAATAAGGTGAAAGTTTATTTAGCACCTATGAAAACTCTGTATTGTTTTTTTGTCTGGGTTTGTGGAGGACACAAGTGCAAGCAAAAAGCAGAATCATGGTGCAGTGGATATTTAATTAAAACACAGAAATGTATATTGCAACAATAACAATGAGAAAACATAAAAAGACTACAAAACAACAGTTGCTTCAGGAGGAACTGAAAATGAGTGCAGCAAAACCTATATGCTGGGATGATGGTTACTGGATGCAAAACATGGGAGTTTAATTAACTACAGGATGAAGCTGCTGGAGGAGAAATGAGAGAAAACTAGGAAAACTAGAATGACTGATAAACACGAAAGAGAAAGATGGGGAAATGAAGCAGAGCATGATAAAACACAGGAAAGTAAAAGACCAAAATAGACAAAACAGATGAAACAAGGAAAGCAAGGAGTGAGTAGACAGAAAACAAATTACAAAATAAATCATGAATTAGGGTTTATGAAGGGAAACTGTATCTGAGATTAAAACTCTAAACCATACATCAAAGGCAAAAGTACAAAATATTGCCAAATGAGCAAAAAAATTTAATTAAAAGTCCTATTTGTGATGTCTATGGAGAGGACTTAAGGGTATAGAGGTTTCTTTGTTGGGAGGATCTTATCTTTAGTTTTTTTTTCCCAGATAATCACTTTTTGCTCAGTTGTCCCTGATTCTCAGTGGGAAAAATGCAGCATTCCCTCTAAGTCAGGGCTGAATGTCAGGTATTTCACTGTCCTTTGTACAAATGATAATATGGTGGAGGGTATGGATAGAGTATGGCCATTTGAGGCCCCGTCAGCAGAGATGAGGTTCAAAATTTTAGCCCTTAACTATTATTGTGAGATATAAATCTTGAAGAAAAGATTTTGATTCTGGTTATAATTGGCTTAAATGTCACCACAGACAGCCAGGTATCTGGCTTCAGTTGTAGTATCTTGAATTGTTGAGTCAAGTTAATTAATCTAAGATAAGAAATTTAAAAATGTAGTATTTTATCTGTAAATAAATTACATTGCCTTTCATTTAATCTCCAGATGTAACATTGAATGTGGAGTCCTCTGTGTGACTCTGCAGGGCCACAGAGGATCCCCCAAGGTGTGGATCTGAAGGGCACGGTAATCCTCGCTATCCTGGCTTCATTGTGTGTCTCCCTATGTGAAACTTTCAGCTCGGGACTGAAGAACCCTATCCTCCGCTCTATGAATAGCAGGGCAGCCAAGGGCGATAACAATAGCAGGAGGTTTGGGTGTTCCCTGCATCGCTTACTCTGGGAGTCTAGCCTTTGGTTCATCCCTGGTCCTTCATCAAACATTAAAGCTACTGTCAGTCAGTGTCAGGAGCTTATAGGGGGCACACTTTTCACAGCTGGTGGGTTGCTGTGGTTGGATCAGCTGACAGCCAAGGCTGTAAATGTTGGCACGGTTGGTGGTGTCACAAGATGCATCTGCAAGTGTGTGAACATCGTCTGAGGAAGTGTGTTCATTGAGGTTAGTAAAGGTTTTCCAGACGTAGTTTTCCAAAGGTGATTCACCAATTGCTGGCTAATGTTGTAAAAAAAACAAAACAAAGCAAAACAAAACAAAAAAACGGGTAACACTTTATTTGAAGGGGTGTGCATAAAACTGACATGACACTGTCATAAACATGACATAACACCTGTCATTAACATAAGGAAGTCTTTATGGATGTTTATGACAGTTGTCATGAAGTGTCATCCGGTAAATTATGACACTTTTAATGCAAAGTTGTTCTAAAAGTTGCATTAAAAGACAATTAAAAGTACCAACTTTGCATGATTTTGTAAATTATAATAATTTAATGCAAAGTTGGCATTTTTAATGGACTTTCAATGCAACTTTTAGGACAACTTTGCATTAAAAGTGTCATTATTTACCGAATGACACTTCATGACAACTGTCATAAAGATTCATAAAGACTTCTTTATGTTCATGACAGATGTTATGTTTATGACAGTGTCATGTCAGTCTTATGCACACCCCTTCAAATAAAGTGTTACCCAATATCTTAACACCACCTTCTTCCTTACAAGTCTGCATCTGTTGGGTGATAAATCTGATGCAAAGACAAGTTAGCCAATCTTAATCCTTTATAAAAGTAACCTACCACCTACCACTTTTAAACCTACCTCAGTTGCCCCAGATATTGCTGTTATATTTGGTTCTTAAAATATATTTTTCTTATGGAAGCCCATTTTAGACAGTGGCAAAAGAGAACCTGTTTGGTATGTTTTATCTACAGAACACCAAAAACAGGAAAACATTTATTTAAAAAAAATTAAAAGGACACAGCTTATTCTTACATTTTCTGCACCCTGTGCATGATAACAGAGCAGAGTTAAGATCAGACAAAAATATTGTTGGTTAACATTACAAAGAGATTCACATTTGTTATCCTGACTCCTTTTTATCTAAATCCTCCTCCTGAAGCAACCCGGTTAAGGGAGGATCCGACCTCTGACATGTTGACACTAACCATCTCATCAGCACTCCTTCCCCCGTGTGTATAACTCACTGCTCAAAGCTACAAGTTCACACTTTGCCTTGTTGGCTGACATATAACATAAGAGACAAGGAGGAAGCTATCAGTGAAAATGATAGACTTTACTTATAAATTGGTCAACAGAACAACATTTTGAGTGCAGCATTTTTTTCTGAAGTAGTTCATGAAACAATAAAAACATGACACCTTTAAAATACACTGTATCAGTCTTTATGCTGCCTCTATGAACAGATAGCATCCAGTCTCATGCTTAGTGAAAAACAAACAAAAAAGGATGTGGACATAAAATCAGCGTTTCCTCTCAGGTCTTTGAAACTACAGTAGTTAAAAACAAACTTTCCTGCCAAAACAAAGTTCACCATTGTGCAGACTCCACACAGGACTGACACTGCAAAACAGAGTGATGATAAAGCTGCTCTGCAGGTTAAAGCTGAGCTAATACGCAGTGTTGGTTTTGTACCTGAGCTCAAAGGCTGACATGAAATATACAGTATCATATATCCTGCAGGTGTCTTCTCTGCAGCTCAGTATGAATCCACAGGATTTACTGCAGGACTTACAGGGGCACTCTCCTCTCTGGCAGCGTGCCTGAAGGAATTAACTTTTCTGGCATCTCTCCCCCCCCCGCCCCCTCCAACAGCTTTCAAGACATCCATGAGGGCGCAGTGGCAGCTTGGAAAGAAACACTGAAACCGATCTTCTTCCGTTGGCCCTCCTCTGCTCAATTCTCAATCCATAAACCATTCCTGAACAATCTCATCTGGCACAGCTAACCTCCTAATTGACTCCCCACTCTGCTGCCGACAGACAGCAGCAGCTCTTGTCTTCTCTGCGCCTGGAATTTCACTTTTCACATCTTTCAGGCTTTCATTTCCACTGCCTTTTCTGCTCGTCTTTCATCTTGTCATTCAAGTCCAATCCTTAAATAAAAATGTTTCTCTTCAGTTTGTGCAGTTTCCAGCAACAGTTCAGCTATTTACACACTTCTTGCTGGACATACATGAGAAGAAACTAAAAATCTTTCAGCGTTACTTACAGGTTGTTATTTTACCTTTAAAATTCAAAAACATTTGTGTTATTCATCAAGTAAAAACTTGAAGTTCAAGATTCAGCAATCTAAAAAATAAGTAAGCGTTAGAATTTATTATGAAAAATAAAAATGACATTTCATAGTAAGTAGCAGGCATGGAACAATATGCCGTTCTCAAGGTAAGATAACCTAAAAATACCACAGTATTTGCAAAATTGTGCAATCTACTTTCATCTAAAACAGATTAATAATTATATTATTTGGTAAAATAAAATAGCACATTCAATATTGCAGTCATAATAATGACTGTCATAATAATGACTGCAATATTTATGCATGAATGAATTTATGCATGAATAATATTGTAATTATTCATGCATAAATTAGATCAAATATATAAATCAGCTACCAATAAAACTAAACGTTTTCTCTATTGTTTTTTTACATGTCCACTCAGCAAGGATTGATTTGTATTTGCAGCTTATTATTCAGTACAAAGTTTATGAAAACTTTTTGCTTTTTCTAAATTTGTTTGCACAATACATAAATTATTTAAGACAGAATTTGAGATTCATGAAACTTTTATTATTTTTGTAAAAAACAAAAAAAAAAATTAATGATTTATTTAATGCATTTTGACCAAATTAGACTGCGTTAAACAATTACAATAACAAGCTTCTCAAAGATGACACCTGGCTCTGCAAAATGTGAAAAAGAAGACAGTTTTAAATATATATAATTGAAATCTCAATTAAGTTATAACTCCATCTCTCTCTGTCCAGTGAGTAGTTTAGTTCTTATTGCTTCTGAAACGCTAGCTTCTTGTGCAGGAGAGGCTTAGATGGCCCGAGTGCATGTTTTTTGCTTGGGGTGGCAAAAAGAGGCTCTCATCCAGAACTACCCTTTCCAGAACATCTTCAGGTTTTAAATGCATCTGCTCAGAAGGTGTCTTCAGATGCTGCTTGTTTCCTCCATTAGTTTCTTTCCTCTACTTGTCTGCTCGCAGCGAGGACAGTAGCGTCCCTCTGCTTTCCCATCAGTGACCTCACAAAGCCACAACACAAACAGTGACAGCCATACTGGGGCCCCAGCTGCCGACATGTCTGCTCAGCGGCATATTTATTTAAACCCGCCGCTGGCCCTGGCAGTGCTGAACGGGGCCTTGCTGGGAGCCTCCTCAGCTTGTTTGAGAATCCATTCACACCTGCGCATTAAATTACTGACACTAATGTTACCAGTAATGCTTGGACTGGCTCCAGTTTTTGAACTCATATGGCTGCGGGAGCTGAGAAATACTGGACACGATTAAGGCAAATGTGACAAGTTTAGATTCTTGGGGTGTTTTGTTAGATAAGCACAAGTCTCTCGTGCACTTTTGCAGATACTTGTATGACAGATGTTATTGAATATTATTAGATGTATATGCAAGTGTTGGCAGCTGGGGTAATAGGTATATTTTTATTCCCGGTGTGTGGAAGAGGATGGGTGACTGTGCCTCCTTGAAGCCCTCTGACAGTGTCGCCTCTGGGTGGGAGTGGGTGACACATTGTTGAACGTTACCTGGCTGCAAAGGACTCAATGGCTTTTGAACTTGAGAGGTGTGGAGGCATGAACACCTGCACCCCCTCCCCACCCAGACCCCTCGCTCTCAGGATACCTTTCACCTTGTCTCACTCTGCAGCACTCAGCAAGTGGCTGAGAAGAAAAGGGGAGCGAGCGGAGAAAAGAAAGTTTCCAAAAACGCCTCCCAGGTTGTCAGTTTGGGGTCAGAGGTCTGAGGTCAGCATGGAGGGGGGATGTCAGGTGTTAAGTGGAGCAGACAAGCCAATGGAGAGCTTGTTTACTGCTCACCGGACAGGGAGCTTACCTGGGGCCAGGTGGGAGCACAAAGCACTCGGCTTTAGCAGAAGGTCACCCAAACAGATCAGAGATCAGAAGAAACAGTGTTGTTGTGATGATGAGCACAGGAAGTAGTAAGCTGATGTAAAGCATGAGGCTCTGAAGTTTGCGGTTTTAAAAATAAATGTAATTGATTCATTTTACACAGTTTCTTTAATTTAGTCCTTATCTTTTAGAAATTTAAGTTAATTTCTTGCCATTCAGCATGGTAGTATTACTTATTAAAACAATTTTAAGCAAAAGGAAAAGACTGAGTAGATTATTACACTACATAAAAAAGATTTTTTTTTTAAACACTCGTCTGTTGTCAAGTAACTCCTCTGTTTCCATACACATCATGTTCCCTGAGTAGCGAGAGCTTAAATCACAAAGGCCTTACACGTAAAGGTTAAACGAGGCATTGCAGCTCTAATCTGCAGCATCAGTTTCAGGCGATCATTTGAGTAAACCGTCCGAGACCTTTTTAATTAGAATCCAAATTACCGTAGCGTGATACTGGTTTGCAGCATCCTATACTGGGATGCTGATTACTGAGAATCTGGCTCTGGCTGATGAAAAGGATTATTCACTTTAGTGGTGTGTGTGTGTGTGTGTGTGTGTGCGTGTGCGTGTGTGTGTGTGTGTGTAGGTGTGTGTGCGCGTGCGTGTGTGTGTGTGTGTGTGTGGGTATGTGCGTGTGTGTGTGTGTGTGTGTGTGTGTGCGTGTGTGCGTCTAAGCCGAGGAAAATAGTGATGGGACATTAATGATAATCTCTGACAGACGTTTGAGGGGCGTGCTCTTCGGTGAGGTGAGCGCTGTGCAGAGCTGCTCTATTATCTACCTGCCGTCTATTCATTAAGTCTATTGTGGGCTCAGCATGGAGACACACAGTGGAGATGTGTGAAAATAACACTTAGGTTTGGTGTGGCCACACTGGATGACAGTGAAAAATATGCATCGTAAATAACTTTAAAAAAAAAAAAAGATTCTTCTACATCTGTTTAAAAGAAAGTAAAATTAATTTCGGAAAGCTGACCTTTGTTTTGTTTTCATCATGCTTCAAATCAACTCAACAAACCAGGTGGGTCAGTCTCCCCCTATAAAGGACCTTAGACATCCACACCTGGGTCAAACAATACGTGTAAACAACTTCAGGGGGTTTGCAGTTTAAAATATTTATGTTCCAGACAAGCTGGCATTTAGCAGAAGACGTTGCACATGCACATAATCTCATAATATTCTATAACTGCCTTTTTGTCTAATGGAAGATTATGAGGCCAAACAAGTCATTTATTTTCAGTTGTTTGTGCACAGACACATATTATTTTAAAGTCCGGAGCAGAATGGGATCCATAAAATAAATAATCTGTGATGATGACCTTTAACACTGATTTCCTCTATGCTGGCTCACAATGGGGAAGTTGAAACTCATCTGGCTTCTAATGGTTCTCAACAAGGAAGCCCAACTCTAGTTCTCAGGGCCCAGAGATCTGAAACTTTTAGACGTGTCCCTGCTCAAACACACCAGGCTGGAGCAGCAAAGTTGGTTCTCCATAGGTCTGTTAATTAACTAATTATTTTTATTCAGTTGTGCTGGAGCAGGAAAATATCCAATCCTGTCTTTACAACTTGCTGTTTTACAGTTTTTTGTTGTGTATTTGCTTCAAGACAAATACTGTAGAACATTTACAGTCTGTTCATGATGCCTAGGTCTATGTCCCAGTCACTAAAGTAAAAATACTACACAGCAGAGAGTGACCCGTTTATAAAGTATTTAAACATATTAGCTTTTTATAAACACAATTCAAATGAAATCTTTGTTTCAAGAAGTTTTCTTAGAGAAGGTTTTGGAGAACAACTACTCCAAAGAAATGGGTCTGCAAACAGTTGATGCTTTAGTGAAAATATAATCCTATTTTGTAATTTACTCAGTTTCCAGAATATGAAGCTAACAACAAGATGGTAAAAGTCAAGGCTGTGATTCGCTGATCTATTAATAACCTCTTACAGTTTTCATGACGATCAAGACATTTAAGAAAATGACCTCAATCAAGGTTCTATTCTCACAACTTAAGGTCAGTCAAAACAAAATTATAATTGGTGCAATTTCCAGTTTGTACAGCAGGGGGCTAAATTGAGAGCTACAAAGTTCTCTTATGCTTCAGGCTGGCTTTGCATAAAGGCATTATCGCAATCCAAAAATAGCTTGTGGATAACTTATCCCTCTGTCACACACTTGTGCATCTAGATTATGTTACAATGGTGCAATAAGATACACAGCCTTAAGTAAATAACACTCCAGCATTACCTTCCTATGCATTAGCTTCCAATGCTAACTCATGTGATGATCACCACATGAGGTAGATTACCATAGATTTGTTAGACATTTACATCTAATTAATATTTTGGACTATGTCACAGCTCTCAAGTCAAGTGCCAAGTTTATTTGTGTAGCATGTTTCAGCAATAAGCACATCACACCGTAATACAGTAACTAAATACGAAACATTTGAGAAAATGTAATAAACGTTACATTTCTCTGTCTGACATTAGTTGTTTAATTCTAGAAACGTTCTTCCAGAGAAAGATGGCTGACTTTTTATTTGCCTTTATGTGTTTCTGAAGATTCATGTCTTCATTCATTCCAGCATTTACTCAAATGATGCAGCAATGAACCAATTGTAACATTAGTAAAATGTTGGCAATATTTTACAATTTTTTCCTGTATTGTTAAACATTCACTCAGCTTGAGTTGCTGAGTGCTTGAAATGTAAACTGATGGCATGACCTACCTTTCAGATAACTTGGTTTATGTTTTTCTGAACACTTGGGAGCCATGATATTTTATTACCAGGGCAACAAGTGATCTATAAACATGACAAAAACAACAACGTGACATCGTAGCAAGTAACAGCTAACCAGAATTCCACACAGCTGATGTCAACAAACACACACTATTCAGAATACATTAAAAACAAAACACATACTTCAGTGGCATGAAAGTACTTGATGTTTCACTTAATCCCCATTATTTCCTTATTTTTAGAGCATAACGTGTTTTTCAACATGCCAACATTCATAGTGAGACAGCAGCTTAAGAAAGAAGAACTGGATGCACACATCAGGGGTGTAGCTATCCTTAAAAACATGAAAAAGTTGTTGCGAAATGTTATTTGTTACAAAATGAAATTTAGAAGTGAATGTAGGAATTTGTAGGAATTTGTGGGTTTTCATTTGAGACATGGACCAATAATAATAAGATGAATAATAAGAAAAAAGTGTGATAAATATCACAAATATTGCAGTAGTTCTTCCTTTATAAACATCTGAGTGATCAGCGTTGATACAACTCAATATAATAAACCTTTTAAAGTCAGGAATTCAAAGGTTTCTCTCAGGTCATGTGCTTTAGGACTCTTCTCAGTTTTTTTAACCGCCTCATTCATTCATTTAGCTGAGAGGCTATTGTTTGTGTGATTGCTGTCCCGGTATTTAAGTTCTTTAAACCAGGAAATGTTTAAACGTAGATAATTAGCCTGTAGTTCATGGGTCTGGCAGCTCCTGCCTGCAGCTGACCTGAAAGGAGTCGGGCCCTCTGGGGTCCCGCTCTTCAATTACAGGGCTATTAGGAGTGCACAGTTTTAGAAAAGTTCAGTTCTAGATTTTATTTTCTCATATTTTTTTGATGAGTTAGCTAAACATATTCCACCTTTCATTTATTATGATAGACAAAAACAGTCTGGGAGATAAAACTTCTTTTCAGTGTAACGGTGCAAACGCTCATCATCGACACAAATTGACTTTTTTCTGTCCAAAACTTGTAAATGTGTGTGTAATATGCTCCACAAAAGATTTAACATGAACTTCATCCATTGTCTAGCACAGCAGTGAGAACTTTTTTTACAAATCAAAACATACAATATTTATACACTTTATTGAATAATCAACTGAACTTGACTGCATTAGCAATGTATGTAATGGACTTGGAATCAGTTTGTGTGTTTGATTTGAAATGGCGTTTTTGTAAAAAAAAGAAAGTTGTTGTGAATTGGCCCAACATAAATAAACTCAATAGAAGTTATTTTACTTTATAATTAAGAAACCACATCAGAGAATAAAGCATAAACATTTTTGGTCCTTTTAAGAAAAAAAAGGAAGAAAAATAACACGTTTTTCCAAATTACATGAAATTAGAATGTTTCTATCTAAAGGTGATATTTAACACTTTTAGGCTTAATGTGTTACTCAAGTTCAATATAAAGCAAAAATTTTGTTGCCTTTATATCTTTACATAATAAGTATTGTTAATATCTTCATAATAATGATTTGTAACATGACGTTTTGTGCTTCTTAAACTTCACTACAGACTATATGCTAGAAGTTTAAAAAACTACTAATTAGTCACTAAGATAATTTTTATTTTGTTCTTTCTTCTTATGTTTTCTTTTTTATAAATAATAAATCAGTGAATCAAATTTGAAAAACAAATATTACTCTAGGCAAATGGTAGGCATTAAAAATATATTGCATTTTTATCAGTTTAATTTTATTTCCTCTCCTACGTTACTTACAAATTCTCTTTACTTAAAAGTAATGTTATGATGAAGATTTGTGAGGAAGACATGTCCACCACATTTTAATATTTGAAAATACTTGTGACAAAATAAGATGAACAATACCTGGAACAGACAGACGTGCCGAGAGAATCCCCAGCGCCGATTCCTTCTCTCCTCTGTAAACACAGCTCCCCCTGGCTGCTTTGTCACCTTATTGTACACAAAAAAGGCTGAATCTATTATCAAACAACACATTATTAAAGCTATCAAAATGATAAAGAATAGATTTACATCGGTGGCCTTTAGAATAAATCATTTGTACCAAAATATACAAATGTAGAGCACGCTATTGGAGTGTGCACAGTGGTGTGTGAAATTCATCTTTTCCTTTAAAAAGAACATTTTAAAAATGCACCCAGCTCATACTTTAAACTTTAACATAAAAGTAGAAAAATTAGTTGAAAATGAGACTTTTCGGTGTAAGTAATTTGTCCAAATTGAGTCTGTACAGTACAGCAACTTTAAAAGTGACCCTTGTTCAGTCCATTTAATCAGCGTTTTAGGTACATTTAGAGACGATTTGATCTGATTATCCAGGTGGTTTTTTCCTTCATCACCCATTTTCACTCACTTTTGATTTCTTTGAAAAGTAGGGAAAATCTTCTAACGCATGCATTTTTTTATATTGCTACGATCTTTTTCTGTCATAAGTTATAATACGGGCTCTTTAGTAGAGACAGGAACTGCTGCAAACCTTCATAATCGCTGAAAGGCGAGATTCGCTAAATATATATATATAATTACTAAACAGGGACTCCTTCCATGCAGCTCAGCTTCATTCTCAGTGAATGTAATGAATAATTTTCAATAAATATAACAACAACTTGAATGCTACAACATATCTAAATGAATTTAATTTAGGAAAAAAACCCCATAAAAGTTACAAAGCACAGCAAAAGATAAAATAATAAGATCGTAAAAAGCACAGGACATGAAAATCATGCTCAGAAGCTAATTAGACGTAGAAACTGTAAAAAGAAAAAAATAACTAAAATGGTAGTAGAAAGTACAAAACTTTTAGCAAATCTCTGACTAAAGTGATTAGATTTATGAATCCAAAGAATCAACTCAGATCAACAGAGGAGGAAGATTTTTCCCAAGATTTGAAGCCACAGCAGCTCAGGCTCCTTTATTTATTGGTGTTGGGCTGAGAATAGTTAAAACATTTAGATTTTGTAAACAGAATAAAAGATAAACTTTTCAAATGTTTAATTTGAAAATAAGATATGTTAGCACCTGGCTGAGCACTGTTTTTGTTTTATGTTTATGTTATAATCAGTTATTACTCTCAATGTATGATACATTTTTTTTTCTTTGATTTTTTTTATATGAGGATTAGTAATTTAAAATCAATTCTGAACTCAGCAAGAAATCATTGCTGTGAATATAAAATAAGAAATATATAAACTCTCTAGGATTTTCCAGTGACATTTCCCTAACGATTTATAAGTGCTAAAGAGAAACTTTGTTTAGTCCAGTAAACAAGATATAACAGGAGCATAAATTTAGAAAAAGCTGAAATATTTCTTTCAAGTTCAACTGATGGGGCAACAGGTTGGAATTTGCAATGTTTCTTTTCTGAAAGAAGAAAAATTGTGAGTTGGATTATATTTTTTATGTTGGGATTAAAAATGATTCCCAGGGTATAAACTCCTGACTTGGTAGATGCAAATAAAGACACGCAACAGCTTGGCTGGTAAAATAAAAGAGGACATTTTTATCTATTGAGTCTTTTAAATCTGTACGCAGTTTAATAGCATAGCTACTTTTTTCCAAAAATCAACAGCATAAATATGAAATGTCATCAAGAAAATGACAAAGTAAAAATAAAAAAACAGATTACTGGAATCTCACATTTTCAATCATTTTTTTTTGTGTGCAGTAATTTAAAAAGAAGCTAAACATATTTTCAAGGCAAAAGTGGGCTTTTAAAACGCATACTGATACAGAACTTATTTGCAAAGGTCCAACGTCTCGGAGGAACTTAAAAGTTGATATGAGGTGAACACAACAACACTCTCTGTGCTGGGAGTTTCCAAATTTAAATTGTTCTTTGGCAAAAGTGTGTCTCAAATTATCCAAAATGTAAGATAAACAAAACTCAGACATGACTCACCTTTTCTTTTGCTAATTATCATTAATAGGAGCCGAATTTGGAAGGAGAACCTCAAACTGAAACACTCGCCGCTGCTCCTCGATGACGAAATTAAGTTGTCATTGGAGCATCTGCCTCGGTCCTGCGTGCTTATGGAAAAAAGGTTCAGAGAGCCATGTAGCATTCAATTACAATTTAACAGACTGGTCTCTATTAGTTGGTGTTCATTTCAGGGTTGGAGGCTGAAGGTCACAACCTGCTCCTCAGGCAGGTGCTTGTGTTAGACCAAAATTAAAAAAAAAAAAAAATTCTTTTTAGAACAACTAAACAGAAAGATTACGTCCCTTAAAAACACACCTGTGGGATGCTTTGCCGGAGTTTATTTATCACCTAGAAACACACACGCTCACACACCGGAGTGGAAATTTAAGCTGACAGTCAACATCTCAAACAAATATATTGCTCCGTCTTTTTGTTTTAAGATATTAAAGTAATTTCCATAATTGTTTGAAACAAGTCCACTTTTCCTAATTCCCATCTGCGTCCTTGACAAGGGGGTCAGAGCCGAACGCCAGATGGTGAAGAGAGCAAAGAGAAAGAAAAAAGAGGGGAGGGGAAAAGAAAGGAGAAGAGAAGAAAGAGGACTTCTGTCAATGTCAAACAGAGTGAATTAGAGTTATTTCCCTGTCTTTGAGTTGGCTTTAGCACCCAATGCCTCGAGATGACAATCTGAGGGCGGTAAAAATTACCAATGAAATGATTGGAAAAATCCCTGCAAGTGCTTGGACTTTGGCAAACCACGAATGATAGAGTTAGTCTGAATAGAGACAAATAAAACAACTATCCTCACCATGTTTGGAAAAACAGGAGTCGGTAAAAATAATAGTGATAATGTTTGCTGTTTTTAGACATGAGCAGTTCAAGTTTTACTAAGTGTAACAACAGGTTTACAAAGCATCTGTTTTCATAAAATGACTAAAAGTAACAAATAAAGTCACTTTTTTAATCATAGCTCACTTTCTCTTCAGCACACATGAACATGAAAGCCCAGAAACTAGAACAATCTCATGTTCCAGCTACATAATACAAAACTGAAGTGATCCAACAATAGTGATCTCGGTGAAGATTTTGTTTTTTTCACCTCCTTTACCATTCTGCTTACTGAGCCTGACGGCAAAATAAAATTGAGTCTAGTTCTGGCCGTACTTGTCACAATTCGTTTTTTTTATTTTTATTTTTTTATATTTATACTCTGATTGCATAAGTGGGTAAGTTCATGCTAGAAGCTGTTTTCTAGCTGTCTCCTGGATGATGATGGTGATGATGATGATCAGCAGAATTTGTGCTACTTGAATGAAAGAAAAAATGTGAAAATCATTTTTACATGAAACAGAAAAACTCAGATTACTGATTAAAATTTCATTGCCACTGATCAATTTAAAAAGTGAAGAATAAAGTGTGAAAACATTGTAGATAACCTTAGACATGTAAGTCTGTGTTTTAATTGTGTTACAGTTTATTATGTAAAATGTTGCAGGTAAAAAAAAAAATCATATCATCTGTAAAGTATAAAAAATATCTGGCAGAACAATAACTATTCCAGAAAGCAGGCGTGTCTTTTTTCTCCTAAATCATTTAAAATTTTTCTTTAAATCTTTCTTTTGTAGATGGATTTTGCTTCTTAAAAACACACATATACAGAAGTGCGCATTAAATGATAGGTTACCACAAAATATCAAATATAAACAAACTTTTTCTGTAAATAGTTAAAAATGTAGTTCAATCAAACTTAAAATAGGACTTTGTATATTGAATCAGATTCTGAGAAATATTTTAAGACTGTGAGCAAAAATGGTTGATGGCAGAAATCAAAAACTAAAAGTTGCTTCCAGACATTTTTTGTTGTTGTTGTATAGTTAGAACTTCTAGTTACATTTTCTATGACTAATCCAAAATATTGCATATTTTATAATTAACTGGCTCAGAATTTGATTTTTATTCTGAAGTATTTTACAAAGTGTGTGTGTGAGTCTATGTGTATGATAGAGTTTCTCACCTTGTAAGGCTCTTTTTTACTACATTGAGAGGACACACTACTTCTCCCGGGAGAATTGCTGTTTTGGATTAGAGATTAGGTTTAGGACTAAATTGTGAACTGAGTTTAGGTTCAAGTTTAGGTGTAGGATAAGGATCAAGATAGAAATGAATGAAAAATGAATGGAAGTCCTGGAAGTCTGTGCAAAGTCCTTATGAAGATAAAAAGATGTAATGTCATGTGTGTGTGTGTATGAGTGTGTATCGCACTTTGGCAAGCCACGCTGCATAATCATTTAAACAAATTGTTCAATGTGCATTTGGATGTTTGTAATAAACTATTTATATGATGGAGACCTAAAAATCTCAGTTATTTTAATGTGTATGTTTAGAGCAACACCATAATCTAAAATCTATGAATGAGGGTCAACTTATGTCAGTATTTCATGTTGTTATATTATATAATATTACATTAATAAGTTGCAAATATCAAGTTTTCAATTCAAACTATTCAGAGAAAGATAGCAGATATGGAGTGTTGGCCACATGTTTGGCACTGCGGGTAAAGATGTGTAAATAAAAAAAAAAAAGTTTATTTTTTTACCGCATAATCTCTCACTATTTTTATATGTGTATATATTTGGTGGGGAAAATTCATCATTAAGAAATAATATCTGGCATAAAAAATAAGCACTGGCACAAAAATAAAAGAGAGCCATCATCTGCTAGATTCAAGTCTAGTTTACCAACAGAGTCCACCAGATTTTCTTCTTAAGATTGTCTGGTATTTCATGAAGTCCCAGAGCATCACGGATCCTCTGTCATGCCTAACAGCAGACATATGGTACCCCACTGGTGTGTTTGTTGCTAAAAAGCTCAATTTAAGTCTGACCAAAGTAGTGTAGTAAATGTTTATATTTGTGAAGGTAGAAGACTATTCAGTATTGCTTCAAAAACATAAACAATGGCATGAATATGGAAATTGTCACCATTTCAACTGTATGCAGTTAAATACATAATATGTTTGTTGCCAAAAAAAAAGTTTTAAAGCTCATGGCCATAATTTTATTATGAGCAAAGTGAAATAAAACATGGCAGCAAAATGCAGGTAGCTAAAATACTTGCGTACATAATTTTTAATGTTTGGCATATCTGTACAAATGATATAGAAATACATTTTGCATCAGCTGAAACATCACTAATTGTGAAACAGTTTGCTTTAAGAGGTCGATTTTCTTGTCTGCTGAGGCTGGAACTTTCAGACGCAAAACTCAGAGACTTTGTTAAAACAAAAATGCAAGACGATAATGGCGTAAGTAGGTGTCAGAAAATATTCCATGAATAAACAGCGAGAGGGTAACTGGAAACACTCTCCAGTCTCTCCTGCTTGTAGAAAACTCGCCCTTCAGATGCCGAGACCCTCAGGAGAAGCAAACCAGAATAGCCAGCCCTCTCTGCTGTGACAAAGCTCTTGAAATGTAACATAATCGGGTCAACTCTGCAGAGATAGAGCAGACTACACATGCATGCCCCCTGTAAGAAGTTATTCAGCGGCTCAATCCTCCTGCGTCACCCTCGCCCAGATGCTGCTCAGCACTGCAACTGTTAAATCTGGTTCTTATCTCGCAAGGCGACAAATGTAACCAAACAAGTGCAGAGGGAAGAAAGGAGTGGGCACCGCGCTACACGTGTTCGGTCCCAATAGAAGCTTGAAAAATAAGCAGGCGGCGGGCTGACGACATGAGCAGCTCCATGGGGGATTCCTGGAAAGCTCCAGCCACTCCTGTTGGGCCGCTGTGTCAAACATGGGAACTTGGGCTTCAGCAAATGGTTTTCTTTCTTTTCAGAGAAACTGTCAAACTGCAAACACCATCAGTGTTTTCTGCTCTGTATAATTTCTGTGTGTTTTTAATTAACAATCTGTGTCAAAAACGATATTTTTAAACTATTTGACATGCTACTCAAATGAAAAATTAGGGAAAGTGATGAAACATAATAAAATGCCTTCAGAATGAAATAATCTCAGCGTTTCTTGTTTCGCAAGAAAACATGTTATAACAAAAGGTTTTCTTGACTAATTCATTTAAAAATGGTTTTGTTTTATGATCAATGACTTATTGGGAAATAGTTTACTCTGGGAAAGTTACTGCCTGGAGAATCTGGGATATCTTCATCATGGTCGCCGGCATGAGACTCACTGTTGTGGAGGGGAACTGCTTATTTTTGTGCCTAAAAGTTGAAAAAGAAAAAAACTCTCTAAACTCTCTAAAGTTTAATATCCATAAAAATTTCCTGCAACATTATAATTATAATAATAATAATTATTATTATTTGTTCATTTATTTATTTTTACATATTTTTAAAGTATCTTGGTGAAACTTTATTTATTAAGTTGTGGATGGATTTTTTTATCTCTTGCACTGAGTCTAAAGACAGGGAACTTTTTCTAATTTCTTTGAAAAACAGCCCAACCTCAATCAGACTGGATGTTAGGGCCTCTAAAGATAAATGATTAAGCTTTGCCACAGATTCTAAATTGAATTTAGAACCGGACTTTGAGTAGGCCATTCTAAAACATGAATATTCTTTGATTTGCATCATTTTATTGTACACTGAATGTTTGGGACTGTTGTCATGTCAAAAAATAAACGTCGGCCTCATCTCATTGCCTTTTTTTAGACCTCGGCAGATTTTCTTCCAGTATTCTTTTCTTTATTTGCATTCGTTTCTCCATCAGATCAACCCATGTTTTCTTTGGTACTGAATAAGAAGCATCTCCACAGAATGATGCTGTTACCACCAGGTTTCACTTTAAAATTGGACATTTCGGTCACAAAACTTTTGTTAATCTGATCTATGCACATTCATCCATGTCTCAGTTCCTTCATTTCCTGGCTTCCTGGCTCAAACTGTAAAGATGATTTCTTCTGGCTTTCATCGAACAATGACTTGATTCTTTCCACCACCCTATAAGGGCCTAAATTGTGAAGGACATGATTAACAGTTGTTTTGTCAACACAAGTTCCTTCCTGATTGATAGATTTCAAGAGCTCATCCAGAGTTATCATGACTGCCTCTCTGATTAATGCTCTCCTTGCCCAGAATCAGTTTAGGTGAATGACCCTATTTGCAGTTTTGTTGTATAATTTTGATTTTTGGATGATGGATGAAAAATTGCATCACCCATTGTTTTCTAGTCAAGGCCTGTTTCAAATTTCCTCACAAATCCAAATCTTTCTTGTTCTTTCTTGTTCTTCATGATGTTCACAAATGTTCTTTAATAAACCCCTTGTTTATTTAGGGGTATCAGAGTGCAATCAGTTAAATACTGCATATTCTAGACCAATTGAGAGTTTTATTGAAAATAAAGAAAAAAAATCATTCGTGCACTACTTTATGTTAGTCTATCACATATAATCCTGATAAAATCCAATAAAATCGAGTTGAAAATAAATAACGCTTGAAGTAAATCATCATCTCCAGCGCAGCAGCTGGCAGAAGCCGCCAGCATTCATCACGACGTCTCTTCTGCTTGTAGACCTTTCCCTATTATTAGTGTTAATACAAGGCCAGAGGACACGGAGGGGAAACAGGCCTGGCAGTGCTTAAGAAAATCAAATGTCAGCCCATGACATGCTGCCAGCTGCCGGAGGCTTTGATATGCCCAGGCTGGATGATGCTTATTTGATCGTTTCATTAGAAAATTTGGTCTAGGTGTCAAAGAAGTTCCCTATGTCTGTGCTGCAGCTATTAGGCTCAATTACAGCTGCCAGAAAAAGGGAGAACTGAGCCGGCTCTGTGCGCTGCATTCAGAGTGGCCTTAAAGAGCCACTGAGAGGGTCACAGAAATTGCTATTCATAACACTTAATAGCTTATGAATTAAGTTTTCCTTCTAATTATTCATAATCAGACTGAACAAAAAAAAAGGCAATGACATGTTTGGCTTTGGAGACCTCAGGAAACGTGGTAGTTTATCTGTTTTCCTGCAGGTCAAGCATTTTTATTGAATAGATATTTAGAGCTTCATAAGCTACGCTGGTGACAAAGACTCTGGTTTCATCCACATTTTTGTTGAAGAAAAGTTAAAACTCTGGTTTATTTAGACAAATTGCAAACATGTTAGTATTTTAAATGGACATGGTCATTTTGCTCCTGTATTGTGGTTATCTAAGCAAGTCGTTTTCTCCATGAAACTTGTGCACAAACACATCACATCAAAAAAGCAAAATATTTATTGGTACCCTGACTATGAACAATCCTAACACACGCACAAACTTTCATGCTGTGAAATCATCCAGAATGACAACACGCCAGCAGAGATGTGATCATTCTGTCACAGTGAATTACAGGAAAAATTCTCCTTAGAAATGATTTTATGAAAGGACCATAATCTCTGAGGGGGAAAAAAATCCCCTCTTCGGTTGAGCTGACAGACATGTGTAACGAATAATGGCAGCTTTAATTCGAGGAGTCACAGGTTAAAAGGCCTGGAATCAAGCCTGATCATAAGTCGGCAGTAAATTGATAACAAATGTGAAAACCACTAGACGCGTTTTTCCTTTTTCTGTGCAAAACTGCCAAAAGCATTTGTCGGCAATGCTGGGATCAAGGGCTTCCCTCTGTGTCAGAAAAAAAGCAATAAAAGACTTATAACATCATTTTTTTTTTTTTATAATTTTGCTACAACTTTAAGAGATGAAATTGATCCCTTGCAAAAAAAAAAAAATGCAGTGACAAAATTTCTGAAACCAAATAAACCAAATAAAAAAAAAATAAAACATCATATTCACTGTAAAAAAAAAGCCATCCTCTTTTAAGTTAACCTGTTTCAGTTTTGATCTTCAGTATTTCACATATTTAATTGGCATTTTATAAATAGCTTCATGTACTGAAACTGAACTTCATTGAGTTTATCTCAAGATGTTTGTTGAATCTGTTACTATATCCTTTGCAATGTATTTTTAAGAGATCTACCACTACCTCTATTCCTACGACTACAAATAACAATAACTCCTGGAATAACAACTCCTACATGATATTTTTTTTCACAATGTAACAATTTATTTTAAAAAACCATGTCAAACTGAACAAACATTGCATGAAAAATAAAGTGCTCTAATTGTTTTAATAGTACTTTAGAGGGTAAGTGGGTGTCATCTGCTTCTGATGAGAGCAGTTCATTAACTAACAAGTTTAATCACCTCCTTAAAACAGATGCTTTGGTTAAAACAGATACTTTGGAACTTCGCTGGTCTGGTTCATTCATTGCCAAGAAGCAAAAGACTTCAGAAATGATACAAGAGAAACAAATGTTTATCTTCTTCAGTGTGAGAAGGACTGCAAATCTTTTTCAAGTCCAACTCAGATCTCTAATGAACGTTTAATCTGCCTAACTCTGCATTGCTGTTAAATATGATTCATATTCTGTCTTATTAGGAATAATTTAACCCCTGAACAGTTATCATAGTCCGTGTAGAAATTACAACACTAAGTTATTACTAAACATTTAGGTGAAAACCTGTTAGGAGGCTAGCTGAAACTGGTCAAATTTATGAAGAAACCCAACAGGAAATGATCTTATTTCAATCTGGAGAGACTCAGACGGAGAAAGAAAGCGATTAAAAGAGTTTAATGACAAAATGAACATAAAAATAAACAAAGTCCTTCGGCGTTCAGGCCCCGGCCGGGGACGTCGAGCTGGACTTCGATAAGCTCGATGAACATTCCTGATGCAGCATAGGAATGTAGACCCCCGGAGCTTGTACTGGTGGCGGCGGTCGGAGGAGGATGAGGCCTGAGAGCCGGGAGCAGAAGGTGGAGATGGGGCGGAGGTGGGTTGATCGCAGCTAGAGGAGGCCATGGGTGAAGGTCCTTTTGAACTGGAGCCCAAACGATGATTGGCTGGAGCGAGGCTTGGACCGGCGCTGATAGGGCCAGGTTGCAGAGAGGGAGGCGCTGATTGATGAGGCAGATGCGACTAGAGTCTTCCAGACTTAACTTTTGTCAAGACTCTATTTCGAAGATCAGTTTGTGTTTTTTAGAATCTAAATATTAGTGAAAAATGGGAATCTACTCAAGTATGATTACAAATCTATTTAGTGACCACTTCAGTACTGGGACTTTGGTCAGAAAGTCTGATTTATTTTTCCAAAATGATGTAGCCAGATACATACAAATTGTGTGCAAATTCTGGTAGCCTTTTTTTTTAGAAAATAGAAAACAGGAAAGACAAATTTTAGAATCTCACCAGAGTGAGTTATCCCTGCAAAGCAGACTCTGCATGTAGAAAATAACAGAAACATTTCCATGAATAATTAGAAGTTACGTTCCACAGAAAAATCCTCAAATAGGAGGGGGTCCACTGTACATCAAAAATTTTACTGAGGTAGAAGTAAAAAGTGTGTTGTGGTGAAACTAATCAATTTAATGAAGTTACTCAACTGTATGGCATTATATAAAGTTGATTCTTTTCCTCTCCTTAATTTGAGTCAGAAATCATTGGCTAAGTTTGCATTGAAAACCATTTTGAATGACAATCAATGACAAAGAGCAGTTTAGTCAGTGAATAAGAAAGAAGACTGAATTACTGTATGTCACAGGGAAGTGTTTCTATTTTGAAGTACCTGATTTTTATTTTTTTTGACAAGTTCAGCTTGAGAGTCATCCATGTGGTCAATATCACGATGTCACTACAATCATAAATATGTCATTAATAGCCCACAGTCTACAAACGATCCTGGTTATTAAATATAACTTTCATTAGAGGGAGGGTAGACTATTGTCTAGGGCAGAGTTACTAATAATCTAACTCTAAAGCTGCTGTTAGCTCATTTCACAGTCATGAGAACTTATCCATACTGTTTTTTAATGTTACCATGACAAAAAGTCATACGTAAACACTACTGTAACTCAAATGAGCTGTACTTGCAAGCTTACTTACACCACTGATTATACAAGAAAAGGAGCGTTCATGGGTTGCAGCCCTTAAGTAAGAGCCAAGAGTCTTTATTTTGTAAGTTTGACTTTGTGGCGGACTCGAGGCCAAATCTCTGCTGTGAAGCCAAACTTTTCAGTTTCAATCATTTGTATGGAAAAGCTATCCACAAAAAAAATCACGTTTAGGGTAGTATGAACTCATCAAAGTAGTGAATTTTGTCAAGAGAGATACTTCAGATTCTACTATGACTAATAGAAATAATACATATTTGCATTTATAAAACACTAAAGCAACCTATTTTATTTGGATGTCAGGAGAAAGCTTTTTTTAAAAAAAAGCTCAAACAAGGCAGTGGAGTTCTGTCACATTGGGCTTGTTCTGTAGCCTGAGCGCCTTGCAAGTCCAAAATATTATCTATTAATGAAATTATGTTGAAATACAGATACAACGCAAAAGTATCGAGCACAACAGAAAACCTGCAAGAAAAACCTATAAACAAATATTTAAATCTCATTTATAAATCTGGAAATAACTGAACATTATTTTTGCCGTCTCTTCCTCAACCACAGAAAGGCAAGAACTTTTTACCACTGATGTAAATAACAGAATTGTGACACAATGATGTATTCCATTACATGTGGTACCAAGACAGGCTGAACTCTCTCTCTATTTTTATTCTGTGTACTCATGACGACTGACAGTCAGGGCAATATTACCTATTTAAAAACCAATTTTTAAAATTGCATGTATGACATATGCGCACATACGTGCGGCAGTTTTTCTTTTTTTTCTGAGCCACTCACAGATTAGACTTAATAGACGTGCCGGGAAACGTGCAGCCGAAGGAATGTTGACCACATGTTCAAAAATAAATAGACCTTCGAGAATTGAACACAAGCACTCACAAGGTTAATCAAATGTAATTTCTTTATGGTTTCTCTGCTTTGGTCGTCCTGCACTTTTGCTGTCATATTATTATTATATATTTCTGTCTGTGCAACAGCGATCCAGGCAGAACTTGGCTCCACAGACTGAAATAGCTGCAAACATATGTAGGCCAGAGTGAGAGTATCCGTTTCTCACCTTCTGCATAACACGTTAGAAGAATGTAGCGTTGCAGCAACATGTGGTATGGCAGGAATCGCACATTTGGATTCTTTTCTTTTTGTTCTGCATTTCTGTGGTTAGTGTGTTGGTGTAGAAGCCTGTCTTCATTAGTAGCAGCTCTAACCTCAAATGTGATTAAAGGGCAAACAGTATTATATTTTAGAGCCGTGACAATGTTAGAAATGTGAAAAATAAATCTCAGAATGTCTTTCCATTGCTTTTCGAAGCAGAGAAGTGATTTGCAAAACTTGTTTACCTTTGTAACAATACCTCTCTTAAAACAAGGAAATAATTACTATATATGAATGATGGGGATGATCTGTCACATGGATCTACATCACCTACATGCCCTCTGCCATATGTAATAAAGTTGTACATAGGAAAAAAAATTATTTGATCAAAATAAACCTTTTTAACACAAATATATTGAACACAAGTGTGGCCCCTTAATGTTGATAGAAATCTCAGATTGAAGGAATAAACAGAGTTGATGCCACGGCTTGGACAGAAGGCTCAAGGCAGAGAGTAAACAGCCAGACCTCAGTTGTTGTTTGTGAACATAAAGTTAATCAAGTAAAAAACTGCTGTCTCCCAACTATAATTCTGTATATTTAACCTTTAAAAGTAGCCTCAGCTGCAGCTCATTTCTTTTCTCTGTGTCTGGGGAAAATGAAGAGGAAAGTGTTTGACAGGTTTAGTCTAATCACATCAGTATCTTTAATCCACTATGTGTTTAACATTTGCTTGAAATGTTTTTTTAGGGCCAAATAGCCTGTTGTGAGAACGGCAACTGCAGATTATCTTGTAGAACTTCAGCAATATTACAGCAGTTTAGCTAAACCTTCATAAGTTATATTTATATATCTTCATCATTTGGAGAGAAGTGGGAATTGTACATCTCTGCATGAGTTGTTGACATAACGTAGGCCATAACTGTGCACATTAAACTTACAATGCTGGTCAAAACTGAAGCAGAAATTACATTTATTTACGTTTTTTGAATTACAGTTTTTATTAAAGTGGCCATTTTTCATTGCAGTGAATTACAAGCAGACTGGAGATGCGAAAGGGTCTTTCAAATCCTCTGGAGGGTGCTGGTTTGTTGGGTCTTCAAGCTGCGGCTCTCAGGCATCATTTCCTCCACTGTTGTCCAAATTCTGCTTTCAGGTTCACTGCTTTAAGCTTTTCTTTCTTTCACACTATTTTGCATATTTCTAACTATCTATGATCTGAGTCTCAACTTAACTAAAAAGACAAACACTGGAATAAGAAAAATGCATATATTTTTATGGGTCCTGTAAGTGACTGGCCAGAACAAAAGGAATTAAATTAAGAGAGGAGGAAGAACTCTGGTCTGCATCTTTTACCCCGGCCATTTCTTTTTTCCCCCTGCTCACTGAGGGTGGCGTCTCGGCGTTTGGCCCACATCCAAGCTGAAGGAGTGTTAAACCTCTCTGGCTGCCGGGAGAAAGAAATGACAGGACTCCTTCAAGCTCCCCTCTGTTCTTCTAATGGACTCCTCCGTCAACATGGCAAGGTTAGAAACATCATAAGTTCATATTCCCCACATGAGACTTTCTTCTTGCCTTTCCCCCATTTAGCGGTGTTGCCTTTCAGATTCCACAGCGGCTCCGTTCCTTTCGCCCAAAGAATCGGAGTCCTATCAGTGAAATCAAAGGCGATTACACAGCTCACCAGTCATTTAGGATCTCTGTGGCTGTGGTAAGTATGTAACGCAGGCCGCAGCCCCATAGTCTCTGTTTATTCAGTGAAAGTGCTCTGTAATTTATTTAAAATAATCTATTTTAACAAATAAAGAGGTCATTGAGAGAGCGCATTGCTGCAGGCGCACATTTAAATACCTCTTTAAGAGTCTGACCGGTTGACAGGCTGCTGAGCTGGCTGGACCCTGAGGATGCAGAGGCAGGACGTCTGCTCGGAATAAAAGCGGCTCGCCAAAATCCAAAAGAACTGCATTGTGTTTTATGCAAAGGGCTTATTCCCTCTGCTGATGTGTGAGCAGTATGTACACGACAACACTGGCTTTTCCCACCTCTGATTGAGATGTTTGATTCCGATCCAGTGGGCTTGTTTGAAGAGGGGTGGGCTCAGGCCCTCCTGTATGCTTTGAGAGGAGTAAATATGACGGATGGGATTACAAGGAAGCCCTCTCAGAGATTTTTGAAGAGCCTGAAATAGAGCTGGTTTTTCCTGCATACCAGCACATCTGCCCACTTGCTCTCTGTGGTGGCTTCAGCAGCTCAGGTGCACTGTATCTGCATTATGGCTGCCTGTCTGATGGGATCTGACTGCACCACAGCGCTGAACGCATCAAAGGGGGTCAAAGAGGGGAGACCAGTCCAACTGTAAGAGGCCCAGTTATATAACTGGAGCCAAAGTACTTTGCTTTATTTGGACTTGTTTGGCCTTATTTGTTTGTACACCACACAGCTTCATACTTGGCGAGATGCAGAGCAGAGCTTTTCCGCCCTCTTTAAACAGTATGCAACTTATTAGTTCATAAAACAGCTTAATTCACTCATAAATCTGTACATATTATGTTTCCCTGTTATTTTAGCAAGCCACAGATTCTTCTTAGATGGAGTTATTGTTGTTTTTAAAAAGGTTTTAGCATTTTAGGTTTTTAAAATGTTGGCTGATTTCACATTCAGTGTGACGTTCAAATAAGTGACAATAAAAAAAAAAACTATGACATTTCATCCAATGCAAAAACATCAGTAAACCATGACAGACATGTCATGCAGTAAGTACTTGGTGTATTCTGGCTTCTTCTGATCTGGCCAAAGAAAACTGGATTTAGTGAAGCTGTCGTTTCCTTGGCTGGCCCGACGGCAGTTTTGCAATGTTTTGCAAGACATTCCCTTCCCAATGCAGGAGTCACAGTGCCTTGTGAAAAATATTCACACCCCCAACACATCTTTGCATCTTGTGTTCCCTTCCATTTAATAAAAAAATGGATGGGAACTTTTAGATGGTTTTAAAATTATAGAAAAATCTAAATTTGAAAAGTGATTTTCAAATTTTTATGTTGCATTTATAAAATTTAATGCAACTAATTGTCATCAGAAGCCAACTAGTTATTAAACCAATTACACCTGTGCGGCATTTGAGCTCTATAGGAATACAGGTCATATATAAAGACATCAGAAGACATAAAAAACAGCATGCAAAGTCAGGGATAAAATAAAGGATTATGTTAAAGCAGAGTTATGTCAAACTACAATCTTTTCTGCTTCGAACATCTTACAAATCAATGTTCAAAGACGCAACTCTACCAGGACACAGCCAGCTACCTAAATGGGTAAGCAATATTCTAAGTGACTTTGGAGGAGCTGCGGAAATCCTCTCCTACTTATCATGTCAACCCAGGAGAACACAAGCTGTTTAGCGGACTCAGTCAACATGTGGAAGAAAGAGCTCTGGTCAGATTACATCAACCTTAAACTTCTTGCAAATTATTACATATGGCAGAAAACTATGATTCCACATCACCCAAAATGCATCATCATTGTAAAACATGGTGGAGGCAGTGTCAGGCTGCAGGAATGCTTTTCTTTAGTAGAAACATTAAACCTGCAATGCTAATGGAAAAAACCATGTTGCCAATAATAAAAAAAACTTTCAAAAGACCTGAGACCTAAGCAGATGCATCTTCCAGCAGAACAATAATCCTAAACATGCAGCCTGACCTGTGATGAAATGGTACCAAGTTCAGTTTGCAGTTGGTTAAAGCTGATGGTGATATCCTAAAACACTTGAAGCTGGGGGTTAAGTATTGTATAATAATACAATTGTGACTTTATCTTAACATAAAGTTATGTTTGAAGAACAGCTATTATCATCTACCACTAGTGAAACACTGCATTGCCGAAATAGACAATTTATTATTCGTAAGTAACCAGAGAAATAACACTAGTGAAATTTTCATACTTTAAGTAGGTATTTGACAAAGAGCTCTTTCTTTTACATGGATACATGGTCTTCCTAAGAGCATAATTATGATTTTTATATAAACAGCATATTCCATAAAACTGTGAAAATTTATCTCTACCAGAGTTTCTCTGACATTCACTGTGCTTAATTGTGACACTGTGGTCTTCTCTCCCAAGTTGAAGAGTGTTGACAGAACTTTTTTTTTTTACATGCTTACTTTCCTCCATGTGGGTTGCTGTGCTTTATTTTCATTTATGACACAACGCAAAGTGCAAATATATCCTGTGGTACATCGTGTACCTTCTAATATCGTATAAATAATTATGGTGGGCTGCAATGGCCAAAAAATGCCATTTTCTCAGTCCAGCCTTGATTAGCTGCAAATCTGCAAAGCTTTGCAACTGAAGTGAGAGGTGGTTCTCAAAATTCAAAATACACTAAGAACTATTCAGAATTTCTCTCCCACTTCACAACTTTGGACTAATTTCTGTTAATCTATCACACAAAATCACAATAAATAAATTGAAGTTTCTGGTTCTTGCAAAAAAAAAGTGTAAAACTTTACGGGTATGCATACCTCTTCAAGGTACGCATACCTTGAAGAGGTATGCATACATCAATGATAAACATTGACGTATTGAGCTTTGCCTCTTATGCAAAAATGTTTTCTGCCATTTTTCTTCTAGAACCAGTGCATCCGTCCTCCTCTGATCACATCAAACAAGGTCTTCTGAACTGTGAATGAGACCATCTGTATAACCTGACATTGTGGTTTGGGTCACTGATTTAGGGTTAGGCTGATGGATTACTTTACTAATGATTTTGGCCCAAGAGTGAGCTTGTTTTAAAAAGGCAGAAGTCGGGGTGAGTCAGTTTGAGTTTCATACGATGTTATGGATTGGAGGAGTCATGCGTAGAGCTCCTCTTCGACGGCCAAAGTAGCTGGTTGATTATTTAATGTTCTTCTTTCACAAACCGGGTTTAATCTGCAGAGCAAAGAAACAAGAAATTTGATCGTCACGGATAATTTTAAAGCGCTGAAGCAGGTTGGACTTTTCCCTCACAAGGAAAACCTGCAACCTGAATGGTGGGCACTTTCACCGTAACATAATATACTGATTCACATTTGAGATGTTTGCGTGTACTGTACCTTCAACGGAAGATGTCCTCTGTGATTGAGGCCACCCAGACAGCGGTGCTGCGAGGGAGCGCACCCCTTACCTCCCATCGGGGGCAACAAGGTCCTGTGTCCACATTTCAGGCAGGGCTGTCACTCACAGTAGGGGAGAAAGGGCTCTGTCTTGGGGTCAGCACTTATGTTCTCCAGCTAAAAAAGCAAGGCTGGCTCTCAGAGGACAGGCGGTTGTTCAACACAGCAGGCTTTGTGTTGCATCCATACAGGCAGAGCTGGAAAAGCTTAAAGATGAGCAAAGAGGATGGTTAAGATAATCAAGAATATTTTTGGACACGTCCTTGCAGGGAGACGCAGAAGTGGAAGGGAACAATGTTAGCAGTGGAGCAGAGTAAGAGGGGAAGGGTTTTCCAGGCATATGATCTTGTTTCATCTTGTATGTTCTTTTCACAAAAAAAGAAAATAATAATAATTTAAAAAAAATCTCAACATGGTCACTTTGTATTTTTATTAACATGCAAAAACTTCATGAAGTGACACATGTTTACAACCAGAGCTACTGAAAGGCTTCATAAACCCTGACAAAACAATCACCTTTCCACAGTAGGGATAAAATAAGTACATGATGCAGATTCTTACACTTAGTATCAGTGCTAGGAAATGAAATAACCAACAGAACCATATGTAATGATAACAAAATTTTCCACAGATATTCAGGTAAACCACCAAAGAGCACTGAAAGTTGGTGTTGTTGGTATTTGAACTTTCTAACTTAACAAGGCAGAAGAGGATTTTGTTTTCATGACATGCAGGAAGCTATTGCTCAGTAAAGTAACTTTCAACCAGATGTCTGCTATCTTCAATATGTCTGTTTTTCATATGTTTTTTTTGTGTTCTTGGATTCAATTATTGCATCAAAGTATTTGCAAATATTCAACAGGACTGCCAAAATAATACATCTTTTATCTGTTAAGCAATTCTCAACAACAGATGAGCTACAAAAGGACCTCTAGCAAACCTTCCCAGTATTTGAGCCTGAACTTCAAAAAGCACATTTAAAAAAAATTAATTGCCTGCAGTATTTTATTTCAATATTTTTTTGTCTGCAAAAACTCAAGAAGCCTGCAGAATCCCAACTGTGTTTGATGAAGGGTAGTTTTCCAATTTGTTGTTTTATTCATATCTAACATCATATTACTATTTTGTGCTGCTGACGTCACTGTTAGTAAATTAACTTACAGCTGCATTTTTTGCATATTTTAACATGTTAACTAGGACAATGTTGATCATAATACTAAATTTTCATATTGTTTCATGCTTAATCCACAGATTATTAAACAGATTATTCTCACTTCTGTTGGTTTACATCTCTTTTTTCCCTTTTCTGTAGTGCCTTGATATATTTGTTCCGAATTAGTAATATACAAATGAACGGAGCTGAATTAAATTAAACCAGTGGCACATTCAAAAAAGCACCTGGAATAACTTGGAGACAAGTACACTTATCTGTTTTCATTAATAATAGTGGGCTGCCTGGTCACTAAACTTGAAAACATGAAATCTCAGTAGATTTTTCACTTAGTGCTAATATGCTCTCAACTTGGCTGCAACATCTGAATTTCAGCTCCTGTTATCACTTTCCAGGATAGCAGATCTTTTCTTTCACATACTTCTCTTTCATTTTCAGTTGTCAGCAAAAACCACTTGGTTTAGGTTAGTAAAATAATGCTCTAGTAAGCTCAGAGAGACCTGGCAATTGACAACAGATGATACGACTGGCTGCACTGGATTGAGTTGTGAAGTGATGATGAACTCAGTCTGAAATTTACTTATCCACCATTCATGTTTGGGGCTTTTTATGATTTATGAGAGACAGTTTATTAAATACATAAACCCAATTCTACTAATATCTGATTATAAGGTAAGTTACTGAAAAAGCAGATGGTTTTTTGAAACCATCATCAAATCTCTGGTATAAATCTGGCTGGATAGTTGACCACTCATCAAATCAGAGTGTTTGCTTTCCTGGCACAGACCTGGGTTGTAGGCATTAATAATTTTTATTAGGTTTGGGGTCAGAGTTTTGGGAAGAACCTTCCAGAAAATTAATGTTAGTCTGTTTTATTCATTCCAACTCCACTTCTGATCTGTATTTGAGATCATTATAATGTTGGAATTTCCTATTCTATCCTAATTTCAACAATCAAGCTGCTAATTTGGGGTTAGGTTTTGAAAATGTGGACATTGTCTTCTTTATTTATTATTCCTCCCATTTTTTCCAAATTCAACGGTGTCACTATCAGTGAAACTTTGTGACTGTATCATTACCTTGTTTGACAAACAATTTTAGTCCAATAAATGTAGCGCTCTTGGGCTCGAAGGCCTTGCCTTGTGGTGTCCTCACATTCTTCCATTCATTGCTACCAAATACTTCAGTCTTTGTCTGATTTAACCATGAAATGAAACTAAATTAAAGGAAATGTTTCTTCAGCGTTCATCTGACTTGTCCATGTGAGCAGCTGCCACTTTGGGTGAAGCGTTAATGATTTTATTTTGGAGCAAAGGTTTCACTTTCAGTCAGCCTCTTCACATGATTGTCATACATTCGTTCATTAATCTAATCTGTCTGTATGACTGGATGCATCGGTATGAATTACATTTATTGTGTACTTCTATGTAATTGGAAACAAATTTGGCCTTTTTTTGTTTTGAAGTGCCTTGAGATTACATTTGCTGTGAATTAGTGCTACATAAATAAACTGAGTTTATCAATGAATTCCAGAAAATGAAAGGCATGAACCTTGGTGGTTTTTAGTTTGCTCAAAGTAATTGTTTTTCATCTGATGGTGACAGTTTAAGTCAGATGGTTGAAATATGGACACGGTTAAGACATTGATCCTAAATGCATATGTAGATTTTGAGGAGAGTAAATGAAGCAGACTAAAGCTTGACTTCTCATCAACTTGCTAAGGGACAATAGATGGAATATTAGTGAAATGTATGTAAATAATTTTGGATCTGAGAAAATCCACAACAAATACAAACTTGTGCAGCAAAGTTTGAATCACTGCAACTGTTTTCTGTATTATCACCCGGTTTTGGAAAAATGCAACATCAATTTGTCATTCATACCAACTATGAGCATATGTAAAGTTTTTCTGAGACATATACTCTCATTATTGTCTACAAAGTAGTTATTGAAAGTTTTTATCTTAGGATCAGATATGGTCAAGCACAATAAAGTTTTTTTTTTCTTTTTCTTTTTTTATTAACCAGTGACATTAAATAGTTTTATTCTTACTTCAGTATCACCATCAGCTAAGCAATGTGCAGAGTGCCTGGTGTCAATTTATCCATCTTTGAACCTATAATCAACTTAGCCACAATCACCATGAACAACAGTCCCTACACGAGACTCAAGCAGATTAAAGTGGAAGATGGGAGCGACGGAGGAGTGTGGCGGATCGACACATGTTTTGGCCGGTGTCACCTCTTAATGTAATTTGGCACATGCTCCAATGTGCTTCTTCTGGTGTAAGGTTTCTTTTAAGTGCCTAATGAGTGTGGTGGGCGAGCACCCACGGGGGACAAGAGAGGTCAGTGTTTTGGGTGGAACGTGTGGAGAAAGTGTGGGGGATCTTCCTGTCATTCAGCACAGGTTTCTAGGGCCCTGGCGACCTTTGACCCTACCCGTGCAGACACACCACTGATCTCAGCCTCACTTTGGTAGAAAAGGCTTGTGTTGAACACCTCATTGTGTTTTACTTTCTGTAAACAACACATTCTCCTAAGCAGATAAAATAAATCGGTTTAACAAAATTGCACATGTACAAAACACACACATATACACAAATCAATAGAAAAACAATAGAAAAACGAACTAAATATTCTTTTTAATATTTAACCTAATTAATGTTCTGTTAAGTTTGACAACTTCATACCAGCAGACTGTAATTCAGGGAAATTTTAAACATTATGTAGATCCAAAGAACAGAACATGTCTAATGGAAATTACTGTATTTGTGTTTCAGCTAACTGGTTGTTAAAATCCAGTCGAGCGTCAATCACCTTTGGTGAAAAAATTCTGGAGTGATCAACACAAGCATAAGAGCTTTACTTCAGTTCTGTGTCCATTAATAGTTTAAAAATGTTCTTGTGATGTTTGATTGATCTTGGTCAGAATCAAACAAAAATAAACAAAAGGACAACAAGGCCAAAAAACAGTATTTGCCCCTTTCAGATCTTTTCTTCTTCATTTGCAAGCTTGTCACACTTTAGGTCATCCCTCCAGTCTTAACAGACAAACATAGACAGGGTTAAGGTAAATACCATCAAAATTTAACTCAATGAGATAGCTCATTTGTTCTGATGCGTCGAGATAATTCCCAATTCACAGTAAGAATCAACATCAGAGTAAGAAAAGTTTTGTCCACTAGACTCCAGATGTTAAACTCATCAAGAATCTCTCTGATGAGCTGGAGGAGACTTCATAAAGCTTTGGGACTCTGTGTCATCAATAATAAAATCTGGGTAAATGAATCACTGCAACGACAGACTGAAATCAGTTTTAATGACAGTCTTTGCCTAAACATTGACATGATGAATGAGGCCCAGTTAATATTGTGGTGGTGCTTTTTGGATTTGTAAGCAGTGTTTTGGAGTGTTGGGACAAAAAGTAGCATAAAGAATGCAAAAGATTAGTTATTCATGTGTTCATACATGAAGGAAGAACGCTGGCTCATCAATTTTAAAATTGCATTGCAGCTTATTTAGCATGTGAAAACATGCTATCTTAATGCAATTTCACTTTTTCTTTCCATCAGGGTGAATTTTCAGGGTTTTCCACTTCTGTGAAGATTGATAAACCTCTCAATTGTTTCCACTTTTTAAGAAATTGTCTGTGATGTCATGAACTTCAAATAATTTGGAGATGACTTAACATTTGTCAGGTCGTTGCTAATGTCTTTTCATCTTGGAATTATGCTAACATACACAGTGTGTATGTTAGCATAACATACACACAGTTAGCTGCTCTGAGGCAGTGTGCTGCCTCAGAGCAGCTAACTGCCGCAACACCAGATTTTAGAAAATCCATAAAATTCATGGAGCCATACATTTTTTTGATGTTTGTTACTTAATGAACAGTGTGGAGTCTGCTAGTTGTATTTGTAAAGTTTCATATCAGTTTGAATAATTTTATAACCTGGTTAGGAATAGTTAAATCTTCTGGATGTTTTTAAAAATTTTTTATGAAAAGCCCTTAATCTTCAAAGAACATTGTGGCTATTTTGTTATTAAAAGATATTCATAAAATTATTTAAGATTACCTGCTGAAAATATTTTCACTGTTTTGGATGTATAGATTCCAGATCACCCAAGATATGCAGGAAAGTTTAAGATAATGTTCAAAATGGGAAAAAAAATTGAGCTGCTGCCTTTACACTGATCCTACACAGGATGACCGACCAGTTGGTCAGCCATGTTGTCTTTCAGCTGCCACTCAACGGCTTTCAATGACTTTTATTTCACTTCTCATAACCACAGATGCAGTCATATTCTTCCATCAGGGTAATGATAACACACCCTCTCATTTTAATGCACATCAGTCTCTGTCCAGCTTACCACCGCACAAACACACACACACACACGCACACATACACACCCATGCACGTGCGCGCACACACACACGCACACACACGCATGCTTACGCACACACACACACACACACACACACATGCACACACACACACTTAAATGCAATTTGCACAACTGGCAGACATCTGTTGATAATTATTGGCCAGTCTCTGCAGAGAACCTGTGATATTTAATATTTCCTAACCACTTGAACAAATAAGCTGTAATAACTGCAAGGTACTTGACCACAGGAGTAGAAGAGATGTGAGATGTGCAGCATGAGAGGAATGATGTGCGCTTTGGTAGGATTTGCTTTAGTGTGATAGGATTTTACTCCTGGCACGTATTTGGAAATCATCGTGGAAATCCACCACCAAACTCTTCACCTCCCTGAAGAAACACCGCAGCTTGAACAGTGGACAAACATTAGAAATAATTTCTAAAAAGTGGAAATAAATAATTCCAAACACCACTCATATATACTGTACACATAAGCGGACTTGCGCACACAGAAATGCACTTCAGGTTGATGAGCTGCGGAGGTGTTGCAGAGCTGCTGAGCATCAAGAGACATTCACAAAACACTCATTAACTTCCTTTACAAAGCTTCCTTTGTGACCCGCCAGGTCCTGGGCTACTCTGACTGCTCTCTGCTCTCTATACACACCCACACACACACACACACACGCACACACGCACGCACGCACGCACGCATGCACACGCACCCACCGAGAGGGATGGTTTCTACCTCAATGAAAAAGTACGTACTAGACACCCAATGAGAATAAAGTTTGAATCATTTTTTGAAGAGTCTTTCTTGTCAGATAAGACAAAAAAATACTATCAGTGAAGATACATGTCACAGATTGCAGGCAGAGTTACAACATCTCTTTTACTGATAAAAAATACCGCCAGTCTAACACAAACTGGACTGGAGTTAAATAATCCTTTCACAGCAGATTGGTCCAGGTAAAATTGAGGATGAAATTATGGCGCAATAAACTTATATGAATAAAATGAGCTAATCGAGACACAAAATCTCTCTAAAACCAATCTAGAAATCTAAATAAAAACAATTGTTAGTTGCAATAGAAGCTGTTCTTCAATTAAGTTTGTGGGAAGAGTGTTAAAAGGAGTCAAAGACCTACTGAAGTCACCATCTTAAGGAGAAATTGTTTCATCATAGCTGCTTTTACGTGTGAAAACTCTGCACCAGCAGCCGAGTGATGGAGCTGCTCTTCCCCAGTGATGACTTTACCACCAGGTTCTCCTTCCTGTCTGCCCTCACAACAAAGTGAGCGACCTGCTCAGGTTTCATCTTTCAGGAGGACCGGCCGAGGCAGCGAAGCCTGTTTCCCTTCCAGCAGATAAGTGGAGAGGTTTGAGGAAGAGGTCAGCAGCACACCAGGGGATTCCCTGACAGCAGCTTTGCCAAAGACCACCAAGGCGACCGGGGAGATGAGTTGACAGGCCACATTATTTTCCAGAGGGAAAAGAAACATACAAGGTGCTGGAAGAGTATACTGGTGGCATGTGTTACTTTGTACTGTTTGCAGGTGTAAAGATACATTCATCTGAAAAATATAGGACACCCTACTTTTGCTTTTGTTAACATGCAAAACAAAGGAATGCTAAGTTTGAATTCTAATAATGTATTTATTCCCACTTAAAATGGCTAACAGAGTACATGTGTAAATCACATGAGCTGTAGATAAGAGAACATCATCATGTTGAAGTGTCAGAGAACAAAACAGCGAGACAACAAAACAGTGTGAGCTGGATGGTAACTTATGAGGAGCTGAAAGAGGTCTGAAATAAATTTAAATCAGCCATTCCACTGTATGCAAAATAGTCTGCAAGTGGAACATATGCAAAACAACTACCAACGTACAACTGCCAATATAAAGTCTGGCTGTTCAAATTCATAAAAATTTACTCTGAAAGCAGATTGCGAGGCGCTAAAAGAAGTCTCTAAAATGTTACTGTGGGACTAAAAGAGACTACACAAGTTTCACTTTCTTTGGTGGTGGAAATCTTTGCTTTATGAGAAAAAAATGAAGATATGAAAGCTGAAGGTTGCTAGAGAATAAAAAAAATAAAAAATCTAAAAATGTTTCATTCAGGCATAAAAACAGCGTTCTAGAAAAAGAACAGGAGCTTCACATCATGCTTTGATGCTGCAGGATTTGGACAGCACACCAACAAGTAATTTACCATCAATAATGCCATTAATCAGAAGATGCTTGAGTAAAACATCAAAGAACGAGACTGAATCAGAACCGAATCCTGCAGCATGAAAAATATTAAAAACACGACAGTAAATCCACTGAAAGAATTAGGGAATTGAAATCCTGCACGGAGTTTTTCTAACTAAACATAGATTTTGATCTCATTGAGTTGCTGTGGGGTAAACTAAAATCTGCAGAAACTCCTCAAAGATCTTTGACGTTGAATTTGGGATATCGGGGGTTTTTGTTGCCTGTCAACCTAAATTCTAAATATACCTAAATAAATGATGGAAATATCCCCATTCTATATTTAACAAACACATATGAGTTTCACTGTTTGAATGAAGTCAATTAAGTTTAAGTTTGATGAAACTGCAGTTCTTTGAGTTGCACTTGCAAATACAAACATATTTACTAAGTACAACTAAAAATCCAAGACATACAAGACATACAGTAGGGAGACAACCTGCATGACAGATGACAAAAGACTCAGTATCTGAATTGGAGGGAAACCTCTAATTATGAGATGGAGATGCACAGGCTCGTTCTCCCCACAGGGGCTCTCTCACATCTGCGGCCTCATGAATTGAAAACTGCGGTGAGGGGTTTTGGAAACGACTAAGAGTGGCACCTTTTGCCAACCACAGCGCACAAATTGCCTTGATTTTTCGTTTCACCACAAACGATCGCTCCCCGAGCGTTTCGTGACCTGTCACATAATCAGGCCCCTCTGGACTGCCTCGCACTGAAAAAGACACGAATCATAATACACACCCCTTTCATTTTATTGCCTTATTAAAAGAATTCTGGTCAGTTTTTGCATCTCTAAAATGAGCGTGTTGGTTTTCCCCCCACATAGAGCTCCATTCATCATAGGCTGGTGCTGGGAGACTTACTGCTCTTACATTTCTTGTAACAGGAGGGGCAGAGCTCCAAAGGTTGGCATTAATTTTAAATCAAAGCAGTTAGAATGAATTATTTCCTGACAGATTCTCACCTTTTGCCAGCTAGCGTTTTTTAGAATCACTTATGATTCAGCATGGGGATTTCTGCACATGTCTTTGTTTAGTTACAAACTAATTTGTCACCTTTTATACTCCTGACTTCCTCTTAGGTCAAGAGGCCCCTGTGGCGCCCTAAATGCTCTCCACGAGCTCATGAAGCTTGGTGGTGAATCTGGTGCCTGTGAGGCATAACTCTCCCTGTCAAAATAGGGCGAGAAAGACTATGATTCTTTGCCCCAGAAGTGAAACACTGCTCAGCTCTAATAGGCAGGCAGACATGAGGTCATACATCGAAAATGATTGCATTGCTTGCCTGTTCGAACAACTTTAAAACAAACTGTGTGACTTTGTGCTATAAGTTTAACTTGAAAAGTTTTTTTCATATCAGCTGGCTACATTTTTGTAATATTACGGCCATAAACTTTAATGTATTTTATTGGGATTTTATGCCAAAGTGGTTAATAAATATGAAGTGGAAAGTGAATGACTCGTAATTTAAATTTTTTTCATGAGCAAAATGCTGAAAAGTGTGCAACCTATGTGTTCTCAGCACCCCGTTTCTCTGATACCACTAAATAAAATCCATTGCAAAAACCTTTTTTCAGAAGTTACCTATGTTTAGTAAAGTAAGTTTATATCTGTGTGCATTGTTATCTCAGAATAAATCTAGGTGTTCTGTGTCCACAATGTTGGGCTGGTTTTTGTGTTGTCTCCCTTCCCTTTTCTCTGCAGGGCATGACTAGCAGGTGTGGACCTCAGCTGGAAAGCATCTGACCTAATTAGGAAGGAGTTGATGAGTGTTTTCCCTGAAACAGACAACAAATAGTATGGATGTGGTAATATAGCCTTCCAAGAATTTTGTGAGATGTTATTGAGATTTCATACTGCAACAAAGAAAAGAGACATGGATGGATGTACATACCTCTTGCATGATCTTTATGTCCATTCACGAACAGTAAGAAAACTCTATTTTCTATATTTAATCTCCCCAGTTCTCACCACTTACCTTTTTTTCCAGAGAGGATCCAGATCCATCCCGCCTTTAGCCAAACTATTGCCTTCTACATTAAATCTTTTACAAACTAATCATTGTGTCTGTAATTATTAAATGACTAAAGACTTTCAAAAACCAAACATGACAGCTGCAACTTGCTGAGCTGTGGCCCTTAATCCAAACTGCCTGGGATCAATCAGAAGCAGTCATAATGGCCATTGATAACTCTGGAGGGGCTGCAGAGATTAACATTAACGTTCAGGAGACTCAGAAAAGCTGTAGATCTGGTCAAATGTGTCAAATAAAAATGCACATCATCACTGTAGCATACAGTAGTGTTGGCATCATACTAGGGATGCCATTTTTAACATGGACTGAAAGAGAATGTGGATGAACTAAGATACAGGGTAATCCTAGAAAAAATTGAGGATTTGAAAGATAGAAGTTCATATTCCAGCTGGAAAACCTTAAACATACAGGTGGACCTACAGCAAAAATTATTTTAATCAAAGCATGTTATATGTTAGAATGACCCAATCAAAGTCCAGATGTGAAATAAGATGAGCATTTCTTACATGACTCATAAACTGATGTTCAAAGATCGCATCCAATCTGGCTTAGCTCAAGCAAGTATGCAAAGTAAAATGGCTATAAATAAAGACAAAAGACTGAAATTAATACAGGGCACATTTTTCAGATCTTTAGTTTGAATTTATGCTCCAGTTTATGTTGATCTAATTAAAAAAATACAAATGACAGATTGCAACATGGGGAAATGTAAAAATGTCTATGAAAGCTTTTGCAAGTCAACTGTACAAGTTGTAAATGCTAGAATTTGAGAACAGAGATGTCTCATTCTCACCAGAGGAAAGCCTTTTTTCCCTCGAAAATCTGATGTTGAACTTTGAAACGAAAACATGGAAACGCTCCCTCGCCCACTCGTCCAAATTTTTCAAAGTGGGCTGTTGTCCAGCAGCCACATGTAGTCACTTCGCAGTTTGTGTTACTGCACATATTGACATTTGAAGGTGATGTTTTGAAATACTGGTCAATCACATATTTTGACAGGACGAACGTGAACCTGACTGAGTGTTTCTGTTTTCAGGGTGAACTCAAAAAAAAAAAAAAACCTCTACCTATGGTCATTTACAGTAATGTTCTCTTCTAGCGAACGTTGCTCAGAGCACACACCGTGAACGTGAAAATGAATTTGAAAAAGGGAGCAAAAAAACGGACTAAAAAGAGAGCTTTTGATAGAATGAACTGCACCCAGCTGTGAGCTGGACCCGACAGATGTGCTGTTTAAATAAACTAATGCCAAGTTTTAAAACAAACCAACTGCTAAATGGGAGATTTTATTTCAGATTAGAATTTCCTTTCAGATGCAGAGATATAAGATGCAGTGATAATAAGTAGTGATAGGTTTTAAATGATTTCTGATTAGTTTAACATAGGTGTTGAGATTTCATGTACATTCACAAAAAAAGTTTTGTTTTTTTTGCAGTCTGTTTAAGAGTAATTTCAACTTAAGGAGCAGCAGGTTTTGATAAATGGAGCAGCAGTAGCTGAAATCACTTACAAAATTAAAGATGTTTATACTTCTCTTATATCCTAATTATACACTTATGCATTTACAATTTTGCAGGAAAAATTCAGTGGCCAAGATAAAAGTCACACTCAAAGCCCTTTTCTTTTAGCCAATTGGAATAAATACCTTATTTCTGGACCATCACACACATTAAGATGTTTTCTTTTTCTGCGCAGTCAATCATTCGCTTTGACATACAAAAATAGACCGGGACACTTAGCAAAGAAAACCTCGTTTATAACACGCCTTGGTGCATATATTTAACATATTTAAGAAACACTCCAGCATGTTGTGGGACTGCAGCAAGAGGTCCTTGAGGCAATGTTTGCTTTAATTAACAAAATGGAAATGGCCATTAAAATTAACACTTTAATTATCTTTGCAATCAGAGACTGCTTCATGTGGGTAGAGTTTGACCTCATATGTAAAGAAAAATAGATGTGGTCATCCCGGCGAAGAAATGCTGCAACACTGAAGTGTGTTAGGAGCATTAACCTTGTGCAGGGGCGCGTCAAAAGACTTCTTCTCATTGACTTTTGGCTTGCAGCCTTCTAAGGGTGATAAAACACAGGTTTCCTCTCCTGCTCATGCACTGTGAGTCTTGGATGCTAAGGTACAACATGAAATATTTGTGTGGGAACATCATCACAGTTTGAATATATTGGCAATGGCAACGGGGCATAAGGCCGTCACTATTTGTGCCACAAGATGAGAGGCTGTTCCTTTCACTGGCGCCAGGGGCCCTGTGAACCATGAGCTGATTAAAAGGTCGACCTCGTGTTCGTGCTGACAGTGGCGGCATGATGGAAAATCGCTCTCAGTGGCCGAGACAATGATCTGCGGCTTGATTCAGCCAGGGGAAAGGATGAGGTGTTTCTTGTAGTGTGAACTAAGTGATGGTTTGTCAGTTCTTGTCCGGCACAAATGTTGCAGACCTTGTCATGGTGCCTGCTACTTAAACACAGAGTGGCTTTAATATTTCAGCTGCTTGTAATACTCTCACAAAGGGGGAAACTTTTCAAATTTAAATCCGTCCTGGTAATCAGTTTTCATTTTATGTTTTTGCTGTTTCTAGTGGTTCCCAGGGTATTTCTCTTCTTAGGCTGTGGGGATTATTTTTATTAGAGTAGTCGGCGACACAAAATGGGTGCCAATTAAACATAGCTTTGGTGTGAAGATTTATATGGTTTTTGCATTTTTCTGAAATAAAAATGGTTTAATCATCCGAAATTTAATTTGACACAGCAATAACTTAAAAATAACAAAAAAAAAAACAAAAACAAACAGCAGTTGTGAAATGATGATTTTGGTTACTCAGCAAAAAAAGCAACATGGTGGTATGTAGAAAAGTAATTTACCCCAAGAAATAAAGAGTCTGTGGAGAAATGTTGCCCCAAATAATTTAATAACCTTTTTTAAAGTATCTCAAACAGATTTTAGTCTTTTACTTGGTCAATCCAAATCTTAATTCAGAGCTACGCTTGCTGGTGTTGCTTCGATCATTTTCCTGCTTCTCACCCAAATGTACTTGAGCTTAAGGTTGCACATTTTCTGGCACAGGCCAGAAATTATGGTTACATCAGCTCTACTATGGAAATGTTCAGCTGTAATGTAACACCTTGAATTTGGATCAGTGTCTCTTTTAGAAGTTCCTACTCTTTCTCACACAGCATATCATCACAATATTAAGTCTTTATATGTGTCCTCTTCATTATATCTTTTCGTGACGTGTCTGAAATAAGTTTTTTTATTCATTAGAAATCAGGATCTAATCCTCCAGTGATGAGATGTGAAATCGCAAAAGAAAAGATGTGCAAATTATGGTGTAAAGCAGTAATTTGTTCATCTAATGTGAACTTTTTTTATTATTACTATTTTGCAGTTTTTGTGAAGTTTATAATACTTTTTTAAAACAATTGTCCAACTTTATTCTCTTTATAGATCCTGATCTGTAACTGAGGGTTTATTAAATTGTGAATGACATATCTGTGATCAAAAAAATTTGTTTATTAAAAAAAAAAACATCAAGGTTTTCAAAGACATATCAACCTAATTTAATGTGCCAAGTGAGTTTCATCAAGATAAATAGAACACAGTCTGCATGTTCCAGAACTTTTTGCAAAGCAGCACGAATCCTAATGAATCCTGACAAGTCATTACACATGACAATAAGTATCATGTCCTGAAACCTCTTTGACAACCGCAGCGATCTGCCTGAACACAGCACATGATCCTCATTAACCAACTTTATGTTTTCCATGTGTAGCTTCTTCTCTGTGCCAAGAGGGAAAATACATCAAAACCCCTCTTCATGCTCTATTTATTCACTTTTATTCAACATTAAGCAGGTCTATTTGTACATTTTCCTATTGTTTATTGCTGTGAACAAGATAGTTTCTGCTATTTATGTAATAAGCAACAAAAATTTAATAAAACAAAACTCAGAGAAACAGCACTCTACAAGGGGCTAATAATACTCGTAGCACAAAAGCTATTTTACTGTGAAGGATTTGAAAAAAAACAATAGAAGAATAAAACATTGTAGCTATGCTTGGTGTACATCACAGAGGTAATTGAACGTTTCCCCACTCTATTCTGCAGTTATTTATCACCTCTGACTTTGGGCCGAACCCACAGGAAGTCAAGCATAAGTGCAACAGGAAGAGATGAAGGTGGCTGGTTGGATCCCCAGCATGTAAATCTAGATCTTTTTTATGAGGCCAGGCCACCCTGGAAGATGAAGTGCTCTTGTTGTGAGAGAAAACACTGGAGCAGTACACATGTCATAACATTGACACCTACGAGGGGGTCGGCTGGGATCCATCCTCAGGCTGTGGCTCCCAGGTGCCCTCTTGGCCTCAAACACCAGAAACCCCCAACGTCTAAAGCCATCCTTGTGTCTTCACAGGGTCTTTTACCTTGTCCACTTTCGGTTTCGCCATCATCAGGTCTGCCTCGGACGGTCACATTCGACATCTTTAAGATTGGTGCCCAAATCCTCTCCACCAAAACTCTTTCTCAAACAATAAACAGAGCATCTAGGTGGTCCTACCAGATCTGCTGCAGTGAGACACTCCTTCTCTGCTCACTGTGAACAACCTGAAAATTCTGAAAATCCACAACCTCCCATCCGCGTAAACAAATAGCAGATATTAAAGTTTTCAGAAGGCTAATTTCACAGTGCAAACAGTCTACATACATTTAACCTACAGATCCTGATTCATACTTAAACATTTTTCACAAATTGTCAGGCAGTTTATGTGATGAACCAAACAAAGTCCTTTAGAAGTGCAAAATGGAAGTTTTTTTTTTATATATAAGTAATAATCTAAAAAAATGTTGTCTGCATTTGTACTTAATTTGTTCAATTCAGTTAATTCACGTACAGTAGGACCCATTCACAATAAATTTGACCTTAAGACACCTTATAAGAAATAAAATCCCTCATTTTTACTCTCATAACCCTAGGCAAAATCAAATCAGTTCTTTTGGTCGTTATCACCTTTATAAATTTATAGCTTGACATTTTTTCTATTCTTCTCTGTCAAAAACTGTTAGATTTATCATACTCTTTCTATCCAGTATCTCTTCTAACAGTGGTCGCCAATAGGGGGAGCTAAATTCCATTTGAGGCATCCAAGTAAACAAAAAATGATTTTTCTATTTGTAAACAATCATTCTAACGTCCATTTGGTATTTCTCTGTTCACTTCACACACTTATGCTCATTTCTACTGCATAATATGTTGATAAGATGCAACTTAAGACACATTAAAGTGTGTGTTTGCAATGCAAATAAATATTGGAAGCTTTGAAGAGTATGAACATTTCTGCAATGTGTGGGCTTTAGAAGATTTTATTTACTGAGCTGATTTCTCTGATTTTCTGTTGAGATATACAACTTGAACATGTAAGGTAAACACAAGCAACACTGTTTGTTGATAACCTGCACACTATTCCACATATTAATCATATTAAAGGTGACTTTTTGTTAGGGTGACACACTGATCAAAACTAAAGTACAATTTGTAGAGCTATTGAGTTGCAGCATACAAAGGCGTTGACTCAGATATGTTGATAATCTGTTTTTCTACAGATATCCTCTTACTTCCAAGTTTAAATTTCTTTAGTGTGTTGAATGACCTAACGGTCACGTCAATAACACTCGTGTTGGTGAGAACACTTTGCTGTTTGTATGGAAACAGTTTGTCACATTTCATTAAGTCACACAGACCACTTTGCTGCTCCCAAACATGACTCGGTTGGTGTTTGGACAAATATTGCTGACACACTTACTTAATTGACCTTTTCACTGTAGGTTACTCACCTCTGAGTGGGATCGGTCCTCTTTGTTTTCATCGCTGTTCGCTGCAGGGCTGGAGAGATTTAGTGTTGTTGTGGCTGATCTAACTGCACCAGAAGTACTTTGCAGGAAGTTCTGTGTTTACCTCCAGAGTGCGACAGGAGCCGGGGAGATGACTGAATAATGGGGTTTATTTACATTCACACTAACCTACGCTGGCCAGGCCCCGGCACTTTGACTAGGGAGACACGTTCTTGTTGAGGGACGTCATCAATGCTGTTGCAGTTACAGATTTTTTTTTTTCCAGAGCCACTGGAGTCAGTAGGAATGAGTATTGGAGCTGAAATGATACATTTATCTTAACCTCAGGGTAGCACCAATCTTCTGTAACTACATCATTATATATAACCCAAAAACACAAACACAGCTTTTACTCTTTTTTTACAAAAAAAAAAAGTAAACCGTGCTTTTACATTTGTCTCATTTTAATGTGGTCCTACTGATGTAAATATACTTTTTTGTGTTTCCAAAAACAATAAAAATTACATAAAACTTACATAGAAGAATACCTTGAGTAGTCCTAATGTTTTGGATTTTGTGCTAGAAGTGATTAAATGTGGCCATTTTTTTTTTTTTTACAAGAACAAGTGTGAAGAAATAGTTTGTAGCTTCAACGTCTGCAACACTTTAAATTATTAAAAAACTAACTTTGTTAAGTGTGAACAAAAACCACAGATTCACTGTTAGCTGTATCAAATTTTTTATTTCTGTTCTTTGTCACAGGGCTACAGATTCTGTAAATTTTTGCTTTGAATTGCTTTTGTGTTACTGTTACTTATTAATTTTCTAAAAAAAAAAAAGGAAGTGAAAAATAAACATTATATTTAATCATTCCTTTTCTGAAACTAAAAAAAAAAGTAGATTTATGAGATGAATAAATTAACAGATTTACGTTTCAGGCATACACTGACATTTATTTTATTAATAATGATTTAGACCCAAAGCAGGAAGCAGATAAAAAAATGTCTAAAAAATATTTTATGTGATTTGTCTTAATCTATTACCAGTGATTTGATCACAATAAATCAATATTAGTTTCTGCCAAAAATGTATATGGCTCCCTCTCCAAATATTCAGAAATGTCACAGTCGTTTAAAATAGACTTACACAGAGAAGTTTTTGAATTTGAAGCGACGAGTATATTTGGAGTTGCCGTATATTTATACTGGACTATTTAGCTTGGCATCTCTCTGCTGATAATTTATGACACATCTGGTGTCAATCTGCCATCACCTTCCTCATAAAAGGTCCTCAAATCGTGAATATTTTCCTCAGATGGCAAGAAATGCTCGTTATGAACCAGTGCTTGATTTGTGGAGTCCATCTTTTTCACAGTTGCTTGGGTATTTGGGAGCGAATCAATGCGTCTCAGAGCGAGTGAGTGAATTTATATACTTGGGAGTGTCTCCACGGCCATTGCTGTGGCCAAGTGTGTGTCCCACACAGGACCACAGCGGAAACCAGGAAAAAAAACCCAGCATTAATTCAGGAGGAGGGGGAAATAAGTAAAAACATAACATGTGAACTTCGTCTCCTGCAGTAATTCAGCATAATGAAATCCTATATTTCCCCTTTTCCTGCAAAAACAAGCTGAGGCAAGTGCCTCACAAGCTAAACTCTAAATCTGAAAGGAGGTGCGTTTTTGATCAACTTCTGACCCACATAACATTTTACAGTTTGCACTTAAGAGTGAAAAACTATCCTCATCTTAAGGGCTTTCTCCATTTTCTAATCCTATCTTTGGCAGCTAGAAGCAGTGAGATCAGTGAGGCAGATTAATGGAGAAGCAACCATTTTATTAGTGTTTCGCACATATGAGGCAAAAACTTGCAGTTTTCCTTTTTTAAAGAAAGAATGATTAAATCAATCTATCCTCTTTCTCATACAGTTCCATGTTTCTCCTATATGCTCTGAGATGGGCACTAAAGCAAGTTGTAGAAAGGTTTCAGTCAGAATATCCTCTGTGGAAGCGAAAGAGCGCGAAGGCTGGAAAGAGGGCCGACCAGTGAATGTTTCATTATATCTAATGTTGCTTTCCCTGAAGCGCTCTCCAAAGTAAGCGAGCTGTGTGAGCCGAGGCTCGAAATGCTCAACCCCCTTGTGACCACTTGGAGCAAAGCAACTCTCCACTTTCTTATTTTCGCCCTCAAACGAAAGCCTCTGCATGGATTATGTGTTTGAGCACAGTGCTGCTTTTTATTTAGCTCCGTTTTTTTTTTTCTTTTGCATGCACGTTTGGAAGCGTAGGATTTCTCTCGCTGAGAAGAGGGCTTGACATGACTGCAATGTGTAATATTTTTAGGGCCATACAGGCAAAGTGTGATAAATATTTGCGTAAGAGACACTGCCATTGCAAACAAATTTAAGGCGAATCTTCTGGAGGCGATGACATAAAAATTTGGAATTGGGATTAGCTGAGTGCTGCTAAATTTTGAATAATGTGAAGGAACATGTGCGGCTTTATTTAACAAAATATATGGTGTTTTACAGTTTTACTCACCCTTCACACAAATGTTATTGTAAATGCATCTATCATTGTAATTGTGAATCATTATTTGTTAAAGAGCGACATGCATTTATGAGTATTTTTAACAGCTAAAATGTAAATGCCTGCGACAGACCAGCGCCCGAAACATTCGCTGGAGACAGGCACCAGCGCCCCTTCTTACCCCGGTAGGGACAGGAGTGTACAGAAAATGGATGGATGGATGGAAAATGTAAATGCACCAAACTACAAGATCCCCCTCCCAGATGTTACAGGCTGACAAATTGATTGGTGATAAAAAAACAAACAAACCAGAAGACAGACAGGGGTATAAAGTATCAAATTAAAATGCATCATATTAAAAAAATAAAACAAAAACAACATATCTCCCACTAAACGGTTAATAACAGGGATTGAATAAATGCACCATAACAGCCGTAACTGTGTGCACACAGCCTTGTTGCTCAGCCGACTGCAGGATCTTCGCTTTGATTTTCTCCACTCCGCATGTGCGAGGACTTAGCGGATTGAGATCCCAGACATCTGTTGAATATTAGGGGCAATAACAGCTGGGCGGACCTCAAACACGGTCACCCACTTCACCCCGCTGTGTCTCTGAGGATAACCCCAGCTGCCTCGCACTCCAGATGACAAGTGCCCGCTCACTGGCCCACTGAGTTCGGGGGCCAAGCGATGAGCCAAGCCCCGCTGCCCCCAGACAATCCATCATAAAACCTCTCCTTCTCCTCTTTTCGTCTCTTACACGGACTCTCTCCTGCTGTGCATAAGAACAAGGTGGGTGGTATGTAATGATTTCACCGCGATAACATCCCTCGATGTTTGATTTCTCATATTGGGCAGCTTGTTGATGTAATAAATTTTAGCTCCACGGTGGTTGTCTGTCAATCGCTCTCCTGTGTCTTTTCTTTCCGTGGAAAGTCGAAAAGAGATTGAACCACGATGGCCAGACAGGCTGGGTTCATGCTTTTATTTCCACGACTGAAGTTGTGATTCTTTTGCAGGTTTAATAAATTGTGAAGTCAAAAATCCGGAATAGAAATGTTTGGCAGAAAATATAGAATAGTCACCTAAAACAAACATTTGAAAATTTGTGATGCATCAATTAAATATGCGTTACACTGATGTAACCTTTTTGGTATTTGGAAACAATTAAAGCCATTTTAAATTTTTCAAAATTTTAATTTAAAAGAAAAGAAAATGCAAAAAAAATCCACACAGGCCTAATTTTATAAATACTAAAGTAAAAAAATGCACATAAAGGCAAACATAAAAAAGAAAAAATCTATCTTTACCATTAACTTGTTTGACTCGGGGCATGATAATTTTTAACATAATTTAATTAATTTTTTTTTTTTTTGATATGCTTGTAGTTTTACATCTGATGTAAAGAAATGTCTGCCTTCAAAATATTCTACTTTAGTCTCAGGAGCCACAAAATATTTTCCCCCAAATCTTTGGATAATCAAGACATTTTTTTAATGTTTTTTTTATCAAATGCGAAACGGAGCTGGTTGTTCTTTGTGATCTACAGGAGCTTTGGTCTCCAGTGGATGCCATTTTGTCCCTTTTTCTTCCTTATTATTGAATCATGAACACTGACCTTAACCGAAGCACATATTCTGTAATCTCTTGGATTAGTCGTTGATAAACTTTAAACGTTGATAGACTCTGAACTCCTGGTAAGATTCACCACTGCTCAGTGTTTTTTCCATTTGTGGAAAATGACTCTCACTGTGGTTCATCTGTGTCGCAAAGGAGCTTAGAAATTGTTTTGCAAACTTCTGTAGACAGATAAATCTCAATGATTTTCAGTATGATGGGACATGGTGATGTTTCTTTTTACAATCTTTAACCCCAATTTGTGTTATCAGACAAGTTCTATTTCATTATTATTATTATTATTATTAAGGTCTGGGAGTAATGTGTGGTAACTGATGTTGAACTCAGCTTAGTGTCATAGTAGTGAACATACAACCAAATTAATTTCCATTTTGTTAAAAACATCCATCCATCCCCACTTATCCTTGCAGGGTCACAGGGAGGGCTAATGCATTTCTCCAACAGTCTTTAGGTGAGATTATTTAAAACAGAAAACTGCAAAACAAATTTGTAAAAGTCCTCACACATTTGAAAAGTAAAAACATTCCATAAAGATTTTTCTTTCTGTGGCATTTTGATAGTAAAAACAAATGTTTGCACCCAAATTCACTAATTTCAGCTTTTTGACATTAGCCAATTTAAAAGGTTAACTTGATATAGGGTTTGCATCCACAACTTTCTTGTCACTCTTAGCAGCATGACTGCTAATAAGTATGCAGATGTGGTTAAAATAAGAAAAGAAAAGAATTCAAATAAAAGATTGAATACTCAGTTTTTATGTTTCTTTTTACTAAAATATTGTAGTATTTGGGTATTTTGCTTAACTTTTTTACTAAACATGTTTACATATGTTCTAATGACCACACTTTTCTGTTTTCTTGTATAAATAAAAATGTTAAGAATGTGGAAAATACTTAAAGTTTTGATAATGAGTTTATTGATAGCTCTGTCAATATTGTCGTTATTTCGCTTCAGACTGCTTCCCTAAACACTCTCTACCACCTCGTCTAACTTGCAGGGATCAGTTTTAAAATCATTATTGGAAAAAAAAAAAAAAAAAACTACTTCAATAACCACATTCATGTAGAGCTACACTCGCAAGCTGGCGTCTGCAACACTGAATCCAGTCGCTGCATTCTGGGTGTCGTTATGGAGTCACTTTTTATGACCTTGTGATTAGTGTTTTTATGGCTGTAGGGAGGTCTGCAGATGGTCTATGTAAACTTGTCACACTGGGGCTCTTGTGGGGCTGTGAAGGAGAGAATTAAAGCTCTGTTACAGCCAGAGGAGCAACAACAGAGATGGAGTGCCCTCTTCTGGCAGCTCCCAGGTCCTACATGGCTGTGAATGAGGCACTGCACGTCAGCCTGACAGGTTGAAAGGAGCCAAGTCTGTCAAATCTGGGTTTTATAAGTGGTGATAACAGTTTGTGTGATGAGACAAAATGACTTCAGTGCAGTTTGAAAGACTTCATTGTATCACTACTAAGAAAAACAAATAGGATTCAGATTTTTAATTATTTATTTAATCAATAAGATTGATTTGTGCACCTTCAACTAATGAGCAAATAAAATTCCAGATGAAAGAACTGCAGGCACTGTTAGTAAATGTTGAGAAAAATTGCCACAAAGATAGCAGATAGGTGGAAACTGGAGGCAAACGTGAGAAGTGACACCAGTTAACTGTTTGCATTCATACTTGGAAAGCAATCTGTTCATAAAAAGCAAAATAAATAAATAAAATGAGATCAATAATGCAGGGAATTTTGCTTGAAAAATGCCACAAAAAGAGAGGGGTAGGAACCAAAACACCAAATAAATGTGACCAACTTTGTTTATGTGCCATGGTATTAAATTTTATTGATCAGGTGTTTCTTATTTTAAAACTTACTAGTATGTTTCTGACAACATTACAGCTTTTAACAATGTTTTTCAAAAAAACTGATGGTTTTGGCAGAGGTCCTGTTGTCCTGGAGACATTGATGACCCTTACATCCTGCACAGCGAGCTGGCATTAACAGGCCATGTGTTATGCGTTTTACACATTCTTTAACATCCCGGATCCAGTTTCACTCACTTAGCTCCATTTCACACATGTGGCAAAGTATTGTTAGAGGGATGACAGGAAAGGGAAGAACATAGGCAAGATGTTCACTTTAGAAGAAAGGGTAAAACATTAATATTTTAATTAAATTAATTAAAAATAATACTACTTATTTTTTAAAAATCTAATTACAATGCTTTTAATATTCTAAAAGTTTCGAAAACAATGTGTATTTGTCTTTCATCCATTCTTTGCTTTTTCTGAATTGACCTAATTAGATATTTTCTGTGGTAAGTTTTTCCAAAACATAAACACGTTTCTGGAAATTTGCTATTTTTCAGCCTTAAGATATAATACAAAATATCACTTCTAAATATATATTAAGGTAGGAGCATCTGAAGATAACATGTCATGATGTGCCAGTGATAACTTAAATTTTAGATGTTTCAATATTTGTCAGAAATTAATTATTAACTAATGATAAACCTAGAATTATTTTTTAAAGAAAAAAATAAAATAAGTAATAAATAAATAAATAAACAAATATTTCTGTTAAAATGCAACTTTATCAACCATAATAATATCTCTAAAACTGTAGCAACAAAGGTAGATACTGGACACCAGGCAGCAGGTACATCTATAATAGTTTCCCTCTCATCCTAAATGTAATTTTTCTTCACCCCACTCTGCTCCAATCAGACAATTCTTGACTTATTTCTTAGGGCTCTGTGGTTATATATGCCCATTAACCATTAAAACACTTGCATGCTGAATCAAATTTCATTTCACAAACCATTACTTTAAGCTCCCACTGTTTCAATTTCAGCCAGAAACACATCAGTGAGGATGTAATGAAGTATGAGAAATGAACAGGATGTTGTTGAAAATGGAAAATATGTAACAAGTAGCGCGAAATGCTTCATTGTGAGATATATTGAGAGGGAAATACATTTGGGATTATTCACAATGGCACAAACACTCACACTCTCTCACACACGCAACCTGACACAGAGGATTAATGTAACTTCAAACGTGTTTTTCTTTGTAATGCATCATTATGAAGCAGTGAAGCTGTCAGTGAGAGGAATTTGAGCACTTTGGTCACAGAGCTGGCTCTGCCATTATTTGAGAGACACGTTAAGTTGTTTTACTGATGGTGGAGGAACAAAAGCCAAGAGAAAATTGAGCAATAACACTTGGACAACAGGTGCAATATTTCACAGTCTTAATGTAGGGTTTTGATATGCAATACAGTTTTTCTGACACAAGTTTCTGATTAAAAAATGTTTAGCTTAAATTTCAATACAACTGTGGCAGTATGCCCTGTAGTCTTTGAACGCACCACACAAGTGCCTGAATCTAATTGGTTGTGGCGCTGGCTGTCTGTATATAAAGGGCCCTTCATTCCATTTTCTGTATAACAGCTGCAAATTAATGCGCTTAATGACTCTCTGATCGCCGATCCATCGTCCTTGTGGTAAGAATCTTCCCCCACTTGACGTTTGTTAGCTTAGCTTTAGCTCAACTTCTGTTGTATATCCAGGCCGCCTGTACAAGCTCCCCGTTTCCTCCTTCCTGTCAGAGTCACTAAAAGAGCTCTGTGGTAAGTGAAGTACTAGTTTTTGCGTGCTTTTAGATTCCATTTCTAACATTTCTGATAGCCGCTGCTGTTTGTCCTTGGCCGGCTGTTTGCCTGCTGTTCTGGTTATCCCCGACTGGCGGTCTGCCTGTCATCTGGGTTATCTGTCGGCTGCCTACCTGTCGTCCTGTTTGCTGGCTTCATGCCCGCCGTCCTGGTCGGCGTAAAGCTGGCTCCTATCACTCGTGCAGTGGCGCTGATTAGTGACCAGCTCGGACTAATCCTTCTAGTTCCTCTCTAAGTGGCGTCTGCTACAGCGGATCGGTTCCTCCCAGGACGGACCCTCAATTTAGACTATTGCTGCTTGATTGGTTGTGGACTGCACTGTATAATTGTATTGTCTGTAATTTGAATGTTTCTTTCCTTTATTTTGACAGGAACAGCCAGCTCGTGGTGTTGGTGGTGGACTTTCCCGGTGGTGGTACTACTTCTGGTTGGATGCACGATTTTTTTTCTTTTACTGTTTCGTTTGCTGTGTTTTCTTCTAGGACACTACCCCGAATTGCACTCCTATCTCTGAGTTGAGTTATAACTGTCTGAGTGGTTTTAAACTAGTATTTTTGATTAAACTAAAACAATGGTGTAATAAACTTATTGAATTGTGAGATTGTCTCAAGCCTCATCTGTAGCGGGTCTGTGTGCCTTAAAGGTAACTTTTTAAGTGGAGTCATTACAACCAGTTTCATCTTTATTAAAATAGTGCTTTTAAATTTAAGGTACCAATTCTTACCATGGTGCTGCCACACAATACGATCTGAAGTGGTCTGGAGGACAGGTCACCAAAAAACTTATTTCCCACAATCTTTGGGAAAAGTTCATAAAAACACATTTCAGAAACTTCATATATTTTTTTTAGCCTTTATGTTGAAGACAAATTCACAGAAGTTGGTTCTCTCAAGATGGCATTCATCTTTATCTGCTAAGTAGTTGGCAGAAGCTAATGCTAGCATGCACACTTTGTTTAAAGAATTGATCATCAAGTTTGGTATTGTGCATTAACTTTTGTTTGCAAACAAAACGCAAACAAGTTGTGCAGGAAGAAGGTCCTGAGTTAAACTCTTTTTAAATGTGGGTCAGCATATTTTTCCTATTTATAAAAGGATTTTTTTTTTCTGGGTACTCTGGCTTTCTATGTGGGGGAAGGTTAAATTAACCATTTAATTGACTACTCTCTTAGGTCCCTGTCTCCAAAAGTAATGGGCCAAAGGCAGGGAACACTTTGCACAAGTTGCTTGTCCAGAGGTTCCACAAACGGAGCCACACAGGAAAACAGCCATGCACATGCATACACACATTCCATTTTCTGGACAACTTTGAGTAACCGCTTCCCCGACGGTAATGTTTTGAACTACGGAAAGAAGCCAGAGTACCTGAGAGAACCCACACATGCACCAGGAGAAAACCTCCATGCAAAAAGACTGGATTAAAACTCAGGTCTGTCAATCTTTTTGTTGCATGGCAACAGTTCTAACAGAATATTAACTAGTGAAAATCATTTAAAAATACCACATGCTTTAAATTTGGGGAGAAGGGAATCATAATAAAATGCTTAAATGACACATTGAGTGACCAGAGGAATGTGTACATGTACTTTTTTATAGTAATGTAATGAGCCATTTTGGGTATTTGTTAACCTTATAAGCTCCACTTTCTTCCCATGCTGGCCAAAGCTGAACCTGGCTCCTGCCGTTACCCACTAAGTGCCCAAAAGAAACCTGCACTGCTTGTTCAGCAGCTTTGAGTTGGACAGTCCTTGTGGAAGCTCTACATGTTCCCAAAAATCATTAATGAAAGCATTAATTTCTCATGGAATCACAAAGCATTCTGTTTTGGATGGCATTTCATGCCACTCGCATACACATATTCCCGTGTTTAATGACAGTCCCATGCAGTAAGAATCTTGTAAGACAGTCAACTGTAATGTGTTTGGATACAGTTAAATCTGAGGCATAATGCATCTATATTTAACTCAGCGGTGCTGCCGCTCGGAAAAGTGAAGGCTGGCCTATTTTTTCAGGTGCTTGTACTTTGGAGGATGGTGAGCCACAGCCTTAGAGATTTCCACTCCACAGAGCCACACTCACTCCAGAGCACGGCCTTCTGGGAAGGCAGCATGTGTCGACTAGGACTTGGCGATGGATGATGCATAATGATACAATAATCAATCACGACATGGTCCATTAATGCTGCTGGAAAGGAGGAACTCTAAGACATGGAAGATGGCCTTTTTCATATAAACATGGAGACATAGAAACTGCTAATTTGCAGCAGGTCATTAACAGCCACAAGGTCAATAGGTCAAAAGTTATTTATAAAGTAGATCTACTTCCTGTTCTTACAGAGTTTTTGTCATTCATCTGTTGGATTATTTATTAACCAAAATGTATTCATTATGACAGTGTTCACATTAGTGAAAACTAATTGAATACACTTTTGACTGGATATATCCATGATTGTCACTGTAAATGATTTTGTAATATTTCATAAAATTATGACAGTTATGTCTGTAAATACAGGTTTTACATTTGTAGGTTGTGTTGTACTTCCCTCCAGAGGAAACGTTTAATTTGCTACGCCTTGCAAGTCCAGGATTTATCAATATTCCTAAGATTTTGATCCATGTTGACATAAAATTATGTTTTTGGAGCCTTAGTTTAATGTAGACTAATCTCTCTCTTCAATCCTGACAGGAGTGGAACCTTGTCTAGTCGTCTGCCACTGTGGTTCATCTACATCAAAGTTTTGTGTTGATAGTAAACCTTGATTGTAACAAGTAGTTATTTGCACTACTTTTGTCTTTCAGTCATCTCACAGAAGTCAGCCCAGACACGCTCAAAGCTCCTTAAACCCTTTTTCCCCCAATTCTGATGCTTGAATTCAGTGAGTCTAGATCTCCGATCCTCTCTTGGTATCCCAGTTGAGGATTTTTCAATCACTTACATCCAGAGTGACAGACCAAACTTATCTTCTCAAACCCACTTATTTATTTAAAATTATGGAATGACCAATTTTTAGTGCTCTATTTCCTTGTGCATAGTTTGAATGTGGAGGTAAGTCACTGTTTGCAATTGAATTATAATTGTGGCTATCGCTTCTATAGTAAGAGTGAGGTTTAATTAAAATCTCCTTTTTTAATGAATCTCTTCATCCATTTTATCCAACTTTGTCCTTTAAATGTCTGCAGTGTTCCTACATTTTATTAATGCTATTTTTCACCATTATTCTCTAGCAAACTTCACCTAACCACTATGTTTAATCTTTTATTAAATTATACAGATGTTGACTGTATTTATTGGGACAAAAATGTTTTCTTTGGATTTTATTTAGTGTTATCAGAGTAAAGAGGGCTGAATACACTTGCACATGGTTTTCTTAATAGTATTGATAATTTCCTTTCTACTTCATATGAATTTTTATCGGTCTGTCCTAATAACATACTTTGCTCTCGTATGTGTAACATGACAAAATGCGAAAATTGTGCAATGCACAGCAAAGTGCCACATTGCGCTCAGAGAATGTCAAGACGGCAAAAGATGACTTAATCAGTTTCCAGGGAGTATTTCTTCATTTCATCATCCTTCTGCTATTGTCTCACCATAAAAATAAACATTGCCCTTACAACCTACCACACGAGCCTGCACTCTTTTCACCTCTGTAAACATCTTGAAGCGGCATGTCAAGAAAGAAGCCAGACTATGTCCTACTCTGCCTTGTTGGTTTTTGGCAGTGAAATAAAATAAGAAGTGCAGAAGTGGACTAGACAGTGCAGAAAACAATAAAAATTAATTCCTAAAAGCAAAAATGAACTTGACAAATTGTGAATAGAGCAGACACATGGACTGGCAGAAGCACTGACTAGAGCGTAGCGAGACAGACCAAGAGTTGCGTTGTGGCGCATGTTTGTACAGCTGAGCGCAAGCTGAAGAAGCCCAGGCCCCTCTCTCACACTCCATTAGGCCCTAAGCTCCACGGAGTGCTGCACTCAACACATAAACAGCCTCCTAGAAAAGCTTCGGGATGTATAGGAGAGGCCGAGGGCCGCCAGGTCGGCCAGCAAGAAACAACAACTGGCTTTTCACATCAGCACAATGCCTCCAAATTACAGGGAGAGACTACAGAGATGACTCGATAAAGACCCAAACATAAATGTGTGCACATTTCTGTATGTTCCAGTTCAAACTACACCTTGAAGAATTTATTCAGATTTTCTCTGAAAATTGTAAAATTCTTTTGGATTGTCATTAAGAAAGTCTGTTGACACTAATAGAGACTAACCTCCATCTCACTTTAAGACCCGTGATAAGAAACCGTCCAGTGATCAGAGTAATGTTGGTAATTTGCAAAAGGAAAGAAGCTATTTGTCAAATGATGATGCTTTAACATAACCTTGAATGTTATCTGGGTATGAATTTGATTAAAAACAGAGGTACTAAAATTAATAAAACGATAAAGCAAAATAAACCTTTAGCTGAACATGAACAAAGGTTGCAGCAGTTTATTTTCTTCTCTGACTGGAGTCGTAGCCACAAAGTGTTAAGCTTATCACATTCATTAATATGTAAACATGTGCATATTTAGGTACACTGAAGGGATAAAAACCATACTAGATCCAGAGCTTAAATTATGTGTATATCTCAAAAGTAAGGGGGCTTTTACAAGCCTTAATGTTATCTATTAATGCAGACATGCAAAAACAGCCCAGAATCTGCTTACACAAACATTTAGAGCCCAGAACAGAGCTGCTGTCAAAGTGGCAGTCCACATAAACCCTGTGAGTTGATGTAAACAAGCATTAAGGCATTAAGGTCTCCATTTGCTGTCAGAGTTTGAGTCTTTAGAAGTATAAAATGCTAAACCCAGATCTAATACCCAGCCTGGCAATATATTACTGCTTTTCAGTATTATTCTCTACACAAATAAAAACAGTTATGTTGAAATGAATGGAAAATAAAATGTTCAATAATGTTTTCTGTACTGATCAGATGGAGATTTTTCATGCTACCTGTCTTCCTAAACCCAACATGAGGGAGCTCATTATATATATATATATATATATATATATATATATATATATATATATATATATATATATATATATAAATGGAAAGGCACAGATCCTTCTGTGCCTTTCCATTTTTTCACCATTCACCATATCTTTGTCAGTGTTGGCCTAACATCCATTTGATACAGCATTAAAAAAATTGCTTTTGTCAGGAAAACTGATCATTCAAATCCCATGAAAAATCCTACAAAAAAAGCAACTTCAAACATTATAACCAAAGCATTTCCTTATTTTTTTTTATTTTAAAGATTGGAAATTAGAATAAAAAAAGAGTAATTTTGAACTAAATGGCTTTTTTTTTGCATATGTCCCAGAGAACTCATGTTTTTCTTGCATGTTGATTCAAATAAAATCAAAAGGGCAGGGTGACAAAGGGTGGTTGTTAAAAATCACAAACAGACCAAGAGCTGCTCCCACCACAACGGGTATCAAATTTTAAACCGTTCCATTACAAAACTGGCAGCCTATCAATTTTAACCGAGTTTACATTTGGTAAAAAGCACACCATGGCCACGGGATGGAGGAGTTCTGAATACGGGACCCGTATTAACACACCCAAAAAACCTTTAAACATGTAAGGCCTGTGTGTGCTAGCAGGAGCTGCGGTATTGGTATTTGTAGTCAAACAATGGCATCTTCAGAGTTTCTCACATTGTGGAAAATTTGATAAATGTTGACCTTTTGGCAGGACTAATGTTCTGAACGTGTTCTGAATGTGTGCTTAGCATGTGAGGTATGTGTTCTGCTGCCTTTTTTTTTTTTTTTACTCGTGTTGTAAAAGCAACTAAAACCCACCTGCACATGTTTTGGCCAATAAATCTCCAAAAATACAGCAGACTCAAAGACATGTCTCTACTTCAGAGTCCTAAAGTTTCCTTCAGCTGTCTGGATTGGAGCCATTTGATGAAGATGTCAGTGACCCTGGCGTTAACTCTGCTCACAAACCCTCAGGACTCCTCCTCAAACTTCAGTCCTGAGCGGCCAACTTTCGAGCCAGGCATTTGATGTGCCGCGGCGCTGTGTCGAGAAGAGCGCCATTTAGGTGTGACGGCCAAAGAGATGAGTGTTTTCCAGCACAGTTGGAGATTTCTTTTTTTTTTAGACACTGCTGTGTGGACCACACAGATTTAATGGCTCTTCTCCGTTGACTCACCGATGATTAAGCGAATTTTAGGGTATTTTCTTATGGCTCCATAAAGACATAAGCTGAGAAAGCAGTAAAAGACGGTGCTGAAAGATGATCACAATGGAAATAAATAAACCAGGATGGGAAACAAAGTGGGCAAGCGGAGAAGCAGAATTTAAAACAAACTACCACATTTTTTTTTTTTATTGTGTGGTTATTTATTCAGACGTCTAAGCATGTTTGTCATCGTTTGTTACTGGAAAATCGATGGAAATTTATGCAATGACTGAGATGAGTGTGTAAGAAAGTAGGGGATATAAAGGGATTATTTTAAAAGGATTATACAGCTCCTCAACCCATTCCAGCAATGATGAGACACTATGAGATATAATGTGCCCCCATGAGCCAGCTCCTCCCAGTTCTTCTTCAGATTAATGGGCCGTGTTGGGAGAAGTGTGCACTGAGGCAGAGAGCATAAATAAGGTATTTAAGTAGGCAGCCATGGCAGCTGTGGGTTCTGTCTACACAAAGACAAAGAATAGCGCGCTGTGATTTACTGGCGCAACATTACAGCTTGGCACATAACAGATAAAAGGAAGATGCAAAGAATGTGATGTTTGGAAGTAGCATAAACCTTGAGCTGGAAAAGTTTCTGCTCAAAGTCATAAAAGCCCTTGAAATAGTTTTGACGCCTGCCCAGGTCATGTTTTTGTTTTCTAAAGCTTACCTGGAGAACTGAACATAAATCCTCCGAAGTGAGCAGCTACTACTTTTTCCGTCTCTGGATGATATGTCTATCTAGGTCAAACCTGTGTTTTCCTTCTAAATTCAATGTGCCTTTTGATCTTTTACTAATTTACAGGTTTTAGCAGGTACAAAAACAACTAAGAGTTGGAAAAAAATCTATCAGAGTAATTAACTCTAGCAATCAAAGACGAGCTGACATTCATACAAAAAATGTGACTAGTAATACAACCTTAAGTGTATAACTATTCACTAACATACACGTGTTAAGGTAATTAAACCATTTAAATTTATTCATAATTTATCACATTTGCAGTGATTTTTTGCGAAAGAGGAACACAAATCAGTGAACGACTGTAAAGAAAAGGAAAATTATCCGTTATTCTGAGTTTCTTTATACTAAAGTTCTGAATAGCTTTCTGTGCATTTCCATTTTGCCCATTTACATTCTGATTTCTTCTGATAAAATCCATTGCAAGATTTTTTTTCTTCAGAGTTCATTAAAGTATGCCACTGAATCTCAATATAAATTCACTCGCTTTCTTCAATAAGGTTACTAAGTAACATAAGTGAACAATATGCAACATGAAGACCAAGTAGCTACAAGACTGTTCAGGGATAAAGTTATAAAGAATCTTAGGCTCTGTTTACATGGAACTGGTTTTGTCTGATCAAAATAATCTTTTTTCCTCAGTGAAAAGAAAAAGAATTTAAAATTTTAGCCTAAAATACAAGAGCTCCACTTGATGTGTGATAAATAATTCATTCATTTGACACTCATCATACTAATTACTGATGTTAAATTATGCTTGTATTGCCTTCTCTGAATTTTGCCATTACAACTAAGTCAACAAGCATCAATATTTGATCACAGTAGTTTACAAACGTTTATAGTAAAAATGAGAAAAACATTCCGTTTATGCAGCTAAGACCTGTAAAAATAACACAGTGACTTTAAGCATAAGCAGAAACATAAGAGTGATTCAGATCCCTCTGAGGATTGTTAAGGAGGCGGGGGGTGCAGTCGAGTTAATTTAGCATTAAGAGCAGGTCTCATTTTGAGTAACCCTAAAACAGTCAGAACAGATGTTCACAGCCCCACCGGCTGAGTGCCGAGCGTTGCTGAGCAGTTACGGGCTGGAAAGGAGGACTGTACTCCTAACATACCACCGTGGACAGGAGTCAGCACACTTGATCCGTGAATTTACGAGCCGAACAGCAAACGCCACCCACTGAATACCACACACAGCTGTGCTGCCGCTGGTGTTGCTGGACGAGGAGGAGGCCGGCCGGCCAAATTCACCAGCGGAGCGATTACAGATGGAGACCGAGGATCCAAAGGAGGGATGTGTTGCTGCTGCTGAACTTATGTAACCTTTCTGCGAGCAGAAGATGGGAAGTGTTAAGTGGTCTAATCCTCTCTTGATGGAAACATCACAGTCGACTTGGCTTTCAGCTTACATTTACAAAACTGTTGCTGCATTTCTATTAACCTTAAAATTGGGCAAAATGACATTTCGGAAATAAATTTGATTAATGGAAAAATGCCAAATTTAAAGGAATCTCGTTTTTTTATATAAAGTTATGATGTTATGATGAGGTGATTTTTCAGCTATATCAAAATTAGTGTATTTTGCAAAACTGCAATGGAAATACTTAACTCATGTAATCAACATCAGTATGTTACTACTGAAAGAAATGACGAAGAAGGCAACAGGAAGTGGTGGGGATAATGGAGCAGCATGTTTTTTAATGACTTATCCTGTTTGATTTCAGTTGTATTTCTTGTTTAATGGACACATCACAATTAAAAATTTGCCTTTTTTGACTTTCACAGAATATCAACATTTTGCATACATTTTAAATACAAACATTTTGGCAACATATTTGTAAACTTCTAAATTCATTTAAACACTTCCCTCATTACTCTATCAATAATATAAAGGGATTAATTTTAGTATTCCTAACTGAAGCAAAAAGTAAAATTTAGTCAAGTTTAACGTCTGACTTCCAGAAATTAATTTGTAAGTTTTTAGTTTCGACTATTTATCAATTCGACTATTTATCAATTCAGTTAAAATTACTTTATTCATCCCAAAATGAAAATGAATGGTAATTTACTCATATCAGTTCAAGGTTAATATGAGTTATTTTAGATGTTGATGATTGTGTGTAGAAAGGACCTCCTTAGCAGTCTGTGTTACAGTGAATTTGAAGAAGCCTCTGACTTAAGACGCTCTGTTTTTCTATGATAGTCTCATGAAGAGGATTGCCAAGGTCGTTAATAATTTTCTTGATTTTATGTAAAATCCTTCGTTGTATCATCATCTCCAGAAATTCCACATTAGTCACAGAACCAATTTTGTTTACTGGATACAAGCTAATTTACACATCAAAATAAGGAAACTAACTACATAAGATGGTTACACAATAGACAGAGTTAAGATTGCTGATTTCATTATTTAAAGTACCATTTTTTAAGTTATTATTAAGCTTTGGTAGCTTGATAAATGAGCAGGTACATGAAAATGTTTACTTTACTATTAATCCTCATGTAGAATTAGGCTGCACATCAAGTTGCCAATATTTAGGCACTGCTGAATAGTCAGTCACCAGCACCACAGATGAAATCTGCCAGATGAACAGGAGCTTAATTTAGCAACCGTAATACTGTGACTATAGTACGAGACAAGGGTTAAACAGATCTGTGCTGATGGATCACTTCATCAAAATGTCATAAAAATATAATGAAAACAGTAATGAATATTTAAGTTTGCTAAGATTGGCTGCAGATGTCTATAAGCTCATTTCATTTCAGAGAGTCTGTGAAATGAATGTTCTCCCTATAAATGTTTTCATTGCTGGAGAAACCTGAGATGAAAGCTAAAACGTCTCGATTGACAAAAAGATTTGTGATCAAGCAGACATTTATTCTACAAATATAATCTGGAAAAACAAAAAAACATATTTGTTGGAAAGACTGCAGCAGGGTCTGTAAGCCTCCGATTTATCTTCAGTAAAGAAATTATGGTTTATGCAAGTAGAGTTGCGTGACTGCAATCAGACTGGAGGAAATGTAAAACCAGAAATATATTTTAAGAACAGCTTAAATATGAACTGTTTAAGTCATCACGTATCCAACATTTTAAATATCGGTGTGTGAAATGAACCAAGGCTGCAATTTAGGATTGTTTCACTAAATTTAATGAAGTGTGAAATAAAGAGACAATCAAAGTGCAAAATCTAAAGTTCCAAACAAGGAAACACATTTCAAAAAGTTATTTATATGCTGAAGTAAAAAAAATAAAAGTCCTATAATTTTCATATTTACAAATCGGAATATAAAGTTTAATATTTAAGGAACAATTGCTATTATGCATTCAATTTGTTCTTGGAAGGCAAAACTTCACAGTTCAGTTGGGAAAACTGAAGCGACCACTCAAGTGGGATCCCTGAAAGTTGAAGGTTTGTGATTTACCTCAAGTTAAATATCCAATATGGACTCCAGACACATGAAGCACAGTAAAAGTTGCAGTAGTTAACTATGTATTTGAACTTTGTGTGACATTAAACCATGAAGTCACACGCACTATAATATAAGCAAAGAATCACTTCTACTGAGTAACTGGACCATGAAACAACAGTTCTGTCAGAAAGTTTGAACTTTTTAAAAGCTAGCCTTTAATAATAAATTAATTGATATCTATTTTATGCATCCTAACACAAACTTTTACCAAGATCGAGTTAAAAATCAGCCAATGAGATCCCTCGGCTCGCTCACTCCAACCATACAGGTTTGGACTCGTTCTGATCAAAGATCCTTACCTCTAGCTAAAATATAACACTAACTTTTATGTGTCAAATAATAATAAAAAACAGTTTGAAGGCTGCTTCTGTCTTGCTTTTACTACTGTCAGTTTCATTTTTCCATGGTGTCAGCAATTATCCTCCAATTTGGATTGCACATAAAATATAATATAACCATTTAGAGTAAGCCTATAAATCCCAAGAAGAAGTGATCAAATTATCTTTTATGTCCACGGTCCTGTAGCAGACAAAAACACGCACTATGTGAGGAAGAGAACTAGCCAGAGTATGGGGACATATGATTTAGTTTGAGCCGAGTCTTGGCCAACTTCTAAATGCGGCCAACTCTTTATGTATTTTTATGTGTGGGCCTCATTTTCTTCAGCCTTCCCGAATAATAGGAACATGAAATGAGCTCAAACTTGTAACGATTCTTACTTTTATTAGCATAAGAAATAAACATGACACATTTCTTCAATCTTCCTTAGTTACTGAAACGTCTCATATTATATTTAGTTAATTAAGTTTATTGTCATGACATCTCAGTAGATAAAACATAATCGCCTTAGTGCTTACTCTAACTTGGATGCAGTTGAGACATGTCTTTATCCAGACCCATAGGGGTTGATTGTGTACGTTAATCACCTCAGGATACAGACCGTATGTTATATCACCACAAGAGGGGGCTAGAGTACACAATTTAGTTTAAATCTGAGTCACATTGTGTGCTCAGTCACATACCTTTCACATATTGTGGGTCATTTATATTTGTTTAATTGTTGCATATTTAATAAGTTTGTTAAACTGTGCATATTTTTAAATGAAAGCTAAAATGTGTCTTTGCATCTGAAATGTTTGTGTTAGAACCATTTTTCTAATCTGAAACCTCTTAGTTTAAATTCAAGATCTCTTTATATCTGCCTACACGTACCACAAAAATGATCAGCGATTTGTTTACAGTGCTGTGAAAAATGTATTTGACCATGGGAGATATTATATTTCACATTGATGAACAAGTTTCAATGTCAGACAAAGAGAACCTGAGAAAATACAAAGCAGTTTTCAAATGATGTTATAATGACAGAAAACATATGAAATGAAACTGGTCCAATGAGATTTTCCATCCATCCGTCCAACAGGAACACCCAAACAGGTTCATCCAAACTCCATGCAGAAAGATTCAAACCGGAGACTGTCTTGCTGCAAGGCAACAGAGCAACCAGCTTCACCACCAGAATGGTTTCAGTGAAGCTTCAATGGAGGATTTCTGAGCATGAACAACTTGTCTAAGGACAAGTCACATCTCATCTGGAAAATAAAACTTTGAGAAGGCCATAGCAAAATGATCATTGTTTATTTTTTTTAGTAAGTCTTTTAGAAGTAGACCTGCTGCTCTTCATATTGTTGGTCTGCTGCAGAAACTAGGTGCAGCATCAGACCATCAGACACACATCCAGAAAGGTCTGTTGCTTCATTAGTCTATGTAGAAATGTTTTGGCAACAATGAGCTTGGCCTTTGTATGTTTTTTATTTTATTTTTTTAATAGTGTATTCTCAGCTTAAAATGTTCCTATCTTTCTTCTCTTTTTTTTATTGCTGAACTGTGAACGGTGAACCTAACTGAGGCCTCTCTGCTTTTCTGTCCCAAGTTATTTTGTGACCTCTTGGGGGAGTAGTTGATGCTCTTTTGGAATAAGTTTGTTTTGACAGTTTATCCTGGAAAGATTGAGCACTTTTTAATGTTTCCTCAAATTTGTAAAATTACTCTCACAGGGATTCACTGGAGACCTAAAGCTGCAAAAATGACTTTGTAACCTTTTCCGCAGTGTTGGCTGTCAACAACTTTGCTTTACTTGTCGTAATTCTTCTTCAGATCTTTTAGCCTACTTCACATCTTCAGTCAGGTTTTATCTATAGTGATTTATTGTTTTAACAGGTTTGGGAGTAAGCAGGTAGTTAATCCGTAGATAATCAGAGTTGTTGTATGATTTAACAAGCACAGAAACAGTGCAGGGCTACAGTAGCTCTTTTTTTTGGTTAATGAACCCATCATTTGAAAACTATATTTTACATTGGTCATCTTTGTGTAATATTAGATATATATTGATGATTTGAATCATACATGACAACAATGCAAAACCAGATACAAGTTGTGAGGTTTTATAACACTATATTTTCCATTCTGACCTGGGAAAATGAGTCCTTTACACTCTTTTACAAATGACTTAATATCAGCAGTCGATTTAATCACTTTATACATCAGAAATTAGTCCTTATATTTTATAAAAATGTATACATTTTGAACTGGAAACTCATTTCCGGGTGAAATTAATTAGATACAACTTTAGGAATATTCAGTTCTTTAATGTCATTGTGATAATTATATAACAATGAAATTTGTTCGGAGCATTCATACACAATAGGCAGACATCTACTAAAGATAAAGCTTTTCCTGATCCCTCATACACCCACCACAAAATTTACCCAATATATACACAATATGCAGAAACTGAATAAAACAAAAAAACAACTTATTTCCTTGGAGGCACTGTTCCACTTTGTAGCACCATGAAACTTGTGGTGACTTAGTGGCCTTTTCCACTCCGGCATCTGCTGGGTCAAAACCTGAGGCTTGATTATACCGACTCTCCTCAAGCAGATTTAGGACATTTTCTGTATTGTTGAACCTTTTGGAGACAACAGCATGAAATGAGAGTGTTAGTAAAATTCCTGACTACTAAAGATTTCTCCAAAATAATACACAGCGCTCTGGTTGGCAGAAACTCACAAACTCAGAGAACTTCAATAACAATAAATCTTACGTAAGCTCAATATTAATTTGTCAGATTCGTCAATTTCTGTGTTTTATTATAACACATTAACTTTCACGAGGTCATAACACAAACATCTGTTTGCGGGTAATGAAGTGTACTATAAAAAGATCCTGTGTTCATTAAAAGTTGTCCACAAACAAATTTAATTAGACCTCTAATGGAAGTAAGTTAATTTAATTAGTTTTTTTGTTTGTAAAGTTAACAATAAGAAAATTGATTAATTATAAATTAAGCTTGTTTTACAACTCCAGGCACCAGTAGTTAACTTTTCTGACGGTGTTTAGTTGCACACCTCTGAGACTGAAGATCATTATTTTATTTATAGCAACTTGTTTTACACAAACACACGCAGAAAACAGCTGCGTTGTTTCTTGCATCCAAGTGCTGTGAGAAAAGAACAGGAACGTTGTTGCATCCTTATCTTAACCCTCAGTTTTCCGAAAGGCTGCCAACATTTGCAAATCCAGCATCAAATCCCCATCAGATAGAGAATCGCCCAAAAAACAAAAACAGAGCAACTTTGCTGTAATACATTCATCCTTTTTTCTTCTTCTGTTTGACTCTTGTTTTCTCGCAGCCTAAATAAAACATAGACATGTCATTATATGCGGTGAAAATTATAGCTTCCTTTTAAATAGCTTTTCTTTGTATTCCCTCTGGTTTTGTTTTGAAACATCTCACTAATAGCTATTTTGAGTTTTCCTCTCTCAATAGCATTGACACTGAAGTGTTGTTGCCATGTCTGTGGGATGGTAATAAATTTTCATGGATTCACTGATAGAAGAAAGGCAGGAGTTGTTGGTGCATCTGTAATTGTCAGCTGATGTTGCTTTTATGTTTTCGAATTAACGATGGTTCATTTAAAACATAATTACTACAGCCAGTTAAATAGGGAATTTACTAATTATATGCCCTGTTTTCAGTGAAGGACTGAGGAACTGCCATAGGTACAGAAAGTCACAGCATTTTATCAGATTAATGATATTTACCTTGTCAATTATGCTGTACAATTTCTGTTGTTGACTTTCCCAGTAAAGTCAGCTTGCACTGATACGTGACGCAACAAACAGGAGCTGCTGTGAGGAGTGTTATCTGTGTGCACAGAAGTATTTGCCTGGTGTAGAGACACAGCCACTGTTATGCATGCAAATGGATCTGATCGAGACCCGACTGATCAGATAAAGAACTGTTTTGCAGATTAAGACAAAGAGCTTAAGAACGAACCCTCATGACTCAGTTTCAAAGCTTCTTCATTACAGGACGCCTTGGGCATAGACTTGTTTGGAGCGACGGCAGATGTAGAGCGGGACAAAGAAATTCCTCTGCATCCCCGAAAAACCCAGAGAGGGGTTATGTGGATTCAGATTCTTTATCTGTTCTGCTCTCTAAATCTGCAGAAGTTGAATTAGCATTTTTATTTTTGCATAAATATTGTTATCTTGAGCGCTGTGGTGGTTACCACACCAGCTATATACATGTCCAATAAACTTAATGCCTAATAAATGTGATACTAAGGAAATTAGTTAATACATCAGAACATAATTATAAGAAAGTTGGAAAATTAGATAAGTGTAATTTATTTTCTTATTAAATACAAGCCTTACATGGCAAAAAATACTAACAAGACAGAGGCAGATACATGACCTCGGAATTTCGCTATTCATTCATTTGCATTATTAAATTTAGCAAACCCCTTTCTGTAATATGAAGGAGCGCCTGATTGGCCAACCCGCCTGGCCGCCCTCCTGCATATATTAAAGTTTTGTCCACATTCCATGTCATTAGATGACAGAAACGGCACTTTTGTTTTTTAAATTTTTTTATGGTTGATTGTTTCAAGTAAAAAAATTTAAAATGGGAAATTACATATTACTTAACATTTACATTCAAATACGTGAAATTACAGCCAAGTGTCTATTTTCCATTCCTAGTCCCAGTGGCAGGCTGACGTATATGATGTTTCATAATTATAAGTAAAAACACCCTCAGACTATGGCACAAAAAATAACTCTTCATAACAGATAAAAAGTAATAAATAAAATTTTGTTTTGCAGTTTGTAGTCTATGTTGGTTCAATAATTTAATCTTATGTTGATAAATAAGTTTATTAGAATTTGCATAATTGCACTAAAAGTAAAGTTGTATACAGTTAAACTATGCTAACTGTAAAATCCTTCAGTCTATGTCAGCCAGGAATAGCTCCCGGCCGAGGAAAGTACATCGGAAATTTTTGTTTTTAGCATACATTTGTCTTTCAAATTTGGAAAAAGTAAAGATGCTGAAAGTCTGACTTCATTGTGACGTTTTCTATGACATCTGCTTGTTTACGTGGAGGATACGTTTAACTTTTTGTCAACAAAAGGGATTTGTTTTCATGATGAACATTAAATAAAGTTTTCTTATTTAACCCTGGTGTTATGTTTGTTTCTGAGGTAGAGCAATAATGTTCGTGGGTCAATTTGACCCAGGGAGTGTTTTATCATGCATTTGTGTCAGAAACCACGAAATTCCTCCAAAACATTTTTGTATCTGGTTATTAACTCCAATACTAACCACTTTAATCAATATTTGTGCAATAATGTTTTTTTATTTCTCAGAAATTAAGGATTAATGACAACAACTTACTCAATTACTCATTTGGACATAAAAAAATGTGAATTTTTTTTTATGTCCACTGAAGAAAATCTAGAAACAAAAATAATTTCCTTGAAATTGATCTTTGGTAAATTTTTTTATATTACATTTTTTTTTAAAGGGTGATCTTTATAATTGAACTTGAGACACACATACTGTTCCGAGTCAAATTGACCCGCCAATTCAAATCAAGATAAATGAGTCATGCAGAGAGTATTTATGTTTTCCTCCACTTCTACCGAGTGTCCACTCAGTGTGGGTGGAGTTTGTCCATGGGAACGGAAAAGGTTCCGGTCAAAAGTTGTATGAACACCTGCTTTCTCTATGTTCATAGTGAAGTAAAGAGAGTAGGGAGAAAGTGGGCTTGTGTGTGTCGGGGTGTGCATGTGTGTGTGTGTGTGTGTGTGCGTGTGTGTGTGTGTGTGTGTGGTGTGTTGTTTGTGTGTGTGTGGTGAAATGTGGTTCACAGCTGCAAGGAAACATATAGAATTGGACATTTTTTAATCTTTTTTTGCACTTTAACTTGACTGCCGGGTCAAACTGACCCGAACAGTATCGATGTAACAAGTAGACGCAGGGGGGGTTACAAATGTGTAAAATTAATACATTTTCAATTTATATGTAGAGTGCACCTATTAAGATAAACAGAAAAAGTTTAAAGCAAAAGTAATTCTTCCAACTATTTAAAAAAAAATTTTAACTTTAAAATGGGTCAATTTGCCCTGCAACATAACAGGAGGATTAATAATATACTTAATCATTACACTTTGTTTCTTTGCTAAAGTAAATAATTACTATTCTGGTAGATAAAAAGAACTGTCAATTACATTTACCAACACTTATTTCTTTTTGATATTAATTCGTTCTGCAGGAATTGCTCTAACTTTCAAGAGACAATATTTGTTCTCTGGACCATTTTCACAGTCTGGACTCCGTTGATTAACACAAATCTGATAAAAGGACACATGTGAAAATACTTTATTTGTGATGCATTTTTTAAAAGATATAGTTGCAACCATGTCAAATTAACATTAAGCTGAAAATGAACCCTAATCAAAAGTAATGATACAAAAAAAGCACTTAAATGTATCTAATTCTTGTTAATTTGATGACATATGGGTAAGTATAATTTTGTGCTTTTTCACAGTACAACATGAAGATTTCATAACAAAACCTGACAAAATACCTTTTTGGTTTTCTGGTCTTTATTACAGTCTAACTTCTGCTAACAGTGATACTTTTACTACTGTCACCATATTTGCCCAATGGTTCTCATGAACTGATGTCAGGAGTGAAAAAATACTATAAAGAGGGTCAGGAGAGGTTCATTGGACATTAACCTGCTTATTTTCGATCTAAAAGTTGTTCCGCTGTCAAGGTTCCTTTGTTTTGGTATTTAATGCGCTTAGGGTTGGAATTATGGCACATGGATTAAACTGCTATCCGTTGCCATGATGGGGTTCATGACCTGAAAAAACTGGCTACCGATAAAACGTCATCACATAGATTCAGTCCCTGAATTGTGAAACTATTACTATTTGCACATTTGGCTTGTGTTCATACCATGGGTTTACTGGTCCAAATGGATTTGAAAAAATAAATTGCTATTGTCTGTGGTTGAGGACCAAACGGCAAAAGGAATGATGCCTCAGTGTGAGGAAAACGGACCAGGGAACCTCTGATTTTAAATAGGAATCTTTCTGCAACATTGAAATAGCTCAATTGAGCCTAAAAACAGTAATTATATGTGACTGTTTTCCTGTAATGAATCCCTGAAAGCAGCTGCTCTTGGACTTGCTGAATTGAGGCCGTGTGGAGGACGTACTAATGAGAAGTCAGAGTCTTATTACAGTCCAAGCAATATCAGTTTGGTAAATCAGGAAGTAACTCCCCTGAAGATCTGAACATAGAAACAAAAGTGGATTTATAAATTTAAAAGAACTCGAGCTCAAATGTTTTGTAAAGGTTTACGCTGATGTGTTTTTTTTCTACTTTTGCGTTAGATTAAGCAAGCAGAAACAGCAGATAATTGAAAAGGGGTTGTCTGTTACTACCCAATAGTAAGTCCCGCCCACTCCTCACAACTCTTCGGACTCACTACTGCCCAGTTCTCTGTCCAACAGGTCCGGAAAATCCCCAGAAACTCGGGTCTTACCCTAGCGATAGTTTGTGGAGAATAATCTGTTTAAACTGGGGTCGGAAAGGACTCGTCTAGCTCTGACTACCTTCGATCCAGAAGTTATGACCTTTTACAGTTGAGGGGCAATCCGCTGAGTAGCCCTCACAGCGACATAACCCCTACAACCACTCCTGTTAACGGTAGCTCCTCTCCTAAAATAACGGCACTTGTTAACGGCTAGATTAAATTTAGTGACTTAGAGTTAAGTCCCAAGGTCATTATTTTAGTTTTGGCTAAAAGCAACCTATAAAACATTTCTACTTTTTCCTCCCAGAATCAAACTTCATAGTTATTTCACAACCATCAAAGAACTTTAAGGTGACTCATTAATTGAATGTCCACAACATCTTTTAGATTTTCTTAAATGCTAATTATTTTATTAGTAAGGCAATTTTTGCAAGAGTCAGTACAGCTTAATTCACTAGCAGAAATAATCAAATAAGTAAAATCAATAATCTAGCCTATCTTTCCCTAATGCTGACACTGAGAGCTAAAAAAGGGAAACTTTGAGAGAGACGGACAGAGTTTGGCATTTTTAACCCCAGAACTGGCCTGATGAAGAAGAAGGTGTTGCAGCAGCAGGAGGTTCCCAGTACAGGAAGAGTACTGACTTAGAGCAGCAGGTCTCGGGCATCAGGGTGACTTCCTCATGCGCGTAGCGGTCCTCAGCTTCTTGTCTTGCAGCTCTGTAGCTCCCTTCTACTCGTCTCACGATCTTTCTGGTCCCACGGAAGGAACACACCAGTTCTTCCTCTTTGCCTTTGTTCTTTGCCTTTGTCTTTATCTTCATCTTTGCCTTGGTCTTTGTCTTTGGGGGTCTAAACCCAGCTGATGAGAGAAGTGCGATTTGAAGCCACATGTTGCGGGGCTAACGGGTTGGTCCCCATGTGCAGAACAGTCTTCGGTTCTGTGGCCCCGGCTCTTCTTCAGCTGCAGAGTTCTTTGTCCATCTCCGTCTTGGCTCGAAGCTGCCTGAAGGATCCAACCAAAGTTTCCTCTGTTGCACCCACCTTATAAAGGGTTTATCCACCCCTTTGGTGCGTTTACATTGGCTAGCTTTGTTGCTGTGCCTGTCTCATTGGCTGACTGCTTGGACAGATGATCTCATATCCGTCACTTTGGAGACCTCATGACCTGATGTCTGTTCTAATGTCCCCAAGTTGCTCAGTAGTTCCTCCTACCTCTGTTTCCTGCCCAACCTTTTCTTGAAGTTTAGCAATAAGGCCTTAGTCACCTCCGCTATCCTATCAGTTCCCCTTTTCCCCTGTCCTTCCACCTACCATCTACCTCCAACACAACATCAGTGACCTTTAATTACAGTTACAACATTTTACACCTTTTCAAGTTCAATGTCAAAATCACATTTATAACCTTTTAGTTTATCTGATTCAACATTCATTTATAATGTTATAATAACCATAACTTATTAGTTACTCTTATTATAATCATAAGGTGAGTTATTACAGACATTTCTGAAAAGAACCCAATAATAATCCATTATTGTAATTATCTGATACCAAATTACAGTTACTTGTTTCACCTTTAAGTACTTCCACAAGTGTAAGAGTAAGTGTAAATATTCTTATAATCAAATCAACATCAACCACTGGTTAAACCAATATTAATTATTGGCATAATGATAAGTCATTATTTTAAGTATTTTACTGTGGGTTTTATCCAATCTCTCAAAATGTTTAGATTTTATTCTTTAAAAACCTTTAATGCTTTAAAATAAGGAATGGTCTGAACTATTTTTAGCCTGATGCAAGACAGAAACTTCCTCTTTATTAAGGAAACCAGCTTTTCCTGTTTCATGACTCTCTTTCTGCCTGACTTTGATTTTTTATGATTAAATAGAAAAAAGTAGAATTAAAGCAAAGTTTGCAGGACACAATAACAACACACACAACCAGATTCATTTTATTACCGTCTGACTCTACTGTTGGGTCTTGATGTCACCTATGTCATTAATTTTAAGGTAATTTTATTTATTATTACTATTAAACTAAAATCTCCAGCATGGGGAAGTGGGATGAGCTCGACTTTTCTCGACAGGGTGAAGACTTTTTCTTATCACTGTATAAATCAGGAATCAGTCTGGACACGATTCACTCAATACTGCTGGCAAAAGTGAAATTCTAAGGTTAAAACAAGTGCAAAATAATAGCTGAATAGTGTTGGCAATTGTAACATGATAACTTTCTTCCTTTTATGTTTCTGGTTCCAAATCTCAAAAATATTGTTTCACCCCTGAAAATGTTTTGAGCCCAAATGGGCTTCCTTCTAACTGCCTTCGGCTAAAATACTGTGTACTCATAAATAATCCACTCCCAAAAGCAAAAACACATTTAGAGTACAATAACATTTAAACCACAATACTTGTCTGTGGTTGAAGTTGTGTGCATAAACTCATTTGTTTGAAGTGCTGGTGCTGGTTTAATTTGGCAAAGCAGTTGCATTGTTTCGTAAGGTTGCTCATGAAACTAACGTAACTGCTAAAACCTGGAGACAGGTAGTTTTATCGATTTTCCAAGGCAGCCTAGCGATTGATTTTGGCCACATGCTACAGCGTTTCTTTGCTTTACCAAGCAGCAGAGATTCAACAGAGTCAATAAGACGTGAGAAGATGATGGCTCCTCCTACAGAGGCGTTTTATTCAGAAAGGAAAAGCTTTCTGTGTAGACCGCCATGCGTCAAAGACTTACATTTTACTAGTTCTCTGCCTGCTTTGAAAGATTTTCTACTCCACCTCTTTCAGGTACTTTATGCAGTGAGTGAGAGCTCACTGCTTTACTCATCCACACTTGTTTTCCTGCGACACTTGTGATGTGCGAGTAGAAAAGTAAAACTTACTTTAGATATTTTTGATAGAGGCCTCGTCTGTCTTTTGTCTTCCATCTCAAGGAGGATTATGCTTCAAGGAATTTTCATGAAACACCATTTACGGGGGGCTGATAAGGCCTCCTTTAGCCTGAGATAAGAGTCTATCTGCACACGTTATTGATCTCTGTCTGACCTGTTTGTGGAAGAAAAGCTGAAAGGACTAAACCACTTTTACACAGAGAACTGGACCCAGGAGAAAAGTGGTGCATAAAAAGAAGAAATACCACAGGAAAGGTAGGAAATGACTGTGAAGGTCAAGGTAAAATGAGAAAATACTTTATGCCTTGATAAAAATAAATGCATTTCTTAAACTTTATGTTTATTGAGACTGAAATATGATTTGAGATATCGTTATCAGGCAAAGGCCGTTTTTGTCCATCTTGTATTGTTGACCAAGTGGCACGCAACCCAATGTACTTGGAAATATAATGTAAACAAGAAACACTTTGAAACGAGAAGTTGTTGAATGGGCAATTCGAAGAAAATAATCTAAACCTCATTAATGTTTGACTTGAAACCAAAAAGTGCTCGACACTGCAAAACAAAGGAAAACAAGAAAGAAAGGGGTTATTCACATTATTGTAGAATTTGTTAAAAGGTTTGTTTGTTGACTGATTGTAGCACACTTTTCATTTAAAACAGAAGTAATTAGAAAGTCGATTTAATCCAGGAAAGTAAGTCACAGTCGAATTTCTTTGTAGAAACAGTGATGTTCACTGCAGTTCAACATCATACTTCGTCAGAGACAATCAGAATGGCTTTTTATTACATCTTTTGACAGAATTGGCATCTCTGCCAACACTTCCTCCCTCCAGGGCAAACACAGTTCTTCTTTCAGTCTGCTTAATATGGTAAGAAGTTCAACATCTCCTGGATGAGTTCAGTTCAGTTGCTTGTGGCTCATCCAACTTGTGCTTCGAGCTGCATCCACAAAACGATGATAGTGCCCCGTGGCATTCGCTGAAGCTGCGGCAGAAGTGTTGTCGTGTCGCGGCATGCCAGCAGTGCACCCTCGCTGCGTGCTAGATGGCAGACGCACACTGGGGGCCGATGCACATGACCTTCCGCTATCAGCACAGACACGCTCATTTTTCACCACAACCTTGAATCATTGTTTTTCTCAGCTTGAGCCCTTATGTTTCTTCTCCTACAAAGAAAATTGAATAAGTTTGAGGCGAGAAGAGAATCTGGCAGCTCAACATCAAAGTAGCTTTCGGGGTTTTTTTTCTTCAGTTTTGTATGTTTTTTACTAAAACTGTTCGTATTGTGTCCAACATTTATTTATTTATTTTTTTAGTTTTTTTAGTTGTTTTGTAATGAGGTTTTCTTTTCTACATCCACCCTGAATCGAGGAACAATTACACCTAGGAGGCCCTTCTTTGCATTGTTTGGAAGAGATTGGATTATTTATGATGCAGCAGGGTTACAGCTCATAAACCTCATGAAGAGTCTTTGTGTCTCATCCGCGAGAGTGTGTGCGTGTGTGTGTGTGTGAGAGAGAGTTGAATGCAAGACAAAAGACTTTGGAAGGGTCTTTAGAGGTTCAGGCTGGCAGATCACCCACTGTTTTACAGATCTGCTGTAGAGTTGCAGAGCAAAAAGGAAGAAAACAGATTGCATTGTGAAGCACTGTACTGGAAGAAACGGTAACCTTCTGTCTGTCATGACATATGCTATTTGTTATGCATTAATGAAGAGAATAATTATCTGTTAGATAAAATAATGATACATATTTAAATGTATACAAAAGTAAACTGTTTCTCAAAGAAAAAAAATTTTTTTTTACATAATGTCCAAATAGTCTTTTGCCAGTATTTGAGAAAACATTGGATTTGCGCATACCATCATAAAAACGTGTTCCCAAGAAAGATTACCAAACATCAGCGAAAATGTTCTCACATGATCTATCAGCTACAGAAATGAGACTGAAACAACATTGATCTGTGATCAAACAGAAGTATCGACTGCCTGTGTCTGATATTAAAACCAGTTTGAAAACGTTTGATAACTGGCAGATTCATCAATATTTCAACTGTCATCTTAATGCTAATGTAAAGCATTTAGAAGTCGATTAGATATTTGCTGTTTAGTCACCAAGTGTAACAAAATACAGCCTTGATTCAGTTACATGTTGTTAGCATCTTAAAGTTTACAGCTGATCCACAATAGATCCTAATTTAAAAAGTGTCTTCCAAAACTATTTTTGCAAATAAATCTACATTTTTAAATGACGTTAGCTTTATTCAGGGTCTATTTACAAATTAGTATTTAATTTTAGAAGCAATTTTTCATGTGACCTGCTATGTAAAGTTTTCAGATAGTGTCACGACTACAAACAGTTTAAAAATCTTTATGTGTGGTGTGTTGCTTTGTGTTGCTCAAACTATCTAATCAAACCCTGATTGCATTAAACTTATATTAAAGTATAACCCTCACCTTGCAGTGGCTCAATTTCCATTTGTACAGATGCCAGTCAGTAACATCCGTCAACACATACACCTTTTAAGAAATTATATTTTTCAGTGTACCTTTCATATTTAGAGAGCAAATAAAATAACTTTCAAGGAAATGAAACTTATAAATATTAAAGTAATGGAACAAATAAATATGATTTGGTCTTTCTGTTGTTTTCCAAAGTAATGAATCATTTAAGCAATGCATTTTTAACAAAAAGCAGCTGCTGTTGTGCAAAGCACATGGACTGTTTTCTTATTAACAACAAAACAACTCAATGGGAATTATGTTGAAAGTAGCTTATTGCTGTGACACTATTACTGGGAGAAACCTGCCGACCAAAGCCTTTAAACTTCAAAGTAGAAACACTGATCAGAGCTAGAGCTGAACAAATGATCAGAACATTTATCTAGATGTTACAATATTAGTGTTACAATATACCGTTTATATCACATATGGCCATTTGCCATTGCACTGATTTAAAATAAGATTTTCAAAGCTTGACAAACCTTGTAAAAGAGTTTTGAATTTTTTGCAGTATGCTGGAGTGTCAGATCTTCTAGCTCTGTTTATGTTATAAAGTCAAAGTTAAACTAAAGATTTTGTCACCACTGCTTCTGTCTTGGGTGAACATTGTGGTATACTGACATGATTGTACCCTTCAAAGGTTTGCTTTTTTAAATACTGTTCTTTTTTTGTTTCTTTTTAAACATGTCTCTTAATTTCAGTGAAGAAAGTCGCTATCCTGAATATAGATGTCCTGAGCTAAAAGTCCCAAACACAAGGATAAATTAGTATGCAGGACATAAATATCCCCAGTATACATTAGCTCTGACACTGACACATTGTCTGCTTTCTTTTGAGCACAAAATGTTTAATGCATGTGCAGCAGATTTCTTTCCAAGAGCCTAATTTTCGCCTTCTGCTTTTCAATTTCTCCTGAAGTTATTTTCCATTTTCTTTATGGTTTGCAGCACACTGTAAGGTAGACGTGCAGGCATCTTTGAGCGCAGGAACCCCAAACCTCTTTTCGAACAGCATGAAGCATGGAACTGGGACATAGCCAGTGTAACATGCCAGGCTGCAAATGTAGCACAAACTGTTTTTTAAATCCCAAACTCAGATTGAAAAATAATGCTGGGTTGCAGTCCAATCAGCGGGCACACACAGCTCTGTCATGTTTTGGTTCTCCAGCTTTGTGAAGACGGGAAAGTAAAGTAAAGCAGATTTTAGCAGCTTCACTGATTAATAGTGCTGTGTGTAAATAAGCATTTCAGGATCAGCCGAGCAGACTTAAATTGATTGCTCTCTCTCAGCCATTCTTTCAGAATGACAGACGAACACAGTGCACATTAAGAAACTGCACACTCTTTCTGCAAAAATGCTCCAAAGTGCACAGATGATTCATTCAGTCTATCACTGTGGCAAAATGCGGTAACGATATTCAAGGTTGCACTTGGGCATGTAAAATGAAAAGGTTTAGTGCCTGCTGGGACAGCAGGGGGAGTGCAGGGAGAGGAGGAGAGAGGTGATGGATAGTCCAACTTCCTGCAGGAGAAAGGTTTGATTAATGGTCGTCCACTCGGCAAAACACACCAGCTGTGAGGGGAGATAAGTACCAATACAAAGAGCAAATTACTGTCTCTACTGTCATAATTAACCTCGGAGACCACAACACACAGGAAGTATAGATTCCTATAGAAACAGCCTCACTTCCCAAACTGCATAATAATTCCCTTCAGGGACAAAAACAAACAACAAAAATGACAAAAAAAAGTGCCTGTTTAAGTGTTGAGAACCTCTTTTAGCTCCAGGATTTAAGGCCTTTTTCTTGCTGTGCGAGCTGCTCCAAAAGATGTATGAGCAAATTACTAGCTGGAATGGTTTGAATAGAATGAGTTTGCTGTGCCAATGATTGTCAACACTCCAGCCAAGCTCATCCCCAAGTGGAGAATGGAAATCCAAACAATCTTCCCTGGAGTAAAATTTGGAGTTATTCCTTCTTATGTACAAGAGGGAAGAAATTAGGTAACTTTTTAGGCTTTGAACTCACAGCTCAACTTTTTTGTGAAACTTCAGTCACAGCTGGAGGAGCTCTAGAGTGATAATGGTGTGAGAAGCGACTGTGAAAAACAGCTGCACCATATTTCAAAAAAGCATTTTAGCTATACAGCGTTTAATCAGTTAGTTGAAAATACAAGCAAGCTTGATCAGAAGGGCAGAAAGCATTCCACCTGCTGGACCCACTCACTGTGAAAGGACATAATTATTTCCCATGTTTCCAGTTCCCAGCGGCCTTAAACACATATAAGCTCCGAGAGACTCACCACAGAAAAAGTGGCCTTTGATAACAGCTAATGACTGCCGTGCTGAATTCTTCAACCGTAACATTATTTGAGCGCAAACTGATTGGAAACATGTGCCCAAGTGTCAGAACAATTTATGGGTCTCTCACTGATGACCTTTCCACACACCGTACAGTCCAGTACACACGTTAAGTATCACATCCAATCTGATCATCAGCAGATGGATTTAACCGAGTTACAGTTTCCATGGGTAAAGTGTTGACAAAATCCACGGTTTAATCTGTGTTGCGATTTTTTTTGTTCAGCTTTTTTGTTTTCTACCTTGTCAGCAATCAGGAAAGTCTTATATCATCAACTTGTAAGTAAAACCTGGAAGAATGATGTTGCTTTACACGACATCATACTTGTGAGATTGTTATAAAGATAACAAAAATAGAACCTGTATCAAGTGCCACAGTATTTTTGAAAAGAAAGTGTTATTCTTTTGTTCATTTGCAAAAGAATAACACTAGTTATTACTTATTCTGCAAAACTAGCATGACAAGTGCATTATTATGTTCAGAATCATGTTATTAGCGACATTTATGGTTATTTTGACGTTTTTAGATATATAGTCATAGAATATATTGTCAACTATCTTTTTTGTATGTGAGAGAAAAAGTGTCCTAGACTTCTTTCAGCCAGCTGACCAGTGGTGAGCAGAAGCAGAAAGAGGAATGCATGTGCTGCATTATTATATGATCTAAATAGGTGCTAGAGTTACTTTTCTGGGGTTTCAATAAAACATAGGAACAATATAACAGAAAATTAGTTGCGTTTTCTTTTGCAAATGAAATATTTAAAGCTACATATGTTAATATTTAGCTACATTCCCTGAATGTAACAAGAAAGACAAAATGACTGCAAATTACAGGCTACATTTCTTCAAAAATATATAAGATTCTAACAAAAAATAAACAACTTTTGAATAAAGCTTTCATCTTTACATCAACACAAACAAAACAAATTACAGGCATTGATCTTCAACATAAAGACAATAAACAATGAGTATCCTCATTTCTTTAAAATTAACACAAATTTAGATTTTCTCGTTTGATTTTTGATGGATAACACAGTTTCCCTTTAAATTAAAGTCTCAAATCTAAGGTGCAGTCAAAGAATAACAGCTATTTCTTATGAAAGCCGAATGAAAGAGTCATGCTTTCCTGCCTGGATCTCTCTGTGCTGCCTTTTGACACACTGGGGTCATGTCTCTGTAGGTGAGACAACACACTGAATGTGTTGCTGCTAACATAAGCAACACGTCTGGTCACAGTTTTAACAGGTTTCTGACCGAAAGAAGAATCAGTAGCACACATTTATACATCTATGCATCACACCAATTTTTTCTTTTTTTATGTGAAAGGCTGCACTGTCGTCAGCCACGATGAGGCATTTGTCTCGTGCTCAAACCGACAATAGAACAGCCTCAGCTGGTGAGAAGCAACAAGGGACGGAGAAAATAAATGAGGGAATATATGATGGAGCATAGTGTGGGTCTCGTCAACAAACATTTTTTCCCAAACACTTTCTGGACAGATATCCTGTGTTTATTGGCAGAGCAAAATATACATCACAGCCCACAACGGTCAGAGTTCAACAAATTTCAAATTTGCCTGCAGTAAAGCTCATGATCCACCAAACTGTGCACAGCTCCACACCAAGGTGGCCATCGAGGTCCACTGGAGCACAAAAAATGGAAACAATGGTTGTTTTCTGTCTAAAATCCCCCATTAGCCACTATTTTCTTCACCACCTGATGTAGAACAGAATACAAAACCTCAGACACCTGACTGAAATGATTCTTTTGGATGCTGGTTTATCCTTTATTTTCTCTTAGCTGTCATTCCCATGGCCTGGCATAAACATTCTGCATCTCTACCAGTTTACAGATGGGTTGCAATTCTGTTTTTTCAACATTGCACACAGTCCTCAAACCAAGATAAACAAATGAAACAGGGCAGATTTGAAAGAGCAGATATTCAAAACAAAATAAAAAAAAATATATATAAATTTAAAAAAAGGATTTGCTGGGGAGGTTTGGGTTCACCGCAAAGATAGCTACATTAAACAAAGAGCAGAACACAGTGTACTGTACATCAGTACCTTTGTGTTGCATCTTGCCTTGTACTTCATACTGCCAGCACACCAACACCCACTGATGTCAAAGCACCCTGGACAAGTGTTGATAAGTAAATGAGAGTGACACAGACATAACGACGAGAAGGTCCTATTGGTACAGCTATAGTTTGATTTGTAGGACAAAGTAATATTTTTTTAAGATTGTGGACATGCCTTCGGTTAACCTTTACGTCTGTAAACAGAGTAGAGCTGTGTGTAGAGAGCGTGGTTAATCATAGACTTTGTTTCCATTCCAGCAAAAGTAAGCAGCAGAGATTCATCTCTGCAAAGGTCTTATTGGATTCATATGGTAAAGAGTGCAGGTCCAGTCCTGTAAAATGAATCACAAGGAATTAATGTTTCCCTGTCGGGAGTGGAAATACCACAGCCAGCTGGGAGATAAAAATGAAATACTGCAATCTGTTTCATTAAATGTCAACAAATGATCTCCCTTCAAAACACCCATATGTAACATGTAAAATGTTTGTAGATTCAATGCTGTGTCCGGTTAAAACTACAACATGACAAATATAGACACACAGTTCAACATAACTACGTATTTGGGAAATATATTTGGTAAAGAAGCACGATATTTATCATGAATGTCAACAAATATCAAAGCAACATTATCAATTATTCATTTTATTTTGGAGATTTAATTTTAATTATATGCTAAAAACTGTTTTTGCAGCCTCATCTGTTGTAAAAAAAAACAAAACAACCTGCACTAAAAACAAAGAGCACTTTAAGAACATGTATTATGCAAAGCCATAAAATGAGCCCCTATGTGCAGATATCACAGCTGTGACAGTTCCTCCATATTTTGTGTGGCATCCTGCTGAGGTCTTCAGCTAACAGTCAGAAGTCATTTTCACACCTGAACTCCAATCCTAACATGTCCCAGATAACTTCTTAAACTGCTCAACTCGATAAAACAAATTGAGAAGGGAGTAAAATATTCAAATGCAAAAGCAAATCCTCTCCAGCATTCTGCTGGCTGCAAATATATTCACAAGCCTTGAGATTAATTTGGAATTTTATCACTTCATAATCAGGAAATAATGTTTTTTTTTAATTATTATTATTTTATCTAATAAGGCAGACACGCTTAAAGTCATGCATAACTGGAGAGATGAGGGTTAAAAAGTGGAATTTTTTTTACATTTAATACTTTGATACACCATCATGGAGTTTTGTGAAACTAATTGGCTTCACTGGCACCTAATTAGGAAGAAGAGTCTAATGGTGTGTAATTTAATCTCAATTTAAATGCAGCTGTCATCAAAAAATATTTTAGAATGGCTCTACAGAACTACAAACCTATGAGAGCATGGTTGTCCACCTAAGCTAAGAGGATGGGCAAAGACTGAATTAACCAGAGAAACAGACAACAGGCTCACCGTGACTCTAAAGGAGTTAGGGTTATATGTAGATCTGTAGCCCAGTTGACCAAAAACCGGTGACACCACAACTACTAATGACAGAGCCATCATGGAAAAGCAATAAAGTGGAAGCACTTGTCGAGCTAAAAGAAAGATTTACAGTTTGCTACAAGCCGCATGGGACGCAGAAAACACGGAAAAGGGCGAGACTAAATGTAAGGGTTTGTATTTGAGGCCGAAAACAAACCCGTACACAACTTTCATACTGTGAAACATGGTGGTGGCAGCATCATTCCCTGAGGAAATGTTACTCCAGCACAGACAATAATAGTTGGTAGATTGGATAGGATGAACGAATCAGTTTATATCAAAGCATTTATGTGTTAGAATGGTGCAGTGAAAGTCAAAACCCAAAACCAATTGTTTAGGTCAAGACTAAAATCATTGCTGTTAAGATAATTCTCATTGTCCAGTCTGAATTAATGCAAGATATTCTGCAACGAATAAAGTTTTTAGATCTGGTAGAGAATCAAAGGGTAATGTGGTTCGACAAAGAATCATATTAGGGAGTAAAAATGCAAATGCATGGTGCACTCATTTAACCATGCTTCAGTTTCTTTTGTACCTTGCAACGATGCACTACTTTGAGTTTGTCCATCACATAGAAGTCCAGTAAAATACTGGAAACAATGATAAAATCCACTTCATTGTGTGATTGGCAACTCAGTGTGGTCATTTCTCATAGTTTCTTTGTGTTGATATATGCTACACTCTCTGCTGGGTTTAACTTATTTTCACTAATAGAACTTTGTGTTTTGTCAAAACGTACTAAAGTAAACAATACATTTGTCTGTAATAGTCCATAAGATTATTTTATTTGTAATTTAGTAAAACCAAGATATAAAAAGGAAGAGCTTAGCAGGAGAGGTCAAAATGTCACTCTTTCATTTACGAACGACACTGTCAGAGCCAAGGCATATTTCCTAAATGAGAAAGTTTTGGAAGGTCATCAGTAGAGATGACTGTGGCATTCTGACTCAATCTGAGGCTATCTAGCACCACCATATGCTGCTTGAACCACAGGGAGATGTGGCTGTAAAACTGAAACATGTGCATATCACAAACTCCGGCGTTTGAAGTGGCTTAGACCTCTCGCGCTCATTCCTAAGACCTGACCTTTCCCGCAGACCACCAGCTGCTCCATACACATTCGGTTTTCTCTGTGTTTATACAGATAATCACTTAACCAACGTGTGTCCATCCTGCACTTGTGGCACACATGTCATAAATTATGGGACTTTTTCAGTTTATTAGCCTCCTTTGAGACCAGGGGGAGATGAAGACTTGTTTTTCGTTTTCATGTGTTGACTGTGGTTTCTGTCATTGTTGCTGTGGGTTATGGAGAGAAAGGAGGCCACCCACTTTTATGTGTTGACTTTCTTGCAATCCTCTCTCATTAGTAGGATCCTCTAAACATTCACTTTAGCAGGGGGAATAGATGAGAGCTTCTCAGCAAGTCTAAGCAGAAACCTTTTTGGAAAAAAGAAAAAGAAGGAGAACACAAACTGAGATCGAAAAGCCTAAAGCTAAAAACACAGCAACACTTTTCTCCTATAATACGACAAAATTAGTTTTCAGATCTGGGTGAAGAAACAATGAAGAAATACTGATATTTACTTCATGGAAATAGGTGTTGCTGTTTCAACATATGTGGTCAGAACAGGGATATACACTGCCTCAAAAAAGTAATCACAGCCCTGAACCTTCTTAGCTTTAGTCACTTTGCAAACAAAAGTTTAATGTATTTCTTTCAGATTTAATGTTGCAGACAAACACAAAGCGGGGCATATTTGTGAAATGTAAAGTAAATTATATATTGATTTCCAAATTTTTTCAAAGAAGCATAAATGTGGTGTGGAAAAATTTTAGTTTTGCACTTGCTCTTTTTAGTAGATCTTCCAAAACAAAGTGGTTCCTGAAAGAGAGGCATAGCAAAGGATTTTTTCAATTTGCTGCAGAACCTTTTACGGGACACAGCAAAAATGTAGAAGAGGAGCTCTGTTTAGATTAGGCTAAAATCCCCACTTTTACATGTGGAGGTGGCAGCATCAGACTGTGTACATGAGTTTCTGCAGAAAGAAGATGGACTGAGATAAATATGTGGCAATACTGGATAAAAACTTTAGCAGTAGACGGACACAATAGAACAGTTCACATTACTGCTTTTTAAGAGTTAGAATGGCCTAGTCAAAGTTCTGACTTAAATCTCATCAACCCTCTGTCAAGACTTGAAAATTGAAGTTCACCGATAGTCTCTGTATAATCCCAACAAGCTACTTTACAAAGAAGAATGGGCAAAATCTTTACTTTATAATGTGCAAGGAAATTTCAGCTGTATTTATTTAACATAAAATATCCTTAAATACTTTAACATAATCTTTCTTCTACTTCAAAATATGCCCTACTTGGTGCTGTGACATCACATGCAAATCCTGCTAAGACACATTTACGTTGTGGCTGTAATGTGATCTTGCTTTTGCAAGGCGTTGTATGTTGATGTGGGGAGTTATTTTATCTGGGCTGGCAGAAGTCTGAGCCACTAACAGCAGAGCAGAGGCTCTGTGCAGAGATGTCCCTCTGTTTGTTTAAAGGGCAGCACAATCGATGGCCCTGTTTTTTTGAGACATTGCTGTGACCTCTTGCAATGGCACCTGTATCAATCACAGGATGAGTTTGTTCTCTGCTTCACTGCTCGGTACATTTGTCTCTTACACTCACTGTCGTAGACGGAGACCCTCCATCTACTCTCAAATGTCAGTTTAAACCTCATGTCAGCTGACTTCTGACAAAGAAATACATAAATATCTTAAAGATGTGACAACAACAATTCTGGGGAGAATATCTATGTGAGAAAGAATCGGTACTGGGGGAAGGTTTTCTGTAAGGCAGCAATAAATAAAATCAGATATAATACTTTAAACATGTAAAAAGAGATCAAATATTGTTTATTGTATGCTAAATTGATATAATTTGTTGTAATTTGTTTCAGTTTTCCTGGGTAAATTCATCTAACAGTATTCAATGACAGAATGAAATTTCAATTATTTGTAACATCTGGATCATATGAACTAGTCCACAACATTTAGATGTCTGTAAGATGTATTTAACTCATTCAATCTGAAATTACAGGGACAGTGTACATCTACATTCTCTCTAGTTGCACTTTGTGCCAAATATGCCATTTTACATTTAAATAGGAAAATTTGATTGCAGAAAAACCTTGTGTCCATGTAAATGAGAACAAATACTTATTTGGAATTTCCCTCCTCGCTTTTATGCTGCTTATGATTTAAGTGCTATTGAATATGTAGCACCACATGCACACAGCAACATCACAGACCCTCGAGTAAACTCAATGAGACCAAACAGAATTGTCTAAAAGCGGGTAATTTTTATCGAGCTGAAGAAAAGCTTGCTGTGGTAACAACCAGCTCCCGGCTTCTGACGGATTGGACCACAGTTAATCTGTATGTATGGCCAAAGCTTTGGAGGCCACATTGTAATCATCTGGCCTGTTCCCTGCGATCCCCGACTGATGTCTTGGCCTGAAAGAGAGGGATGATTCCCATTATGGAGTAATTAGTCTTGTTGTCACCACCGGACATCGACAGTGAATCCACTTGCAGGGGCTCTAAAGGGATTTGGGAGTTCGCCACTGCTGAATGATAATCAGCGTTGCCTTCACTTGCCAAGGACAGACACTGAGTTGTAACTTTGCTTCGCCGATACATTGAAACACAGACATCTGGATTCCCCTCGCTGAGGAGAGCTGAGATGTTTCATTTATATCATTCATTCTCCAATTTCATACCACTTTTTTGTTGTTAAAAAGCTGTTTAATAAATACTTTTTTTATATATAAAGAATGAGCTTGTCTCTGATACACGGACATTTGTGTATGATAGCAGAACAGAGGGAATAATCTGACTTGTTTACCAAAAAGAGAAACAATTAATAAATAAAATACCGAAATTATTCATCACACAGAAAGCACAAATCCTCATTTCAATTTGACTTGCAACTGATTAGAGCTTGGTCCCTTTGACCCAACTACGGTAGGAAACCGTATGGTCCATGATGACACTATCTGGACAAATTCTAGAAACCCAGAACTGGAAGAGTAAAAAGACAAAACAAATACGAACAGATAAAATTAACCAAAGACAAAGAACATTTCAGGAGCTGCACTCTTAGGCCACCAACAAGTCCTAATGCAAGCCCCATTTGAGTCTAGAGTTACAATGAACCATCTGCAAAAAAACTCTTTGCCCACATGTCCACTGATGCAGGATCTATGATGTTGTCTCTCATTTGAAGAGTCTGAAATCTGGTTGAAGTACAAGCCATCATTAACTATTTAAAAAGGTTGAATATTTTAGACACAAATCTGATGGTTTGTGGCAGAAAACTAAAATTAGCTGTCAGTGGATCCAGAATAACTATGGAAAGTTCAAATCAACACAGAAATGGTTCAACAGACGCAATTATCTTAGTCCTCAGATCTTAACCTATAGATTTGTGTTATCAGCTGAAGAGAAAAGAGCATTAAAAAGGACCCAGTACTTTTATTACTATTATATGGTGTGTTGCATGAACTGCAACTGCAGGGGGTCAGGGGTTACAGGTTGCTAACCTGTAACCCCTGACAGGTCAGCATGGATCTCTTTCAGCATGAAAGAGATCCATGAATCTCTTTCAGCAAAAGAGATTCATGGAAAGTACTGACACCAGCTGTGCCACCATATGTCATGGATATTTTAATATGAATAAATTAAGTTAATTAAATTGATTCCTACCCTTATGGCACATTTTAGTAGTTAGAAGTACACTATATTAATATTTCAGAAAAAAAATGTAATTACCTTAGCAATATTGTATCAATTTTAGATTTAACTACAACTGAACATAATTTTCTTAGATCCTTTTATGGCCTTACTTCATATTTGTGCAACAGAAACCATACGCAGAGGTGGGTAGAATACCAAAAATTGTGCTCAAGTAAGAGTAGCACTACTTCAACATAGTTTTACTCAGGTAAAAAGTAGCTCTCCAAGAAATTACTCAAAGAGTAAATAAGTATTTGGTGAAAAGTCTACTGAAATATCGAGTAACTGATAAAACTATCAATTGTTTAATATTTAAAAATTACATAATAAGACAGACCAAGATATAAAGTTAAGAGGGAATTTTGGAATTTAAAGGACCATATGACAATAACACACATACAAAAATTACATCAGGCAAAACAAAATATTTCCAAATCAGATTTTTTCAATATAAAACATTTGAAAATTTAACAAAAAAAAAATGCAGGTGTGTGTCTGTTGATTTTTGGGTTAAAATTTTTTGTTTTTCATTCAGTGGGTAAAGAAAACAGACATTTTAGTCAAGTACAGAGGCCGACAGGTGCAAATGCGCAGCAACAGAGAAAACATGCAAACAAAAAAAAGACACGCGCACAAATGAAATGCAGCAAACATAAAAATAGACGCAAGCAAAAAGCAAATAAAATGCAGCAAACAAAAGAAGAGACGCAAAGAAAAAAGAATCCAACCACAAATTAAATGCAGCAAACAAAAGAAAATATGCAAACAAAAAGTGCAAAAAGCCGAAAGTGCTCCAGACCACTAGAGGGAGTCGAACAAAAAACAGCTGTGTCCAAATTTAGGGTCTGCATCCTTTAAAACGGGTGTTCAGAAAAGCAGCAATGGCAGCAAAATTATTTTTGTTGTATTACACTTAAAATTACACAAAATGATTTTTTACAATGTTTTTAGGCGAGAACGTAGATGTATAGATCTGAAATATCTGCTCGTTTCATCAATAAATCACTTAATTACAATATTGCTCCAACGTTTTCGGAGATCTCTGCTCCTGCTGCATTAACAGCCAGCTCCCCTCGCCAGCTGTCAGCTGGCCGGGCGCTCCAGGTTCGGCACACTGAGAGAAAATACATGTCTCCCGGCAAATCGTTTTAAAAACTACAGATAGTTTTCCCCTATGAGTGGAGGTGAAACACAGATATTAAGCCAGGTAATAGCTGTAAAAAATTTTTGGTTCACTAAAGTATTTAATTTATTCCTGAGCAAATGGGTTTGACTGATTAAAGCCATGCCTTGCTGCATTTCATTTTCATTTGTTTGCGTCTCTTTTTTTAGTTTGCTGCATTTCATTTGGTTTTTGTTTGCGTCTCTTTTTTGTTTGCTGCATTTCATTTGTTGTTGCATTCTTTTTTGTTTGCGTCTCTTTTTTGTTTGCTGCATTTCATTTGTTGTTGCATTCTTTTTTGTTTGCGTCTCTTTTTTTGTTTGCTGCATTTTTTTTGCTTTTTTTGCGTCTATTTTTATGTTTGCTGCATTTCATTTGTGCGCATGTATTTTTTTTTTGTTTGCATGTTTTCTCTGTTGCTGCGCATTTGCACCTGTTTGACCACCGTAAGTAAGAGCACTAATACTACATAATAAAATTACTCAAGTAAAAAGTAGTAAAAATACTCGTAACAGTACTTTTTTTTTTCTTCGAAATCATTTCTCAGGTAAATGAAATTGGTATTAACTAGTTACTACCCAACTCTGACACACTTGACATAAATCAGGTACACATGAGCCACATATGGCTCAGCCACAAGCTGCTGACCAGATGTACAATAGAGTCCACACTGATTTACTGCTGCAGCATTTTGGTACTTCAGCAGTAAAACAACAGAGAAGAGGAGCGTGGAGAGGATTACCAGAACAGTCCAGAGGATCTTCAGATGCCCTCTGTCCAGAATTGAAGACATCTATTCAGCCCACCTGTCCATTTATCTGATTTTGTCTCTTGATTTTGTTCTTCTAGTTATTGTTTTGAGTTCTAGTTGCTTCCCTCCACAGTTGTTTCCAGTCACCTGATTTTCTGCACCTGTAGACAATGTCATTCTCCACGCCTTTCTCAGTGACATACACTGGTGTCAACAGCATCATTGTTCATTCTTGGATCTTAATGTTTTCATGCCAATTTCCTGCCTGTTATTTTCCCATTCTTCACGTTTCTGGTCTCCTTTTGCATTGTGGGTAAGTTTTTGTAGTCTTCTATTAGACCTGATTATTCTGAAGTCCTGTCTGCATTTTGGTCTTAAAACTCACCCAACATATGGCTCAGCTTTACTTGAATACATTCAGGATACACTAAAAAACTTTTTTTTGTAACTTTGAAATATTCAAAACTATTTTTCAACATATTGTTCCGTGTTGCTTTACATCTTTTTGTGGAAACTAGGGGATTTGTTGCCTCCGAGTGACTGAAAGTGCTGATTTTTCTGTTTTAGTTTCCCACCAAATATTTTTGACACTGTTCAAAAATCTGCCTGCCCCTGTAAAAACAAAGATATTTGAACACTATGAAACAAACACATTTCTTCCAAAGATGTGTGACTTTTAATAGTTACAAACATACAACCTGGTGAACAGGAAGAATTAATATAATGTATTGAAAAAGTTGAGCTTACATAGTCATCAGTAGTTACTGTTTAGGCATTTCTTCCTCTAACATAAAGTCATTACCTGCTTTAATTGCCCCTCTGGCTAATACTCAATGAACCTGTCTGTTTAAATTAGCACCAACATATGTGCAGAAACATAAAAAAACATAAATGCATCACCCCAGAGGCCATCTACATTGCACATTATTGTGACCATAAATAGTCGATTGGTAAATAATAATGTCTTACTGGTTTACTGAGATGCTGCTAATGAGACCTGACATCGGCATGGCACATCAATAGTTTTTTTTTACTGCCCTACAGCCTCAGTCAATAAACATTATAAAATAAGACAGCAAGTACTGCTGAGGAAATAATGCTTTGAAAATAGCAATAACTGAGATCATTTCTGAGTTTGTTCAGTGATGCTTTGAAATGGGTTTATCAGCTGGAGACAAAAATGTTTCGTCTGCCTGCAGAGAGGAAACAGCAGAAAACTTACACAGCTGTCATGAAAAAGCATGAAACATTTCAAGTCAGTTATTGTGAAATCCCCATAATTTCACAGCAAATGCAGGAAAAAAGAAAAAAAATAAATGTTCTGGAGAGACGGGGAAACAATTAGGTTAAACTACAGAAGAATAGGAAAAAAAGTAAAAATGCTCAGTTTCACACTGTAGACAAAACCATTATTTACTACAAATAAATTTAATAATCCCCAAAAAATACAAAATATTTTCTAAAATTACGTTTGCAGTAAGTTAAATTGGAAGTTTCAATTTAGTGGAGCAAAATCGTGACTTCATTTATATTTATGGTACCAATATGTAAAAAAGATTTTTATGGGAAGAAGATCTGCTAAAAAATGAAAGATAAAACAATTCATAAATGTTTTCCAAAAGCATAATTAATGAAAATTAAAATACCAAGACTTTATTTGGTGCTCAAGGAATCATGCATTTTGTGAATATTTCCTTTTTTTTTTCTCTCTTTTATTTATCTTTGATGCTCTTGTAGCATACCCAACACAAGAGTCAAAAGCTGACTAATCCTGCAATTCATGATCTGCCAATAACTTCTAAGAAAACCATTGAATTCATAGGTTGTAACATGGCAACATGTGAAATATAGTGAATATTTTTGATAGTCACTTTACAAATCAGAATAAGTTTTCATGTTGGTTGCATGGGTCTCTCCTACTCACTTATTGAAAGTACATTGTCTCTGCTTCAGTGTGTGTTTTTAATGTCACATCTGGTTCATTTAATCTGTAAATCCAATGAGTGCAAATGATCATAAAATCGTAAGTGAACAATTCCTTACCTGACATGAGAAACTGTGTCTCTAGTCGCATTTACTGGAAGACACTGAAGAAAGCCAGCCTCAAACTAAAAAAAGAAAATGTGTGTTGTGTGGTGTAATGTGTGTAGCTAATTATTATGATTGATATATGGGAAAGCCCTGTGTTGCTAAATTCAATGTTTATATTTTGTAAGGCTCAAAAACAAACATTTTAAATCATTAGACAATTTTGTTCCCCCTCTTTAAAGTCTCCAGGGGCCGACGATAATGGTCTCGGCAAATGGTATTCCCATGATGTTTGATGCGACTCATCACTCCCCCATATTACAACAGTGGAGGCAGAGAGTGCAGTTACTTTGACATTTGGAACCCCGGTGGCAACACTGATGAGAAATAATGCAGTTTTAAATAAACATTAGCAGTATCATTAAAAGATTTGCTGTGTAAAAGAGTAATAGTTTGATTTATAAAAGTATTAGTCCTCTGTGGTTGTTATGTCAAGTGATGGAAAGCCGGAGATCCAGCTGCAGGGTTAGACGATGAACAGCGGTTCAGATTTGGTCATCAGATAAACTGCTGGTATGTTATGATGTTCTTAGCGTCTAAAAGTTTGATATTCAGATAAGCCTCCATAATTACACACTGCTTTAATATTTTTTTTAAACATTTAATAAAAGTAATGGGTTTTAAGTTGCTTTATGCAATTATGTGTCTTTACTCTTCAATAGCAATTCTGAAAAAAAATTGTCTGGTCTTGTGGGGCCAATTTCTTATATACAGGTGTATCTGAATAAACTATGTCACTTTATACATAAGCAGAACTAGAATTTCAATTAAAAAAAACTAAATTTTAATCAGTTTAAAAACATGGTCAGTTCTTGGATTATTATTTGGTTTCCTTCCTGGTGGATTTCTAATTTTCTGAAGTGCAACAGTTGTTGTTTGTTTGGTTTTTTTGCTTCAAGACACTTGCTTTTCTTTTCAGTCAGGCAGCATACCTGATAAGGCAATCTGTGTGCCAGGGTAGGTGTCGTTTGCACACCATTTGAAACAGCTTAACAGGGTGCACATCTAGGTGTGCCCTGTTAGATCATTGTCATCTACATAACAGAAGTCAACATAAAAGTTTGTTTATTCACTAAACCAATTTCTTAAATGTGATAATATAGAATATTATCAGCGTATTAGCCAGCAGATGATGTTTGGTAGAAAGATCATCTTCATTATACCCCATTTACTTCCAGCAGATGATGACCTTCACGGCTTTGTCATCACTTCTACACGGGTCATCTGCCGGCTAACCGTTAAGCAATGCACCCACTGTCACCAACCTCTGCAGGAGCCTGCTAATGACCCAATCATTTAAGTCTGGTATGTTCAAGTACAGAAACAACCCAAACATGCAGTATACCAGACCAACAGGACTAATGTTACCTGTCCTTGTTACTTGCTGCTAAAGAGCAAGAAAATAATAGGTATCTTTCCAGAGAAAAATGGAAACAAAAATCAAAACCTGTTTTTTTTTTTTACAATATTTGTGCCAATTTTGTATGACTGGAACTACATCTATGTAAAAGATTAGAAATATGTCATTAACATTGCATGATATATTGGTTTATTTAACAAAATCAGAATTACTCTCAAGGAAGAAGGAATATTAGAAGTTTGAGAAATTCAAATAAGTAGAAATGTAGCAAGTGGCTGCCTCAGTTTTTCGGTCTGTAATCACTAAGACCTCTATCCTGTAGATCCTTAGGCTCTACTAAAGTGCTTTGATTGTGATGATGAACCGATGTAGGGGTAATCATTTTCTGTGTATGTTTGTGGGTGTAATCGGGAATGAATATACAACCAATACCTACAGTAATTACTTTTAAATTGAACTAGTTTGTTTCTTAAAAGGGTGTTCGTAATTGTGAGTATAAAAATACTCAGAAAAATTAGTTTGTCATTCAAACCCTCCATTATCTTTAAACCTCTCATCATTTTGGGTTTAGAGGCAGTTGGATCTTCACGAGCAGGCAAATGAGACACCAACGCTGTGCAGAAAGGTTGTAGAGACAAAACTGCTAATACTTACACATTTTACTTTTACAGAAGCAACTGTTGCAAAGAACAGCTTTTATTCAAGACATCTATGATTAAATGGGTAAAGAGCATAAGGCTGAGATCACAGTGTGCCTTCATAGGATTATAGAGGGATGTTTGAGGTTAGATTACCATTCTCAAGGTCAGTGGTTTGAAAAAAGGCGACAACGTGCATTATGCACACCTCCATTTGGCCCTCTCCTGTGAGATCTGTGAAAATAAAATTAGTCAACATCTCAGATTGTGGCATTCATCAAAAAACACTTGGGCAGGCTTTTATTCAAGTGTTTATTCTCAGGATCCATTTCTGAAAGGTCAGGAGGGGATTTGTTTGTTTTCTGGGTCTCTGTGGATGCGTTTCAGATTCTCTTTTCTCACGATGATAACGAGATCAGAACCTTGCTGTGATAGAGGGCAAAACGGTTCCATTTTTCTGCTTGAGCTCTCAGATGGGTATTTTCTCTCTCTGGAGGGAAAATTTATTTACTTCTGTTTAGCTGATTTATGTAGAAATACTGGAGATAAAAGCTTAAACCTTTCAGAAACACAAAATGTGAAATGCACTTGAAAAGTCTTTTAATGTATAATGCACCACTGACATTCTCTTTTTTTTTTTTACTTTGCCGTGACAGAAAAGACTGTTCCTCTAAGCAGACCTTACCAACATAAAAAAAAAGCATGGGTAAAGTTTAATATACACAACACTTTTTGTTTTGCAACTCAGAAAACAGTTTATTTGTACCAGATATTCTCATGCACCAGGGTACTTGTAACAGCAAGACACAGTCAATTCTTATAACTTTTGACAGCTAATTACTTTAATTATGCCTTTCATATGTCACGACAACAGTCACAAAACAAAATTAACGTTATTTTGTATTGGTTTGAAGTTTCTTTTAATTTGAAAATTGACTTAACCAGCATAAAAACTTTTTTCAAGGCAGTCCTGGCCAAGACGTGACGTCATGTCTAAACACATTATTTTTCACAACTGCATCTTCCTAGTGGGGCTGAAACAGGTTGCACATTTAAACTAGAGTTGGGGGCCATATATCCGTGTGTCAAGGAATGAGTGAAAGGTCACATTTTACACCTCTTTCCAAGAAAAGAAACTTTGTCCTGGCTGGTAAAATATCTCCCAGCTTCCAATTTCTCACCATGGTGATAATGTGATTCAGTGTCTTCCCTGTGGTTCTTTTATTCAAATAAGAGTAATTTTCCTGTTTGTTTCCTGTTTGACAGTGAAATCTTTAACACCAAATATTTTTACTTTTCCAAGCAGTCAGCTGTAAAGCAACACAGGCATACCTAAAGGTTTCTAGGTTGTTCCCGAGTCTCCCAAATAATTTCCTTTCCTCTGAAGGGCAGTTCAGGTCAGTAATAGTCTAAAGTCAGAAAGACTTTAAGTCAAGTCTTTCTGAGGTTTACAGAAAACTTCAGATGATTTTCCACAAGAACAAAATAATGCACTCATCTACCATGGCCCCTGTGCACATGCTCTCCAGAGCAGAAGTAAAAGCCTTTTGAAAAGCATAAGGTTTGTTGCAGAACATTTGGGAAAGCCAGAGAAATTCTAGGAGTATATAATCTGGTCAGAGGAGGTCAAAGCTGAACTCTACCGATTAAGAATAATTCTGCACATCAACCCAAAAGACATCAAGCCTAATCAATCAATCAATCAATAAAATTTTATTTGTATAGCACATTTCAGCAGCCAGGCGTTTCAAAGTGCTTTACATAATTAAAAGAAAACAGCATGTGACAGTAAGAAAAGAAGAAAAGAGAAAGAGATTTTGAAAAAAAAATAAAAAAAAAGAAGTGAAAATGAAGTTTGCTGGGGGGAACTGCACAAAGAGGACTGCTTTACACCATATGGTACCGGTAGACTTCACATAACTGAAGGGCGGATGAAGAGTGAAATGTACCTATAAATTATTGACAAAACTATAAATGTGAAACAAAGTTGTATATCTGTACAAGGTAATAGTACCAAACAGGTAGACAAGGAATTTCTTTAGCAGTTTTAGTCTCACTCAGTGACTTGAATTAAATCAAATTGAAAAGCTGTGGTTCAATGAAGGTCTTCATTACTTCAATAGATTCAAAATTAATTTGTTATTGAATATTTCACTGAATTAAATACATAGAATCAGAGATAGCAGCATATCATTGTTTCTGTTTGTGGTTGTACTCTAACAGCTATTCTCAGCTAGTACTAATGATCTGTTCAGTAAACAAAGCAAACAATTGAATGGACAGTTGTGCAGAGCTAACAAGTAATACTTAAGAAATATTATATTTAATTGCTGCAGACTGGAGTTTTAAGTGTACAGTAATGTTTATGATGCAGAATATCTAGCTCTGTCTCTTCTTCTCTTTAGCATTTTCTCATTTGATCGTTTAAGCTGCTGCTGAGACCAGATATGACCTGTTGAACAGATTTTTCTTTTTTTCTTTAGATGTCCAATCAACTGCTCAATGCTAATCCAGTTAACTGTCGTTAGAGTGCCAAGAAAGGACATTTAATGTCTTGAACCTTTACCCCAAAACGGCCTTTTCTACAAAATAAAAATGATCAAATGTGTCCAACTCTTATTCCCTGTGTCATTCTAATGTTTAACTTCATTTTTGAATAATTTGCTGTATCTTTGTGGAATATTTGGATTGTTGCAGACATCTGGTGTGAATTTTGTCAAAATTAGAATGTTGACATGTTCAAGGGAAATTCAGGCACATTTTTAAAAGCACACGCTTAATATGACATTCATGCTCACAATGAATTTGCTTCCAACCAGACTGCATTTCAAAATTTCACTGGAATCTTCTTGCAATATGAAACCAACACTGCCTTTGGCTTTTATGTTCTAAAAATCTCTAACTTCTTTTCTAAGTTTGGCTTTCTTAGATTTAGATTGGGTAGAGTCAGACAAGAGGCCTTTGAACTGATCCTATTATGTCTTCCGCTGCTAATTCCTGACCTGTAGCATAACAATGCATCGGAAATTTCATATCAGCAGCCCCTTTTTCTTCTCTCCATCTCCCAGACTCTCCGTCTGTCAATCTGTCATTGTTCAAGTCTTGCCATAATAACAAAAAGAGGCATTTAATTATCTCAGTTTGAAAGATCAGAGTATCTAAAGTATGCTTTGTAATTGTATTGCTGACTTCTTTTTTTTTTTTTTGTAAATGTCATTTGCCAAGGTCCAAATACCATTTTCTGGTGGGTGTATGTGAAATTGCCTCTTCTTTATTTTAGCCATTTATTGTGCTGTTGCAGCTATTGAAAGTCTCTCCAATGGCCCAGATTTCATTTCAGAGATTGAATAGATGTATTGCTATTTCTCCACTAAGGGTATTTATGTGCATGACACAAAAGTTCATCTTCGTCACTCAGAACAGGCTAAAGAGATGTCATTCATCTCAACTGCTTTCTGCTTCCTTTAAAGGTTAAACCTGAGAGATGAGATGTGTGTGGATTACATATTATTGAACAGGAATAATACCACTTTTTCTCAACCTTGAAACTATCTTATACGACATCTTATTACTTCTTTTGTTTCATATTATTTAAATGTTCCAAATAGTGTGATTGATGTGGTCACACGCAAGAATGACGTCATCTGAGAAAATTCTTACAATTTCTCAAGTTGATTTTTTTTTAGAAATGTACATTGATAAAATAAAAGTTGGCCTTAACGAGGACCCACTATGCAAAATTCCCTTTTTGCACATTTTTATACTTCCATTTGGGTCTCACCAGCTTCTAAAAACAGCCTTAGTACCTAAGGCCATGTTTTGGCTATAACTTGATGCATTTTGGTGTCTGGAAACTGAGCCGTTTCAAAAACCTCAGGAATGTTGAATCACAATTAACGGACTGTTACCTAGTAACCTTGGTAAGATAAAAGTAGCAGTTTAAAAGTTTAGATAAAAGATAAAACTTTAAAGTTACTAGGTGACCCCAGGCAGTCATTTGGCAAAGCAAGCAGAGCTCCACTGTGTTTGGTCAGCAGGTTTTACTGATGCATGTATTTAATGGCTGCTGGAAAAGATAAGTGTTTAGGTGTTAACTTGCCACTTGATGCATTCTTGTTGGTTGTGCAGAACACACTTTTGCTGTTCAAAGTTATATGGCTGTATAAATGTTTGCTGCCATTTTCAGGTACAAGTGTAAACGTCGAGTTGGGGGTTGCGGCCAGAAGCAGCTTATTTGTTTTAAAGTGACAAGAGGCCCTAAAACAGTTTGTTCTGAAAGGAGCTCAAAACAGGCAAAACTGAGCAGAATAAACTCTCATCTAAAAATGATTTTGTGTAAAAACGATAAGGCACATGTTTTTTATAGCTCATAGACCTGTTGTAACCTGTTCAAGGGAGCATAGTAGGTCACCTCTAATCGAGCTCCGAACAAGACAAAAGGTTTAGCACAGTGAGGAGGACTTTCAGCGTGTTTTAAGGAAGGAATTTGGCAGAAAGACCAAGACAAAGGAGAGACTTATTCCATTAAATGGATAGAGCTGTGACAGCATGAAGCACTGCTTGGTCTTGTTCTGTTTTTTTTATTGTTTTTTTTTAAAAACCTCTACTTCCTCATTTCATGTTGGTTTAAAATGACCAGCATAGCAACCCATAAATTGAAACTATGATGAGGATGTAAATAAGACACGGTCAAACAGGTTGAAGCTGTTAATTTCGAATAGTTTCATCATTACAACATGCTTTTCTAATTACATGTCTAGATTCTATCAATTGCTTACTGGAGGTCATATTTGTGTTTTTATGTCTTGTTTTGCTTGCCGTCTCAACCAATCACAGACAACAGAAGACAGTGTCTCACCTAGCAATGGAGTCAACCTCACCTCCTGACTAACAAAGGAATTTCTGTCGACTTCTCCCTCAGAGTCATTTTGACTAAATCACTTTTAAACTCAGACTCCTTGGCAGGATTTTTTTTTTAGGTTATGGGAGCAGCTGTCAAGGAGGACTCTAAAACACACTTCTTTTTTTGTTCTCACTGTATGAAGTAAAATCAGACCAAACTCCTCCTGTTTTATGTCAGTTTGAATTCCAAAAAAATATTTCTATCTGCTAAATACTAGAATAATGTGTTAGAAATGCATTTATTGGTCTTCAAAATCAGACATTCCCATTGCCACTATTATTGTCTCTTTAAATCGTGAGGAAAAGTCCAGATGATGATGTCAAAGCAAATCAACCAAGATGTGAGGAAGAGAATTGTGCAGCTGCAGATGAAAGTCTAGTTCATCATTGGGAACAATGATCAGATACTTACATTTTTAATGCGTTTAAGCGCTAATAGAACATGTTCACAAACTGAAGTTGTACCACACATTATGTGCCCCTGGTTTTTCATAATGCAAATCATCAGTTGTTCAAACAAATAGCTTAGATCTATAACTGTTATGGAGTTTATATTAGATGCTTAGTGCTGGGTTTTTCAGGGACTTTCAACTTTTCAGGTCGCCATTCTCTCTTCGAACTTGTTACTGTCTTAATTCAGACTGGGAGCTTACGTAATCCAAAAAATGCTTTACCAATCAATTTGAAGTAGTGTTACTTTTACAACATTTTTAACTCTGCAGGTAGAATACACACCCATTAACTAAATTCAATTGGCAAATTGCCTCATCTGACTGTACTGTGTGCAATTCATTTTCTGTAATAATGACGAATGACACAAAACTGTGTATTTACTGTGATATTACTAATGAAGCTGAAGTAATGCTAGAAGTAAAAGGTCGTTTGAGGAAATATACATGTTTCCGCAATACACCAGCTTGAAACGGTATACAACAGAGTACTGCTAATGCAGAATTCATGTTTTCCTTTTTGCGTCTCATGGCAAAGTGTGGTGATAAAAACATATGGAAAAACTGCTGCAAACATCTTTGCAAATATAGGTCAGGGAGCATCAACACGCCAAGAAAAATCAGGCCCTCAATGACAGACAGAATGCAAAATAAAATCAGGATATAACTTGATCGCTCAGTGAAGAGTGAAGTGCAAGGTCCTTTCTATTTGTTTTCTGTGGCTTAGTTTTAAAAATAGAATTTGAACTTACAGTTGATAAATGTCAAAGAATTTTTTTTTATGTTTTCACACTTTCATTTTTTTCCGTGTAGTGCTAAAACTATTGTTTTGAGCATCTTGTGAAAATGCTTGATGAATTTGTTTTGACTCCTAGAACTCTACCTAGACTAATAATTTAGCTTTTTTGCACACATTTTCAGCAAGGTTAGAAATAAATGCAACATTTAACAGGTGTGTTTTTCTTTGCATGTCATTTCAGGTCACCAATAAGAAACTTGTCCATAAAACCATCTGGGATTCCTTAAAATAAAAATAAATACATCTGCTTTAAGAAAAGTAAATATAATTACCACAATTTCTAGTCTTAGACAAACAATGTATCGACTTTCCAATTTCATCCATAAGATGCAAGAAAATAGCTGTACAAAGCAAACAGGAAGATTTCTGGATTCAGATCAGGTTTTGTTCATCTAACTGAATGCAACAAATCTTCCAAAGCACTTCAGCAATCAGCACCCAACAGAAGAAACAACTTGGCGTTATCAATCTTGATTTGAACGAGGAATGTCCTCGACTCTCCCAAATTGTGCCCCGACTGGACCCGTTTGATGGCGCGCATGTTGTGCTGGTAGCCAGGAGGATTTGTTTCTCACCTTTTCCACTTAATGGCATGTGAAGTGAGCTGATTTAATTCCCAGTGCCCACACCTATCTGAGTGCACTGCAGAAGGACACTAGTAAAAGATTTATTCAACGAGTGCTTTTATGCGACAGTTTGCTGGTGACACGATGCGAAACATGCAAACTGCCTGAAATAATATACAAACAAAATTTAGCAAAGACATGGACATGATGCAAACTAAAAAAAAAACTTTAGTGACGAATCAAACATGAAAAATAGACTTTTTTCAAAATGTAATGAGTGACAATGAAAATGTTCAGTATATGAATCTGAAAAAACAACAACAAAAAACCCATTCAGCCAGCTGCAGATCAAAGAACTTTAAACATCATCAAAAGCTGGTCCCGTTGCATATCAGCAGAGTCATGCAAATGACAGCCGCACCAGAAATGTGCTTTGTGATGATTAGCAGTCTTACTGATTCAAGTCGATGTCTTTGCCTCTCTGCTGAACCCGTGGTTGCCATGTCTCATTATCCCCTACTTACTAATGGAAAGAGAAGACAAATAATTCATCTGCCCTGATGGTAACATGGAGCTGAACAGATCTTCTCTGCAAAGATCTGAGCAGCTTGTCTGTCAAAAGATGCAAAGTTTGAAATTAATTTTGACTGCAGCGGTACAAGTTTTTATTTTAAAAAAAGATTTAGAATAGTCTGAAAATCCGTCGGTCCGTCCGTTTTCTTTACACCCTTGTCCCTTAGTGGGGTCGGGAGGGTTGTTGGTGCCTATCTCCAGCTAACGTTCCGGGCGAGAGGCGGGGTACACCCTGAACAGGTCGCCAGTCTGTCGCAGGGCAACACAGAGACACACAGGACAAACAACCATGCACACACACTCAAACCTAGGGGTAATTTGGAGAGGCCTATTAACCTGACAGTCATGTTTTTGGACTGTGGGAGGAAGCCAGAGTACCCAGAGAAAACCCATGCATGCACAGGGAGAACATGCAAACTCCACGCAGAAAAACCGGGGCCGGGAATCAAACCCAGAACCTTCTTGCTGCAAGGCAACAGCTCTACCAACTGTGCCACTATGCAGCCCTAGTCTGAAAATGAATATAATTATGCAATCAGTGCAACAGTTGAGCAATAGTTACCGTACAAATGATCTGCATCATCATCAGCTGACCATTATAGTGAGCTGACAGCACTGGACGTTTTTGACATTTGCTGCATTAGATAACAAAAAACAGCTTTTTTTAATGCTTTAATAATTGTACAGCCAGATGTACAGCCACTAATGCAGAGCATGTCCACTACAGCCACAGTGTTTTATGACATGACATTTAAATGAGCCTCCTTTATTTATGTTTGTGGAGCTTTAATTAAAAATAATTCATCAATAGCTTGTTTTAAGCTGGTTTTCTCATAACAAAAGGTTCGGCTCTCACATAAGAGGCAAATGTAATCCATCAGTTGAGTAATCAAAGATAAGCAGACACCTATAGCTGTAAGCAGCTGGCCTTTCAGAAAAACTTGCTCTAGCAGCATAAAGTACCCAAGTCAAATATCAAACACTTGTGAACAAGAATTTATGCTATTTCTGCTTCTTAACCGTCCTTATGGAAAAACAACAACTTGAAGGATGAATGATGCACACATTGTCATGCTTTTGCCTTCAGACTGTGAAATTTTCCACCACAGAAGAAGCTAATTTATTTTCACAGCCTCAAAGACAATTGTTTCGTGAGCTCAGTGTTCGCTCCATTGTTCCACTGTGTTCAATCATGTTTGTACACTTCATTGCCTGAGCTTAGTGTTCACACTCCTAGGCACATTATGCAGTCCTAATGAATGGAAACAGCGGTCCTGCAGTAAAATGGCATTAAAATATGAAGTTTTCCTCGATGTAATGCTACGGCAGGTGATGAACTGGAATCAAAATTCATGAGGTTCGTGTAAAGATGCATCTGGAATTTCCGATTGATGATTATAAAATGAAAATTGTTTTAAAGTAGATGTAAAATATGTTTCAAAGCCTGTACTGAACAGACAGACATTTCATAAATAAAAAAAAACAATTAAGGGAATTTGTGAGAGCTTTGATAATAACCAGAGTGTACAGAAGTGCTACTTTGGGCCGAGTGTTTTTTGTAAACCAAAAATGTAATAAAAAGCAAAAATAAACAAATTAATGCGTAAAACAAAAACAAAACATTGTTTAAAAGCTTCACAGCTACATGTACAGCATTAGGCTGTTGCTGTAGAGCATTGATGAACAAACGGGGGTTTCAAAAGAAAACTTTGCAAATGACCTCTAGCACTGCCAACAAATGTTTTGTACACACTTGGATCTTTCCTAGTACTATGACTTCTCTTTAGCAGACTTTCCCTCTCACCCAGAAAAAGTTCTTATAAAACTATCCCATATGTCCGTGCTTCATCACATCACATTCAGATAATCGAATCAACAGCTCAGCATGTCATCAAAATCAGCAGAAGCTTGTAAAGGAAAACATGCAACAGATTGCAAGGACTATTGGGGTCACCACTTAATGCAGTGAAAAAATTAAGTGAATTGTATTTATTTTTGTAATCAGTCTGGTCAAAGTCTGGTCCAGTTGAAATTCAGACACATGTAATGCAGTTCATGTCAACTGATTGCTGTGAATTTTTACTGTAAGAACAAACTACATATTTAACTGTAAATACTACATCAAGACAGATGACAAGATAAATGGGTGTAATTCATATCAGTTTACACTCACTAGCCACTTGAACCAGATTGGCCCCACTTTTTAGAACTGCCTGAATTATTCAAGAATTCAAAAACATTTGGGGTGATGTTTTGTCCATATTGACATGATAGCATCATGTTGTTGCTGTATATTTGTTGGCTGAAACTTGGAATTTGACTCCAAGTTATTCTTGGAAATCTGCCTATTTATTTCTATATTTATTTTTTTAAGCACATATCTAAAATGCTTGGGAAGCTGTAATAACTGCGCAAAATGCTACTTGTCACACTGCTGTTCTCACAGAAGTCAATAAAGGAGCTGCATTTATTTTCCTTGCCACTGATTGCGTCTCCAAGTGCAGAAATAAATTACACTGTAGATATTAGCTTCTACTTTAGCGTCAAGATTATTTCCACTGCCTGCATTAAATGCATACCAAGGTATCCTTGGTGTGTGAACTAGTAAAATAGGCATTTCTAACTATGTTTAGTAAAGTATTTGCAGATTTTAACTACCTGGGGAATGTTGTCCCTACTACCCTCAAATGCCCAGTACACCATATTCAGCCGTCAACTCTGCTTTCTTGGTTTTAACTTCAGAAAGTCATCTAGAGTCCCATATGCATTGAGTTGCTACAAAGTGATTGGCTAATTAGCTGGGTCATTATTTGTGCTAACAAGCAATTTCCCAGGTATACCTAATGAAGTGACTGGTGAGTATTTTTAGAAGTAGACAATAAATCAAAGTCTATTGAAACCAATCATGTAGACTTATAGAAGATCACTTCAATTCAGTTTGACACAGTAAAATTCAGATTTAATCCAATAATAACAGTTTAACTGGATTCTCATGAAATGTCATTCAAGACAAGATTTTGATAATCACCAGTGCATGCGTAAAAGGTTAAAGTGTGGGGGAAAAAGTGCAAAAGATAAGTATTTCTTAAAATTATGAGTTTTTGGTGCTGTTGTGTGTTATTGCTGTATTGTGTGTATCCTAAAGGAGAGAACATGAGCATCACAACCTTATTATTATGCTATATTATATCAAATTAGCAGATATAAGCCTCTAGCTGTGAAACTGCAGAGAGTGTGTCTGCTAACGGCGCTCTGTGTGTCTTTCATGTATTTGAAGTGTATGTTTGTTTTCACATTAATTTGCCTCAGCTACACTGGGGACAGTGAAACTCACTTGTGAGGTGGGGGATGCCAGAAGCTCTGCAGGCTTGCCAGGTAATAAAAGGTAACAAAGTTCATTTAGAAGTAGATATTTGTGAGTTCTCCTTATGTCTCTGCAGACAACAGTAATGTGAGACAGACTGCAGACAATAACTCCTGCAGAGAAGAGTTATATAACAGAATTTGAAAGTGTACAAAACCGTCTCCTTTACTATGACTCGCCTGCAGTTGTTTATGTGTTAAGGTGTCACGTATGAGTTATTGATTAGGAAAGTTGGAATCTGTTTATTTGAGAATGTGCAGTGCATTGGCAAAGCTCTTCTCCAGCACAGTTGGGTTCAATCATCAGTGTTGGTTTCAGATTTCATATCTATGCCAGCATGTTTTTGTAGGGGGTTGCATGCTCTACTTGTGTGTGTGTGTAGGTTCTTTCTCAGGTGCCTCTGTTATCCATGAACTTGCAGTTTACTTTAACTGAAGATTTTGAATTTCCATAGGTGCAAATTTAACTGCTGACTGTCAGTATCAACTCCAGAACCGCAGGACAAAGCAAGGACAGAAATGTTCTCTCTCTTTGGTTTATTTTAAAACCTTTGATTTTTGGTACTGATGGGTTTTTGTAAACTTACTGAACTTCTGCTTTTGTTCTTGTCTCATTTAGTAGGGTCCCTTTTTTTTTTAAAAAAAAAGTAAGTATTCGTTGTCACCATGGTTTTCAACAGACTGGTGCAGTCAACAATAGATTAACAGAAGGGATATGGATTTGCAGGAAAGGAGGAGCCACCAGCACAGGGAGAGGATCAACCCAGCTGCACAGTAGGAGGGAGGTAAGTGATTAATAGGAACACTGAAGGTTGGATGTAGTTTGAGCAGGAGGTGAAACAATGGAGGAGCTATTACAGTAAACCGAGATGACAGTAACTTGTGGAGGAGGTAAGGCTGACTTGAGGCTGAGGTAGGCAGAGAGGTAAGTGTGGGACTGGTGATTGTCTCTTCTTTCATGGTGGATTGGTGATGAATGGCAATGGAGGACAGGTATGTGGAGCTGGGTAGGGAATCCAGCTAGGTGTTATTGTTGGAATAGTCTCGGAATAGGGCCTGATGGAGGAAACCAGAGCAGCAGGATGGAGACCAAGCACAGCTTTCAGCCTGATTACCATTGGAGGCGAGTGAACCATCTGGACTCTGCCTCTGAAAAGCTGCTCCTCTAAATAATGCTCCTGATTGATGCCCGATGAGCTCCAGCTGGAACCTGGAACCAGTCTTTCCTGTCGAACCTTGGGGAGAGAGAAGTTGGGAGACACGCCTACACACACACACCCAACGACTGCATAATGTAGAGAACCTGACATTAATATGTCCGAGACAGTCCTTAGACTAACTCTATTAAACTTTTTTTCCCAATCTCTACCAAGAGAAGCATTGTAGTGAAAGTTTACTCTTAAAAACTTTACCTGCACAATTTTCAAGGAGAAAGGTAAGGAGTGACGCACGAAACAGCAGTTTTATACTTCTGCTTGTCACTTCTGTCATACAGATGGATTTTCATCCTGAGTAGTAACAGAACCATTGTAACACACTACAGAAGCCCTAAGAACACAACACCTTTTTTATTTGAAGGAATTTATTCTTTCAGTAAATCTAAGGAAGACCTCTTTTTTATTGCAGGTCTTGGAATGACCTCTCACCTTTTGAGAAGTAGTGCATTGTAAAACTCCAGCTTCAGACTCTCTTGGTCATAAACACACAAGTAGAATAGTCACACTTCTAAGAAAGTTGAAGAATAAAACTCTCTTTATAACTCTGATTTGAAACTATGCAGACCAGTGTACCATCTCAGAATGATTCTTAGGTGGTCATAACTCATGGTGAGGTCCAAAAGAAACATGTTATGATCCGTAGATGTTTGGACTTTTACTTTTTGTTATGTCCTAATTGGATCATTTCTTTGTTTGTTTCTGGTAAATCTCATTGTTTGTGTTTTGCATGCGTCTTTTTAGATTAATACTTTTTTTTGTTACAGTTTATGTTTTCCTTTTCATTCTTTTTGTGTCTGATTTTCTCTCTTCAGCTTACCATTCTCCTCCCATACAGTTGAACACATAATGATTATTGATTATACGTTTTTGTTAAATAAAATGTTTAGTTTTGGATTGGAATTTATTTTTTCTTTACCCTTTTTTTAAGTCCATTTTCATTCAAGCTCAGCTCTTTGCTAAGCAGTTCTTCAGAGCTGGTCAGTAATCATGAGCCACATCTGTGCCATAACTTCTGAAGCCCCATATGGGACTAGAATTTGTTACACATGACTGCAGCGTTTCAGTCTGCACCATCTGTAAAGCAGAGATTGTTTCAGTATTCAGAACGTGTTGGTCCAGTTCAGAGAGGCAACATTTGTTGGCTGTAAGTGAAAAATTTATTTGCTGCATATGGACCTTGCAATATGGCTACTGATATTCGCCTGTTGTTATTCACGGGCACTTAAGGTTTTATAACACTCAATATACATTGGTGTGATTATTGACAACCACTTGACCTTGGAGGTCAATGCAGATGCTGTTTGTGCAAAGACCCACCAGCACATGATATCAGAAAATGTAAAACTCTTAAGGTTGACACTGAAAATGCTTCACTCTTGTTTTATTGAATCAGCTTGAACTTTTTGTCTCGTGTTAGTTCTTAGTGAGAAGGGCTCAAACTAAGAACAGGCTAATCAGCATTGGGAAGATGCACAGCTTGTATGCTTGTATACCTTAACCAGCTGAACAGAACCAGTCACGGGGGAAAGCGAAAGCTACTGCTACTATCTTGGCCATAGTTACAGGTTGCTGCCTTCCTTACAGATACAGGGTGAGAAACTGCTATACAAAATGTACTAATGTTCATTTGTCCCTGTTGGTGTCAGCTTCATTTGACCCAACAGGCCTAAATAGAGACTGTAGCAGCCCTTATTTGTACCATGGATGTTGTGGTTATTTTTGTATTTCTGTCAACTGCATTTGTATTGTCCCTTGTGTTTTCTGCTTGCTGCAAAACAAATAGCCCACTGGGGGCTATGGAGTTGATCTTGAATGATGTAATATTATCCTATTAAAAATTAATTACAATGTCTTTAAATTCATGGGAATAGTGTCAAGGGGTGACTTTACATGAGAGAAGAAAGATGTTATACTGCAGCAATAAACTACAATCATTTTTACTATATGTGGACAGGGATATGGCTGAGCTACACTGAGTTTAGCCCTTTTATTCAATTCTGATGTTGGTTTGCATTATTAAAATTGTTTGTGTCTGTAGTGCAATAAATATCACCAGCCTGCACCTTCCCTCCCAGCTGCCTTTGTTATATTTTAGGCATCCACATGGTGGAACTTATGCAGCGAGTGTCAAGTTTCATTTTAGTTATTTTGTCAGATGATGAAGTGATAATGAAATATTGATTCCATGCAGCTTAGTTCTGACATCTCACAACTGAGACACATCCACAGTATAACAAGTTTTACTGTTGCAATATATCAGCTATAGCAAAAACACGCTTGGGGATCCTGTATAAATCGGGAACAGGACGTCAGTTGATTTGCACTGTATCAAGTTGTTACAGTTGAGCAGCAAATAAACCAAGAGATGAGCGCATATATTCACAGGAGAAATGTATGCTTCAGAGTTGTGAGCTGTCGTCAAAAAAATAGGATAAACATTTCCCAGATTTAGATAAAACCACAAAGACATTTCTGTTTTAAAGACAGGGAATCTTTCAAGACCTGTGTTTAGGTATTCTGTTTCTGTTATAAACACCAATAAGAAAGCTTTGTTAGCCTGTCAGTAAGAGTCAATAAATCCTTCATAACTTGTCATCCGTTAACTACTATCAAATCTTGCAAGGGCTTAGCTGATTTTTGTTTCCAAATTGAAATTGAGACATGCAGTTTGTGACTTTTGATGACAAGGGAGTGTGTCAAAACAATTATTTACATACAAATCGCCATTCCCTTTTACTACAATTTTGTCAAGTTTGATATGAGCTTCACCATTTGCAAGGTTTGCTAAATGAATATTAAGCACTTCAGGAACATTGAAATGCACAGCGTCTACCTAGAGCAGAGTGAAGACACACCATGCCATCAATTTCCACAAATACTGCTTTAGAACATCTTTACCCAGTAACTCAAAAGATCACAAGGGCTTAAGAAAAGTGGTTAGAGTGGCACTAACATATAATAAAACTTAGAACAATTCCATCTAAGCAAAAAACTTAATATGCAAGACACTCTTTAATATAGCCATTTGTTAGTCTTCAAAAGCAGAATCGAGTAGATGATTGAATGAAACAGAAGTTATGAAACTAAGTTTGAAATAAAAATAAATTTTTAAGCAAATTGTGTCCCCAATGATCAGAATTAAACCAAATTGTGAGATAGTAAACTATTCCCACCCCCACTGTTAACTTGGTTTTGTCTCCGTTGCACACGTTGTCATTACAGCATCTGAGTGAGCTTAGGTATTATCTGTGATAGAAAGTGTTCGTAACATTAGGTCCTCATTCTACTGCCTTGATATGTGGGCCACCAGTTTTTCCAAAACAACTTTTAGCTCCGTTTCATCTGAAATATTGCCGATTATTATTTTCTAATTGATGTAAAAAATGCTGTTATAAAACTTGTTTCGGAGAAAGTATTACAGGTCCATATCAAATCTAACAAGATCAATGAAATGTACCTCTTTATAATAAAATAAATTGCACTGGAAAAAGATTTTAGTGTTTTTAAAGACTTTTTCGGCTGAAAGGGCCTTTATTGATAGTGATCTGACAGAAAAGTGGGTCCTATGTCAATGGGCCGGGACTCAAAGCCTGACGGCCATGATGTCGGCTGAAGACTTCATACACACTTTACACTTTAAGTATGAATCTAGGTGAACAAAATCAGCTGTGGGGTTGACAAACCTTTGTTCTTCAGAAACGTTTAACTCTCCACCTTGATGTTGAAGTAAAGCTCGTAATGATGCTTTACATTCGTAATGCTACCTGATTTTTTCCAATTTTCCACGGACATCCCCTGGCATATAAAGGCATCTCTATTCTTTCTGACAATGAGTTTCCCTTTTTCTGAGTTCAGCCCACGCACATAGGCATCTGCAGTATCAGGACTCAGAAGCAATAACACTGCTGGAAACCCCAACCAGTGAACTGTAGTTATTGATTGTTCGGGGATCACTGCAGGTCTTGGAAAGGTAATTGCATGATGGCCTCTCAGGCCTGCAGGGACGGACAGAGGCCGTAGTAGAAACGGTCACGTTGTGTCCTTAATGAACACCAGCAGGAATCCTAACAACTCTAACAGTAAACATTGGTACAGAGTTAAACTCCCCTGCTTTGATAAGGCCCTAAATGTATATCCTGGCTGCTTCATGAAGCAAATTGAAGAAGACAGCGGTTTGTCTCTCAGAGCACAGGCAAACTTAAAGCTTGGGTCACTGCCCTCAAGAAGAGAGATCAGATTTGATTTATGATCAGCTGAAGATTTTGTCGCTTCAGGCCTGCTGAGTGCACCAAAGATAATTGAATCTGGCATCTTCTCAAAGGTTGTAAAGCTGCTGTCAAATATCCGAACACTGCAAACATAGGCTAAACTAACTCTGACTTCTCTTAGATACATTTAGGAGCAATGTCGGTACCAAGATGGAGGAGCCTGTAGTATGACAGCACACAAAGCATGAAAACACACACACACATCCATCATGAAGAACAGACAAAGACAGTGAGACACTGGACAGGGATCTGTAGTCTTTCAGAAAGTATCCACAAGTTTGTTATGAGTTCATCCATTTCTACCTAAATTTATTAAAAATATATATTTTTGTTCTAAATTAAGTAGATACAATTAATTTGATGGATTAATGGATAGATTTAACTATAACTGAATTTGGACCAGTTATAAAAACTGTATAGAAATTGTATACTTGCAGGTGTGTGCTCAGATTATTTTTTCCTAATGTGGTGAAAATATTAAATTAGCAAACATCTATAGAATTATTTTATGACAGTCTGTATTCCTTTTAAGCTAAATGTGTCTTTGCCTGGTATTTTAATTTACTTTAAGTCATCCCTTTTTGCACAGTTAACTTTTTCTTCAGTGACCCAGTCTGCAGGGTGATTTATCTTTCATGTTCTACACACTGAAAGAGGAAAGATGAAGGGCAAACTGCCTTCTCTCCATTGTCTTTGCAAATAGAAAGGAGTCTTGTGGCTTTTGTCTCACAAAAAATGCTGAGTGCGTTAATGAGAAGTGTCTTCCCAGAGGCTGAAGGTGGCCTATCCTGTCTCAAGGATTTGGTAAGTGTGGTAGCTCGACATTTATGCAGACCTTGAAATATGCTTTTGGCTGGGTTATAATCACCATCATTAAGCAAAAGCGAAATAATGATCCCTCTCTAGTAAACCAAACGTATGATCCTGCATGAAAGCAGAATTATTTTGCATGATCTCCCCAGGTGTCTGATCTTTTTGTTCCCCCAACATAAAATCTCATTTGAAACTGGTGAAAATAAAATGGCAGAAGAGGACTGAATTCTCAAATGGAGCATCTTTTTCTTGATGCTTCTGCAACACGCTAAATGGAGCTACACGTATCATGTAAAACCTGATGATTAATATAATCATACAAGCTTCTATTAACTATACTTTCAGCTCTTAAATCTATAGTTTTTTCACTCACTGATGTCATAACTTAATACTAATAGAAAACCTTATAAAAAAAGTTTATAAATGTTCTGAGTAATTCGCCTCATTTATTTGCCTGTTAAAATCCCGGTTGGTGCTCTTTGGAGTTTGTGCATCGTTAACTTTGCTGAGCATTTGACGATGTTACTGTTGTTCATGTCTCATAAAAAAATCAATGTCTGAGCTAAAAGCAGTCTAAACTTGGTCAGACATAATCAGATCTTAATTAGGTCTACAGTTAGACTCTATTAAATTTACATCTAAAGTTAAGTGGTAGTGTACATCAAGTTAGAAGTTGCAGCACCCGAAGCCACCAGGAGGTTCAAATATTTTTATTCCTATGGTGAAAACAAATACCCTAACCACAGTCCTTCCAGCTACATGCCTCTGTTGTTGTTTTGTTCATATTGGGATGAATCATAGTCGAATTTCACAAATTAAGCACTTGGTTTTGGGCAAGTTTGAGTCCCAGAAATTACTGAACAATTTCTATCTGTTCTGTAAGAGTAAAAAGGTAAATATTGAAATACTGCTGATTACAGCGTGCAATAGTAGGCCTGATTCTAAAACTAATCAGTGAAAAGCAGGATTTATGTCAGGCTTAGTTCATTGTCCCAAAGCATATACAGAAATTAAAGAGAAATTAAAGTAACAGCTGGGCAGTTCTCCAACCGAGATGAAATCATCTCCAATTTATCAGCTCACTTCACCTTAATTTGCGGATTTTGCTTTCATTTCTACAGAGATTTCATGACTACCACATGGCCTGATGTTTTTTTTTTTTTTTTGGACCAAAACTGTTGCTGTGAGACCAATTTTTTACAGACTGATGGTCACAGAGTTCACTTGGACAGACGGGGCAAAAGAAAATGTGACCTCTGAAATAAAAAAAAAAGCTTGCTTAACAATGTAATCACCATAATACCTCAAAGATGGGATTGTCCTCTTCTAGATCCGGAATATCATTTTATCATCGACCCTGAGAGCGCGCATCACCCTGATGTCAGCAGGCGAGACAGATGGACTCCTAGAGTGTGGGGGGTTGTTTGACTGAAGTAAACTAACCTGTGATTTGGGATTTCATGGTTGAAAGGACATTTGGCTTGAATCAGTCAAGGGAAAAGTTAACAGAGGCATGAAGTGCAAGGGTAATAGTCAGGAAATATGACACTCTGAGTACTGAAGTCCTCAGTTGAAATAAAACTTGCAGCAACAAGCAGAAATACACCTGATTTAATTAAAAAGTGAATTCATGTATTTTTAAACAATACCAGAAGTGGTTAATTTATCTATATTAGCCCAATTTGGTCAAACTATAAAAAAAATGAACAGTTGCTCCTTTAAACCAATTTCACCCCATCAAAACAAGCAGATGTCCTGTTCCTTGTTGACCTTTTAATCCCTATGCAGTTTGTTGTAGATTATTTAATCCTATAATCCAAATTGTATTTTAAGTATTAATCCAACCCACAAATAACTCTCCATGACAATGTTTAAGTACTCTCTACAGAATTTAATAAATGTAGGATTACTGTGTTTAGAGAAAATATAAATTATATTTCACATTTATTAAAAAAAAAAAAATCATTTGTGATTTTGTGACAAAGACCAAAATAAATTTCTGACATTTTTTCATCTTTAATTTGACAGATTCTTTTTAGTTCAACACAACAATAGAATCCTTTATTAAAAACATAAAAAACTTTGCCATCACCTGGTTTCATAAATTTTCAAACCCTTAAACTAGTACTTTTTAGAAAAACAGTTATTCAATTTCAGCAATCAGTCTTTTTATATTTTCAGCTGCCATCAAGTCATGATAATCTGGAGACAAAAAAAGAGCCTTGCAATCTCCTAGATTTTTGATCATTTGGATTTTTAGGCAGAAAGGTTGTTGAAAACAAGATATTTACTTCACACAGTGTATGAAAAGATACAAACATTTTTGTATGATTTTGATACAGCAGGAAATCAGCATCTGAGCAAATTGGAGGTAAACTTGTAGATATATTTAGAGACAACCGCTCTAACATACTTCATTCTTGATTGAAGCATAAAATAAAAGAGACAAGTTATTGGTAAAATCTTCAGATGTCTGGACATGACACGTTCATCAGCTCAAACAATTATGCACAAGTATAAAGAGCATGGGACTGTCTGGCCATCATGTTGTGCAGAAAGGAGGCAGGTTCTGCATTCCAGGGGTGAATATGACTTGGTGTGAATCGTGCGTATCAAGCAGCTAACAAACACAAAAGACCTTTACGTCATTATCCGTAATGAATCAAGTCCTGCACCTACATCGGTTGGAAACGCACTCGGAAAGAAGGAGGCAATCAGTCCAAAAGCAATCATCAAACATGAGATTACAGTTTTAATATCCACTCAGGGAAAAAGACAAAAACAAAGACATGAAACCAACAGGTAGGTCATTTTGTCCATCTTCATATTGAGAGGATAAAGTAAGAAGGTTGAAAAGTCATTCTATCTACAACATGCAGGAGTGTCAGTGTCAAAATTATAAACTAATTAACAATTTCAAGTACTGGCCCGTTTTGACCCACAACAATCAAAAGCTGAATAAGAATTTTGGGCGACAAACTAAAGTCCTATTTATTGTAGATTTACAACCGCCTGATCTAAATTTGTTGGTTGTGTGACGGTCAACAAACATGACAAATATTTGAGTCGTGTTAACCATGAAGGGTTCTGACATTTGGTCAAGTACTGGCCTGACCCAAGTCTGATTGGCCTTTAAGCTGACTGATTGACTCGAAGCTGAAGTCATTTAGAGGGCTGTCTCCTTTAGGTAGCATACTGACTGCGCATAACAAATCCACAGAAACCTTCATAATAAAATCCTAAAACTCATTTTAAATTGGTATCACTGAAGAAGATGGATTAATAGATGGATGGATGAAAAAAGGGGGGGAAAAAAATCAAGAACCTACCTATGTGTGGATGAAAACAACTTTAAGAGAATTCATACAAAAGAAGGTAAATGTGTTGTACTATGTATGTGAGAGTTTTGAGGCAGTCAGCTAATATGCCTCATAAAACCAAATGAGGCAAAGTAACTGCTATGTCGAGATGATCTCCATGTGAGATCCAGCCTCCAGTCACAAGAGTCTATTATGTGCAGTTAAATGGTTTTGATAGATTTTTTTCTCCATTTCCCCTCGTTCCAGAGATTTCAGCAGGTGCAGCTGCACACATGCATGAACAGAAGAGACCTCGTACAAGAACCGGGCACCAACAAAGCTCCGAGTAAAACTCTTCAGCTTGTTTTAGTTCAAATAGAGCAAAGTCTATTGTTAAAAATACATTTTGTTATTTAAGGTTGCAATTATACTGGCCTCCATCTATCTGTGTGGGTAATTGGGCTCTTTGTTGTTTCCTTTCTAAACCAAGGTTAACACTATTTTGTTTTTGGCTTGTTTTATGAAGTGTCTGATTTTGTGCCTTTGTGGTAACAATTTCCTTAGAAAGTAGCACAATTGCGGGGAATAAACATCAACACAAATGATTTTATGAAGGACTTAGGAATCTTAGCTTTGCATTTTCATTCCAAGTGTTTTCTTCGCCTGCTAAAAGTAAAAATGCTTTATAAAAATTCAGGAGTCCTCAGAATTTATGGTGAGAAGATCTACATTTTTTATGCAGGCACAGACATAAGGTCCTTATGATGAAATGTTGGCTATGTTGTTTCAGTCAGCCCTTGTTGGGTGCTCTATCCTTGACACCTCCAATGTGATATTCTGTGGTGACACTGAAGGAAGATCTAATAAATAATACTCAGCATATCGTTCAAGGCTTCTGAGATGGAAGAGTGTCTCTGTATTCGCCTGCAGTGCAGAGGTGTTTGCCCTTTCTGGGGCAGCTCAGTATTTTACAATGCATTTCTGCATCTTACTTCAAGAACCATCTTTTGCTGCAGTTACAATTGCAAGTCATTTGAATTTTGCTTCTATTAACTTTCCGCTTGCAGACACTCACGTATTCGCTCTTTGTTATTGCAAAGTATCTCAAACTCTATAGTGGATCTGTGAATATTAATTTTCAGGACTTAAAGACTTACATTTGGATTATTTATGAAATTTCACTGAACCACTTTAACAAATGAATACACTTTAATTTAAAATAGATTAGGGTTGTTGTCCTGCTGGAAAGTTAGGAAACCAACAATCCAGTCAGAAGTTTGAAAAGTTACCTGTGGAGTTGATTAGCCTTTGTGTTTCTTGTTGAGGCCTTCACAGAACAGTTGCATTTATTTATACTGACTGAATGCCAGTAAGAGGTATCAACGTATAAAGGGGCCAAAATCAAATCATGCCACAGTTTTAGTTTCTAAAAATATTATAAACATGTATTACATTTTCTCACACTTCCCAGTTATGCACTGTTTTTGGTCCAATCATGAAGCAAAATGACAATTATTTTTGAGGTTATAATATAGTAAAATATGGATTGGTTTGATTAGTATGAATGGTTTTGCAAAATCCCCTCTGGATGAGTAAGTTTTGTGATCATATCTTACAACTTGCATAAGTATTCAATTGAAGGACTAGTTATTAAAGCACTCTCTTCTGTAAACTCCATGCTGCTGTACGAACAGCTGTGAAAACGCTTTGGGCAAAAATTACAGCATCTGTTTTCCTTGATACAGTTATCTTAGAGCGAAAGGCTTTGCGCTCTGCCAGCAAACCCATCCGACTTGTTATTGTCATTATAACAATGACCCAACCTTAGGTCGAACTATCCAAAGGATGAATGAATCTCTTCCTAAAAGCATTTGCACAAGTTCATTCAATTTCTCATTTAGTCAAGCTGCCATCTGGTGAACTGTTGTTTCCTAGCTGCTACTTGGCGGCTGTGCAGATCACCACCTTCATCTCAGAATCCCAGCTGAATCCTTTGTGCACCTGTAACCCATACATATACCGTGGCTTGTTTTTGCAGCCTGCTGCGAATAGATGGCATGAGTAGAGGGGATTTCTTCACCTCATTACATGATCTGTTTAAAAACCAGAGAGCAGATGCTCCACTGGGCTGATTAAATGATGGCTGATGTCCTCAGCCAATGTGGCTCGTCTCTGATGAGAAGGCACCGGTGCCACTGAGCAACTTCCTGCTCAACTTTCATCATGTGCGGGACAGTTTTAGCAGCTTCACTGCAAAGTGATGGATCAAGCTGTGCAGACCCATCTGTCTGTCAGTGTGGTCCCTCAACCACAAATGTCATTCAAAACAGATTTGAGTCCGACAGGCAAAGGAAAAAATTGTTTTTTTCTGAAATGGAGTTGTCTGCAGGTGCTGTCAAATTTCAGCGTATGCAAAATCCATGTACTTCCGCTCCGGGATTTTGCTGGTTCAAGCAAAAACATAAGACAAGGAACTTCATATTGTTAACTAATTGATACATCTCCGTAACATACTGAACTCCAGGCTATGTGTTAAAAATATCAGAAAGGCACAGTTAGATTTAATCTTTAAAATATAAAACTAAACAATCTAGACTGTACTTCATATAATGTAAAATATTCTTGGAAAACTGCAACTTTCCTAATTAAATGGCTCACAAGTTTGAATCATTAATAAAAAGATCAGATTTCAACATTCACTGTACAAATCTTTGACAAACATTTTGAATTTGAGTTTTGAAAATTTTACTAATCCATTTGTTTGATATATATGACACGATTTTGCCCTGCAAATGACTCAGTGCCAACTGCGCATGGATTGGCAGATGTTCTAGATTAATCTAAAATATTTTATTTATCTCCAGGAGTCACTGCAAATCTTTTTAAAGATCAGATTTGCATTGATTTAATTTGGAAGATTTAATTTGGTGTGCTGGTTTCATCCTTTTATGGATTTGCAGGTTTTATTGACCGTCTTGCTCTTGGTTGGGCTAGCTGCCATGTTTAAAATCTATTGGTCATTGATCATAAGGTTATATTTCTTACAGCCAATCAGAAGCATTCTCTACATTATCAGCATTTCCTGTAGCAGTCCTACAGCAAAACTTTGGAGAAAACTACCCCAACTAATGGCCATTGTTCAGTAAACAAACAAACAAAACAAAAACAATATTGACTACCAAAAATACAAAAGATTGAAAAACTGCTCTCTGTGGATGGGATGTGTAAGGAAGAAAGTATACATGGCACACAGCAGATGAATTATGGACAAAATAGTGACATCAAGCAATCCAGGGACAGAGTCTTGTGAAAAACGAGCTTCAATAAAGGGACACGAGAGCAGGAAGAAAATTTAATGTCAGCAAGACATTTGAGGGGGGATGTGGTGTGTTTGATAAGTGTTTACTCATCTTCTTTAACAGAAGTACTTTTAACTGCTTTTATCTGATTAACATACATACACATTTCTGCATTTAAAGTGATAGAATATCAATGATACGAGATTGGTTGGGCATTCTAAATATTGGGTTACTAACAAAATAATAAGAAAATATGTCTTGACCTTGGGGGAAATAAACTACAGACTGTGAAAATCAAATGGTTTAATTTGCAAAGAAACAGAGCCAGAAAAAAAAAATCACAACACAATAAGTTAACAATAATCAATGGTGGAGAAAATGTTCTTAAGTAAAAGTACAAATACACAGACAAAAATGTACTCAAGTAAAAGTACCACATTAACATTTTAGTTAAGTAAAAGTAAAAAAGTACTGGCTTTTAAAAATACTTAAGTATTAAAAGTAAAAGTACTTGCTGATTAATACCTAATTGCTAATATCATTAGGTGTAACGATCGTATTTAATTTTAATACATCAGAAATGTTCCATTTTAATGAACAATGCCACAAATAAAGCATGTTTTTATTGCGTTTACGCTGTAACATAGTTTTGTAACTTGAAAAGTGATTGAAAAGGCTGCAGACGGACCAACTCTGCATCTTGTCAGACAAACCTTTGAGGAACAACATAGCAAAATTTTCATCTTGCTTTTGAGAAAAACTGGAGATATAAATGTGGACGTACTCTCGGAGGTGTCAGAAGAGCTTGGTGACAGGATTTTCCAGAGTATTGCGAGAGATGCATTCCACTTTGCCAGTGAACTACATTTAATCGCACTTCTTGATTACCCAGGACACCAAGTTATTGTGGAAAAAATCAAAAAACACCTGGAGAATCCTGTTCCTAAAAAGAAAATGTTAACGTCTACAAAAAGAAAGTTCAGAAAGACTTTTTTTCCTAATGAGGACTTGTACGCAGATGAAAACTGCCTGAGTAAGGATTATACTCAGGCAGCCATGGACCCTGAACAATTTTTGGGGGACGCAAACAGGATGGGTTTCAGACGTGGAACCAAAGATGAAAGGAGAGTTATGGTGGAAAATATTCTATGGAGATTGATTTATAAGTCTAGTAACAGATCTAGCTATGCAGCTTACAAAATGAAGCACACCGAACCTCAGGGCCGGTCTCCGAGACGGGACCCTCCTCCGAGACGGGACCCTCCCCCGAGATGGGACCCGCCTCCGAGACCGGACCCGCCTCCGAGACCGGACCCGCCTCCGAGACCCCTAATTAGAAGGGGTTTGAAGAAGAAGGAGAGAAGGTGGGGGGCTGACATATCGTTAGAGGGGTGCGGGGGTGGGGGAATTGAAGAAGGAGGGAGCAATGGAGACATTGAAGCGGGACTAGTGTACCTTTAGAAGTGTGAGGGGTCGAAGAGGGTGGGGCTGGTCTAGTGTACCGTTGAGTGCTGGGGGGGCCGGACGGACGGCGTATTGCAAGAAGGGGGAGGAGGTCTGACTGTAGAAGGAGGGGGGCAAAGGAGAGACGTTAATCCCCCGGTCCCCCTATAAATGCCATTTTATTTATATAATTAGGGCTATTGTAAACGAATATTTTAATAATCGAGTAATCTATCAATTATTCCTACGATTAATTGAGTAATCATGTAAAAAAAATTTACAAAATAAAGTATTGGTAAATCTGGCATAACAGCAGTGTTATTATCGGATATCAATATCAGTCCAATTTTTCATTTTTGAGCTTCCCTAACAGCTCCTTTTTTGTAGTTTAGAAAACTAACCTGTAATAATAACAGCTCGCATTCGAAGTTAACCTGAAGAAAAGTTATACAAAAATCTGAAATTATTTTCAATTTAATAAAAAGAGGCAGGCTCACAAATATTAAAAATGTCTATGATCCAGCTTTTAGTTTATGTCTTCATCTTCAGTCAGTTTAATAGATGAACTCTCACGTTGCCCCATACCTGTCAATCTTTAGTTTGAGAATATGGGAAATGTTGCCTGAAGTGGTGGTGGTGGTGGGCCATAATTTAACAGTGTGTATATGTTAAATTACGGGGGGAAAAACTGTTAAATTACAGAAAAATTCTGCTGGAAATTCCATAAAAAAACAGAAAATGTATTGGCAGAAAATTACCAGGACATTTCCCTGTTTTTTACGGAAAAATTTGAAATAAAATACTGTTAAATTACGGGAAACTTCTGACAGAAATTCTGTAAAAACTGAAAATATCCTGGCAGAGAGTTACCAGGACATTTTCTGTATTTTTTATTTTTTTTCCCAGAATTTCCATCAAAATATTTTCCATAATTTAACAATTTTTTATACTTTTGTCTTCCAAACCATTGAAGTCTGTATTCTATACCATATATTAATTATAGTGTAAAATATATTAAAGTTAATGTAATATATTCTTAACATAATTTTGAAACAAAACTAAATTCTAAGTCCACAGGAACTGTTGTTGTAGAACACAAAACACTTAGTTTGAAAGTAGCTCATGCAAAGTGCTTTAAAAATGAAACCATTCTACAATCAATTTGCAGACTTTATTTTGCAATTTAAGACCATAAATTCCGTCTTTATAACTAACCTTTACTATTATATATTAAAAGCTAAACATATTCTTGAGCTCATCTCCTGTACATCACAACTAATTTATTGCATTTTACTATTCAAATTTTCAACGTATAAATTAAATGTAAAGCAGTCTTGACTCTAGTCTTTGAAGTCAAATAAACAATTTTGTTAAGTTATTACTATAAGATGGAATGTAAAAAAAATTACTTTTGAACATGAATCGTAGTTGCTTGTTTCTGTATTTATCATCAAAAATAATTTCCCAGAAAACAAAAAAGCCATGTGAATAGAAATTATTTTCACAGGTGTCTACGAAAAATGCAATGAATGAACATTCAACTTAAAACCGGTAGGCCTAACAGCAGCCAATCAGAATGAAAAAATATTCTTGTTCTTTGCCATTTTCTAGTTGTTAAATATTCCACAAAATGACCAGATAAAAGATGTTCAACATGCCAGTTTAAACTTTTAACTATTTGCAATATGACAGAGCTCTGCAACATTAAAGCATGGGTAGAACTGTAACTACATTAATCATAGCTCTTCTTCTCTTCAGTGTTTCTGTCGGTTTCTGGTTGTGCAGCTCTGTGCTGCCTTCAGGAGAATGGGACATCAGAGTATCAACCATAAAATTTCACCCACATGGCATTTATTGTGCAAACCAGAGCTTTCAATGGAAAAACAAAAGTTCCAGGTCCTTTTAATGCCATACAAATATGAGACAGAAACATGGATTATATCTTTATATAGACCTGTCTATTGATTATAGATTAATAGTTTTACTGGACAGAAATTACAAAGAACAAATCTGGTTCTTAATCAAATCCTAATGAGTCAAACTGAAAGTGTCATGGAGTCATCAGCCTCATGACATTAACACTGACATGAAAAATAATATTGAAGAAATAAATATATTAAATCTAATTAAAAACATAAATAAGTGACAAGTTGTTATGGACTGTAAGATATATTTATTCTCAGTACTAGATGTGGTCTCAACAAACCCATGGCACTTCCACAATATTATTTTACCTTTTATCTGGAAATAGTGCCTGTTTATTCTTGCCATACAGTCTCTGTATTAATTATTGCTGCTGATTTTACATGTCACCATATCTTATGATTTATGTGGCGCTATTACATAACTGACGATCAGACAGACATCTTCTCCCGCTCAGAGGAAACTACTGCACGTCTGGAGCTCCGTGTGCGAGTAAAGGGGGAGGCGATGGGTGACAGACACACAAGGCACCTTATTGCTTGGATTTTATGGCGCCACCTTAAGTCCCTCAACTTCACATTTTAATGGAAAAAAAGCACAACGCAACTTGGATGTAACGAGTAACGCGACACTTTTGTAGAAATGTAGTGAAGTAGAAAGTACAGATACTTACTGTAAAATGTAGTGGAGTAAAAGTAGAAAGTAGCCATTATTACATCTACTTAAGTAAAGTACAGATACACAAAAAATTTACTTAAGTACAGCAACGAAGTACTTGTACTTCGTTACTTCCCCCCACTGACAATAATGTACTGCAATTTACAGGGAACTCGAATCACACAAACCTCAAAATGAGTGTTTAATTTTTACTACATCTTTAGGAAGTGGAACATTACTTCCTAAAGTATTGTTCCTAACTTGTAAAAAAAAATGCTGCAAATTATTTTTATACCAAAAAAAACCTATTGTATCAACAACATTCAAATTTGTCTAAATTAAGTTGGCAATCTTAACTACAAATGATTGTGCAAATCAATATTGTTGTTAGACATAATAAAAAGCTGTGTTTGCTTAAGGTTGTAAATATAAAATTAGCTTACCACTGACATCAAGAAAGGTTTCCCAAACTGTAAATGTTTAGGTCAAATCTAAACATCTAAAAAAAATCTTTAAAGCTATGATCATTCCTAATCATGCTCTGGTTTTTGTCTTTTTGTCATTTCTCCCGAGTTATATTGCCTTTAGGCCCTAAAAGAAAATCCACTTATATGGGAAAATGTAGGGGCTACATTTTCCCATATAAGTGGATTTTTTAGTAAAACACTACATTTCAAGTTGTGTTGATTTAAACTAAAGAAAACAAAATACTCAAATGAGCACATACACCACCCGCAGAGGTGGAGAGGTTTACCGATTGCAAAAATCCAACACCACTTTTTTAATTTATATTTTATTCAAAATCAGAGAGGACCACGAAGAAGCACAGCTAAGTGCACTATTTTAATCACTTTGGCCATTAAAGCACTTTCTCCATCTCTACAACAGCAAATTGCAGCTTTTACAGCATTGCAACATGCAGTGCTGTAGAAGCTTTCATGAAGAAAAATCTCATTATTGTTGTTACAAAATGACACCAAGGCAAGTGCTTCCTTGAGGAAATTATTGCCTTTTTAAATGTTTTTTAATGGACTGACCTCCCCTCTCCTTGCAAAAACTTCTAAGAACATGATGGGAACCAGTTTTAGTGACAAACTCAATTAATCACCCTCTGTCTTCTCCTCAGGCTCAGTATGGAGACTCTACCTAGCTGCTCACTAACACTTCTTGATGTATGAAATAGAAATGGCTCCCTAAATGTTCAGGCTTTTGTTTACAACCAACCACCTTTAGCCATTCATCATGTTAATTGACTCTCTCACTTTGTTGTGCAGATCTTTATTTTTAAGCAAACATTTTTCATGTCAGGCTTCAGAAACTTTATTAATATTCTGAGTCTGGCCTGTCATCAGAGCACAGTTGTGATGCAGCATTAGATGAACCAAACACTGAAAAAGCAATCATCACAGAACTGTTAGCAGGTAATGGGCATCTCATTTAATGCTTTACTAATGTAATAATGTAGATGAACAAAAACACAGCATCTGTACTTTTGCTTTCAGCACTTAATACTTCCAATGAAGTCTAAGTGTTTGAAAGTCTGAAAAAAAGCACAAAAAAGGAAAGATTTACATTGTAGAAGATGTTTTACAGATTTTATTACTAGTTTTATTACCTAAAAAAATTAAAATGTTTTGCTTTTGTAGACAATAATAATAATAATAATAATAATAACAATAATAATAATAATAATAAAAAATAAATTGGTGAACGGACACATTTAGATGGCCTTGCATTGGATCTGTGGTTCTTTACATTAGTCTAATTTAGACTCTATTTTGAAAAAGGTTTTTGATTTAATTAACTTTTTTTTAATGTTTTGTAATCTTCAAATTAAAAATACATAAAAGAAACACACACACACATTATATATATATATATATATATATATATATATATATATATATATATAGAGTCCATGTATTTTTTAAGTAGCAACTTCCATACTGGTGAGTGTTGATAGACCATTCACTGGTCAGAAAAACGTCAGATATTTATTTTTTTACTGTCCTGCTGATCACAGACAGGTCAGGAACAGTAAAGCTAACAATGGATAACAAAACATAATGAGATTGTTTGTAAAAGTTCTGAGTTAAAAATAATAATAAAAAGTAGAACATTCCTGACTAGAGAAAAAATTTCACAAGGAAAAAGTAAAGAAATACCTACAAAAACAGATTTCAGAAAACTAAGCTCTTTAATAACCTCCCTGGATCAAAGATGTAAATTATTCTATAAATATATAAAAAAAAAGACTATCTCCTCATAGATTCCTGGCTGAGATTTGACCAATCCTTTGCTTAGCCGTTCTGAGTTTGATCGATAAAGACTTTCCCTTCTCTGCCTCTGCACTACTGAGCTGATACGATCTGCACTCTCCCATTTGTTCCTGATGTATTCAGAAAGCTGCCGCGCGGAAACGCAGGTGTGACAGGATCACAGCTGTGTGGCTGTGGAAGCAGCTGGACAGATTCACAAAGTGAGAGCCTGAGATGCAACACAGAAAACAACGGAAAAAACAAGAGACAGATGTACTTTATTTAAAGACTCAACGTCTCAGTTTCACACCTGGAACATGAGCGTTGATCTAATGTAGCTTACCATTTAAATTTGTCATGTGTGAATCTCTATATTCACTTCAGATGAGAATACTAAAACAGTTTGTATCCTAGTAAATTTGTAAATTATTTATTTTAATTTCTGCATTGGAAATTATGGATTTAAATAAATCCATGCGGCTTGAGCAGAGTATATTAACCACCGATTTTGATTCAACATTGTTTGATTTTTCCCATAAACATCCCAAAAATATATATTCTTTCACACTTTTTAATGTTTCTGCTTCACAAAAAATATTTGTGGGACAAAGACGAATGACTTTAGAAATTGAAACTGGGATTTTCAGCCCTTCTCCAGCAAAATAAAAATAAGATAATTCATTAAAGAACACGGTCTTGGTGCATTTTTTTTTTTTTTTTACACATTTCTAGTGTGATTTTCACACATCATATCTAGCATAGAATTTGAAAATGAGGAGGGAAAACTGTTATTTTCAGGTTTTAATTTGACCCCCATTAAATACTTTTTTAATTGAGCTGTTACTAAGGATGTTTGTGAAACTAACGTAAGTGAAATGGGCACACAAACCTCCTGAATTTTAAATATTTGTTTCAGATCAATAACTAGCACAAGTAGCAAAGGGAAAAGTAATCACAGCAAGTAGATTCACACAAATTAAGAAATGTATATGAACACAGAATAAAACGTACTGTGAAATAAATTTCAACATAAATAGTATCTTAGACAGGAGTGCACAATTTACAATTACAGATCATAACTGGATATTTTTTACTTGCTTTAAATTGTTGTCAGGATTAAATTCATTCAAATCAGCACCTGATACATAAATACTGTGCATACATACATATCACATCTTGAAATCCAAATCATGTGATCCTCTGGTCTTGGCATAAACCACAGTTACTCCTTTGTGCAAAACCCCAGAGAAGCTTGTTAGGTTGGCTTTGTGTAAAACCATCAAGCTGGAACATGAGACAAGAAGCGTCTTTTATTCTGGGTTCACAGCAAGACTCTGATCCACCTTGTTTTTGCTGTGATGTTTGGAGCGTCTTGCTGGCTCCAGCCTTGAATAATTAAAACCTCTAAGTGTGTCAGGACTCATTTGGGACTCAACCCAGACGTTTGACCCATCTGACTGGGTCAGAAAGGACACAATGGCCAACGTTCAGGGAATCATTATAAAATCTCTGTCTCACCTGGACTGTGAAAGAAAAAGGTTAAGTCTTGCACTCACGCTAGCAGCGTCACTCTCACACCTTCACTGAATGGAAAATGTTCCCACCTACTGTACATAAGTGGAACATTTTTTAAGATAAAGGGATGCAAGGGGAAAATTTGAGATCAGAAATTTGGCAGTCATTTAAGGTTCCAGGAGCAACCTCATTCTCATCACAGCACCCGGCATCAAAAGTCGAAAGCTAATTTTTCCACTGAGAGTTATCTGCAAATTGGAAATGACGTCCTTTGAACAAATGATCCTAAAATAAAGCGCTTCGGCCCCAACGAACAAAACTATAGCTAGAGAAAAGTTGGTGGAAGTGTTCAGGAAAAGAACATTTCTCCATTTGCAAATTGAGGCTGTGACACATCATGCTTTGGACTTGAGTTGCAGCCAGAAAGACATGGGCAACAAATTCACTGGCAAGGGAAAGATTGGATGCAAATAAACAACAGCTAATTGTGGAATAAGATCACAAGCCAAGAATACAATCTGAAGATGAAAAGAGAATGTTCTTTACAACAAGACAATAATCCTTTTTAATAAGTGCTAACATTTTGAGAAAGTTTTTGCATGACACATTTTCTATTCAAATAAATTCTGTAATGTTGAAAGATATTTGGACCCAAAATCTTCGGTAAGCTTAAAATCAGTCCCATTTCTGCTACCCATTCTGCTCAGAAACATGTATAAAATCCTAATGGGATTTTTTTCCCCCCCTTTTTTTTCTGTTCGATGGTAAAAAGTGTAGTGAAATTTTCATAACACCTGGTCCCACTCATAATGATGAGTTAACTTTCTGCTTTCATAATCCTCCCATGTTAAGAGACCCGTTGATTCAGCAGATGATTGCACTTGAACGTGGAAACGCAGAGACGACTCTGACCCACTCCACCTGATTTAATGCTGCAGCTGGATCAATCCGCGGAGCCGTCTGTGGACAGATTCTCTGTGCAATCAGTCGCTCTAAAGTGGTACTCAGCAGAGGTGACCAGAAGCCACAGCAGGAGGTGAAAAGGGGAGGTTCTTCTATTTCACAGATTGGTTTAAAAATGATCTCTCTCCTCCTGAGGCTAGACTATATTTTATTTGCTTCGTGCAGTTGATCTTAAAGTGGACCTCACACTGACACAAGCCTTCGATTACTTTCTTCGAGACGAAGAATATTGTTAGCCAAACGTTTGTTTCTCAGCAACATATTCTGACCTTCATTCAAGTAGATATTTTGAACATCAGCAGTTATATTCTGACTCAGCTTTCACTGTGTGCTGCGGTGCACTATGTGACTTTATGTCTGTTTTTTTGCAGATTATCATCTTTAATGCTCTGTAAAAAAGTCAGAAATGATGGACAGGATTGTGAGAGAATTGACATTTGTTTGAGTGTATATCAATGATGCTTTAAAGATGCCTTTTGTTTAGATGAAAAGTGAAGTACAGGATGTTTAAATTCTCATCGGTTTAGTATTTCTAGAAAATATATACATTTTAAACCGGATCTTTACATATATACATATAGATACATAACCTTTTTTCTTCCTCACCATTTAACAATAAATCAGACTAAACTCGCGCTCTTAAAGGCAAGTTGGGATTACCATTAACAAAATGTCAAAATAAATATATATTTTTTACTTTATTATTTTCTTTCAGTTCTGGTTTTTACATACTTTAAGATCAATATGCCATGTAAAATATGGGAAAGTCCACATGATGATGTTATTGTTTGGTAAACTACAGACAGGTAAATTTAAAACCTATGAGGTAAATGGATTTAATCAAGGCAGCACTTTAAACACATTGCTTCTTTGCAGGACGTCATGGAAAAACGACATGAAATCAGCCAAACTATCAGAAAAATAATTGTGGACCTCCACATGTCTGGTTCATCCTTCAGTGCAATTTCCAGATGCTTGGATATACCATATTCATCTGTTCACATGTTTAAATTGAAGTATAAACCACATGGGAATGTCATCCTGCTGTTCAGGAAAGACTCGGATTCTGTGTCCCACATAAAACTTTAATCCAAAATACATTTTGGAAATGCTGGCAAACACCAGTAAGGGAGTGGCTTTATCGATACAGAAAAAGTCCTGTACAGTGGCTGAAAGGTCACTCAGAGGAAGAAGTCATTACTCCAAAAGCAACACTTTCATTTTTGGAAAGAAGTCCTTTATAATTTATCAAATATTAAGGAAATTGATGCAAACATCTGAACAAATATTAAAATTACAATTTCCTCTGTCATTATTTTGGTATTTAGCATAACAAAACACATTATAAATAATTGTGTTTATTCTGATCATAAGATATTTAGATTTGATAAAATGAAGAAAAAATTGCATTTGGATTTTTGGGGTGTTTTATATAAATGTAACTGAATAAATATGTATGCATTTGGCAGCGTGTTTTCATACATACTCATGAAACCATTTGGACTCTTGTTTTAGGATAGCTAAATCCTTATTTGGCTGGACTTTCCCACTAATTCTCTTTGCAGAGTTGAAATCAATTTCTCCTGCTTGTAATCTCAACAAAATACCACTGTAATCCCCGTACTCAGGTAATAAAACAAATATCCATCGGCTGCTCTTCTGTTTTTCCTGAGAACATTTAAAGTGAACACGCTGAAGCAATCACAAACCTGGTTTCAGTTGTAAAAAAATAAACATAAAAAAATATCAATTCTCTGGTCAAACAGAAATAGAGACATAAGGCAAGTTTACTCCGAGGGTGCACCATGATGAACCTCAGATCAGACCTTTAGTGATCACTGAAATCCATGTAGCACCTTAGATCAGTGCGTTTCACTGCAGGGTAGTTTATTTTGATTGCTTTTTGGAAAATACATAACCTCACTTTAGATGTACATTTAATTTAATCTCCTTTCACTTTCATGTATTACTTAGACAAAAGATGCAAAAGGCTGCACTAAGCAAACATGAAGCCATTATCTTGATGCAATTCTTTTGTCCTCTAGCAATCCATCTGATGACAAAACCCCCATGCAGACTGGATCCTCTTATATTTAACAGTTTACTTCAAAAATAAAAATCAGTACAGACATAAATTATTCAGATAACAAAAACTATACGAGCAGTAGTAAGAGGTCATAAAACCGTGTGGCTCCACCACACCCCAAAACGTCTCATTCACCATCCAATAAGGAATTAAACATGTAGATTTACTAGAGAGTCTTGGCATCGTCTCTAATATTACATTTCCTTTTGCATGAAAGTTCTTAACCTTTTAACTTATCATCCAATACACATTTTAGCCTGTAAATGTAGTCCTTTTTATCTAAATTAGCTTAAATCACCATAACAAATATGAACAAAAATTACAACGTACAGTACATCTGGATAAACGTAAGCTAAACTTAGGATTCTGTTCTGTTTCTGTGTTGTTTTATTAGTTAAAATCTTTGTTGACTGTGTGTCGTTACTGAGCTTTGTGTTGAAGTTGGCTTTACTCTTATACCACAACTACTACTATATATCACCAATCCCATTAAGAGGTTTGCATAAAATAACTATCCAAAAGGATCCAGGTGAGTCTCACGTGTGTTAATAACAGAATTTGCAGTACACACAGTAACTCTGAAGAGCAAAAACAAGTTAGTCATTGGTTTAAACCCAAACTTGTAAGGATGAGCTCTAGCCATTCCAGCTCCAACTAGATAGGATAAAACATTATTTATGTAAGGATATGTTTAATAACTGTAAAAGAAAAGCCCCTGCATCCGACATGTACAAAATATTTTTCTACAAACATCAATGTTCGTGAATCTGCTTCCACCGGTTCAAATATTACTGAATACGCTTGATTTTCATACTAATGGATAGTCCTTTTCATGTCTTATATTTCATAAAGGAGGAAGGTAAGAAAGCAAATAAGAACTTTGACCAAAGCTCATCTTTCATCTACACGCTCTTAAATAAAAACAGAAAATTACAAAATGCAGGGATGCAACAAGAACGACCAAAAAAAAAAAATTATATATATATATATGCCCACTATCATCATTAATTCCTATAATTTACCAAGCTACTACAGCTACACATAATGACTTTTCTGTGCCATCAGAAATCCTTGGCTCATTAAAATTATGACATGGAAGTAATATGGTATTGATCATCGTCTTGAAGCCTTCTGCTCCCTTCTCAGCCCAGTTAATTTATTACAGTTTGCTAGTACAGAAAGCTTTATTGATGAATCATAAAACTGTTCCCAATTAAAATGATTTAGTGATGTATCTGTTTTGTAATTCAACACGTCACTATAGAAGGCTTGTGATGTAAATTGTCCCGAGTATAATATGGTTTTTACTGTGCAACCCTCCCACCACACCACACACTGACAGTATCATTTCATGTTAGCAATAGCACATTTATTAATCTGATGAAACTAAGTATTTAATTTCAGTAATTAACTACTTAGTTAATGAGGCTTTTGTTTCCAGAGTCTTTTTCTGTTCTCTGTAGCAGTCACCTGAAATTATTGACACCACATCCCACATTGTTCTAGTTCTATTATGGGGTTGTTAATCAGTACAATGTTGCAAAACTGAAGTACAATTGCAAAAAAAAGAAAGAAAAAAAATCTTAAAATGTGTCGAGCAGAAAAAAAGTCTTAAAACGTATAAAACCCCCCAAAATGTTGAACACTTTTGACAAATTAAATTTCCCTTAAAAGAATCACATTTTTTGCTACATGCTGTCAGTCAGCTGTGTATTGTCACTGAAGAAAGGTCATTTTCTAACATTCTTCCTCTGTTTTGCGGAGGACTTGTGATCTCTCCTTTTAACAAACAGCTTTTTGAAACAAACGTTTCTGACAGTGGAGCACAGGAAGACATTTGAGTGGGACAATTATTTGTTTTATATAAGCAACTTCAACATATTTTCCACAAATAATCACTCAAACTATATTTTAGCAACCTATTAACAAATGAAACCTATTTAACTAATAAAGTGAAACATTACCATGTTGATGAGCCTCTCAATTTTTTTCCCCAGGGTTCTGTCAGACCCACAAACAGGTGCCAAGTGTGATATTTTTGTAAAAGTGAATCTCAAAATAAATTTTATCTTAATGTTATCTGAGAGAACGTGATTTGAAAAAGCCTTGCTGTGAAAGTCTTAAAAGTTGACAGCAGGTATCATTGCAGAGACGATCAGATTACAAAATCCCAGGGTGTTTGGATCAAAATGTTAGATGATCGGAATCCAAAGAACCAAAGTCAGGAGCTATGGGTTCATGCTGAGCGTTCGTCTTTCTTATGGCTAATCGGTACAGCAAGAACGTGTAGAGGCAGCGAGGGAAAGGGATTGGACCAAACAGGATTTAACTCTGGGGTGGGCTTACACTGAAATCTACTCCTTATCATCAATCTGTCATTTGGACAAATCTATCTTCTGTGAACCTGGATGGTGAAAGAGATTCTGACGTCAGCCGTCCCCTGCAAGCATGCTCTAACAGGATTTGGAGGCCTGCAGAGAGCCAAGCTCATCTTTTAGGAGTTACAAGGTCAGATTTCCTAATTCCTTTTTTTTATTTTTTTTCAGTGGTTCTGCAGAAAATGACCCGAACCATGACACACTAAATAAACATTTTATAAGCACCTTTACATGTATTCATTATTTCTTACAATAAAAGTCATGTGAAAGGTATTTTAAGGTTGTGAGTGGGGTGGGTAGGGTTTATATTTTTTAATTAACCAACTCCATTATAAACTTGCTGTCCAAGCAACAGCAATAAACACACTTGTAACACCAGCATTGTTCCTTCAAGGTTGCCAGTGTTGCCTGGCCCTTCTTTGTGTGCACACCCAGCCAGTGACAGAGCTTTTTCCCCCTGTCGTCCTTTATCTCTTCTGCTTGTTTTGGTTTGGGGTGCAGCTCTAATGTTATCAGCAGGAAAGCCGCTTGTAGTCTGGCAGAGTTTGCTCCAGCTTCGCTGGCATCAGTGGGAGAACTTTAAGCCTTGGCAGATTCAGATATCTTGGGCTGCCTTTCAAACATTTAGGACCAACATAAACCTCTCTTTATAATTCATCAAACTGGAGGTTTATGTTTCACATTCAAAAACATGGCAAGACCTGGCCAACTAAGCAGTGGTAAATATGTTTACTTCGCTATTCCTTCTCCGCTGAGCCGTGCATTATAAACTTCACAGATATGTAACCAACAGAAACTGGAGAAAAACGTGGATATGGAGGGGAAAATGATTATGCATTCCCAACATTGTAAAACTGACATCAACTGCCAGAAAGATAAACTGCTTATGGTTATATTTTTTTACTGTTCTACCGTGTTCTTCCGTATGTTCACCTTCATGCTAAATAACATGACCTAATTTTCCCCTTTTCTCTCAAAAACATAAGTGTTTCGATAGCTTCCAGATGATGCGTCCCCTATAGCCAAACGAATGCTGTCCTGGGTGAATCTCAGTCAAAGCTTGATATTTTTTTTTTTCTTTGGCAGGCCAATTAAAAAAAAAAATCTCAGTTATGATCATCTGCAAGTACCTTTTCTTTTGCCCCAGGGAGCATGTTATTCACCGAGTGCTTGTGTGGAAACAGAAAGCAGTAAAACACCGTTACATTTTTAATTGGCAACAGCTGAGCAACAACCAGTTGCTGCTCTGCAAAAAGGCATACTGCCAATAACAGATCTACTCCCTGAAGATTAAGATATTGTACATGAGTAATTCTTGGTATTTTCGTCTTTACATCTTTGATAAAATGGTGTTTAAGAGAAACTAATATTCTTGGGCTGAATTAATCAAAATGGGAGATGCAATTGCAAATTAGATGAAATAGATACGCACATATGTGGATTTATAAGAGACAGTTGCTGCATTGCACTCAATATTTATAGAGTTCGGCAGCAACTTTCAAACTATTTTTTAAGGTTACATCAAGAAAACTCAGAAATATGGTCTTTTTCTGATATATGAGTTTGGCTTCACTGATTACAACACTCTTCAGGGTAGAAGTTGAACTGTCCCCAGTATCACTGTGGTGTTAAGTTTTCCAATGAATTTGGGACAAGTTGGAGTAGAGACGCGGAAGAGCAAGACATGGAAAACTCACTTAATGAGGAAGAAAGTTTACACAAGTTTTTAATGTATATTGTATGCATAAGATGTGAGACTGAATTCAAAAGGGAAGGAAAGGACTTGGAGCACAGCCAAGACATACTGGGAATGCGTTATTCAGATTTATTTCTACTACATATTCCAGCATTAATTATATTGTTATATTATTATATCCATTGTCTTGCATGACCCTTAGGACAATGGAGAGTTTGCAGTAGCACGTCGGCTAACTTCCTGTCTCACTCTGCTCTGTATTTCCTCCTGGGCAATAAATGGACACAGCTACTGCAGCCAAAGGTTTTTTGGAGCAGGGTGTGACACGATAAAGTAAAAGCCATGCAATATTTGCAATTACACATCATCAATAAACTATTCTGAAGTAAATCTGCAGGTTAGACCTCCATCAAGTAAAGCAAGCAACAAATACTCTAAAAACATCACGAAAGTCTTCCCACATTGCTACATTTTCAAACTTTCGATATTTTCTCCATAGTATTTTAATAAATGTTTTACTTATTTGCCTTAATATTACTTCAGGAGGTTTTTTTTTTCAATGTTTGAAAATGAAGCAATTGTTTTTAGTTTCAACAGAGTCAAAACTTTATGACAATTGAAATATTGGGGAGAAGTTGTTTGCAAATCTTTCTCATAGAGGCAGAGTGATAAAATTGGTTGATACAGAAATAATTCAGCTGAGTTCAAGAGTTCAGTGCCTCAAGTTATTTAAATCTAACCCATCTGCATAATTCTACCATCAAGTACCCCACTGTGGCATAAATTATTGTTTAGCCATTTAGAATTGCTTGATTACTGCAAACTTTTCTTCCCAGCTTTAAATCTGATGCTCTGACACCATTTCTGCAAGAAGCTGAAAAAAAAAAACACCTGCAAGAGCTGCTTTAATAACCTAAATGTGACAAGAGCTGGGGAAGATAAACTGAAAACACTCGGCTTTCTCGTTTGACCTGCCGTGCATGTGTGTGTGCCCTGATAAGAGTTGTGTTGAAAGGCTGTTCACTCCCACCACACTGCAAAAGCACCTCTGACAGTATCAACACACCTACGAAGAAATGTCATCGCAGTCGGAAAACACCTCAAAGGAACGCTAAATATCCTTTAAAAGGAAAGTAATAAATGTGGAAAGTATTTCCAGCAAACTTAGAATTCCTTGTTCATTTGCACTTTTGCTGCAGTATGACGGAAAATGAAACTCATCACCAACCAATTTTCCACTAGGCCGGCTGAAAAAACAGCGTAAAGTGTCAAATCTTTCTGCCAGGCTGATTGTTAAGCATAAACTGACAACACAAGCGTATTTAAAATTTCACTTCGATAGAAAATAAATAGCACTAACTTCACTTTGTCAGAGCACATATTTGGATTAATGTGAAAAATATTTTTCCAACAAGTTTTAGGTCAATGAAAGAAAATGTTTTACAAGAGTCCTTGAGGCAGTCCTTGAACACATTTGAATTTTAGGCTCTCATTCAGATTGTCAGCCGTCAGTGACATCCTGCATCATATGAACATGCACATTTAATTCAAGGCTACTGTGAGAATGAAAGCTTTCTGACAGCCTAAATGCTGGAATATGAAAATATGTTAGAAAAAATGTCTTCCCTCCCTGGGTGAAGTAGCAAGAAGATATATTTTCCTCAGAAGTGCAGAGATTTTGGCACAGGTACCTGTGTTCCTTTCCTTTGCCTTCAGGGTAGGATTAGTGCATAACAGGATCTAAGTTCTCAAAGCTCCCGTTCTGTAGAGACGATTTAAATTATCCCTTCATACAGGAAGCCTTTCCATGAAGGATGGCTGTTTATTTTGCAAATTTACACTGCGGATGAGAGAATAAAACAGGCTGGTATCTGAGGCAGTGGCAATCAGAAACAGATTTTCTTGTTACTATTCCACTTATTGGAATCAGCTTTTTCTTTTGCACTACACAACCAGACATGAACTAACTAACATGTGGCAAATTTGCACCGATTTATTAATGCCAAACAGTCTTACTAAATTTACTGATCCACTTATAGGGATTTTTTTTTTTATTTGACCTTTATTTATACAGTTCATCTCATTGAGATCCAATATATAATTTACAAGAGAAACCCGTTTTGATAAAAAACTAAATTACAAATCCAAGAATGTTGACTCCATTCAATAAGCTAATAAAATATGAGTTAAAAACAAGAGGAAGTTTCATAAGACTATTTCAAACAAGGACGGCAAAATGTGTGTTGAGCTAAGATCAGAGTAGAGGTCAGGTGGACAACCCAAGGTTTAGTAATGCAAATCTGTTTTTGGCGTTGTTCATGGTTCATAGCTTGAATAAAGAGAAACTTATCAGAGTACCAATAATATAACTGTAGACTTGTTGTGAATGGAGGATGCACTGCAAAGCCAGTCATCATCTGTGATCACGTTCTCGCCCAGGAGTTTTTTCTTCCTCATGCCCTCAGGTAGACTGTCTGTAGTCTAAACATCAAGGCTGACGAACAGCTTCCAACTCGGAGCTTTTCATATTGATTAGCTGCCCTGTCAAAAACTCCTAAATGTTCCTTACAATAACTTTTAGTGTGTGAACAATCAATGTTTCCCATTATGGCTTACCTTGCTGTAAGTATCTATGGAAGGTTTCTACATCTGTGTCATCAGCTTTGCTGGGCAGTGGGAAACATTATCAATACTTTGATCAGGTAAGGAGAGGAGACAGGTATGGGTGTCTCTTTTACACAGCGTTGCATACATCATTTTATTTTTACTGTTCAATGTGAGATGATTCCACTCAGCCAGGGACGTCTGACATGTTTTTATGAGCCGTTACTAATTTTATTAAATTTTGACTCCCTCTTTATTAAATGTAGTATTTGAACTCTGATAAGGTAACAATTTTTATAATTTTTTTTCATTTAAACTGCAGCTTGAGGAACTAAGAACTACTCTCTTTCTCACACCATATGGTCTAAATGCCCCTATTAGAGGTGTAACAACAGCTCTGTTATTACCCGCTAGTATGCATACTGATGTCTGTGCGAGAAATCTGTGAACTGGATTGAACATGGACTGTTTACTTTTTGCTTCTTAGAGGGATGCTCCTTTTAAGCACCATAAGAGGGACTGGGTGGCATGTGCATCTCATGGAAAGAATTACTAGGATAAATGACAGTCCATTGAAGGTATGGTTAGACTGGTCAGCCGGTTCTCTGATGATCAAACAATGCAGGAAAAGCTACCACTGCTGTGACAAGTCAGTCATTTTAGATGGTTACTGGTGTGGGAAACACAAATCTCCTCTAGTTGTCTGTGTTACAATAGGTCTGAAGAAGCCTCTGACAGAAGACCCTCTACTCTGTTACAAAGTTTATGCTCATGCTTGTCTGCTAGCTTCGTCATTTTACATAGCATCCTAGTATCCTTCTGTCACAAATCAGCCATAGAGGCTTCAGTGAAACCTGTCTTTAAAGTCTATATTAGCTATTTTTTTCTTACAATTTATCTTCATATGTTTTCTTGTTATTTAGAGCTAAACCACCATTACTTACTGCTGTTTCCACTGATGATTTTAAGAAGCTGTTTTATTAGCAAACATTTTCTACTTCATTTTATTGTTCTGCTACACAATCCCAACATCTTACCATTATCACTATTTTTTTTTTATTTTTTACATGTGTTCTGTTTATACACACCCAGTTTATGAATCTTATGCTTATATCTGCTGACACTGCAGAGGATTTTCTCGTTTATTTCCCCAGCTGCGCATTTGCCTACACCCACTGAACCCACTTGCCCTCTATCCTGCCACTCTGCTCACTCCGTTATCATAGTGACTGGCTGATAAATTTTTATCAGTTCTGGTTTGCCCTTCATTCTCCAACTTAACCCCCTCATTTTCCACCTATTAACATCAGCTAGATAACTTGGCTAATTAAATAAACTGCAAACACTAAGCTGCTGTAATGAGATGCTTTCAGCAAGACCAAATAATTTGCTGATGAAACTTGTTAATCTCTGTTTATCTGTATATTTTTTGTCAAATCACAAGCAGGTCTGAGCGCATTGTAAATCAAACAATACAATAACTTTGAATGAATTTGTTTAAGTCAAAATTCATCCATTTACATTCAGTATAATAGAAAACAGTCCAGTTCAGCCCAGTTAAAATACAATACCACACAGATTCATCCTAATTAATGAAAATCTGTCAAAATAAACCAGCAAATTAAATCAAATATTTACTTCCATGTAATTCCTTATCCTGAACATGCATGCTGAAACCTGGATACAATATTAACAGAAAAGCTCAATTTCTAAATTACAATGTACATTTGGATATGCATTGAAACGTAGCCATTGTTTAGCCTCGTATCAGCTGGTTGCACCAGCTGGGATTTATATTATTATTAACAGTAAAGTCATTCAAGTTCTTGATACTTTGGAAGATGTTGTAAATAAAAGCAAAAAATTCTATATTTATGGATTTTTGGCATTAATCAATAAATTATCATCTGATTAGCTTGAGAAATTTACTAGTTTAAGGGAGATGACTAAAATGTAAATTGATTTTCATTTTGACTTTAAGTTTCCAGCTTAGTTTCTGGAGACTGTCAAACAAACAAACAAACAAAAAAAAACATTTGTAGATGAATTGTTTGGGTCTTTAGCTTTGCTGTTGCTGCATATTGATTAAGCCATTCAGCATGTTTACTTGAAATTGCACCACAGTGCAGATTTGATCAATCTCATTAACTGGCATTAAATCAGATTCGTTAACATTTAATTTTAATTGAATTGAACTGGATCTTTTTTTCATTGTTGTTGGACTTTTTCATATGTGAATCACACTGGTTGACGGAAAGCAGGGTGGAGGGTTTATGTGCTTAAAAGAAACCTAGGACAATTATGGCATCTAGAAATGTTCCTTAACATATTTTAATAATTTAACCATAATCTGTCCTTAAAACAACATCCAGCCACAACTAAGTAATGTACAGATGTGGTCATCAAATGGACAAAGGTTTTGTATCTGGTTTCTGAAAGCACGCATGTCATTGGATGTTGAAAAAGTTATTAAAAACAATTTTTTGTCTAAATTACGGTGAATTCATGGTTCCTTTTTCCACATAATGTAACCGGTAGTGCTTATGATTAAAAAAATAATAATTATGTGATCGGTATCGGTGATCGGCCCTCATGGGTGATCGGAATCAGCAGGAAAAAACCTGATCGGCACATCTCTAATACATATATATATATATATATATATATACACATACACACACGCGCACGCACGCACACACGCGCACACACACATCTAATGGGTCCACCTGAAAACACTTTTTTTCAAAAGACAAATTCTTTCCACAGTGTGCTTCAGTTGTTATTCTAAATAAGTCACATCTTGAAAGCACTGAATGTCTTTTTTCCAGGAAAACATCAATAGATGCACAAAAGCAATGTCACCTCATTTACTTTACAGCCTTTAAAAAGGAAATGAGATACTTCTGTGGGCTCATTCATTAGCTTTTAAAGGAATGGAGAGAGATTTTTCTTTTTCCATTACCGTCTTCAGTTTTTTTTTTTGTTTTTTGTTTTTTTTTAAAGCCTGAAACTGTGTTTTTTTCCACCAATTTCAATTAATGGAAAAACACTAACCTCCACAGGCTTTACATCTATTGTTGAGAGAACACAAGTTTATGGCATTAAGGACACCTTGAAAAGCCTCTTATCCTCTCCTGCTTTTGCTTTTAGTGCACAGAGTATAAATAACACTGTGACCGTGTTATTCTACGGTTTACAGTCTGCCACCGTGGTGATATGAGATACAATAATGTGATAGAGGTGTTTCCATTAGTCAAGATGCATTTGTGGTGAAAAGCTTGATACACTGAGCCCACTTTACTTGGAGCAGAGAGACAGTCTCGTCTGTGCTGCACCTTGACCCTACAGCAAAGGACAATGTGAGATATAAAGTAATCACTCAAATAGATCTGAAACAACAGGGAGAGCCATCACTCTTTCAGTCTGCAGACTTTAAGAGCGGAGCCTGAGCGCAATGATTCACTTTCTCTTTTCATTTACAAAAGCTCAGGCTTCAGTACACAACCAGTTTCAGCAACTTTTCAAAGTCACAGTCGGCTCATATGGAACGAAGCCGGATCCTTAAACGTTCTGGCTGAGGGGGCTGCGGCTCTTTTGCTTCCAAGGGGAGAAAAACAAGAGTGGTTGTTTAAAGAATGTGGAGATGCATGTAAATGGAAGGAAAGTAAAATATGTACAGGATAGGTGTTCACTTTTATAACATCCTGTGATGGATTCCAGCCAGTGGGAGAATATAGCACCATCAAGGCATCGTCAAAGAACTCCTGCCAGCTGGCACATGCAAAGCAACAGAGATGGGAAGCAACAAAGTGGAGCAATGTCAACTGAAGCATTCTCTATATATGCTCCAGCTTTTGCATTGTCATGCATATAAACCCAAATCCATTAGATCAATAAAAGTAGTCAGAAAAACTTTTGGAGAGTCGACACTGATGAAACAATTATTACCGTGTATGCACATTAGCCATAAATTATGACAACTGACAGGAAAAGTCAATCATTCATAATGTCATTGCAGGGGGATTGTTCTGCTTTCAGCACATTCACATTATGAACATACAGTCACACTTAATATATCTGAATATTGGTAAAAAGGTCAATATTTCTGCAATTTAAATAATTTAGAGAACAAGTGATACATAGAATAACTACGTGCAGATTAATGTTTCAAGCATTTAATTTTATATATGCAGCTAATTAAAACATGATTTATTAGAGCATTAAATCAGGCCAGTAAATAATAAAAAAAATTATAAAAAAAGATGTTACTACTGAAATGTGGTATTAATGAAAATCATATTTAAAACTTGCTTAATGGCTGAAATTTTCAGAAGGTATCTGACAAGCCAGTAACTGTTCACACTCCTTTGAAAATATTTCTAACCTGTTTTGGGGCAATTATTTTCTTGAAAATTTTATTTTTCCTTAAATATTAAATGTTAGGGATAACAGTTGTGTATTTTATTAGGTGTGCTTGTTATTGCTTTGCTTTCATTTTAATTTAATGAAAACCTGCCCACACAAATCAAGTTGATAGAAGACTTGTGTGAAAACATTCATTAAATTCGGCAAGATTTATTAGAACACGACCCACGTTCTATTATTTTTCATGAAAACAGACTAGATTTCACTAAAAGAAATGAGAAAACTATTTTTTCCCCCAATAAGTCCTTTTGCAAGGCAAAGCATATGTCCAAGAAGCTAATGTGCTGGAAGCAGAGAGAAATGAGCTGATGTAAAGATAGAATCTCTACAAAGTTTAAAGTACCTGGTTCTTTCAAAAGTTGTGCAAATTGTGAAGTTGCTGGCAACATGTTTTGTGCTCCATAATGGCTTAATCTACAGTGGGATGTGCCTGCCTTTGTTGGTTTGAACAACCAAATGAGGGTAAAAGATCACAGCTCCAAACAAACCTCCGAACCAAAGCAAATATATTTTCTGTTGTAGGACGATGCTTTTATTTTTTGCGTTATCTTTAGAAAGTCCACTGTGGGTCATGCAATTACTGCATTTCACATATTCTGCTCAAATGGTCAGAGATTAAGCATTTCTGTTGAAGTGAGGCCCAGACAGTGGATTGTATTTTTTAGGTGCTTCATTGAAAATGTCTTCATGGACAGGAAATTGCTGAATTGAATTATCAGAAATCAACAGCTGGCTGTCGCCTAAAATATATGATAAAGCAAGGATCACTTCAATAATTGCACAGTTCTGATGTTGCTTCAGACCAATCTTCAAACAGATCAGGCTTTTTATAAATACAATTTGCATTCTATCAATTTCCAAAAGATCAAATAAAAGCTTTTGAATTCTAATAATTGCACAGATATGTCCCTGACTTGAGCCAGGAGAGCCTCCTGAATCCCTTTGAAATGTCTGACAAAAAGAGCTTTTTTAGTCAGTATGATCTTTAAATCATTAGTGGGTGTAGAGCAATGCTGAAAGTAAAAAGGAGAAAAAAAATCTTCCTTTTGCTGTAAAACCGGTTTCTTATTTTCCACACTTCGTGTCCACCTACTTTCACTCACTGCCATTCATTATTGTGAGTTCAGCGTGTACCACAATTTGTTCAAAGATCAGACAGAAGCTAATACAAATACAATGAAAGTTACTTCTTAAGAGAAAATTGTGAGAAAACTTTTAGATTCTCAACTTTTTGGATCAAAAATGTTGGCTTTAATGGCAAAACCTTTCACAGGACAATATCAGCAGCAAAGAATAATTGGCTGTGACTCAGTTTAGTTCATCTGAAGAAGACATGAAACCGTAACAAAACTGGAACACAATTTTAAAAATGTCAAGGATGAAATCGTTAACAGACTTTGATTTTCACAAACTGGGGAAAAAAACAAAAAACTTTTGTGCCAAACCAATAAAATTGATCAAAGTATTATTTGAAACCAAGGAAATATTCAAACATTAATCCTGTTTTTGTGGTGATTATGTGAATTCCCAAATTACCTTGTTTATTCTGTTTATGTTACATTGGTTACAGTACGTGACAACAGGATCAATGAAAGGATTTTAGTGTACTGTGGTTGTCGCACCAAATGTCCAAATTTTCCTGCAAGAGAAAAGCTGCAAAGAGCGCCTGATCAGGAACTGTCATATTAGCATTTTGCTAAGTTTAGAGATAACACCTAAAGTGCCAGTGGTGATTGTAATAAAAACACAATGTCTTTCAAATGTTTTTCTCCCTTTTACTTCCTTGAATAAACATATAGTTTAACAAAGTTTATTACAGAATCATTTCAATAACAATGTATCCAGCCAAAGTCAAAATCACTGATGGAAATTTTAATATGGTCTGTATTATTATTTGAGTGGGCCTCCTGAACAAAATGTGAGGAACAGAAAATTACTGCAATTACTTACTTGCAGCATTTCATTGTTAGACTCCCAACAACAGAGCTTAGATTTGTCAAAAAAAAAAAAAAAAAAGAGAGAAGGCTTTCAACAAATATGAGGCTAATATAGTGCCATGATGGAACAAGCAGCACCAAGATTCGGGAGACTAAAAGTAAGTGCAATTTTCCCTAACAAAAGCTATTTCAAATATTTGCTTGATTCAATAGAGATGACAGGAAATGCATAATTTCTTTAGTTGGAGGTACTTGCACTAAAAAAATAAAAAAATGTGATTGCCATAATTACCAGTACCATATTTTCCGCACTATAAGGCGCACCGGATTACAAGACGCACCTTCAATGAATGGCCTATTTTAAAACTTTTTTCATATATAAGGCACACCGCATTATAAGGCGCATAGGATAGACGCTTCAGTTTGGGTTGCCGATTTGTTTCGTACTCTATTATTACACAACCACATTTGTAAAGAAGTGGTCCCCGAGTACTTTACATAGTAGGCTGCCCCAGTCATTGTTTCACTCACGGTGTTGGTGTTGCGATATTGTGTCCAACTGCTTTCTGTGTAACACAGACCAACCGACACGCTGCCGCCACAGTCTCTGTCTCTCTTCCCCCACCGACTTTAAATGTATAGGGGCTGGTCCCTCAGTAACCCTAGTCAAAATATGAATGTCTAAAGCCACTTTGTTGACATAAAGAATGTCAACAAAACAGTCCGACTCGGGTTGGCGAGGAGAGCCTTCCGCGACTGGGCTGGGGCGTGGGCGGACGATGGTCACCCTTCTTCGTTCGCGCACAGCCTGTTCGTGGAGAACGTGGTGCTAAATGGCCTGCAGACAACCTGATTATCAGGTCGGTAGGTAGATAGGTCAGTCAAACTTTATTAACAAACCAGCGTTCTGACAACTATCCCAGCATGCACCGCGTACTTCTTCTATGGGCGAAAATGAAGTCGGCGGCTGCTTACCGTAGTTGCTAGACCTGTTGTGGCTCAATATTCGTCCATATATAAGGCACACTGTCGGCTTTTGAGGAAATTTAAGGTTTTTAGGTGCACCTTATAGTGCGGAAAATATGGTACTTCAATTGCAGGTCTATGCAATCATGACTAGTTTCCAAGCAGTCACATCCATGTGAGAAAGTAAAAAATCTTGAGCATGAAATGTTTTCTCATTTATTTACATGTTTAGTTATACAAGAATGCTAAAGCAAAGATGAAGTGACTGTAGCACTGGTTCATCTTCTGACATAGACATACAAGATTGTATGAGCAAACAGATGGCAGCGTCCCAGGCGACTCGCTGCAGAAGTACTGCAGCTTGTCTGCAACCTGTTTACGGTGGTGCTTCCACAGTGAGACAAATGAGAAGGTGTCACGAAACATTCTTCATGTGGAGACATGATTTTATTGTGCTTCTTCTGTTGCACAACTTGCATGTTTCAAGTTTTAAACACTGCACAAAAGTATTTTGTCTCATGACGGAAGGTGATGACAAAAAAAACCTCAATTTGGTGTGCATGTTTGTTCATTTCAGTGTTAAAGACGGCCTGTTACGTACTGGTTTCAAGGTAAAAAGTGAACCTTGGAGGAACCCTCATTAAACACTATGGCTGTATAACACTTCAACTGACTGCATTTCACATAAGTGCTTTGAGTTGGCAAGATCTAACTATGCAGATGTCCAAAGGCTATAACATTTCTTACCAGCCCTGCAAGGATTTATCCTTCATTCAGCGCATAATATAATAGATCCCCACATCAGATGACTCTAGTCTATACATTGACAAGCAAGGCAATTTTAAAATCCAAATTAAAAGTGGTTATTTAGAAATTATAGTTAATAATGAATAAAGATTAACAAAGTTCCACTTATCTATTCAGCTGTTGTCATGAAAACACAAATTTGTACAATCAGTCTGATCTGAACAATTTATATATTTTTAACTTTGTCCATTAATCTGTGTCACAATGTGTTTGTCGATGCACCTAAATGCAGCAGACTGAGACGTGAAGTAGTGTTGATGATTTAATGATTTAAACTAAAAAAACATAATCCTAACAATACATTATTTATACTACCTACACAACTGCACAACCATGCAGCCCTTTTAAACTTATTGGGACAGCAGTAGCAGAAGTTTGTCCTGTAATCGGTGGGTTGCCAATTCGAATCGCTACTTTGTCTACCACCATCGTGTCCTTAGGTAGGAAAATTCACCTGCCTTGTCTGCTGGTGGTGGCAGTGCACAGCAGCCTTGGTTCTGTCAGACTGCTCTGGAGTAGACGTGGCTACAATGTAGTAGCTTACCACCATCAGTGCGTGAATGTGTGCCTGGCTGAATGTAGTGCAGCGTTTCGGGGTCCTCTGGACTTGATAAAGTGCTCTTCGTGTACAGACCATTTGCCATTTTACCATTTATCTGCCTCAGATATCTTTTAACCAAAACGATAATGCCTTTATAACACCAGGGTCTAAAGTTTTTATTGCCTGGTGATCTTGAAAAGGTATCCAACCATAGTCTTTAATGTATTTTATTGAAATTTTATGTGATTCAATTCAAGGTGGAAGGAAAAGGATGCAGAATTTCCAGAACTAAATGAGAACCATTAAATGTCAAACTCGTGGTGCAAAGTTACTTTCATACTTTCTACAAAGCTTTCAAAGCTTTGTATAACAAATTTTCACTGATTTTAGAGCTGTGGGACCATTAGGTTAAGCCTCTGTAAGCCTCTATAAGATTTGCACATCTGGAGACTAAAATGTTTGTCTATTCTTGTTTTGCAAAAAGCTTAAAGTCAGTCAGATTGATGACAAGCATCTAGACAACAGTTTACCTTCTCATTTGGATTTAGTTCTGAACTTTGACTGGGACATTCTGACGTGAACATGCTTTGATCTAAACAATATTAATGTGTTTCTGGCTGTAGGTTTATAGTCATTGTCTTAAGTTTTTTAAAGTTGAACTTCTGCCTCAATCCCAAGCCTTTTTCTTGTTTAAAAATATTAAATTAAGTATTTAATATACTTAAATATACTTGACTGACATGCCATCTTCTCTGAATGAGTTCATGTTAAGCTGAAGGCTGGGATTTATTTATACTTTGTTTTTAACTTTAATACATACATACATACTTTAAGTGGTAATCTTAAACACCAAAAAAAATAATTACATTAAAGACATCCTTCAGGGCTAACCTTAGATACCGGCATTTTCTTTCCACCCGCTTTGAAATGTATATCTTGTTATTTATGTTTTATTTCTTTTTGAGTCTTTCAACCACTGTAATCAACTTGTCAGCGTTGGACCTCTTCAGCCAGAACCGTTGTTTATAATCGATAACTGCTTGGCTGACGTGTCATTTGCTCTGAGTGAGTTCAAAACAACCTGTTGTCTGCAGTTTGATTGTAAGGTTGTTGGGAATGTTAAGTGTAACCGTGTGATTACAGACCAGTAGGTATTTCTCATCACTCTGACCTTCACTGTGGAGACCGTTTGGTTTTCAAGCTTCATTGTTCCTATAAGCTGCAAAACCTACATCATTTACACAATTCAAACACTCCACGCCTTCTGTTGATGCTGTAACCTCAGAGAGAAAAATCAAGCAAATTTAAATTTGGGTTCTTATTAATGTTTCTAATATACATTAGTCAAAATTTAAATGCTTTTTACAGGAAAACTAAACTTTTCATAGGCTTCAAAGACCCAGAACTCAGAGAATTTATTTTTTTTTTAAATTTTATTTTATCACCTTGAGAAAAACTCTGAATAATGGTCATTGTTCTTGATTATAAAAATGTCTAATTATAAAAATGAATATCTTCGCCGCATTATTTAAAAAAAAAAATTGTACACACAGGATTGGTTTAAGAAAAGTGTTTTCCCTGACAAACCCACTGAATAACACCACTGAGCATCGTTTTAAACACGTCAAACCTATTTCATGGAAAGCTGAAACCTTTCAGCCAATCGCAATTCTTCGAAGCAAACGTGACTTCCCATTAGGAATGAAGCACAGCCCCAGGAGGTTAATTTGTGGGGACAGACGAGAGGTTGAACTACTTTAAACTCCATGTTAGGATAAAAAGTCAATATAACGCAAGACAATGTTAATTGGGAATTTTGTCAAAGTGAGTATGTGGACGCTGAACGCCACTGTCCCGCCGTATTGGGACGGATATTTATTGCAAAACAGCTGACCTTCAAGAGTTCCTTCTCCTTTGGAGCATTTGGGCTTGTAAAAAAAATATAGACAGACAAGCAAAAAGTGTATGAACCTACATAACAATCAGCTCCTCTCTGATAGTCATTTTTCCTTCACTGCACAGCCAAACAATAACAATGGTCACATATGTGAAGTCAGCAACACATTATCTGTTGCAGACTGTAATGCGCAGTATTGTAAATCTCTGGTTTCTAATGTACACAAAAAAGGAGAATTCTCAAATCTCCACTTTGATGAAAGTTTTTATCAATAATCATTTTTAGTGATATTAAACAGAGTTTACATGTGGATAAAAGGCCAAATGGCATAAAAATCTATTCAGACATCTGGTTACACATGGACCAGGTCTGGGTTGGAAGAACCCAGCGAGAGAAAATGCAAACACCATACTGAAAGATCCTGCCCTGGGATTTGAACCCTGAACAGTTTTGCTGCAAGGCAACAGTGACATCAACTGCACCACTGTGCAGACAAACACTACATAATGCATTCTAAGTATCTGGACAAAGACAAGCAATTTCTCTTGATTTTTTTTAAAGCATAGTCATTGTATAAAACTAGGTGATGAAATATAAAGTTTTATTTTCCATTCCAGAGAATGTACATAGTAAGAGCGTTAGTGAGGTTGTGCACTGATGCTGTTTTTGATTAAGAGGAATCATAGTCTTTCCACATCCATTTAGAAGACAGCTGTTTATAGATCACAGCAATTATTGAAGAATTATGTAATTAATAGCTAACCAAACAAAATAAATAGCATGTCATACATTATTTACTGCTCACATTAGAGGGGTTTTATTTTCTGTGTGATTTATGTCTGAATTTTGCAGCAACCAATCACAATGCTTTGTGTCATGACATTGTTTATTGCAAGTTTATTCTTTAGGCCCCCTTTGAGAGACGCTGTATTCCTAAAAACAGCCGGCAATTATTTGTGTGCTGTAAAAGTTTATAGTCCAACACCTCCTTAATCACAGACACAAGCAGAGCAGCGCATAAAACCACTACGGTGCATGGAAAGAGCAGTTTTTCCTTCAGCATTCAGGATAACTAGACTTGTTATTACAAATACGCAAAATTTCTAAGCTCACATATCCACACACGGTATGCTTTGAAGTTAGAATTAATGATTGTTTGATGGAGGTATCCACCTGGTAATAAGGACACAGAAGCACTGGAGTCTCAGCCCCACTGTTAGTGCTGGTCTCTGTGCAGCGACAGACTCCCACTGAGGAGAAAATGAGTCCCTCTCTTTGCGTAGCCACATAACCTCCTCTATCTGAAAACACAGCCGTATCAAATGATCCATCATCCCTTTATCTTCCAAGTGAGGAAATGGCTATCTCTGTAGTAAACACCGAATTGCTCTGCAGTTCTCTGGCTGCACTTCAGAAGCTTTCTATTCTTTTGTTCAGGCCTTTGGTCATTTTAGATGCCATTGAGGAACAACAGATAAAAATCATACAAACTCTTTGTTTTATCTTGATAATTGTTGCATGGTCAATTCTCTAACGATATTCGATGGTATAACATCCAGATGAATTCCCTTTTTATAGTCAACACAGGTTACTGAATATTTGTGAAATACACATGTGGATATCAATAGATTTTAAATATCTGAAAGTTTATTCGTTTCAGCAATTTAATTCTGATAATATTCTGATAATGACTCGCAGCCAACGATGACCCAAAATTCAGTTTTCTTTACTAATATTACGCAAGAGCAATGAAAATGATCAGAAATATGCTAAATATTATATAATCATATGAACAATTGCTGACTTGATAGTTCCCTTCAGACAGTCACCGACAGCCTCCACAAGCATGGTGAACCAGGAAAGGTCACCGCAAACTAATTTTGCTTGTTCAGTGCTACATCAAAACAAATTAATGGAAAGTTCAGTGAAAGGAAAAATTCTTTCAGAAAATGGTGAAAAGCAACACTGACAGCCACCATCAGTGGACTGCAGCTTTAACGTCAGCGTGCCAATCACACAAAGTCGTGCTGAAGACGTGGACTACAACTGATTTGGAGAAATACACCACGTAACAGAAACTATAATTCATATTTTTTTGTGTGTTTGTGGCAAGTGTAGTTTATAAGATACACATTTACTGTTTGTTGATTTTTGGGGGTTCAACTTTTTGCACTTTGATGTAAATATTTACATGTTACTTTGTTTCACATTGTTCCCAACTTCATTTTGCTGACAAGTTGTAGGTCATCCTAATGATAAATATTCATCTGGTATTATGTTCAACTCTATGGCTTTTATTGATTAAAGCATTATTGTCCTGATATAAAAAAAAGAAAAAAAAATGTTAGGCAACATTAACACAAGGCCTTACATTAGCCTTCTTTTACAGCACTTCACCCAGTGCCTTTCTACTATTAGTAAATCTTAAATTAGCATTTATTGTCTTCTATCTAGGGACACCACTGGTACTCAAGCCTAGAATAGAACAGAAATATCCTTTATTGTCCCACAGTGGGGAAATCCACTGACTTTTGTTGTAAATGAGCGGCAAAAACATCTGAAGCAACGACATGAATCTAACTGCCTTTCCAACAGAGCACAGCTCAAAGCAAAGTCTACTTGGCAGTTTGCACCCACTGCCAAATAATTTCACATCTTACTCTTATCATCATGGTCTCTCGTTGGGAAGCCCTCAGCTGATTATAGAGGTGCGACACATGTTGAATAGTAATAGTAGTCAGAGTGTTTGCCTGTACTGTCAACACTATAATTTGAAGACGACCTGCTACTGTGAAGTTGTTTTGGTCAGAGGTGTGACTGGAAAGTCGATCTTATTTTTTCTGTCTTCCGTTATTTTTGGAATCAGTGTTGACTACCAAAGATGAGTGTTTTCATTTCCATTTGATTGCAAGGAGAAAAAGTAAAAGTGTTCACACATATAGAGAAAAATTTAGTTTTCCTACATATTTGCTGTTTTTGCTTTGTTGTCCCTGCTAAAATTGAGATACTGATATTTTAATATCAGGAAAAGCGAGAATAGATTTCAAAAGCTATTTTAAAATTATGATTTTGTCTATTAAGAGAAAAGGCTTTCTAAAACATGTTATATGTGAAAACAATTATTTTTCCAATATTATAAACCACATATTGTTTTCACCGTTGAATACAGTGAACAATTTGCCACACTTTAGCTCAATTTCTGCCAAATCTGTACATTAGAGAAAAAACTTGAATAGTGCCTGTCTCACAACACGAAGTAGTTTAAAAGACCTCAAAATGCAGCACTTAATGCCTTGATTTAAGGGGCTGCAAAATCTCTCAAGCTTTGGGACTTCAGCAAACCAGAGAAATTATCATCAAATGGAGAAAACATGGAGCAGTATTGAACCTTCCCAGAAGTGTCCGACCTGCTAAAATGACCCCAAAGTCACATTGACAGTTCTTCCAGGAGGAAACAAAAACTCCAGAACAAAAGCTGAAGGCCTGCAGGTCTCACCAACTTCTACATTTATGACTTAATGTGAATAAAAAACTGGGTCAAACAACATCAATGGGAGAGATCTGGAGTGAAAACAACTGCTGATCAAAACACAGAACTCCATTTCTAATAAAAAAAAAAAAATGTGATGACCCTCAAGACTTTTGTGAAAATATTCTGTAAACTGACAAGACAATAGAAGACCACAATGCCAACACTGAAACATGGTGGTGCTAGTGTAATGGTCTGTGTCTTCTTTGATGCTTCGTGACCTCGGCAACTTTTCATAATTTAAGGACCATTAAATTCTGCTCTTCAGCAGTTTCTGGTCACGGCACTATTTAATAAGCAATAGAAGTGATAAAGATAATGATGAGACTAAAAATAGTGAAGGGATGAGGGTACTAATTGTGATGGGAAATGGGTTGAAGAGTAACTGCTGACATGTAAGAGAGAGCTGCCATGCTCATGGCCAATCCCTCAGCAGGAGGATCTAGACTGAAAGCCTCAAAGCAGCTGCCTCTCGCACAGCAAAGGAGAGGAAAATGGAGCCCAATAAAAGGAACAATACCTTGAAAGAAAGGTTCCACATTGGCACAAAAAGATTACAAAGACTAAGAGTTTGAAGAGGAGATAAAAGCTGGCGACAAAAATCACAGTGAAACTGAGCAACTCAGCCGTTTACTTCTGCGAAAAGCTACCGTTCAGCCAAAATTCTCTCCTTTTATCCTGCTCCACATTTATCATGTCTTTGAAACGAAGCTTGCCAGGCTCTCCGTACCCCCGTCACCACCCGTTTCTACCACCAACACCCTGAGACAACTTTTCTCAAATCTCCGGATGCTACAAGGGGAGTCTTTCGCACACACTGAGCAGTGATTATATACGTAGCTGGGGCTCTGCCATATAAAACCCTGGCCAGCTAAGGATACCCCAGAGGAAAAAGCTTATGAAGAGAGACGGAGGCCAAAGAGATCTGCACAGCCACCCACCTGTGCAGGACAAAGATAGGAACAGACCAAATGGTATCCCACAGGCCGCTGCGATCTGCAAATGGACACCCCTCCAAGACGCCATCACAAGATTTCAATTTTTCTTAAACTGCATTAATCTCCTTCACAGGGTGATTTCAGACTCGGCATAAAGGCGACACACGGGCCTTTTGAAGAAGAGGAGTTATAGTTCTGGTTTGTGTGTGACAAGGCTGATAACGTTTTAACACAGACGAGAGGATTTCAAGATTAGGGTTCTTTTACTGAAGTTGTAAAATTGCCTTTAGACTTGGTTGTTATTTCCCATGTTTATGCACATGAATGCAGTTTGAGGCATGAATATAATGTCGATAACATTAAACTATGAGAAAAAGCATTTAGTCTTCCTCTCTTGTGTAAACCATTTCAGTTTTTATGCTTATAGCTACTCACTAAAGAACTTGGAAAATTGTTATCTGCTTTGTTCATACATTCAGTACTACTTAGCAACATCAACCCATTTTAATGTCTTTTTTTATAAAAATGTCCAAGTCTGAAAAATAAGCGACATCTTTTAGAAATATCAATAAGTGATCATAATTCATGTCACGATCAATTTACTTTTAACATTTATCAAGTGCGTTTGGTCTTTCGCAAACAATGCAATAATGATCATTACATGCTAACTGCTATTACTAGGGCTGAAACGATTCCTCGAGTGATTCGAGTACCTCGATTATTAAAATTCCTTGAGGAAAATTGACCTGCCTCGAAGCTTCGTTAATTTATGTTTTATCATTTAGCGCACCGTGTTTCAGCCGGAACATTATTTGCGTTGTGCGGAGCTCTGACTTCTGCCTCTGAGTTGTTGACGGAAGCTACGTGTTAGTGGCATAACGTCCAATCTTCAAGTTCGGCCCGCGGGGATTTTACTGATTGGTGATAATTCCGGGTTTTCATCGTTTTTGTGGGACCAATAAACATCCTTAAAATGACCTGCGCGATGCCGGGAGTTCGGCAGCCTTTCTGCTCCGGAGCTGCTGGTTGAACGGCGGGAAGAAGCTGAGGAGGATTTATACAGGTGAGCGGAGAGACTGAACACGGCGGGCGGCTGAGGGTTGATGCTTACAGGGTAAGAGCAGCTTTACGGACGAACCGCACTATAAACTTATATCATCCCGGTCTGAACAAACGGGAGGCGGAACATGGCTGGTAGATGAGTTTCTGAACGGAGGAGCGGTAAATATCCCGTATTGCTCCAACGGTCTACAAAAAAGTAACTGGTAGGGAAGCTCAAATGTTGAAAAAAATAGACTGATGTTGATATCCGATAGTAACACTGGTGTTATGGAAGATTTACCAATATTTTATTTCATAATTGTTTTTATCCGATTGCTCGATTAATCGTAAGAAAAATCTATAGATTACTTGATTACTAAAATAATCGTTTACAACAGCCCTAGCTATTACCATTTGTACTTTTCCATTATCATACTTAGCCACAGCCAAAGCCGTGATCACAAAAATCAACAGCAAATAACACTTAAAATATATAATGCAGTGTGTACTGAATCTGTAAAAATCAAAGGCAGATCTTTTTTAAGGAATCGCTGAAATAAACCTTTTAATGATGATAAATAATTGATGATTTATTTCACATTACTTGTCAAGTTCTTGTCAACACTGTGGAAGTAAGTAAAAATAAGATTTCCATCAACTTTGCAAGTCATTTTGTTCAGATTGATAAAATCAGGGCATGCAGTGTGAACATTCTGGTCATCATCATCATCCTATCACGATCATTATTGCCACCAACATCGTGTTCTAGTTAGGAGTTCTCTGTTGCCGATGCAATAACAGGGCGATAATAAGGATATGATTCACCTGCACACTCAAACTTATTTGTGAGAAATTGATGAGCAAAATCGTCAGTCTGCTGAGCGTCTCAGTCCCCTGACGTTCCCAGCAGTTTCACCTTGTTCAAGTAAATGACAATATTCTAATAATGAGACACAGCAAGCTCATCTTTTCTGCCAGTCATTGGAGAGAAAAGGTGAGAACATCTCCACCTGCGCTGACAAGTTTGAACTTTTTTTCCTCACACCTGTCAAGTTCTCAGAAAATTAAACAGACGTCTTTGTGCTGCAATAAAATATATCCTGCTTATCCATCTGTTCCTGGTCACACTTTATTCTGCGACACCCCATCAATAAACGAGACTTTTGTGTCAAAGAGGTGTCTGGTAAACAACAGGGAAACATCTAATTATGACTCTGATATCAGTAAGAAAAACAAATCCACCTTTCTGACTGAAATCTCAGAGACACAATGAACAAAGAGGATAACCAGTGATTCAGGCAGGGATCACAGACAGTTTCTCATTCATGCCTGTCATCCTTGTTGTCCAAGGCAGTTGCCTGTGCAGAAACAGTCTGTGTTTAACCTCACTAGGCGATCGAATGCTGCTCATTCAGGGCACTTGGAGCGGCTTCTTGTTGCAGAAACAGATCAATAGGAGGAGCATTCCTGCTAATCAAACTCTGATTACTTTCTCGACATTGATTGCAGTAGGCTGTCGTGCCATTCGGTTTCCAAATGGGTACTTAGTTTTCAAAGATTTTAATAATCACAGAAAAAAAAAAAAGATGAAAATGAAAAAACTTTTACAATTTTCCAAAGGAATAAATCAAGACAAACGAAGCATATAGATTGAATCCAAAGTCATTTTTTGGTTGGGTTTAACCAGTATTTTTGTCAGCAGTTCATCTTTGTCTTCTAAATGTTGGACACGTTGGTACCAAACTAAAACACTTGCTTTACAAATTTTTAAGGACATGTTTCCATAGATCTTTAGGAATTATTGTACCTGTTATGAAGTGAGGCAGGACTTCATCTGAATGGCTACCAACATTACATTAGCTTTGTTTTTAACCTACAGTGAAAAGTTGTAACGAAACCATAGCTTAAAATTTCCACATTGACTGGGAGGAAAGCTTCTGGATGTCAAGCATTCACAGCACTTAATTTAACTAATTTGTTTTTATCCTTTTTTCTAATTTGCATATAATTTGATGAGTTGTTGAACCATTGCCCACATACGTCACAGTTTTGTTTTCTTTTAATTTGCGGAGTTAAGAGTGATGATTTGAGGGCATGCCTGTACATTCCTTTTTTGCTGTGGTTTTGAAATCACATTCTCTGCTTCTTACTCATCTGGAGTGGAAAAAAAAACAAAAAACAAGATAATCCAGACTAAGTCATCCAACTTACTTGCTTGTCAGTAAGATGTCACTTACAATCTGATGTCTCATCAGCATGTATGTCATGCATGTGTAACTGAGTACCGGTATGCTTTATGGATGTCACAATGAGATAATACGGAAGTATTTTCTAGACATTTAAGTGATTTACGGTTCTGGGAAACATGGGTTAAAAATCTGTCAGGACATGTTCTGTCTGCTGTTGTGTTGATTCTAGAGGACTTCACCTCGACAAGAGAGAAAGGAAAAATTATTTCTAGAAGGAAAGTAAGGCCTTTTAATGCGTTATTGTTGGTTTTAAAGGTAGAATAATGGAGAATAAAGGAGAAAGAACACCATCTTTTTCACTGCTTAAAACTGAAAAAATGGAAGTAAATCGATCCAGAAGGCTTGCTCTGTGGGGAATTTTCTACATTATTTCAATATTTTACCATTTCAACATTATTTTCTTTGGAACTGTAGAGATTTTTTTCTGCAGCTAACAGCCTTTTAACCGGGGGCGAGGGAGGAGGAGACAGGTCTAACCTTTATTTTCATATCCAGATTTTTGTTACTATATTAGGTATTCGTTGTAGGCCAGCACATTCAGCTCTTTTCATACAAACTGGATTCCAAAAAAGTTGGGACACTTTATTCAAACAAATTGTGAATAAAAACTGAATGCAATGATGTGGAGGTGCCAACATCTAATATTTTATTCACAATAGAACACAAATCACAGATCAAAAGTTTAAACTGAGAGAATGCATCATTTTAAGGGAAAAATATCTTGTTTCAAAATTTCATGACGTCAACAAATCCCAAATAAGTTGAGACAAGGCCATTTTTACCACTGTGTGGCTTCTCCTCTTCTTCTTACAACACTCAACAGACGTCTAGGGACAGAGGAGACCAGTTTCTCAAGTTTAGAAATAGGAATGCTCTCCCATTCATGTCTAATACAGGCATCTAACTGTTCTATTGTCTTGGGCCTCCTTTGTCGCACATTCCTCTTTATAATGCGCCAAATGTTTTCTATAGGTGAAAGATCTGAAATGCAGACTGGCCATTTCAGTACCCGGATCCTTCTCCTACGTAGCCATGATGGTCTGGCATTATCTTGTTGAACAATGAACGGTCTTCCCTGAAGGAGACAACATCTAGACGGGAGCATATGTTGTTCTAGAATCTGAACATAGTTCTCTGCATTAATGGAGCCTTTCCAGACATGCAAGCTGCCCAGGCCACAAGCTCTCATGCAACCACATACCATCAGTGATGCAGCTTCTGAACGGAGCGTTGATAACAACTTGGGTTATCCGGATGACATGGTGTCCCAGTGTTCCACAAAAACTTCAAATCGTGACTCATCTGACCACAGAACAGTCGTCCATTTTGCCTCACTCCATTTTAAATGACCCCTGGCCCAGTGCAAACGGCTGAGCTTGTGGAGCTTAGAAATGGCTTCCTCTTTGCACTGTAGAGTTTCAGCTGGCAGCGGCGGATGGGTCGGTGGATTGTATTAGCTGACGATGCTTTCTGGAAGTATTCCTAAGTCCATGCTGTTATTTCCTTGATAGTGGCATTCCTGTTTGAGGTGCAGTGACGTTTAACGGCCCGGACATCACGAGCATCCAGTAGAGTTTGGCCCTTACGCACAGCGATTGTTCCAAATTCTCTGAATCTTTTGATGATGTTATGCACGATTGATGATAACTTAAAAGTCTTTGCTATTTTACGCTGGGTAACACCATTCTGGTATTGCTGCACTATCTTTCTGCACAACAATGGTGGAATTGGTGATCCTCTTACCATCTTGGCTTCGGAGAGACACTGACACTCTAAAAAGCTCTTTTTATACCCAATCATGTTGTCAATTGACCTAATTAGTGTTAATTGGTCTTCCAGCTGTTTGTTATATATTCAATTTCCTTTTTCCAGCCACTTATTGCTACTTGTTCCAACTTTTTTGGGATTTGTAGACACTGTGAAATTTTGAACATATTTTTTATTTAAAATTTTACATTTACTCAGACTAAACTTTTGATCTGCCATCTATGTTCTATTACGAATAAAATATTGACATTTGCCATCTCCACATCATCGCATTTAGTTTTTATTCACAATTTGTTTAGTGTCCCAACTTTTTTGGAATCAGGTTTGTATTTTTATACACTATCTGTAAAGTGTTTTCTTTCTCAAAATGACTGCGTAAAGTGACATCAACACACAGTAATGCACACAAACTGACTAAGCAATGTAAAGAAAATGTTCACCTATATAATCGTCACATTTGACGATTATATTGGATATGATCCTCTTTATATGGAAAGAGAAGTCAAGCTGTGTCCTTTACATTAACAGTTTCGCAGTTGAAGGAGTTCAGCAGCAAAACAAAACCAAATCACTAAGCTCACAAAACTTTGCAACTGTCTCATCACATGCAGTTGTGTTGCTTTCTGCATAATCTACAGCAACAACCTAACCAGGAAGGCCGTCTCTGTGCATGGAACATTTTCTGTGATAACATTTCCTTGAACTGTAGTGTAAAATTCCCCTGCTACCAAATATAACTGAACAACAGGACATACTGTCCTAAGGCTTACCTTTCTATTCTGGCATTATATAATATTTGGCATCAGCTTAGTTCAGGTCATTCTGAACTTCCCCATACATTCTGTACACTGTCTATACTGTACAGCTTTAAAGTGTGCATTGCATTTCACAAAAAAGGTGAGGCTTTATAAATATTCTAGTAGCAAAGCTGTAGATTTCTGTACTTTTTATTTAAAAAAAATTACAAGGAAGCAAAGAAAGTCTCCTGAAAGTAACAGTGACATATTAGGTATTAGCAGATATTGGCAAACTCAAATGTAGAAACATTTACCTATTGGTAGATAAGTGTTATGGCTACAATTTTTGGTGTACAGTAAAAAGAAAACATTCACTTTAAAAGAAAATCCTAATCCAAATTAAATTTCTTCCTCTTTTCTCCTAAAGTTGGATTTCAAAAATGTGACAGAGTATTGCATTTGGGGTTCTGATTATGGCGTTTCTAATCAATTCAGTGACTAAACTGAACCTCTCATTTTGGTAAACCTAAGATTTGGTGTCATTTTAACTCAGTTTCTAAGCTTTGGAGTTTATGTGCTGCAAGTATCAAAAATAACTCTCTGCACAGCCTGAAAATAAACTCTGTATTTATTGGATCATTGAAACTGAGTTTACCCCAGCAGTTTAAGTGCTTTTCACTCTTCACAATGATGTGTACATTGAAAGAGAGACTGTATTGGCTGTTCTGGCTTCCTGTCTCTGCGAGCTGCTCTGGCACTTTACCCTGACATTCTGTGACAGCAGTCCCACACAGAGACCACAATATTGAGATAGTTTCTAAAGTCTCAGATTGAGAACCTGTCAGGGCAAATATCTAATTTTAAATGACTCAGCATCAAAAATAAAAAAAGTAATCTGGACATCCCTAACAATATTCACAGCTACTATTAGCAAAGAGATCAAATTTAATCTTTGAAACATTTAGTCGTGGATTTTTTTTTTGCACATTCGCAGTAGTTAAAAGTACAGTGGTGTAAATGCTTTTGTTAAAGTTGATGCATATTTAGCAGAAAACAAAAGCTCTGATGATAATTTATTACTTTCATTAATTGCTTTTTACTCAAATAGCAGCTTTTTTTTGCACTTCACTAAATGTTAACTCCAAACATGAAACACTAAAAACGCCTTATCTATCATTTCTGCACCTCAATGACTTAAATACTAGCAGGTGCATTTGGCAGTATGCTCATCTCACATTTTAAGACTGCACAGCTCAGCAGTGTTAAAGGTGATAGCACCTTGAGCTGTTTCTCTGCAGTCTTCACACATCACATCTCTGACCAGAAGTGTTTGATCTGGCATATTAGCTTAGAGTCACATAAAACTGGCAGGGGATCAGTTTCCACAAATTATATAATCTGAATCCTTCTCCTTGATCTCAAAACACTTTCACTCCTTTGGTTCCCCACTCAGTCCCATTCCATAATTTCTATACAAGTCAAAAGGAGTTTGAGTCTTTCAGCTGCATTGTTTCCATGCCTTCTGTCAATGCGTGGCATTTCTACCAAGCCATCGCATGCTTTTTCAGCCTAAGGCATCAGGTAATTCAAAAGGAATACATGTTAGAAGTAAACAAGGATTTTGAGTCGTCCCTGAAAGCGAATTCTGCCAAAGGAATTGAAACAAAGAGGTAAAAAAAAAAAAAAGTTTAGCTGGGTTTAAAACCATGATGTTTTTATGCTGGGCACAAAATGAAAATATTATTTCAACTCATTATCAGTAAACTCCTGGTAGAGTGTGTTTTGGCTTTTAGAAATAGGATTTTTAATTGTTTACAGGGCAGAAAAGTGCAAGGAAACATCTGTTTCCTGCCTTACATAGACCTGAACCTGGTGGAAGGGCATGACCACGGGCTGTCAGGCTCACCTCCAGGCAGATAAAAATCAGCATTTGTCAAAATGAGGCCAAATCAAAGCACAACCCTCTTTATCTTGGGTGTGACAAGAAGGAAAAAACAGGATTTATCATTTCACAGGGAGGATTGTAAATGCCAAGTTGAGACTAAGATTTAGTTGAATAGATTTTGAGGTTACTGTACGTTTAGAAAACATCTGACTTCTGTATTTACTCGTAAATGTTTTTAAAAAGGTCAAAATATGCTAATTTTGAAACATCCATTACCTGAATATAAAAAAAAAAAATTGGTGGCTTCATTTAGTTACAAAACATCACTGCAACACTACAAATTGATTCACCGTTTCTAGTTATTTCACCCTTTTCCATTCAAGTTTTGCATTAAAAAGGGTAGAGGGCCTTCTGCTGTCTGGGCAAGAAGTCCTTCCCCAAGAGGAGGAGTTTCTTAGAGTTCTGTTCACGAATGAGGGAAAAATAGAGTGGGAGATTGATGGGTGGATTGGTGCTGCACCTCCAGTGATGTGGGCGCTGCACCGATCTGTAGTGGTGAAGAGATTTACCAGTCAATCTACATTCCTTGATCTACAATTGTGGACGTTAAGTAGGTAGATAAAAGAACATGGAAAGAAGCAACATAAATTTTAATTGATTAAAAAGAAATGACTATCTTATGATCCAATTGAAATCACTGTGTAAGCAATAAGACTCCCACTCAATGCCAAAACATGACTAGTTTGTAGTGAAAATGCCTTCTTTAATCATTACCGCTGAGGCTGATTATACATGTCAGAGTAGCTTTGAATTCTGTATCATTACCACAACATTCAAGGGCTGTCACAACAATTTCACCAAAGTCTTAAATGGAGATTTGTTCCCACTCAAAAATGATTCTCAGATAAAGAAGTTAGAGCAGAAAATCAGCCCAAAGACTATTTTTTGTCGCAGATCACCTTCCTCTGTTCATGTGCAAAGCAAAAAAAGCTTTATGACATAAACTTTAAAAATAAGGATTCATAAATCTGAATTAATCTTCAGATTCAAAAGGATGCTCTAATCTCACACAAACTAAAACTGGGTGTTTTATAATGAAGCAAACAGTGCAAACAAAAGGGCATCTTTCTTTTTCATTTGCTTTCCTGGATCACCGCTGTGCACACACGCATGCAAACATTGATGCCCGTCTCATTTAAAATGTAGCAAGGCATTCCTAGAAGGACTGCTAACATCTGTTTTTGTTAAACTGCAAATAAGCTGTATTGATCTGATGCTGGGGACCTTCCTTTGTAATTTACTAGTGTGGGAAGAAGGGCACCGGGTTTGAGCTTTTAAAGGGGATCACTTGCTCAGTTAGTTAATGTCTCCTTTTTTCCCCCCATTTTAAATCTGCTGGAATAGCTAAGCAGAGAGAATTCAAATGAAAACCGACTCCTCTGCCTTCTCTATAGTCCGGTCAACATGATCTTCTCTCAGTATGATTAAAGGGGGATTATTCAAGAGCCGAATTGGCTGCAGATGGTTTAGGGGCACTGTAGCTTTATAACCTCACAACTTATATGTATGGATTATCTGAGGTAAGAGTGCCATAAATTACGCATGGGCGCTTTCTTATGCTCTGACCTGGCAATTTCACCTCGGCTGGTGTAATGGGATAGCTTGGGGTTCTGGTGGTTTCAATTAAGGAACGCTGCCATGATGATGTCATGCTCCTGCCACAGGGCTCATACCTGACCTGACCATTGTGTCTTGGAATTGCTGCTTTGCTGGAGTTAAGTGTTTAGTTGATTAGGTTTGGTTTTGCATTCCTGTATCGATTGTGTCTCCTTGCAGCCTTGAGGGAACAGAAATGGGAAAACATGTCTGGAGCATCATTAGGTCTGGTAGATATTCCTTCGGAGGATTTAAATCCGAGTGCACTGATATTAATTCTATTTGGAGTAAATAAGAGCGTCTTAAACTACATTTGTATCAGTTAAAATGACCTATTATGCATCGTAGACTGAAATCATATTTCTCCTGCCGCCATAATTGCTGCCTTTCTATACAGCCTGCTTCATACTCCTAACCATTTCTAGTCATCTCACCCGTTTCCAGGTATGCATATTCTCATTGTCTCCATTTTCTGATGTTTCCAGAACTAGTTGTTAAATGAAGCACAAACAATTTCACCTCAATTTGGGAAGGTGATAATCTCATTAAGTATTAAAAAGTTATAGTTGCTGAGACGTAAATACATTTTAGAATATCTTTTTTTTCCAAAATAGCTGGACTGACTATATTCATTATCGGATTTATGTACTTGTTATGACCTCCAAACAAATAAACACCAACACATTTTTATCATTAGTTTGTTATGAAACAACCACAAATTCCACAATCTCCTGATATCGCGCAACCCCACTGCTAAATGATCTAAACTCCTTCAATGTTCCTTTGGCCATATTTCTGACTCACAGATAACTGTAAAATACAAAGCATGATGGGAGAGCCACTAATTTCTGTAAATGTGTTGTCCACATTGCACTTGATATGGTTTTCGAGTAACTAGGCGTAGAGTTAGACAAGTTCAAGGAAGTCTGCAAATTATCCATTTCTTCTTGCTCATCGAAAAAAACAGTCTCAGGAGAGGTATGGTGGGAATAGAGGTGGTCAGGCATGAGGAAGGACATGTATGAGGTAAATGTTCAGTTATGCCCTCTCTGTTATGCTAGCCTGCAGTCCTGCTGATTTTGTTAAGGGCAGACAGACAGACAGATGGGTTACAGTTAGTTGTTTGTTGGACCTGTGGTAGCCATGGATATGGGTGAATACTATGGTGGAGACAGTAACATGTTGGATTTACCTGAAGCACAGCTTCAGCAAGGGGAGAATTACCTCAACCAAGAAAAACAAACTTATTTTTATTTTGTATCAGGCTCAAATAGTGTGCAGTTTGCAGATGAGGAAAGGAGTGGGAGGTTGAACATACTAGAACCCAAAATACACTCAACTGTTCCAAGACCATTACAGTTTTATTGAGAACCGTATAATTTGATCCTCATGTAGTTTCTAGCCCTTACAGGGTGTTTTGGGTCTTTACTGATGAAATATGTGAGTTAGAAGTTTTCCTTGGGCAGGATTTAACTGTGTTTCTAATCAAGTCCAGGCAGTGATACTTTTCATTATTTTTCACTAACCACCATTTTGCTTTTTAGCTTGACGTGTTTTACATCTAATATTTTTTTTGACAAAACCAATTTTCAAAGAGTGCAGAGTGTATCGATTGACTCTCCTTGCACTTTGCACATTAATATGAGGACATGTCACAGCAGTATGATCTAGTAAAAGACAGTCACAGCTGTGACTCCAGAATTCATTGTTGAATTATTTCACCAATGATACTTTAGGTCTCTTTCTATTTTGATTCTAATTGAAAAATTAGCTTAATGAAATGATAAAGTTACGTATCATTTTTGGTTTGCAAAGGACAGCGGCACAGAGATTTTTGTTGAGGTGAATATTTAATAAAATGAAAACCAAGGACAAGCTTGTTTACCGAGAGGAATTGCGATGATCATAGCATGTTACAGGGAAGAAACTGACAGGACTGAGGAAGGCAATTGAAAGACACCCATGAACCTAAACAAACCAGGATCCTGATATTATGAAACATATGCAATGTGAAAGAGCTGTTGAACTTAACAGAAACAAAATACAGAGTGCTCTGTTTAAAGTTTACATTCACAAGGCTCCATCTAGACATAACAAAAGGGACTAAAAATACCATAAATAATGTGGACAACACTGCAGACCTAAACCAATGCTGAGAAGGCTTGTGCAAAGCAAGAGGCCTTAGAGAAATGTAAAGAGAGTCCGGGGGTAGAGCACTAATTGAATCAGATCCAATGAAAAGCACACTACATCCCTCACAGGGGCTGTTTGGGCTTTCCATCTACTCTTCTGCACTTTATTAGATCCAGTTGATGCAAATTCAATTATGAAATTCTTGCTCAACAGATTGAAATTGTCCTCACTGGGGGTGTTAACATTTTCTTGAAAGCATCAGTGGGCACCCCTCCACCAGTGACCTCACTCACGGGCAGTTTTGCTGTGCGAGTGGCTCCAGAACACATTTTTAGGTTATTGTTTAAACATCAGCGAACAAGGGAGGACAGAAGGCTGGGCTGAGCTTTGCTTGTCGGACAGCATTATTAGGGCCTTTGGAAACAGTGCAGGGCTCTGTGTAAACAGCTTTTTCCCAGACGCCAGTAACTCCAGAGCCATTATGAGCAGGAGGGAGGTGTCGGTTTTCATTCTGACTGACTGCAGGTTTCCTCACAAATGGACAAAAGCTCTCATGTATGCATTTACATGTGCACACACTCATTGAGCCAAGCATACACACCAACAATCATGGAAAACATACACACACACACACACACAGACACTGTGTGACAGCACAAATAAAATAGAGATAACTGCTTCTGTTGCTATGATACCAGCTGTTCTGGCTCCTACGTAAACCAGGGGGACTGGTGACACAGACAGCTGTGAAAAATTAACACACGCTGTGACAGCAGAGTAAGAGTAACTTTCACCCTAATCTTAAAGGAGAGCACATTTGTTAAGCTTGGTTGCAGTTCAAAAGAAATGATGAGGCTGTTTAGCCTTATCTTATAGCTCCAGCAGACACAATTTAAAAGATTTTCTCATTGTTCTGTTTGATTGGTTTTAAAGTTTTGATTAAGTCATTTGGCTATTTCTGTATTTAGTCCTCAAAGCCTGAAATATTGGCAATGGATGAAACTGAATCGCTAAACATTGTTGGCACTTGTTCAATGAGTGCAGCTCACATTTACTTTGTTTTAAAACAACTTTTTACACAACAATTTTAAATAATCTTTTAAAAAGTGTAATGTTCTGAAACTTTCCCTGAAACCAGACAGCTGACACACAATATCCAGAAAAATACAGCTTTTCTACCAACAATATAGAAATGCAACCAAAAATTGACAGAGATTATGTCAAATTTGGACTTTCACCATACTGTGAAAGTCAAAAAGCAATTTTAGCAAAGCCTCCATTGAGGGAGACGAGGTCACGAGAAGTGTCACCTGAGAGCAGAAGCTTGGAGACACAACAAACTGGCACCCTACTGTGGGATTTATTAACTCTTGAGTTCAGCTTGAGTCTGGTTGTACTTTGATAAAGTGTTGGGTGGTGTCTTGTAACAAACACTGTGGTTGGAAAGACTGGCAACATTAAATTAGCTGCATGATCCAGCTAGTCTCAATTTTCTCCACCTAAATCAGATTGTGATTTACTTGCATGGGTTACAAAAAACACAGTAACGTAGCTGTCAAAATGCAATCCCAAGGATCCCGTTTTAATTAGTCTATAACATGCTGTTCAGCCCAAAACAAAAATCACTTCAAACTAATGCAAATGAAATCCTTCTCATTGATTTGCTTTCACTTACTTTCACAGTTCCTTCATAGATAGTCTTTGCAACAAAAGTGTTCCCTCAGTCCTGTTTTTGTGTAACTAACAATCACAAATCTCTTCAACATATTTCTATTAAAAATGTCTCTTCCTTTATCAAGTAAACAGCTACAGGCAGTGAAAGACATCCAGATGGTAACTGACGCATCATCATCCATATATGGAGAGTGTGACTCAAAAGGCACCTTTTGTGTCAGAAAAGTCAGTCAGAAAGAGGGGTAATAAAATGACTTATTTGTTATGGAAAACAATGGCAGAGGCAACTTAAAGATTTACAGGTTTTCTGGCTATGAATATTGAGAGATTCATATTTAAGCTTATATTTTCCTGCACTTTTAAATATTTTGAACGGTTGATATTCTTTCGTGCCCAATGTGTCGTCCTGCTTCACTCTGCAATAAAGAGAACTGCTACCAACTGCAAGTGTTTAACATTTTTACATTTTCTTCCACAAATGCTGCACAACATCTGCTCAGTCTATTAAGGAGCTCCTCTCAGATGGTGTCAGCAGGTTTTAATCACAAGTATGCGTTTAGAGTGGTAAGGTATAGCTCTACGTTTTGTTGTTAATCAGAAGAAAAGGCTCTTTTCATCATAATCATCATCATCAATGGTCCATTTACAGGTTGTGCATTTAATGTTACTGTTCATGTTTCAAAGTGGCATTAGGTACTGGCCGTGTGTCAGAAAAAAAAACCCTGGAAATGATTGTACAAAGTATAAGAAGCTATAAAGACAGGGAAATGAAATGGAGGACAAGAGCTGAGCAAATGTTTTTCTGGTGGTAAAGGGTTTAATGTTTATTTGGTTGTTTGTAATAAGATTAAAAAGATCCACTAATCTCATTATTCTGACAATACTTTTGAGCTTGTCGGATTTCTACTGAAATTTCTGTTGAATTTTTTTTTTCTTGAACATTTGCAATTCAACCTATTTTTTACAGTTAATGTACCAGGAGATCCAAAGTGGCCATAATCAACACAAAAGCAAGATTCTTGCATAATCAAAAAAGAGCATGAGCACTGTGGAGGACCTAGAGCAACCCCATCTCTTTTTGTTCTTCATCCTGGTATGTTTGTAAAATGTAGCTGCTGTTCTAGGGCTGAAATATGACAGTATTAAGTTTTAAAAGCATAGTTAAGTGTAAAATCAAGTACTTCTTAATGAGAGATTATTTTTTCCTTGAACAGTAGCAACCAAGTTAAAGGTGGGATTTTTCTGTAAAGAAAAAGTTAGTTTGCTACTGCAATGAAAAAAAAGTTCAAAGGTTTTTTAAATAGCTTTGTTACATGTGCCAAAAAAAAGTCTAAATAAACTGTCAAAGTGAGCACTTGACAGCTAAATATGAAAAAATATCAGAACTTTTCATAACCTTAAATGTAACTTTCGTTTTGGCCTTATTGCACAAAGCTGCTTCAGTATTTTGTCTTATCAAGACAGGCTGACAAGAGTCAACTGTAAAAGAAGAAGAAGAAAAAAACATTACTCAGGGCAATTTATTCTTACTGACCTATGTTTTGAAATAAAAATGTCTATTTTTCATGCCTGTGGATTTAATAACCATGTATTCCACATTTCAGTTCTTCACTTGAGCTTATTTCTTATTGTTTTATATCTGAACTCTGATTTGTATGTTATGTGATCGGTGGTCTAAATCTTTACGCCACTAGCTGCATCCTATCACGTACACAAGAGCAGATGTTGTACATACAACACCTACATCATGATGATTATAACACCTATGTCATGGTGATATTTTCTTTTTGGCATCTGTAAAGATAAAGAAAAACAAATGAAGAGCACACTTGCCGTTTTAATAGGTACACCTTGCCTAGACTAAATTTTGGAAAACACTGAGTAAGGAAGAAACATTATTTTCACAGTTTGGTCCACATAGACATGACAGCATCATGCAGTTACAGCATATTTGTCAGTAAATCTCCCTTTCCATGACATTCCAATGATCCTCTATTTGATCGAGTTCTGGTGACTATTGGAGCCTTTGAAGTCTATGTGGAGTCATGTTGAGAAAGCCAATCTGGGATTGTCTGATCTTTATTCAGATAATCAGGAGTGCATCCACCAGAAGAAGATGGATGCACTGTTGTCATGAGGGGATGGACATGACCAGCAGCAGTACTTATTTAGGCTGTAGTGGTGTTAAAATGGTACTCGGGTATTACCAAGGGGCCCAAAATGTGGCCAGAAATATTCCCCACACAACTATACCACCAACGGCACCAATGACAGCCCAGGGCTGGCATTTCTAAATGGTGCTTAGCCCTGGGTGAGTGGACATGCTTCATTTATTTTTTTTTCTCTGTTCTATTTCATTAGTGTTTTATTATTGGTTTTATCCCTTTTATGCATCATAAATTTATACAGCTTTTCGGCAGAATTTTGGTTTTTTTAAAGTTCTACATGAATTGAACTTTGTTGTAAAGAGTCCTTTGCACTACTATTACCTTTTCATTATCTAAAATCATTATGCTTTTATTCCCTCTTGCCTGACTGGAAGTAGGCCTTTTTGTCCACATAGCTACAATTCACTGGATACTACTTATATTTTTCAAACCAGCACACCTGCCACTAGTGGCAGAAACTGCAGTCAATGTTTCTTCTCCATCCTGATTCTCAGTTTGAACCTCAAATATTTTTCACCTGAATGTATAGGGCTGCTAACTTGTGATTTGTTGATTTTCTATTAATGTTAAACAATTTCATGCCTAATAACGAAGTTAGCAAAAAGTGCATCATAGTTTATAGAGCTCATATTACTGCCATTACATTGAAAAGCAATTCAAACATTTCTACTGGATGCCAAAATAAGATGCACATAATTACAGCTGTTATGTTCAAACAAGTCTCTTTCACTTGAGAATGACCTGTGAGTGAACCTTAAATCGCAGCACTTGTAGTGGCTTACCAGGACAGTTTGAATGCCCCGATACACTAAACTAATGCATGCCTGGGTGACTGCGCTGACTCCTGTCCCCTCGCTTCACTCCTACATTCAAGGACTGTTATTGAGCAATTACTGACATTGATTTTTCTCTCGTTTCTCAGCACACCTCTGTATGACAGCTGGCCTCAGTGGACACCTAAGGCCTGCCCTCTGCAGCCACAGTTTGCTCACAGATTTGGCCAATTTACAACCGCAATCTGGCCCTTAATCATCATGTTTTACTGTAAAACTGATGTCACTTTTTAAGTGCACTTCAATCCTAGGGACATTGACAGAGGTGATAATGAACTTATCTGTAAAATTCAAACCAGTCTAAATGGCATCACATTAGAAACAAAAGAATAAATCTATTCAGAAAAGCGTCACTTTCAGCTGTTCCAGTCCCTCTTAAATTTTGAATGCTAAATTGACATTTGTGTGACAATGAAATGCTATAATCTATCCTTGCAGATTCCCATATGCTGTGATGGACAAAAACCTGCATGATGAAATTTCAGATATCTTTAGAGACTTGACAGCAAGCTTCCACAGATGTAAGTTCTTATTTAAAATACTAAATATCCAATCACTACTGTAGCTGTTGACATCAGAAGCAGCTGTCAGTGTACAGGAAAATAGATCTTTTCACATTCTGTTGTATTCTTGGCACTTCCAGAAGACTTTACACGGCCACTCCTACATCTTTCCATGTTGTTGTATTTTTGACACAGATAAAACATTGTGAATGTTGTGAATCCCCTCATCTAAGCAGGTAGGCCACCACCTAGTGAGCTACTAAACTTCAAACATGAGGAAAATACAATGCAATTAACAGCCTGAGCTGCGAGCCATTTGCACTGAGTGGTGTAAAACAGCTTGCTATGAGTTGGGGGAGGTATAACAAAGCAACATCTTTCACTGTGTGAATGTTTGATTTAACCATTAAACCCATTTAGATACCAATCGCTGTTCAACCCATGATCTGGATAGTTCGACACAACATGGCAGTCCACTTGGATGTCAGACAGGCAACCCAGAGGCCCATAGAAACTTTGAAGCAGCTACAGAACTATGCCGCTCAGGAGGGAGAATTAAGAAATCTCACCAACCAAATTAAATACGTTTTCCTATTAATGCAGGTATTATTTTTTATTTGTAAAGTCAACTTGTTTCAGTTTATGAATTTATTTTTTTGGGCTTTGTCTCAAAATTCATTAAATTAATCTTAAGAAAGCTTAGTGAATACAGTTATATTTCAAGTCTAGAGAAAACTTGTGCTGTCACTGTTTGTCTGCGTTAGTTGCTTAGAATTAAAGCTTCCTTTACTCCATTTGCTTTTTAGATTTTCTGTATTTGTCAGAGAAAAATGATTAGAAAAACTGTCAAATGTTAAATCTTGCATCAACTTTCTGGACCTCCAAGTTGGAAAACTGTTTTTTGCAACATTTTGTTTTTCACAGGCTGAGAGAAAAGCTGCCTGTTTATTGGTTTTTAAAATTAAAAATCATTATTTTATTCCAGGCAGCACACGCAACGAAGCAGAAACACCACAAGCAGAACAACATAGACAGGTGCATTAATGTTGGTTATCAGGGTAAATTGGTTATATTGGATTTGACTAAAACCTCCTGCAGCCCACTCAGTCTGTATTTAGGGGGGTCTACATAAGAGACAAACCTCAAGTGTCTGAAATGAAGATCTGATTCAAAATTTTACATCTTCTTTTGCATATTAAGTATTAAAGGAAACACTGGAGATTAAGGTACATAGTTTGAAAGAGACTTTGATTTTAGATTACTTAAAAGCTTGCTGTTTTCAAGCTTTTTAAAATAAAATTTGTTATGCCTTTTGATCTCAGCTGGATGCATTTACTTTAATAAAACAGCTTTAAAAAGACTAAGCAATAGAAGCAGGATAATGTATTGCTGACGTGGTTTGTATTTTCCCAAGAGAAAGGTATGTCTTACATGATAATCTCTCTTTGAAGTTTTACAACATCTACTTAGCTTCACAGACAGGTCTGGCTGTGATTCAGGTATTTATAATATGAACTGAAAATAACTATAAATACCCCGCTGCTATGCTTTTCATCTGTCTAAAGTTTTTATTTGTTTGTTTCACTGTGAAAATTGGTCTATTTGGATCTTACCTTCATTTTGTTTTAGTTTACTTGAGACTAGGGCTGTATAAATAAATCGATTCGGCGATATATATCGATATTTTCCACCCTCGGAAAGTATCGATTTTTCATCCGCGAGTATCGATCCGTTAAACCACAGGGCTCTATAGCCTTATAGCTCTTTTTAACGTCTAGTTTGTTACAGCGTAGCAGCAAGACCCCACCTCCCTCAGTCAACATGAGCTTAAAGTGCATATTATAAACTACACACCAGTTTTTAAATTGTGTTAATAGGCCAAGTATAACCGGAGTTATGCTAAAATTAGTAAATCATATTTTTCTGATTGTCAGAGAAATGTCAAAAGCTCCGCCATTCCCCGGCTTTTCCGATTATGTGAGAGGCAATGAGCTTCCAAACGTACAAAACGAAACATTAGTTTCCTGTGTTTTTGGAAATATAAAATCTTCAATAAATAACGATGGGCTGTATTTTGTTGCTGAGAAACGAAGTAAAGTTGCGCAAGTAACTGTAATAGAGAAGCGGAACGGAGACGCGTAAAGGAGTAGCGGCGCGAACGCAGCAGTGAGATCGCGAAATTCAGGCAAATTTCGACTGGTAGCATTCACTTCGTAATTAGTTTTTAGCTTAGCGGTTTCTGTTCTGTAAATAAAGGATTACCTGAAGAATGAACATGGGTTGATAACATCCGCAGCGGGCGAGCAGCAGCGCTGTGTTTTGAGCAGGAAGACGAAGAGGAAAACCCCCCAGCCGGAATCCGCGGCGCAGTGAGGATTTCCATGATAACAATGGCTGATCGATCATTCTTATTAGCAACAGACAAAGAGTATCAGAGACTGAGAGAACGATGAGATCCTGGCAGTCTGAAAGGCAGCTACTCAGAGATCCAAGCAGAGGAATAGCCGCGCTGCGTAGCTGCAGAGAGTCGATCACTACGGGGTGAGGCGGAGCCACGACTTTAGCAGTTAGAAGAAAGCAGCTTACAGCCACGGATGCAGCCACAGTGTCCAAAAGAAAAAACACGCAATTACTTGCATATTGAGAGTCTGCAGAGGCTGATAATCTCCCCACTCTGCTCCTGGATTACCGTTTAAACTTTTGAGTTTTATGTCAAATCCACATGAATTAAATGACAGAAACTAATTCTCTCACTGCATCTTTGATTAATTTTGTCCAGCTGCAGACTGTTAGACTGTCCAATCAGAGTTAGGTATTGTGTAGTTGGTGCTTTTAATCAGTTTTCAGTTAAGTAAATTCAGGTCTGTGGAACACAAAATGTCACTAAAATCACCGTTCTTCTAAAATCTTTCAGAAAATCGTAAAAATGCACTGAATCGTATCGCTCAACAAATATCGTGATACATATCGTATTGTGACCAGAATGTCGTATATCGTATCGTGAAATTATTGTATCACTACACCCCTACTTGAGACTATGTTATGTTTAAAGCAAAATATGTCTTTATGGCTTATATTGCTAAAGAAAACTTCAAGTTTTCTTCTGTGAAAACTCAAAGCCTCCATCATGAAACCTTTAATTAGAGCAGCACTTTCTGGCAGATTGGTCTAACTTTCGGCAGCTTGTTTAATTTCATGAACTCATAACGCAGAACATCTTGGTGTAAATTTAAAAACTGTGTCGCTGTTTTTCAAAACCCTTCCTCGAGCAGATGCAAGCACTTGCTTTTACTAAATTCCCTTTTTTCGTTCCAGAGAGTTTAAAATGTCCTCAAGTGGATTTAGCCAAAAGAATAAAATAATTTCCACACGAAATAGCCGCTAATCCCTCTTTTCATATCCTTGAAAACTTACTTTTAAGTGGAAAAAGGCTGGCTGATTCATGACTCTGAGTAAACCTTGGTCTGACTTTGAGTGGAGGGGGAAGCATAAGTACCATACCAGTGAGAAATGAAAGAAGATGAAAAGGAGCAGACAAACACACACAGCAAAACCACCACTCGCTTTCACAAACACACGCAGCATCTAGGTCTCTCTCTGAGCTGCCGAAAGAGGTAACGGCTGCTTACAATATAGTAAAATACATCAACTGTAGCTGCGTAAGAAGTTTTTCCACTAATCCCCTGAGTTGCACTTCTTTGAGTGGGAAACTAAATATCTGTGTCTGAGGCCTGTCACACAGCTCCACATCCCAGCATGATCAAAACCCCCTTCGGCAAGCTTTCACATTGTCTGAGACAAGGGCCTCCTTTGAGAGCAGAGTGTGAAAGAGGTGGGCCGGTGGCGGCTGTGCAGAGGGGGCAAAAAAAAGTAGGAAGCAAGGTTAATCCCACGCTGTCATTATCCTCACTCCAGAGCCAACGGTCTGCCAGCATCCCGGTAATGAAGGCCACGTACGAGGATTTACACCTGGCCCGGACGGCGTCTTCCCCAGTAATTACACACACAGAGAGCCCGCTTTTACCTTTAGTGTATACCGCAGGCTAAAAATAGTCATCTCTAGTTGCTCTGCACATCTGTAAATGTGCAGGAAAAGCAGCATCCGCAGCACTTCAGCCTCTCCTTGATAATGATGTTTACCATTACCGAACAACAGCTTCCAATTCCTCCCAGTACAGAAACGTCCGCAAAACGAAGGGGCTGATTTCACAATCTATTTGTTTAATTGGTTAAGATTTCCCTAAGGGGATGAAACTATAATGAAGATACTATTACCTGACAGAACAACATAAATCTCACAAGTGACAGAGCTCTGTCAGTAAATCTTTTAAATCCGTCATAATTTTACGACTGGAAAATTACGCTTTGGAATGGCAGGAAAGAGAAAATTGTGTTGATCCTTTAAATTTCTTGTCCTAAAAAAATAAATAAATTTAGAAGAAAATATTTGGGTGGACCGTGCCAGGAAAGTCTCCCTGTAGACTAGAGCGCTCGTGTTTTAACAGACATAAAAGAAAATTGGCAGGGATCAGTGAGTATCTGCTGTGCCCGGCTCTCAGCTGCGTCTGTTCACATGGGAGTCTTTATGACTCGTTATGAAATTCTAAAGTTTCCCATGAAGCGCCACTGCTGTCTTCCGCGTTTCCGTCAGAGAACACGTCCCAGCATGATGAGTGAACCCCAACCTTTCCCCTCTTCCATCCTCTTGCTTCATATTACAATGGGTGCAGGGTTTCCCACATTATGTACAATGAAAGCTTTTAAACCATGTTGCAAAACATTATGACTGATTATGACTGAATAGGTTGGACTCACTTCCTTGCTTTGTTACTTTCACTAGGTAGGAGCAGACAACCTTTCTCACAGTCTCGTATGAAATCAGGGCAAACATTTTCTAATTTATCTCAGAAAAATGTTAGTAAAATTTCATAATAAAATGTTCTTGAAGACAACATAATATATTTTGTTTAAAGTTAGAAGTCTACATACAAGTTGGCATACAATGACATGGTTACGCCTTAAAATAATTTGGGAAAGTCCAGATTAAGATGACTTTGCTTTGTAAGCTTCTGAAAAGTTGAGTCATAACATCTGAGTTAATTGAGTGACAGTGACAAATAAATCAGTCATAATATCAGGAAGAGGACTATGGACTAGAGACGTGCCGATCAGGTTTTTTCCTGCCGATTCCGATCACCCACCGATACTGATCACATAATTATTATTTTTTTAATCATAAGCACTACCGGTTACATTATGTGGAAAAAGGAACCATGAATTCACCTTAATTTAGACAAAAACTTGTTTTTAATAACTTTTTCCAAGAACTAAACAAAACAGGCATTCTGCAAATTGTACTGCTATCGGTAATACTATCATTAACAGACTGAAAACATATGAAGGCTCTGAAGAGGCCAAATAATTAAAAGAGTCAAAATAAAACCTCTCAACATTGCCAAAAAATTCAAGTATAAAACTTAACATTCAAAGGCAAATACAGAATCCATTACAATAAACAATCCTGAGTTTGCATGAAAACTTCCTGTTAGCATGGCGGCTAGCTGATTACTGCTAGTTCTGATTGGCCGTTTCTGACTGAGCAGAGTAATTATGCAGAACAGGGAGGAGAACAATTATTTTTTCAGAGATTATTTGTCTCATGTTAGGACAGCGAAAGTTTTAATACGTATGTAAAATGTATTTTTTTAAGTTAGATGCTGCAGCTTTAAGCAGAGGTTCGGTGTGAGAGTCACTACCAGGTGGAGCAGAAGCGGCGCTCCGTCTGCGAAATATTACTACCTGTAGCGCGGAGCAGCGGTTCAACAGCGATAGCAGAACCAGCATCTTACATCGCAGCTTGAAGACTTAAATAATTTTGCAAGTTATTTGTTTAGCTTTCTGACCGTCATGCTAATAATCCAGGTGAGTGTTTGTAGCTGTGCGCTGCTTTACCTGCTATCTGATCGCTCCATATGTCTTTTTTACTGCAGTGAGCCTCGATGTAGCCAAACTCCGTCATGTATGGCATTGTTTTTATGCCATATTAGCTTCGTTGTGTTGATGCATTTTGACCTGCTTCACCCCACGTGCTTCAATTTTCCACCGCAACACGCAAACATCCCCATTCACTCAGTGCGTTATAGTTCCTCATCGCTTAGGATTTGTTGCTGCGCGTTTGCGCAGCGTGAAGAAAAGAAGAGACCAGCTGCACAGGCAGGCTGCGAAATGAGATGCAGGTGATCGGTTTGTGTGATCGGCAACAAGAGACCGTGATCGGCGATCACGGATCATACACTTTTTCAAGGAAATCGGCCAATTATGATCGGTGGCCGATCGATCGACACACCTCTACTATGGACCTCCACAAATCTGGTTCAATTTTGGTACAGTTTTGCTTGCCAGCCAAGGAAGTCCATCCCAGCTATAAACTACAGGGGCAAAACCAAAATGTTGAATGTTTTTTCTTCTTTTTTGCTGTAGGTTTTTTGGTTTATTTGGCTCCCCTTTGGGTCCTAGGAATTTCAATTTATTTTAAACATTTATTACACATATTTAGCATTAGTAACATAGTATATTTATTCATAAATGTACATTTATAACACTTTTGATAAAATAAAACAAGGCTCTTTTAAAATCTCTTGCATTTGATACATTTGAAACTGATTAAAGAAGAAAGTTCCATGTTTTTATTACATGCAAGAGTCTGTCCAGCACACTGGAAAAGTAAAACAACCTTTTAAAGCTTTAAAAGCAATTACAATTTTAATAGCATTCTATTAATGTTGCGTGAAGTGTGGCTAAAAAAAAAAGTTACACACTGCAATATTTCTAAATAAACATAAAATGGTTATTTCAGACTTATTTTAAACTATGGGAACAATTCAGTGTTTGAACCATATGGAACAGTTCAGTGTAAGAGTCACTGCCCTATTTTAAACTAATTGTAGTTTGGTTAGATGTTTTTTCTGAATCACTGGACCACATCCTGGAGGAATACTGCAAATGACACTTCATACATTAGATGCCATCACAAAGAAAAAACATTACACAGAAATATTAAATGTTCAATCTTGAACCCACAAAACTGTTTCACCCAGTTAAACAAGTTTTGTGCAACTTAGAGCGGGGGTTGCTTACCCAGGGGCCCAAACAAGCTAGGACAGCGTCTGACTAAATCACACAGTTCAAAAGACAATTCACCAAATACTGAAAAAATTGTCAATTTTGAATATGAAAAACGATTTAAAAAATCTTTACAAAGTTTGTCATCTTTTGTTAAACAGGCTCTGTACTCAAAATGTCTAAAGCAGGCGACGTTTTGTCATTTTTTTTTTAATATATGCAATTACCAGGTTTTAGCTGTATTTGCAACACAAACGTTACAAAAGGATGAGTTGTTGCACAATTACTGCTTTGGTTGGTTTCTGGAAACAAGTACTTTTAATTATACAAACATGTTTTCTCCTCAAGAATTTTCCTCAACAACTCCACCCACTGAGCCTCAAATGTGGTTTTGATTATTTTTTGGAACAGATGTAGACATCTGTTTGATTGTGTTGTGTGGTCACCGAAACTACGTGAATTACATCAATTTCCCAGTGTAAATATTTCCAAGTATTACATTTGTAGTGCAAACTGGGAAGTTGGGTTTACCAGAAACACTTTCTAACCTGACCCAGGCCAGCAAAGTTGTTGTTTTTTTAGGGGCATGCAACTTCTACTTTGAGCAGGAGCCTAAATATGAACAGTGAATCTAAATGTTTCAACTTGGCAACATTACAAATCTCTGTACCACAATACAGACCATGTTTTCCAAAGCTGGAAACATGTTTTCCAGCTTTGGAAAGCTTTGCAGAGAGTTTCTTTGTTGTGGCTAACTACAAGAAGAAAGAGAAATACAGACTAACATTTTCTGCAGTCATAAGGTAAATTGTTGGGTGCTGGTTCAATCCTAAATAGAGTAAAGAAAGAAACTTCTGTTTTTGCTTTTTTCTTTTCTTTTGCAAAAATTTAAGTGAAAGGGGAAAAAAAGTGCAGTATGATAACATCTATTTCTGCAACTAAGTAGCTTTAGCATGCTACAAAGGAATTGTTAAGGTATGTTTCAGAGTCACTTTTTACAACATTGATGCAACTGGCTGCAGTGAAATGTCACAACAGGGAAAGTTGTTTTTCCCTGCTATTGTATTTTGTAAAACATTTGTAGTCTGGAGGCTTGCCCAACGCAACTGCCTAAACTCACAGCCCGCATTGATCAAAATGGACTGCGCTGCAGTTCCAAGGCTCCCAAACTGCAGAACATGTAGGTTAGCAATCGACTATATGCTAAATAAAGAAAATAACATCCTTGCACACAATCCAAGAAATAAGAAAAGCACAATGTATTACACCATTGTGCATGCGGGGCTACACTGATGGTGCAGGAACACACACACACTGGCTGCTGTGAGGAAGACAGATGGTCTTCTGAAACACTTAAAATTCCTGTAGAACCACTCAGGCCTCAATCATTCCCATTGCATTTCATTTTGAATGTGCTTAATCTTAAATGACAAAATCATGGACAAAAACTAATAACTGGGACACTCCAAACATCTTACTGGTAGATTCTCCTGGTTTAAATGCAAAATATATATGTACATAAAGAGGCACCGATTTCCATTTAATTTCAGTGTTTTTACTGGGATGATATGAAATGTACCACCACAAAGGAGTGCATAATTATGAAATGGAACAATAATTATTTACAAATAAAACTTTCCAAAGTGTAGCAGGCAACCGTCTTTACACTCCTGATCTTTCATTCTCACTATATAATACACTCTGCAATTATCTTGAGAAATCCCCTACTTACTTAATAGTCACCTGTGTGTAATTTAATCTGAGTAAATACTGTTTTGGGATTTGTTCGTGCACAAACAGCAGCTGTAATTACAGTGAATGGAGGTTCAGGTAACACAGGAGGGCTGTATGCACCTGCATGCCACCCTTTTCAATTTTTTATTTGTCATTAATTTTAAAGCAAGTGTACTGAGACGCAATCATTCACCACACAGAGGGAAAAAAAAGCAACAGGTGCTCAGCTACCATAAGAGTAAACAGTGTCTTGAATAAAGATAAAGGACTTTATACCAAGTTTATTTATTGCACCATCACATTACATTATGAGGTAGGGCAACATGGCATTATGAGGTATTGATATTTATGCAAGGCACTGCATTTTTTTAGGATTGCATTAAACAATGTAATGTCTTGGTTTTCAGCCATTCTATTTTAGAGAAAAAAGAGCTACCAAATGTTTTTTTGGTGAATTTTAAAGAGTTCTGCTGTGGACACATGAGGTTGTGCTTGCTTACAGACTGAAGGAAGGGAAGACAAAGAGCCTTGTGCAACTTTGCATTGTGTCCAAAGGTGGCTCTGAACTCTGCCACAGAACCACCTTTGGACATAAGCTTTCAATACAGATTGGGGAGTGGCATGTTTAAACAGGCAACATTGGATTAAAAGAAAGCATGTTTCTGTTTTTCCACACAGCTACAGTATCAGAGATCCAAATATCAAAACTAACATTTTCATGTACTTTTGCAAACTTACATTGTCAATATCTGGAGCACTCTTTGTTGACTTTTATCTGAGACCATGTGAACGTAGTAGTTATGAAAATAACCTATTCATATTGGTAATATTGAAAGTTTAAGTGACCTTTTCACATCACTTACAGAGGGCATGATTAATATATGTTCCATCAGCAGGTCACTCCACTTGAACTGTGGTGATCTGCAGCTTCCAGTAGCTTCTTGGCTGCTTTCCTAATAAATGTTCTAGTTTCCTCGTCTGTCAGTTTACATTCATGCGACTGTTTGTCCACTTCCAGATTAAAACACTGCTCTTTGAGATCTGCCACACTGGGGATATGGTTTTATAACCTAACCCTCCTAGCTGTTTATACTTAGGTTATGTTACACACAGGTGGTCTCTGTTTAGTTTTTTGGTGCTTTATGAACAGGATTGGTTGCACAGGATTGTGTTTGGTGGCATCATTGTAAAGGGGCAGCAAAAAAATGTGAACCTGTAAGTTATGTGGTTTCTCACTTAATTTCATTACTATATAACGGCAAAAGCAAAACATTGTTATTGGTTTTAATGTGACATACTTAGAGACAATAAGCGTAAACTGAACGCAGGATAATGCTTAAGAAGAAGTGGGAATGGTCCACATTCTCTGCAGGAAGTGGTTGAGGTTAAAGCCACCAACTCAGAAATAGAAAGAAGTTGTTACCACAGTCAGTTGCATTCAGCTGAAGTTTAGGAAGTTAGTTTCTAAATTCACTTAAAGTATGAAGGTCAACAATAAACATGCTTATTTAAATGTTTTTCTGCACAGCCCTGTCAACAGACTTGCTAGGTATTAAAAACAAACTAAAAAAGTTTGGTTATTTATTCCTATGGGGGCTCTGATCACCTAAAGAGAGGACAGAATGTTGCAAATATATGCTCATTTAGGTAGTTGGCTGTTTTCTGCATTACAACCTGCTCTCATTGATCCAGTTGCTGTATTTGTGAAAGGATCCAAATATAGAGGCTGCACCTGGAGACTGTAATTGGCTTCAACATGCCAACTTTACCAGTCATGTGAAATACCTGCATAACCTCAGGGAGAAGCAACTCGACAGACACAAAAACTTAGTACAAACATATGAATATAAATAAGGATTCACATCGTACTGACCTTTACAATTGCTGTAACAAACCCCATGATGTGTTCCTAATAGAGCTGTTACATTTATTACCCCAGCCAGACCCAAGAAGAACCTCAGAACAGACAGTAAATGTGTAAATATATGTATATATTTCTTCTTTTTTTTTTTTTAAAGAAAAACTTCTTAAGCATCAGTGGTGGTGCAGAACTCAAAATCTGCTGTTCTGCTTGACGGTCATCCGTGTAGCCAGATCCAGTTAACATTTCAGCCTTCATATGGGGATATCTGCTGCATCAGTCCACTATTTCTCTCTGTGTGCTTATTTCTGCATTCATTGTTACTTTGATAAGAGCACATTATCTCCCCAACATGAAACTTTGAATATCTGGACATCTAAAAGCTGTATTTCAAACTGTTCCTCATTTGAGAATGACATCATGTTCAGTGGTTGCTGAAAATGATGAGTGAAAGAAAGAGAAAGAAATGCATTTAATTAAACAGATGCAAAAAGTGAATGATTTGCATGTTTTGTGTGCAACAGCTGCAGATTCATAGCATACTAAATTAAACCGTGGAAATAAAATAATAGCCTAAGCAAAGAAATAAATAGGATTCCTCCTTAGGTGCTTAGAAAAACAGTGAAGCATTATGTATAGAATACATTTCCACTGTATACATTTTAAAATATATAATTTGCTTCTAAAAATAAGCACTACCAACTGTATCCTGGGGATGCAACTATTCGTCTCAGATAAAAACCTATAGAAAACAGAACATGAATAAATAAAAAAAAATATGAGGTGTAACTATGCTTATCGCAACAACACTCAGAGAGCCTGCAGGACTGAAATTCTGTCCATGACAAAAGCTAATCAGTTCCTGCACAGAAATGTTTAATGCACCTCGTCAAGCATGGCTTTGTTGCTGTATAATATTGTGTTCTACCAAAATATTACGTTTGAGGTTAATTAGAAAAACATGATTTCTTCTTCGAAATGAGTGAACACAGCCAAGATTACAATACAACAGCTGAAAGTTTTGTGCTCTCTCTTTTAATAACAAAATTATGTTCTTATTAAAAATTTAAAATATTCATAGACGGTATGTTTTGTTAGCAGGCAGGAAATACAGAATAAATAGTTCTCAGTCATGTTGATTTTAAAGTAACTATCATGAATAAAAGTGAGGGAAATGTGTTAAGAAAAGTTTGGCTTTTTTTGGATAATCTGTTCCTTGTTCACTTCCACAATGACATTGTTCTGTCTCAAAGGGAGACTTGCATCTAAAAGAATATTTAGAAGTACACTTGAGTGATTTACCTTCAGCCTTCTACAAAATAAATTTCCGAGAGGAACTAGTGGATTTTCTGTGGCTCTGCTTCATGTATAAAAACCACTTTACCGCCAAGAGGTATAAACGCCAATATTTTAGAAATAAGCAGGGCTTTTGTAAACATTTTATTTAGTCCCATTGGGTTCACTCTTTAGATTCACAAAAGGTTGAGGTATCCAAACAGTATAAATGAATTGAATCTCCGATTCTTCAATTTCTGAGGTTTATTTACTGGGCTTAGTCATGAATATTTGCAGAGAACATTAAAAACATTCATAGCTTCAAACAATGACTCTAAAAAAATATACAGTAAAACTTTGGATATTCCATGAAGCAATGTTCCATCCATCGTCTGAAAATCGAAAGATTAAGCCACGATTGCAAACCTGCCAGAGATAGTCAAGAAGTCTTTGGCAACTCTGGATGAGCTTCACAGATCCACATTTCACATAGCAGAATCTGTTGAATGAAAAACTTTGGCAAAGTTGGCATTGAGGGAAGAGTTGAGAAAAATCAAGTCTTCACTGAACAAAATCTGCCAGAACCCATGTGCAGAGTTTGCCAAGAGCCATGAAAGACATGCAAAAAAACAAGTGCAAGATAGTGCTAGAATGATCCAGTGAAAATCCACCAATGCTGATAGATGCTGTCCATCAAATCTAACCGAGCCTGAGAGATTGCACAAAGAATAAGAAGTTAATTTCCAGAAAAATACCTCAAGAGCTCTGCTGCTGCCGTTGCAGCAAATGGGAGTTTTAAAAAGTATGGTCTCCGGGCCAAGTAAAAATAAAAAATATATTTTGTGGTTGTGTGACTTGTCAAAGTGCGAAAAGGCTCAAGAACGAATGTTTTTGCATGGCACAATGTGAATTAAAAACCAATGCAAATACCACTCACTATATGTGCACCATCTGCTTTCTTCAGTTCTTTAGTCAACATATTCTCTGAATAATAACCTGATATTAAAAACGTATGAGGAAGTGGTACACTAAAAATTAAGCTGATTTTATGTTTGGTCTTTTTTATGAGTTTGTTTGAAAAATAAGCTCAACCATGCATCATGACCATGCATAACACTTGTAGAGAGCCTAAATAAGGAGACTTCAGTCAGCAAAGCATTTAAAGATTGTTCCAACTTTCTCATACTAGACTGACAAATAAAACATTGCAAGTAAATTAAAGTGTTTTCTCATAGCTGTGATGTCTGATCTTTGCCCAGTTAAAAGATCGCTGAGCCTCAGTTGCACTTAGAAGTGTTTCAGTTTTACATTCATTGAAATTGTGGCTGTGTACTGCTGATTTCACTGCTGTGTCTAATTAGTTGTGTTTTTACATGCAAATGACTCAGTGGGGGAGTGTCCACATTCTTTCATGGCAAAAAATAGGAGAGGAAATCAGGTCTGGGCAATTATATGCAATACTCCCAACAAAAAGTTATCCCAGTACCAAAAAAAAAAAGAAAAGAAAAACTAAATAATCAAAGGGTCCAAGTAAAATACAAACACAATCATGTTATTTGTGTGAAATCCTTATAATTAAAATAAGAAAATATGCAAAGACAGTCATAATGAGAAGAAACATTGTGTTGCTGTAAATTTAGATCTTCACCTGTTTAGAAACATAAAATTCATCTTCATTCAGAAAACAAAACTACTAAGTGAACTGACCAAAACAGAACTGTATAACAGGAGAGACAAGGCATTACCAAATTGCAAAATACTAAATTTTCATCTTTGAAGAATATGGTTCATTACGATTTCTAAAGTTGAAATCAAGTGCTTTTCAATATCTTTAAAGCAAGGAAAGTAAGTTAGTGAAAACAAACAGCTGCATATAAGAAAACCACTCATCTGTAATAGAGGAAGGTTCCAGCTTGTTAAGGAGGATAAAGATTGGAAGCAATGGAAAAAAAAAAATCATGTGCTTTCGATGAGTCTAGGTTTATTTTGTAACTGGAATAGACGACAGGCAGATGAGGAAATGCATCCATTGCATCTTGTGTGTTCCCTGGAAGCCTGTGAGGAAAAATTCAATCTGTTGTGGCCAGATTCAATGTAATAGTATTCATAGGACGCATTTTCTTGCAAAGGAACATTTTGCATCAAATCTCCAGTTAGACAGAGCCTTTTTGCCATCAATGTGCTCAAAGTGATTGGCAGTGGAGAGAATAACTCAATATTATCTTTAGAAACACACAGGCCCCACGCAGCAGAAATCACACCTGGCAAGTTTGTTGGTGAGAATGAAAGCAACAGAATCACATATTATATTTACAATAGGCAACAAGAGAAAAAGGCAGGAAAATATGTCTTTTACAGGAGTGTGTATTTTTCCAGGTTTATTGAGACAGAGTAGTGGAAACTTAAGGAAACATTCATTTCTTTTTTCCCTCCTTTTCCACTGCATCAAGCAGATTACCTGGGTAGAAATTCACCTCAAAGTATTAAGTTTGACTAACCTGACCATTTTGTAGTGGCCAATTGTGGCGTGACGTTGCTAAGAATTTACGATTTGAGGAATATTCCTTGCATTATGAAGGACATAAATCTTTTTTATAGTACATATCTGCTTTAACGCTTTTTAAATTGGCCTGCATTACATATTTTTTTAAATAACTGACTTTTGCTTTCAGCTGTCTGAAAACACAAAGTGTGTAAATCCTCCAGTCTAATTCCTGAGTTTAAAAAATATTTATTTTAGAGTACTGCTTCTCAATCATGATCCTCAGACCACAGCCCTGCATGTTTTAGGTGTTCTCCTTATGCTGCACACCTGACCTGAATGAGTGGGTGATTAACAGGCTTCTGCAGCACTTGATGGTGTGCGGGAGCTAATGCTATCATGTGAATCAGGTGTGCTGGGGCAAAGGCATCTAAAATATGATCCGAGGACCGAGACTGAGAAACACCGTTTTAGAGCATTTATGTTCTGAGGAAAATTAAAAACAACTACAGCATCCCAGGAATGTGCATCATTAACAATGACACACAGCGTACACAGTGTTGATGTTTTCTTATCTTACTGTCAGAGTGTGACCTCTGTGGAAAAATATCAGAATTTGCAGCTATGAAGCACTACTCTGTAATTTCAGTCTCAGCTTCCATTCATCTCTGCTCCGTCTCAAATTTTGCAGAGTTAGTATCCCTAATATACAGAAAATGTGTACCAGTTAGATTTTGCTGAGAGTTAGGAGTGACTTTAACCAGATTACAGAGTGTACTGAATGGTACAGAACAAACAGTTGTGTGTTTATCAGTTTTTCACACATGTGGCAAACAGTCTTCAGGATACAGTAGGATCATGAAGAGTATAAAGGGACAACCATTTCAGCATCAGCAAACATTGACTTTTTGATTTACAGCCAGTCCTTAAAAACTAGAATATCTATTTCCGAGGGAGACCTGATAAGAAAGCGAACCATTACACTTTACAAGGTAGAAGTTAATATTAAAATACTAACAAAATAAAACAGTCCGAGTCAGCATGATCAAGGTCTACGTGTCAACATTAAATGAAACTAAAGAGCAAGCATAGAACTATCCATTCCAGGTTTGCTCAGTCCAAGTATTTTCATTAAAATAACTGTTAAATAGTTATTTTCCTTTTGTAGCATTTAACCCAAGTAGCTAGATAGGAACCCTCGATCAAGGTGATGGCAACACTCTGGGCGGGGAATGTTTCACTAAAAGACAACTACTGGTAAACAGTACTTTATGATTTTAAAATATAGTGCTCCTTCTAATAAACAATAAAAAATAAGAGCTACATTATTTTAAACCCACTAAGAATACATTTCGGCTTTTAAAGCTTGTTTTTAGATGCAACAATAAAATTAGGAAGCAACTCAGAAAAAGTTTATCAAAAGTGGAATTTAGTAAATGTATCAGGATATGCAATAAAAATGAATTTGCTATATGCTGCAACACAGGTGGAATATCAATGAGTATTAATCCTAACTAAAAACGAAACAAACACAGAATTTCACGGACCGGCAAAAATAGTTCCCCTTTAAATTCAGTTCAGAACTTGACCATTTAAATTACAAGTCTTTGACTGAAATAAACAAACTCATTGCAGGCTTGATGAATAGCTTGCACTCGTTGTGACCCAAAGCACAAATGGTCGCTTCCCTTGAAACCAGGCAGAAAAGAAATGCATGTGCTTTAGTTTACTCACAAATCCTTTGGGTTTAGATGCGAGGGGTGGATGAGGCCTTGTCCTTGAACACGCAGGTGCACTGAACAGGTGAGTTGAAATTTGCGTCACGTTAACATGGAGTAAACTGGCAAAACTCGACCATTCAATCCACAGCAGAATAGTCCAGAGAATACCTCTCGGTTCAATGTGTGAAAAAAGTCTCTGTTTAGCTTAAGATATCTGGCCAAGGTTAATCAACTCTACATAGAGTTACTAAAGCACATGCTAAACGCTAACTCGCGATTAGCATCATGATACTCTTCTAGCATTTCATTTATGCACAGAAATCATTTGCAGCAGGTACTCACTCATTCAAAGGTTAAATAGTCCGAAACAAGAATGTAAACTCTGGAACCACATGTATGTCATGACCGTCTTTTCTTAGCTTAGCTCGTTCAGCCTCCTTCTAGCGCAGAACGGCAGTCGAATCTCTCAGGCTACTTTTCGCCTGCCTCCCTTTGGTCCCGCCCTCAAACATATGATTGGACATTCGATTTAGATCAACCAATGAAATAAAAGAAATGCAAGACTAACAGCACAACAGTTAAGTTGTGGAAATAACTTTTTTTTTTTAGACGTACATTTCAAACATGCTGCAAATAAATCGCATTTTACACCAAAATAAATGAAAATAATTTATTTAATAGCTCATAAATTGTTTAACTCGATTTCTTGTACTTTTAACCCGAATTACATGTTTTACAAAATGTACAGTCTGGTTTTAGGAAAAAACATAGTACCGTAACTGCCACTCTAAAGGTTATTAATGATCGTATTGAGGCTCTTGATAGCAAAAAGCATTGTGTTGCTCTTTTTATTGATTTATCAAAGGCATTTGACACAGTAAATCACACGCTTTTAATTGACATTCTACACAGGATTGGGCTCTCACATCAAGCTACCATGTGGGTAGCTGATTACCTGTCAAACAGAACCCAGAGAGTTCAATTGGCCGGCTTTGCTTCTTCTAATAGTACGGTTTAAATGGTGTCCCACAGGGCTCAGTTCTTGGCCCACTTTTATTCTCTATTTATATAAATAACTTGTGTGAAAATCTGTCAAATGCTTTTTATCATTTTTATGCAGATGATTTAGTGATTTACTGCTATTCTTCATCACTTCTACAGGCCATTCAGTATTTGCAGTCTGCTTTTACTGTAGTTCAAACCCGCTTACAAACTCTGAAATTTTTTTTTGAACGTGGATAAGACAAAAGCAATGGTTTTTTCACACTCTAGAAAACTACCAGAAATCCCTCTACTGCTTAAAACTGCTGTAGGAACACAAATTGAGTTTGTCAGTAATTATAAATATCTTGGCTTTATTTTAGATAAAGAGCTTTCTTTTAAAAGTCACATAGCAAATTTGTTACCAACACTGAAAATGAAGATTGGGTTTTATTACCGAAATGGTTCTTGTTTTTCTCTTAAAGCTAGAAGTAAATTGGTAACTGCAACATTCCTGCCACTCCTGGATTATGGTGATGTTTTATATATGAATGCTTCGACCAAATGCCTTCAATCATTAAATACTGTTTATCATTGTGCTTTAAGGTTTGTAAACGGTAGCAGACGTCTCACACATCATTGTGAGATGTATGCAAAAGCTAAATGGCCTCCTTTAAGCGTACGGAGAAACAATCACCTGATGATCCTGATTCATGAATCTCTACTCGGTTTGGCTCCAGCATACTTAAACTCTCTTTTACATAGATCTGTTAATTCCCATTCTTTGTGCTCCAACAACATTTTTCTTTTGCATGTTCCACGTTGCCAAACTGAAAAAGGAAAGCAAGCTTTCAGTGTGATGGCTCCTTCAGCCTGGAATCAGCTCCAGTCTGAAATCAAGATATCAGAATTGATTTCACTGGACTTATTTGGAGCGATTCTTAAAAAACAGGCAACGAGATTCTACTAAACAATGTCACTGTTTTTAAATTGTTTTATACTGTTTTATACTTGTGCATATGTATTAATCAATTTTATTTTGTAACCAGGTTGCTGTGTACTGCAGACTTCTGCCCAGGTCCCTCTTGAAAATGAGATCCGGATCTCAATTGGGGATTACCTGGTTAAATAAAGGAATAAAAAAAATACAAAATTACACCCTTTGTACTTGTTTTTAATAACTGTATTAATAGATCAACAATTACTAACTCCATTATATGTTAGCCTCCTTAGTCTTTAGACAGGGGTACACTTTCATGTAAATAAGAGTGTCATTGAATGGTTGGTATTGGCCATTCAATAAGAATGGTTGGTATTCTTATTGATATAAATAATTAATACTTTTTTCTATTTACTATTTTGGTTTTCCACCAAGCAACTGTACAGCAGTCTTGGAGGAAACTTCCGACGCTTAGTGTAACAAGAAGTTTATTCGTTTACTATGTCAGAGCAGCAGGTGAAATCAAGAATTACTTCCTTTCTTTCATCAAAATAAGAATCTCAAATGCAGCTTCAACTGGGTGTCAAGCTGAGAGCACATACCTTGATGTCTGGGGCACACAATAATTTGGAATTACTTTATGAGACACAGATGACATCTAACAGCATGTCACAAGACAGATTTCTCTTTGGTGTGAAATATTAATGTTGTGAGACGTTATGCCACTAAATTTCTCTATACCCTTTTCCAGCCTAAAAGTCACACCTTTTCTATATTTCTGCTGGTCATGCGACTTCTTGTCAAATTGATCTTAATCAGTCTTCTTCAAACACCTTCGCAGCAATACCTCTACACCTAAATTCTTATGTCAGACTGATAGATATTACATTAACATTTTCAAAGTAGTTCAAGAGTGCCATTTGTTCACCGTAAAGGATCATTTTCTAGAGCTACAACTCTTCGTCCATGCCTTTTGACATTTGTGTTTAACTAAGTATGAGAAAAGACACTGAGGTGGCTTTGAGGGTATTTACTGCCTGTGAGTATCTGCTATTGTCATGTTAATATGATCGGACGCCTCTTAGCCTCAAAGAAGGATTATTTTGTACGATTCAGCTGAATTTACGTTTCTATAACAGAGACGAGAGCAGAATCTGAGGATTACTAAACTGCATCAAAAAAAAATCAATGTGAGGAAACTCATGGCTACATCAGCACTTAGACTCTGCACTCGGAAGCAGCAAAGCACATGCGTTTGCATTCTCCACAAGGGAAGGATGTATTTAAGAGGCGTATTTGGCCTTTTGTTTGCTGTTTGCGGTGCCACTGTATATGTTTAGAGCTGCTTTAATAGGGAAGATGGCCTTCACTTAAATAACCAACACTGCAGAAATTTCCGCAGACATGGATAAAATCAGAGACAACCATGCTCAGCTGCAAAAGCACTCCAGACTTTTTATACCTTATGCATAGCATCAGTGTGGAAAACAAGCCTTAACCTCCAATTCACAAAAAAGATGCAGCTAGAGCAATCAAAAAATACTTTTAAAAAACAAAATTAAATGAACAGACACAAGATTTATGTGATATCATCAGAAATGTGCCTGTGGAACTGGAACACTGTCTTTGTCATCATGTTTTCATTTAGATGCCCAATCTGTTCGTCACAGAGATTTTACTGCTTTCTCAACTCTGCAGAGCACAAGTGACACAAACCGGTCAGGTCTCTGACAGCAGTGATGTGTCGCTTACTCATCATCACTTTGAACTCACTGAAACTTGAAAGGTGAGTCAGGGGAAATTGCGTAATGCAACAGAGGTTTGAATCAATATTTGCATCTCGGATTGGAGCAATTTTCGGAACCTGTTGTCGCTGAACTGTTGGTGGAAAAAATGTAAAATCTCCGGGTGGGTGGGGGGGGGGGGGCAACAAATATCTCAACAGATGGTGAGATTGTGTAATTTGGACTCAGTGCCTGTTCACAGATGCATTTGCAGTTTGGACAAAGGGGGGGGGGGGGGGAAGAATGCCATGCATGAATAGCTGTCTGTCTCCTCCTCTAATTTTTACTGAAAGTATAGTTAAGAGCTCGACAAGGCTTAAGTAAATTGACTTTTTCAAATCAGATCAACTTAGCCCTGGATCACCAACTCTATTCTCTTCTTTTCATGCTCTTCACAGGGGAGTTTAAACAGGGAAGCAAGGAGCACAATGACATACATGTTCTGCCTGAATTTAAGAGCGCACACAACTAGCTTTTAAAGTTGTAACATTTATCTTTTTATAAATATTAATAAACTTTGTTTTTCTCTTTAAACTTTTGTCTTTGTTTCTGGCAACCCCCATTCCAGGATAAGATGTTGGGGTCAAAAATACGGAGGATTATAAGATTTATGAAATTATGAAAACTATATTTTTGTAGCCTGTCAACCACACTGGCCAAAAAGCAAAAAATAGTTGTGGGATGTATTTTATTGTTTATTAATGAAAAAAAAAAAAAACATTGTCAGCTTTTGAGGTTTATCTGATCAGCACTAAAACAACATTTTAATGAAACAAAGCAGTGATATTTTTATAGAAAAGGGAGTAAGTCGCAGGAACTGAAAATAATGTTGCACATGTTTGCCTTGTTAAAAAAACATATCTACAGTTTTTGATTTTGTTTTTTTTTCTTATCAGTCTGGAAAAAGCTTTTAATCTTCTCTCTGTGACATGAACAGGATGTGGGGTCACTCTTTGTTCAAAAATGCATGCTGTGTTAAGCCAAAAATGACTTTCTGTGAATAAAAGTCACTGGATGTTTATGATATAATTTACTAAGAAATTGAATGAAAGCAACAACAAAGAAGGATGCCAATAGAAACAACCTTTCTTACATTTGTAACATTTATTTTGAAAATTACATTTGTCAGTGACAATCTAACTTTGTGCCCGTCTGTATCAACAAATTGTGTTACCTGACTAAATTTGTTTACAAAATCCATTCAAGGGCCTCAAGATGAAGTGCTTGACTTGGACTGCAGACCCCAGTTTCAAACAAGCCTTTAATTTCCTAAATCCAGTCAAGTCCAACCTTGGAAAGATGGAAACAAAAAAAGTAAGAGTTAGTAGGTATAACATTTGCATCTATTCTGTGTTAGCTTTATTCATATATTTGAGAAAGGTGTAATAGAAATAAATGTGGGATAATATTTTACTAAAGTGGATTGTCAAACCTATTAGTTGTCAAAAGTGTTGTCAAAAGTATTTTCTGTGTTTTGACTTTTGACTGAAATAAAAATATATTAATTTGAATTATTTATGTGCTTCACAAAATCAAAAGCCACAGAAATATGTAAAGCGGAAATAAAGTTTTGTATTATTTATTTTATTTTTTTACACAGCATTGTATACAGACGCCAGGTACTAATGTTTATACAAAAACCCATGCTACAAGCACCACCATTATTAGAGGCCCCCTTTGGGGCCCCCTTACTAAACTTCCTAGAAGCGCCCCTGCTTTCTCACACACCAGCAGCGTAAACCTGTTAAACAGCTACCAATATTTCCAGAGTGTGTGTCGGAAGGGGGAGTGGTCCCGAGGGCGTAGTGTAGGCGTGGGCTTGCTGACAGTTTCTGAGAGTGAAAAACCGGGGAGGACCGTCTGAAGCTGAGCAGACAGAGCGGACGCGCTCCGGTGAAGTTCTGTCCAGATCGGAGTTTTCTCTCTCTTTGCGCGCTGGAGGTTCAGCGGAACGGAGCTGGATCGCGAAACCTCGGTTCTGCCAGCAGAGAGACTCAAACTGAAGGAAATGAGATCTTTGTCGAGGGGAGGATTGTAGTCTGAAAGGTAAAGGAGGATTTGTTGATCGGTGCGTTAAGACGTGATGTGGAAGATAAAGCGTGCCTCCTTTATTGTTGTAGTAAAAATGTGATTTCTTTTCTTCTTGCTGCGTGATATATTTACACCAACCTGCTTCTGTTATTGACCTCTTAATTTCCGTGTTGTTGATGTATTATCAGCATTCTTTATTTTATCTGTAGGGACTCTATAACATTAATAGACACTTGGATAAAATGGGATTTAGTATCCTTTCGTAGTTAAGGTAGACTGCAGTTGTAAAGACCAGAGAATCCTTGTTAAACATTCCTCATTACGGAGTTAAAGTCTACTCACTTCCTTGAACATGTGGACTTTGAGGCTATAAGGGTTTTCTATGCATGTCCACCTGCTGTGCTCTAAATCCAGCTGTTTCCTTCCAGTTGCTGCTGCAGGAGGAGAACAACAACCTTTCCTTCACTCAGACCTTTGTCTTCAGGCTGCTGCTCTTTCAATGTGGCATACAGTTTTGCTCCATTCGCCAGGCTGAAATCTTCCAGGGTCAGGACCTCTGTCATGGCAGCCCTGCTCCTCGGGCTGCTGCTGTTCGCCATGCAGTCCCCTCCGCTCCCGTCCAGGCCCCTGGCGGACGGGGGGTCATCTTCGCCCCCCACCTCCTCGCCGGCCGCCGACAATGGCACCATCGGCCACCCCAACGGGACCCTGCAGCAGCTTCCTCAGATCATAATCATCGGCGTGAGGAAGGGGGGCACGAGGGCTCTGATCGAGATGCTCAGTTTGCACAGCGCCGTGGTGGCGGCTCAGAATGAAGTTCACTTTTTCGACTGGGAGAGTCACTATCAAAAAGGCTTGCCCTGGTACCTCAGTCAGATGCCTTACGCCTTCCCCGAACAGCTGACGGTGGAAAAGACGCCGGCCTACTTCACTTCTGCCAAGGTCCCCAAACGCATCTATCAGATGAACCCCAACATCAAGCTGCTGCTCATCCTCAGAGACCCCACGGAGCGGGTGCTCTCGGACTACACCCAGGTCTTCTACAACCGCCTCCAGAAGCACAAGCGCTACCAGCCCATCGAATCAGTGCTGGTGAAGGACGGAGAGATCAACCTGGGGTACAAGGCTCTGAATCGCAGTCTGTACTATGTTCACATGCAGAACTGGCTGCGGTACTTCCCCCTGGAGAGCATCCACGTCGTGGACGGGGACAGGCTAATCAAGGACCCCTTACCCGAGATGAAAAAAGTGGAAAGATTCCTAAAGCTGGAGCCGCAGATAAACGCTTCAAATTTTTACTTCAACAAAACAAAAGGATTCTACTGTTTGAGGGATCACGGGCGAGAGCGGTGTTTGCACGACTCGAAGGGCAGAGCGCACCCTCATGTAGCTCCTGCCATCCTGCAGAAACTCTACCAGTTTTTCCACCAACCTAACAGAAAGTTCTTTGAGCTGGTGGGAAGAACATTTAACTGGAAATGAATGTCTGAGTTTGTGCACAACGAGCTCACCAACAACATAAATGAAGGGACAACAGCTAATGTAAATTCAAACTAAATTTTTATTTTTTTACTAGTATATTTGTTACGGGGGGCAATCTGGGTCAATCCACCCCCTTCGCCTGCTCATACTTTAACTTTGTGCCCAGATGTTGCCATTCGGTTTGTTCCGTTTTGAACCTGTAAACACACCAGTTCATACAGATGTGCTTTATCTTTTGTTGTAGTTAGACAATTTCATTAATAATGGAGGTAAGGCAATTCATTTACCTGTATATTATTATCCATTAACTTAGAATCATCTCCACTGGTTGTGGCTATAAACTCCTGTAAAACACGACAAGCCCAATGGAACCAAAATAACTTTGAGTAGTGACCTGCTAGTGAAAATTTCTTAGCAGCAAACTATGATTGGAATATAAAAGTGGGCATAAATGGATGTTGGCTCAGCATGAAGCGTCCTGCAGTCGGCTCTGTTTTGTTCCCCCTAAACATTAGGTATGAAATGGCCAACAGTGAGGTGAAAATCAGGGCAGAGTGCTGGTTTTCTTTTCCAAACACCCATCTCATTGACACCCTGTGCTGTGAGGAATGTGGACCAGCTTCAGCTCGTATCAGCAGACTCGTATTGCACGGTGCCAGTAATGTTACATAAAGATATGCACTGAGCAGCATTTTATTGCCAGACGTTCTTCTTTAGCATTTATTGAGATAACATTGTTCAGATCTAACTGTATTTAAAGCTCTGAAGGAATTTATTGCTGCTATATTTTTTAAGGGGCACACACTAAGTATTGAACAATAATTTGTTCTTTTTGTGGTCAGTTTCCTTACTTTGTTTGCAAGAGCCAGTCATGTAAACACAGAACCCAGATACTGCTCATCAAAAACCCAACTGTAAATATTTTTCTAAAACTGAGAAGTTAACACTATAATAAAGATGTTATTTTATTTTTTACATGTCTACTGTTTTTTCCTTCTCTCTCTCTCTCTCTCTCTCTCTCTCTCTCTTTTTTTACATATTTTTATGCTGTGCAGTTTATCCGTGCTTGTAGTAGGATGACTCAGGTCATTATTTCTCCACCTGCTGACTTGCTTAACAGCTCTACTTCCCGTGTTTTAGTCGGGCTGTCACGCGTTTAGGAAACTATGCATTAACTTTTATTGTTCAGATAATGAGTTCTCTTGTATTTCCTGTTTGGCCGCCTGCTATCAGAAGAGCTACATTTGGATTTTAGTGCGTGTTTAATAAGCTGTTGTCTGATGCTTCATTAGCTGTTTTCAGAGCAGGTTCTTTACACAACTTAATTATCTGCTATTATAGCATGTGAGAATTAAGAGTGGGGGACAGAGGTGAAGTAAAATTTGAGCACAATCTGAACCAAAAAAAAAAAAATCAAAGGAGAAGTTGTTTATGCCCAAGGGTGCAATCATCTTACTTAGTTTTCAAGAGAGGCAAGGCATTATTTATTCAAATCACATCCGCAGACATTAAGCTCCAAAACCTCAGCCCCAAAAAAGGTTTTGTGATATTTGGATGTGGCCCGGATGCACTCAGAGGGATGCCAGGACTTCAGACAGGACGCTAAGCTTGCTGCTCCTTAAATCCATACTGCAACAAGAATTCCTTTTCTTTTCCATTTGCCCTCAGAGAGTGCAAATTATATCTTCCTGCTCTCTCTGCACTTTGCATGTGTTCACTTTGGAGAGATTATTGAGTAACCCAATCAGAGAGGCTTTGGAGTAAAACTCGTTTTGCTGCGGGCAAGAAGGAAAGAGGCGGAGAAGGTAAACAGAGATCTTGAGGGGCCCGGGTTGATCTTAGATTATCAAGGATCTCTATAATGTGCGTCATCTGGCCTGCATGGGGAAAACAACATAATGAACATTTATTTTCAAGATGGGGTCATTGCTGGTCGCCACATCTGGAGGAATGTACGGGAATCCAGCTGCTTTTGAAAAGTAAAACACAAAGCAGTAGCAATGTCAGTGTCACCTTCCTCTGGGTCAAAGTAAGACTGATGAAATATCCGGATAAATTCATTTTCCCTCCACACTACAGCCTGCAATAACTACCATTTAGGAAGAAGATGAATAAATTGCATACATGCTAAGCTTCAACTGATGATGCTCTTTTTTTGTTCAGGTTGTTCTTTTCTGTAGATGCATTTAAATAAATTAGAATTTCATCAGATGTTGATTTATTGCAGTAATAACTTTTTTTTAAAAGAACTGACACATTCCAGGGGTTTATTTCTTAGTTTTGATGATTATTGATTACACATAATCATTAAAAAAAAATCTAATTTCTTCAAAAAGGTTAAAATTACATAGGAGTTTTATAACAGATTATTAAATAACTGAAATGTTTGTCAATAGTCTTTACAGTATATGCCCTCAATATTTTGCTGAGCCACTTAAATGAAAAAATTGTGGCAAAGAAATATTTAAGCTCAGGTTGCACTTAGATACACTTAGATACAGCACAACTACTTTCTTTTGCAATGATCTATTTTTCCTTAACCTCCTTGTGGAGGATGTCATTGACAATCTGCTGGACATCTGTCAAGCAGTCATCCTCGTGATTGTGTTGGCCACACGATATAATAGTCCTAGTTATATAATTTTTAATTAGTTTAATGTGATATTCAAAAGTTTTGATAAAGCCATAACCTCAGAATTCACAGAAATAATCACATGACAAAGATTGCCACGTGTGAGGAGTTCATATCATGTATTTGGTTCAGTTTTTAAAGTGAACTACTTAAATAAATAGAACGTAAAATATACTCAAAGATATTTGCAAAGTGATCTAAAACTTACTAAATTACTAAAAGTAATTCATTTTTCAAATGTCCCATTTGTTCTGCAAGCATCAGTGTAGCAAATCAGTGGTTCTGCTGAATAAAACCATAGATTACAAGAAAGAGACACCACATAAACTTCAGGGTTGCCTGACATGATTAATTGCAGAGGAAAAAAGAAAAGCAATTTTTTTTTTTACTTGAGTGAAACCATTACTGGCTTATCCTTTCATGGTTGATTTCTGACTCACTTCGGAAGGCTTTGTACAATTTTTAAAGTGGGAAGTTTAAAGGTTGAATTCACAGTTTGGTGAAGATGTTAACAGCTCAAAGACCTGTGAAGTCTGAGCATGAACCCTTAATGTGCTAACAAGGCAGCAGAAAGCAGAAAAGGTCACAAAAAGTCTGCTTTTCTGCTTGTTAACTTTCATTTCAAAAGAGAAAAACTTTTGCGTGTGAAACTGTTTTTGCTTTCCACTGAAATTAATATTGCACAGCAATATATCAGATTCAGTCCAAAGATTTTCATCAGTATATAATTTTCTTTAATTCTCTGACTGATGAATTATCTCATGACTTCTCACATTTCTCCCGGCACCCTCGGAGGCATCACAGAGCTCAGGTTTGCAGGTAAAATTAACAATTTAAAACCCTGGTTTTCAATTCCATGCAAGTAACAAGTGGAGGAGCGTCTGCTTACGGCTTTTGATGCTCATCTTGAGTGTCACTTTTTACCAGGGAGAAGGTCTGGAATATTATTCCTATTGTTGGAGTTGTAAGTGTGAATTACAAATCATGGCTTTCTACTTCAAGTCGAAAGCAGGTATTTAAATAAACACACAAAACCTTATTGTTATACTCTCTTGCATTAAGTCAGACTAAACATCTCCTGTTAATGACCATTGTTAAAGTTGGAAGAAAAAGGAAAGGCAAATTAGGCAACACAATCAAAACTGTGAAGTACTTAGGGGGCAACAGAATAATAATAAAAATAATAATCATTTTAGTAATCCAACCTGACCTAAAACACAGTCAAAGAATAGTTTGATTTGCTGTCACTCTTACACTTTAATCATAGTTACGACTGTGACAAACTCACACAGTTCAAGACTTTGTTCATTTTCAACAAACAACTTTACAATTTGTCTGTCTGATGACGTTAATTTAAAATATTCAGATCATATGTTACTCAGTATCAAATACTTTTTTTTCCCTCGAGTAATAATTTTGATGTTTGCTTTTTAATTTTATTTGGATAAAATGATGTTATAGTTCTACTCTTACATGAGAATAATTTTGGGCTACTCCTTACTGACCTTTTATTGTTGGTATTAAAGTTTTAAAGTTATAATGGGACGTAGCTCTATTTTTCTTTTGGGGAGACAGTTCTATGCTTACACGGTTTCTTACTTTTTTAAAGAAAATTGTAAGCTTAAAACAAACCAAGAGCCTTCAAGGTTACCATGGAGATCTAATAGAAATTTAAAGCTTTCTACCTGAATGTTTAAGTCAATTTCCCTAAACTGTTGCAGTAAGTTAAAGCAACATCGTCTCTTCAAAGTAATCATTTGATCCCTTGCATAAAACATTAATTATAGGGCCGCTATGTAAATATATTCTAAAGCCTGCTTTATAAACACCTGCAGAGTCTCTCTGATGTTGAAATAAGTTCCCTGTCGATGCTGCTGTCTCCCTTTCCCTGCTCTGATTATACACTATCAACGTAAGAGAGGCATCTATTAAGAGTTCATGAACGCCCCATTAGTCTAGTCAGCTGTGCAGCCCTCTAAAGTTTTACAGTCACAGATTTCCCCCCACATCACCTAATTAATCTCAGCCACATAATTAATTTGTCTCCTCACACGCATGCACTAAGAGCAGTAAACTCAAGCAACAACCAGGATTAATGGCTTTGCCCTCCTCCCGGCACCTCCCTCTCCTCCGGTACCTCTGCTGTAACGTAATTTGCCGTAGAAGTTTCTGGACTCGTTTGGAGCCAGTCGGCCTCCACCTCCTCCTCTTCCCTTCACCGGCTGCCAGCCCACACTCGTTCCTGAAGAGGCCCGTTTTCCTCCAAACCACAATCAGCCATTCTGGACTTTTTCAAAGGCTGATGTGATCCGATGGAGCACAGCCTCCTTGTGCAGTCTCCTGGGCTGCGGCTTTAATTGGAATAGATTGTTAGTCAAAGTCAATGTGTGAAGCACGGTAGAATTAACACATGCACCCATTCTGTTTTTATTTGCCCCAAACTGAAACGGGAACATTCAAACTGTGGCTACTTGTTAGCTTCAGATTGAGCTGGGCGTGCATTAAGTAGCTACATTGCTGGCAGGCAGGGGACTATTTTAGTAGTCGTCACAGCTCTGATTGTGTTTCTAAAGGAATTGTTCAGCATGCTCTTTTAAAGTCATTTATCAAGTATCATGGATATTCAGCTTGCTTACAAATTGATGTCTTTGCTTGTTGAAAAAAGACATTTTCTCTTCATTTCTCAGCTTGTACACATTGCGGATCATTTTTGCTTTGTAATAATCTACTGAAAAAGATCAGCAGCACTGATTTAACATACAGTACCTTACAAAAATATCACACCCCTTAAACTTTTTTTTAATATATTTTAATGAGCTGCAAACGAAAACAAAGAACAGCGAGGCTTGGACAATAGAAAATACTTGACACCCATTTAAAACTCTTCTAATTTCTTATTTTAATAGTTCACAGACAAAATTTAACATAATATACGTTATTATGGACGGCAAAATCATCTTAGCATTCCCATCGTAAATAATGTCCCCAGTCTTACTTATTTTCAGTCTTTGGGGTTACAGCAAATCAGCAAGTGCAGAGGTGTTTCAGCTTCCCAAGCTGCATTTTCAAGTGAATATTCTGAATATATTCTGCAAAAAAAATTCCATAAATAGGTGAGTTTTCTGCAGAGAATTTGGAGTTATAATCCACAGAAAAATCTGTGGATTCACTGAAGGACATAGCTATGAATTTGAAGGATAGTGATGTATTATTTTAAAAATTTATATATATATATATATATATATATATATATATATATATATATATATATATATATATATATATATATATATATATATATATAAATCAAAAAGCTGCAAAGCTGATTTAGATTTTTAGATCAAAATCTGTTCATGTTTTACAATGGCCCATTTTTCTGTGGTACTGTATATGTATAGTCACACTAATTGGCTGTCTTTTTATTTTGGTTCATAAAAAGAGCACAAAAATGCTGTGTTTCAGTCCCAGCTACCACGATCAGAAGATATGAAGTCACAGTTAAAGAAACTTATGTTCCTGCAGAAAAAACTGCATATTTTAAAATGCTTAGAGGAATTTCAGAAATGTTAAGTCAACCCCTTCAGAAAGCTTGCACCTTCAGATGATAAAAATCAGAAGTAACTCATTCTTGGATCAAATATTCTCTCTCGAGTGTAACACTACAACATTAAAGTCACAGGAGACCAAATATGTGAATAGTCTGTGTTTAGATGTAGAAATGCAATAAAAGAAGTTTCTCATTGTTTGCTTTTCTTTGGTAAGAAGAGTTTTGCAAGAAGCCTTTTGTTCAAAGATGTGCATTCCAGCTGGAAGTAATTCTGTTTCTTTTTGAACGGAGTAACCTTGAAGTCAAGACACAACAGAGGAAAGAAAGTGGGCTTAGAAAATATGCTCAGCTTTGATTAAATCACCACGCAGAGATCAGCACATCGAACAATCATTGACAAAGTTACTGTACAACAGCTTCTGTTGATTTCATCCATCATCAAAACACTAAATGAAAGACAGACACTTTTTTAAAGATAATTTTCTTGACTTTATTGCTCCTGAAAACCCTTTCAAGCAAGTCTTTAAGTTGATTCAGATCGAGGTAAAAAATTCACAACTACAGGGATTATTAGGAAAACAAAGCACAGTGGCTGCTTCGCCTCAAGGACTGTGATTCTGAAGTTTTCATGTTTGCCAGTAGAACTGCAGACAGACATAAAGGCATTCTGATGCATGTTCAGCATTTTGTTGGAACTGCAGAATCCTTTGAAATACCAGGTGGCAGTGGAAGGAAGAGCATCACTGCACCTGAATGCTGTTAAAATGTTTGCCGAAGCAGGATTTATGACAGCCGTGTTTTTTTTTTTGTTTTGTTTTTTACCGAGGCTTTGAAAATGTCCGTCTTCGAAAGAAAAGTATATATACTTCAGGATGTGCAGCCTCACTCTGTGATGCCATAAAGACTGCAGACTATCACAAATATACAGAAAATCCTCATAACGACCATAACAAAATAAAACTCAGAGGAAATCATCCTGCAAACGGTGGCTCCAGAGCCAGTGTGGCACTTTGGTCCCTCCACTCTGGATCTTCTCTTTTGATTATAGACGCAATAAGAAACGATCATTTTAGGAGTTGTTTTCTGTAAGTTTATTGTACTGTAAATTCCACATTCTGAAAATAGAAGTACATTTTATTTCAATGTTTTTAGGTTTCATGATAAAACATTTTGCAGAGAACATATTTAAAAATGTTTTTTGTGGCTCCAGGCGAGTTTTATTTCTACAAATGTCTCCCTCAATGGAAAAGGTTGCTTACCCTTGCTCTAATTTGTCAATGAATGTTTTTTTAGCCTTAATTATGAGAGTTTTTTTTTTGTGTCGTATAGCTCAATTCAATTTGATGCGACAAAGTTTAAAACTCCAAAACACACAAAAAAAAATTAACCAGGAGTCAAGAGTCACTAGAAAGCAAATATTTTAAAGTAATTGTCAAAATTGTCAATATTTCCAATAAGAAAGCACCACAAATTGTACAAGGAAACCTTGCTTCTTGATTACAAATCTTTTGCCATTTGTATGGTGCTGCATTTGTCAGTAAAATTTGTAGGTTGTGCAAATTTTACTTGCAAATTTACTTGCACCATGCCGCTCAGTACATCTCTAAAGGTTTGCTTAGATTTTGATTTTGATTCACTGACACTCTGTTGGTTAAAGTTGTACACACTTACAGCTTAAAAAACATAAAACATCCCTTTACATGAGGTCGAAGTTCCCATGTGCACAGCCAGCAGAGAACAGCTTTAATTGGCTGCTTTTTCACATCAATCATAGAACTCCTAAAAGTTAACGACTGCATTTGTTTCAGTGCTGAAACTGCCGTGACTGAATCAGCATGCATGGACATGAGATGAACAGTTCCACATTGTCATCAGTGGTTTCACTGATCAAGCTATTCTCATTCCTTTTCTGAAAGTATGCATAAAGTATTTCCATTTTTTCTGTTTTTCTATGCTCTAATGCCAACCACCAGGAAAACCCCTGCTGTTTCCACAGAAACTTTGCACATTCTTCAGAAACGTCCTGATCTGGTCTACCTCAGTGGTGGTTCTGCAGTACTTCTCTGGAACATCTTCAGCTTATTTAGAAAGTTTCTCCTCAGAGAGCTGCCCTTCTGACTTGAGATTGCTTGGAGATCAGCAGTAACTCCTGAAATAACAACCGCAAACATTCATATCTGTGTCTGAGGCTCATTCTAAACTACAGCAGGATGCAGCTGTCAGGTAGCTTCTGGTTTTACTACAGGTTAATGATAGAAGCTGCACTGATTGGACTATCTAACAACACAAACTTAGAAGAAGCCGTCACTACTTGTAAATCATTGTAGCATTTTGTATGTATATATGGTAACAAACATGATACAAATGATTCAAAAGCACAGCAAGAACGTCTTGGATTGGTTGTATTTGATATGGTGATATTGCTTTTTAGTAATATCCTACTTTCTAGCAATATTTTAGTTTGCTTATCAGGATGTAATTTGCAAAATTAAAGACTTTGGGTTGCACTGAACCACTATATTTTTGCTGGTTAGACATCAGTTGGATGATTCTTCACTGATCAGTTCATTTAAGACAATGTGTGATTAATGAAACCTTTATTGTATTTGTGAAATCCCCCCAAAAACAAAACAACATCTTAAAAAAGTATCTTGACACAATTTATAGGAGTGGATTATTCTACAGTTCTTGCGCGTGCTTTTCTATCGCTACTGATAAAGGTATCATCTGCTTCAGACTCTCCTTTGGCACTAGAATAAAGAGAAGTTTCTCTGCTTTTAAGAAATCTGGACAGCAGATGTTTATCTATAGCTCAAAATCTAAAATGCCTGAACTGGTTACGTGTGAACCTGACAGGCCTACATTGAATAGAGATTTTCAAAGCATTTTTGGCCATTAAAACCATCTTAGACTCAGACAAAAATGCATTATATGAACTCGACTAACCTGGACTGAGTTATTCTATTGTGATCATAGATTCTTTCTTATACAGTTCCTAAGATGAAATCCTGACTGTTTTCAAAAACAAATCAATTCAAACCTTAGTTTTACCAAATAATGCAAGATTCTTGTCTCTTTCTTGTAAGCCAAATATCATGTATCATCTCATCTTGTCAAGTTGATGTGTTTAATGCACCCGTACTGTACTAGAGGAAAAACCCTCAGTATGTCCAGTGGAAAAATCAATACTTTTATCTCGTCTAAATAAAATATAGTGAATTATGACATATTTTTACTGCCCTCCAGTCCTCTCTGTACAAACAACATAATTCTTCCAATAGATTGCAACATTATAGTCAATAAATTGAATCACTTGAATTAAATAAAGCCCCATATGACTCAAAGTTCTGCTCATGTCTCATCAATTTTCATCTCGGCTTATTAAATCAACGCACATTCCATTTTTGAGCTTGACATCGCAACAAATAACTTTTTGCCTTCCGTCAGAAAAAAATGTGGTTTCCCCTTTGAGTGAGCTTCCTCCTCAATCCTGTTTAGCCGCTCAGAGCTAATGGAACGTAAATGCACACGTCATTAGGAGAAAGAATGAGGGAGGGACGGAGGGCTTGAGTTCAGCTGCATGATGTATGTTCACATTTTCGCATCCCTCCTTCATCTCGGGCAGGTTCTGCATGTCCTGCTGCTGTGCGAGCCAGTCATAGCTGTGTGCCGTTATCACTCATTTCATGGCACGGTGTCTTCTGGCAGGGGAATAAGCCTCCATGGCCAATGATAACTCCCACAGCCAACAAACACCTCTGCATGGGTGAAGCATGACTGGGTCCACAGATAGTTCTCACTCCCTCTGTGTGTGCATGTGCATCTCTGTGCGCAACTGTGCATGACCTGCACGGTTTGTTCGTGTTTTTCCCCGTACGTGTGAACTGGAAAAACCAGGCGGTTTCCATGGGAGTGCATGAACGTGTGGGATGAAGTCTGTGTGTTTCCATGCAAAGAAAGCAGTGAACCATGTCGAATTTGATACTCAAGCAGGATTTCCAAACCTCTGAGCTTTAGATGCTCCCCAAAGAACGAAATTCAAATGGCTCTAAATGGGTTCTGTGACTGAGAATTGTGTCATTTGCACTTTATGTCACAGCTGAGCTTATTTGGATGCACCTGAAGGTAAACACAGATCTTTGTGAGCAGACACACAGCCGTACTGTTAGGTTTTCAGGCATGCAACAATTGGACGGCAAATGGTTTGTATAAGAACCAAATTCTATGAAAGATCATTCATGTATCATGTTACAGCGTCAGTGAATGTTCTTTGTGTGTGCTGATTCAAACAGTAAGATAGCTGCACATTGAAACCAGGTGTTGGCTTGCTTCCTGAAGGGCCTTCGTACAGAAAAACATGACTGTTCCAGTCCACTGGAAAAAAAAAAATCACATTTTCCTCATACTTTATTAAATTATGGTAGGGTCTATGGGCTGATAAGGTGTGGGTTGTTGCAGATCTCCACAACATTTTGTCTTAATTCAATGCATTAATTCAAATAAACATATAAAACAATCAGAATAATTATTTATTAGATCCTGAAAACACTTATATTAGGTCGGGAGAGAAAAGCAACCACTATAACTTGAAAATAATCAAAGATTTAATAACACAACCTTGAAGTATTGTAACAATCAAACAGCAGAACACCTGCATAATCAAGAAACTAATCTGACAGACTAAAACTCTGTCCGATTTTTCTTTGTCTTTTCCACAATTGCACTTCAGCTCAGTAGCTATGCAAAAGCACTGGCCAAGAACATAGACATGCAAATCTTTCTCCCTGACTGTCATTGTTTCCATCTGTTTGTGATATTCTAGTCTGGTCCCAAATATTAGTTCCAGGTTCTGATCAAGGCATTTTTTAAATGATCTGCATTGTGTACCCTGACTAAAATCAACTCTTGGCACCTTTTTTGGGTTTACTGTGTGTCACTTTATGTCTGTTGCATCCCAGATGAGTCGTGTAGTTACAACTTGCACTGCCAATTTTCATTTGCATAACTTGCAAAACTGTGTTAAAGGCCATGGAAATGATCTTGTTGTCTGGGTATTGCCTATAAAGCCAGGTGTGCTTAACCATTTATAATGGTGGTTACATTTTGAAAATCAGAGATTGCTTTGGCTGCTGCAGTTCTCTGTCTCACTCGTGTGACCTGTTGGGCAAATTTTTTTGAGACTACAAATCAGTTTTTTTCTTTTCTAAATTTTGCTCATAAACAAACATTTAACTGCAACCACAGTGAAATATGTTATCAGTGAGTCTACGTTGTCTGTTTTTTCGTCTTTATGTCCTCATCCTAAGCACTTAGAGGCACAGATAGCAGGGAAAAAAATATTAGTTGCATCTGAATGCAACTAGAAGTTTTACAGTAAGTGGCAGTAAAAGGATAACGCATCTGTGGAGTTGACTAAAAATCCATAGTGCAGAACATCTGAAACCAAGATATGGCCAAGTAGAAATTTAGTTGAGAACGAGATTTTGAAAGTGTGGCCCACATCCACGAGTTCTGGATAGTATGAGTGAGTCATTTAATTTGGGACATAATAACCAAACTATGACTCCTAAAATGTAGTCGGTTGCTTTAATGCACCATGAAGCTGCAGAGTCTTTAAGCGTATGCATGGCGTTGATTATAATAACCACTAAAAACCCACTGGTTTAGGGATGCTGTTGATTAAAAGCAACTGGAACACTGATTAATGTGTTTCATGTACAGTTGATGATGATTTTAAAGATGGCATTTTAAAAAATGTAATGCTTGTTGTTAGTTTTATAATTGAATATTGGGTCCAACTTCCATGTCGGCTGAAATGTGCTGAGCAAAAAAAGCTTGTCTTGATAGAGACTCAGTGTTGGCAAATACCTATTTTTAAAAGAGTCAAACTGGTTTTGGAGACAGAACATTCTGACTAGAACCTCACTAATCTGTGCCATACATATCTGAACAAATCTACAGAGAGTGAAAATCAATATGCACACTTAAATGTAAACCTCACAGTATAGTCTCTAGAGGACAGGCTGGCTTATGCAAATGTTTCATTAGGAAACTAAACTAGGGCAGGTTTTTGTATGCTCACATTCAGCTCTTCTGGTCCGTGTTTGGAAACTTTTATGTCTGCAACGCATGTTTTATAAAAATTAAGAAACACATTGAGATGCAATAAAAACAAGGAATTGATGATGAACTAAAGCAAGTGCTACAAAAGCATTTCATTGTAATCCCTGGGAGATAGACAATCGCAGGAATGCAAATATGACGACAAATCAACTGATAAAGACCTGAAAAGTAAGAGCAACCAAAAGCGTGTTGGAGCAGCAACACAGAAAAATCAAGGAATATAAATTGACAGAAAAAAATGTAACAGAAGAAAGCTTCAGCTACTGCCAATGAATGCCTCCTCTAAGTTTCTGTCCACAAGTCAAGTCTATGTTTATTTGACATATATTCATTGGCTTGACCTATAATTAAAAATACTTTATATTTCTTCAGCTTATTGTTGGCTAAAGCCTTTCATTGAACTCTTAGAAATTGTCTCAGAGTTTCTGAGATTAGAGGGAGGCAGCTTAGTGCATTAAAGATGATTTATGCTAAGTTGATTTGATTTGACATTTGGCACACTTCGGAAAATTCACTCCATAATCCTATACTAACACTTCCCACAGTACAAAAAAAAAAATCTCAATTTTCATTCAAGCCACACTTCTTCCCATCCTCTATTTACACGTTCTGTTTTTTTTCTTTCTTTTTTCACAGGCGTTTCACCGAGATATCTCCTACTCCCCAATGTCAGCACATGAAAATAGAAAACAGGTGGTAAGTGTGCTTGTTGGATAATGGGTAAAATTACATTCAGTGTGTGCATCCAGGGAGAGAAGTTTCACTCCGCCTCACGCCAAGTTCAGCAAATAAAGAGAGGAAAATCAATTGGCTGCTCCATGATTGACCAAATCCCTTCACCTGCAAGTCTTGAAATCCAATGACCTGCATGCCTGATGCATTGCCTCTCACCTGGAGAATAATAATACAACTTTAATTGATACACAGCCACTTAAAGTCTGCTCCCTGTGTTTTACAGTGTATGCTTTTGTAGTGTGTGTGTTTTGTTGCCACTATATTGTTACATGAGTGTATTCTACTTTTAAAAAGGTTTTTGAAATGACTCTGGACATTTCACTCCTTCACCTTTTTTTCCTGAACTAATTATGTTACAATTGATTTACATTTAGTTATGATTCTAAATAAATTCTATTTGTAATCCAAGGAAATCTCCTTTGCTTCTTTTTTTTTGTAGTGGAGTGGACATTTCTCCCTGCAAAGTTAAGGATTTTATCCTGCAGATCAATTTGAGCTTGATTAGTTTATGAACCTTAATATAGTTTGACTCACCCTGACGTCTCTGAACTTGCTACGTTTCTGACCTGTCTTTTATGCAAACCTAATTTGTACAGATTGCAAATACTGTCAGTGTCCTGTTCCCCAGAAGATCACAATTTGTAAATAAGTGTCTGATTTCTACAGGGGGGAGTGTTGCATGCTCAGTCATGGATTGCAATGATGTTTGCTACGCTAAAGGAAACAGGCTGATAACAACTGGGGGATGGAGCTATCTCATGTTCCCACTTGCACACTGCAAATTTGTTGAAACGAGCCTCCTATCAAGATAGCAACTCACGTCCGTACACTGCAGTGCAAACCTGTTCTTATAGGTCTATATATATGACAAAGCATCTTGTATGAGCATCCTGCCTTTAACCTTTATCAGATGATGGAAACCTAGATATTAAAGTAGGTATGGATCAATCACCACACCACATTCTTATAGGTTTTGATGCAGTTTTTTTTTTTTTTTTGGGGGGGGGGTATTTTTAAATTTTTCTCTAAAGCGCCATTTTAATATTTAGTCAAAGAAGCACAGATTTGTATTAAAGTTCAGACATCTGCTTTTATCACACCACTTCCAGCTGCTGTTTTTCCTTTTAATTTTCTGCTCAAGAGATTTCTATCTGCATTCACGTGAAACCCTGACATCGTGTTAGCTGCACTTATTATAAGTCAGAGATGTTGACCTAGCATGGTGTCCTTGTGAAACCCACAAATCAAGCAGAAGGGATTTAATCAGATATCTTCACTCGCTGACCTTGGTCACAGAACATGAAGGCTGCACATCAGCGGCGTGAATATAAAATGTCTCCAAGAGCAAGAGAATCACATGCATCATCTGTGCAGAACCTTCCACATCACAGAATCTCCCCATCTCCATGTCGTTCCCACTGGAGTCAGAAAGAGAATATTTTAAACGCAGCTCTCCGTCCTCGCAGATGAGACGCACCAGCCAAGCATTCTTCAGAGCCTCACACAGCCCTCTCACAAACGTCTGTCAGCATGTTCGGCAGTCACAACGCCTCTCGATTCCTCAATGAGAAGAAGTTCGAGCATTAAAAGTCCCCCAGAGAGAGGCGGACAGGGGGGAAGGAGCACATTGATCTGGTTGTGTAACACGTTGCAGTTTGTCATAGGTCAATGAAATTCCATCAGCTTTTCCCCCCTTTGGTCAATATCCATCTGAAGAGTCTCCACAGACATTGTCTTCTTTTTAGTCCTGATCCTCAGGAGTTTATTCCTGTCCTGCTGCTTTTAGCAAGCAGAGAACAATTTAGAAGCAAAAATTTTCTGAAATTGAGATTAAATAGCTGAAAAGGTTAGATGTTTCTCAAAGTGTCCTCAAACATGCAAAATCTTTTAATTCTTTGTCGTTCCAAAAATATTGTTTCATTAAAAGAAATAATAATTAACAGGATCACGTCTGAGATTCATAAACAACACAAATGTTTTATACCTCTTGAACTTTTTAAGTTTAAGTTTTGAACTGTAGTTCAATCAGATTTTAAGTAACAAACTCAAACAAATGGAAAACTTCGAAATCAAAGGGAAATTGTGTTGCGTTTTCAAAGTGAATTACAAATAAAATGTGAAAAGTGCAATTTTTTTTTCCCACCTTTATTCTGACATCATAAATCAGCATCATCCCAAGATTTAGAGCATTTGTCCAAGCAGACAACGATTATTAGTTCAAAGGCCAAAGATGACCCTGGAGGAGCTGCAGAGATCCACAGTTCAGGTGTGAATGTCTGTGGACAAAATTATTAGTTTGTTCATTAGAGATGTGGCATTTCTGGAAAAAGAAAAAGGCATTGCTAAAAGAGTAGAAAGACAAATATCATTGTGTTTTATCCAAATTTAATGCGATGAGCCGACACAAACATAACAAAACCTGAAACTTGAAGCTCTATGTCAAAACTGCATCCCTACCAGGGTTATGCTGTCCACATAGCCTGACAGTCTACAGTCAAATGTAGGGTTTGGATCAAAGAATTAAATACAATTTTAATGTTTCCCATTCAAGCAATGAAGAACTTAATTTGACTTGAAATTCAAATAAAATTCCCCGTACTTCAGTTACTTCCCAAAAGTGGCATAATTAGTGAATATATCTTAATCTAACACTCTGCTTGCTCTTGCAAACCATCTATTAATATCATTGAGTAAAACGCTGAATTTATTTCCACTCAGCAGGATCCAGTTAAACCCCCAGACTCCATTTTGGATGCAGCTCTCATAGTTCAACTCACAGTCAATGAAACTGCTTAGCATATTACCTTGGCAACTGCCTGTTTTATCATCAGGCCACTGTTGAAAATTTCCTTAATGGTAGTCGCATTTTAACCCAGACATTTGGTATGGAAATGTGACTCCTCCCTGCTTTGACAAAATGAGGCTCTCAGCAGAAAGGAGTTTGTTTCAAACAAACAAAAAAACACGACCTGTATTAACATATCAAGGAGAAGAAAGAAATTCGGAGAAAATGGTAGTTATTCTAAACATCTTCCCTGTGGATACCTGACAGCAGATGTCTGGCTCCATAAGAAGATATTTCAATCGTGCAAATTTTAAACAGAATTGCATTGGTTTGTTCTCCTTTTTCAGATGCATGAAATCCCTGCTTTATGTCGTTATGGCACAAACAGCTGATGTTTGTCCACACAGGAGCGCCTGTCAGGGAAAGCCTCGTCCTGCAGACGCAGCTTAGAGCTCCCTGCCATGTGGCTGTGTGCGAACATGTTTACACTCCTTCTCTTTAGCTTTTTATTAAACCTATAACGTGCAGAAACAGACGTCTGAGAAATCTGTCTCGGTATGATATTTACATTAATGCTGTCAAAGGAGGTCAGTGTAGCCTGTGCAGCTTCTTTTTTTTTTTTTTTTTTCCTTTTTTCTTTTTAATCTGAGAAGCAGTTGACAAGTAGCAGAGTGCTGCTGCTGCTGGTGTGTGATAGCAGTGTGAGGGGGCTCTGGGTGGGGGGGCAGAGGGGGTGCATTAGCTGCTGTCTGGCGTCTGAGAGGGTGAGGAGGAGTGGGAGAAAGGCTTAATGTCTGTCTACTTCTATTTCCCTCTTAATTTCACACACTGTTGAGTCAGCCTATTGACTGACTGCTTATGGTGATGCTGGCGGTCCACCAACACTGCAGAGGAGGCGGTGCATGTAACTCTTCCTCGCTGCTCCATTTCACCAGGCAGGACCACCACTTATTTAATAAAGCTGGTACGAGGCCCATTCTCACCAGCCACGCACGCGCTCGAGTGTAATCTGCCTCCTACACGGGGGAGAGTGTGTTAGATGCACTTATCAGGTTGAGCTCTGGGCATCCCTGCAAGACCATTTGCTCGCTACATCTCCGCATGAGTCAAGAGGAATGAGCCTGCTTGCACTCTGAGGGCTCTTAGCACGTCCGTGTCCCGCGTGTGTCAGGCCACAAATCAATACTTCTTCTCTGTTTTTGTTCCCCCCTTAAGATGTAAAACTTTTCGGTTTTCATAAATCTCCTGAAGAGAGAACTGTGTTCTGTTCCTCTGAACACAGTAGACCAAAGACATGAGGGAAACAGCTGGTAGCATGGATAACATTTTATAGTTTACAAATTATTTTTATTTTTTAAATGCCATAATAATTAGAGAGAGCATTTCATTCAAGAGAATTAGATACACTAAACAGATGAAGCGAGTGGCTTTATTTGTGAAATATGACCCACTCAGTGTGGAAGAAGCAGAAAGAAAACCCCAAAATCAACATAACCAGATAACAGCCAAACACGAACAGCTTTGAAAGCATGTTCAACCAGAATTTTAACATGTTTTATTTAATTTTAAGTGACCAACAAACACAAGGTTATGTAGAAACATTGAAACTAAAAATCTTTTTTGGGGGGTAACAGTTAAAACAGATAAAAATCTGAAAAATGTGTGACTTTGTATAAGACCACCTTTCACTGCAGTTAAATCCTCAAGCCTTTTTGAGGTTTGTCTCTGCCAGCTTTACACATTTACAGACTAAAACCGTTTGTCATTCTTCACAAAACAGCTCAAACATAATCAGATGGGGAGTGCCTGTCAACTTTAATTTTCATATTTTGCCACAAATTCTTAATCAGCTTGGACTAGGCCAGTCATTCTATTGTAGCTGTGGCTGTATATTTAGGGCACTTGTCTTGCTGGAAGGTAAACCTCAACTCCGGTCTCCAGACTTTTGCCACTAGGTTTCTTCTAGGGTGCAAAATGTAAAGAATCACTAAAGGAGTCTGAAGACTATTGCTCTGCTCTGTATTTAAGAAATTACATTATCACCAAGAACTAAAACACCATTTCTTTAAAACGGTATGGACCTGAATATTTGGTTTTCGTTTGTCTTTTCAAATCAAGCTCCAATTACAGAGCGAAACATCTTACGCTGATTCAGTGCAAAGAAATCAAACACAGTTCATCAGGTCTATCCTTAACTGAACCGCAGTGTCTGTTGAAATTGGCTGTTTGGTTCAGGTCACAGGAACAAATGTAGGGTAAATCACCAAATTGTAATCTGGCTGCTTGTCACTTTACTGTGTGACTAAAGGCCCTTATCGGCATCAGCAGTGCAGCAGCTATTTTGTTTGCAAGGTGTAAATAACGCTACATTGGTCATGAAGCGAGATAAGGTGTTTTATGAAATGCGGGCATTAACAGATTCTGACAGGTAGCTGATATTCAGCAGAGCTGGTTCAGAAGGGAAAACATCGGAAATGAGATGCAGGAATACGTGCAGAAACTGTGCGATATCAGGAGAGAAATAGGACTCCACATTGTTCCCAAATGATGCTGAGGGTGTCATTGTGTTTGCTTCTTGTGTGTACACTCGAACTGCATTTTATTTATACGCCATGGCTTATTGCTTTTTTTTTGAAGGGATAATATGTGTAATTTACCCGACTATAATCAGAAGAGAACTGGAGGACGAGGAGGAGGAAAAGAAAAATAGATTAGGCTTCATGTGTTTGGAGGTATGGTTCCCTGGCAACAGATTGTGTGCTTGTCAACTCCCCTTTCTTCATAATAAACTCCTGGTGTTGCTCTCCCTGTGAGGGACGCTTCCAGCAAAAAGGCTTCTTAACAGAAGAGAAAACCACGTCTGGCCTCGTGATTTGTTATTCAGTGAACCGCATCTCTGGAGAAATGGATTTACTGGCGTGCCCTCTGTAGAGGAGTGAAGGTCAGCCCATACCATGGAGATGCCATTTGCAGCGCAGTGCAATTGTTAATACGCAGCTCTGAGAAAAGCAGGCAGGGGAAAAAGAAAGAGAAAAAAAACATTCATAGCCATTTGGAATTCTGGAGAAGGAAAAGGATGAAGGGAGGAGGGATTAGCGCAGGGAGAGCTGGGCTTCTGGATGCTTTTCTTTCCACAGTTTCCTTCCCTCATCGCCACAAGACTCTGCTGTTTGAGAAACAAATACTACTACTCCACCAGCTGCAGCTCTCCTCACCTCAGTGTGCAGTCGCATCATGTCGCTACAGGAAAACTTCACCTTTGACCCAAAGAATGTGTGCGGTTTAGAGGCCAGAGAGCTTACAAAATCTGCATAGTGGTACAAAATCTCAGGCTGCAAATTTACTTGCATGGGTACAAGCTGTAACCAGTGTTGCCATGTGGGTCAGTGTTTCGGAAGACAACACTCACAATGTAATATGAATGAGCTGTGATGCAGAGCTGCACAATACAATCATCATTAAATTTGGACGACGTCCAAATAGCAAGGAGTGACTTGGATCCAATATTTGGTGGGAAAAATGTGTTTCTAACTTCATGCATTTATGCTCTGAGCATCAATGATACATTTGGTCTGTTGGATGGACTCTGACTTCCCTTAAGGCAACATTTGACAGACTCAGTTCAGATTTATTGTCAAGTACGAGTTGCAATTGAACACTAATGCTGTAATGAAATTATTGTACAAAGAACTACTATTCAATAAAATAAAAAAACACAGAAAACTAGCATAATTAAATAAAAATTAAAATAAATGACTATCTTAGCTTGAAACCAATTAATACAGTCATGAGTAACATTGTTATTGACACCTACAGAGCACAAGAATCCTATAACTCACTTTAATCTCGTGAGTTTTTACAACTTGTCTAATTTACAGTTGCAGTTGTCATTTTTTCATGTTGCTTTTTTTACGTGTGTCTTTTAAAACATTTGCATGACTAACATTATTTTGTTTGCTTCCTCATTTGCAAAAATTGAGGAAGCTGATTTGGCATTAGTGAAGCCAAGTAGGAGTTCAATTACAACATCCTTTATTCACCAATAGTGGGCGCTGCAGCTCCTACTACACCTGTATGTCTCCAGACCCATTCAATAAATTAGAATATTAGTGAAAATTTCCTTCCTTCACTTTAGGGACTTTATCACATTATATAGATGAATTAGACACAGATGGAGGTTTGATGATTTTCCACTTATAGTACATAAAAACCATATCTCTTGACATTTAAAATTAGAATATTAGATCAGAATAATAAAAAAAACTATTTGAAAGGAACTATGTATAGGCTTACGGAAAACTATGCTTAATATCTGTTTATAGGATTAAAAGACGTTTTTAATCTGATAAACGACACTCATCGTGATGTACATTCTAATTTATTGAATATTTATATCATATCACTCAACTATTTGAACTATGTTCAAAAATGTAATTGTTTTTGTGATATAATGTACATTATAAGTAAACTAACGTTCTGGGGTAAGTTAAAAACCTCCGGCCAGCAGAGCAATTTTAAACAAAAGTAAATAAAATATGTAAACTCATAAACATAAAAAGGTTTGATTGAAAATCTACACCAAGTTAAACTGTAAATACGAATTTGTTCTTAATAACTCACCTGATTAAAAAAAGTAAAAAAAAATTAAATAAATTAATTACATAATACTGCTGCAATTAATAAAAACAATTAAAGAATGTATTAAAAAACATTTACTTACCCTTCTACGAAGTCAAAACATTACTCACGAGGAGAAAACCGAAGATACATCTGCAAAGCAGAGGAATAGTCACTAACTTTAGTAACCGTTCAGACTTCAGGCTCTTTAATAAGCAGGGGCCACAAACAAAGCTTGGAGCTTTTAGTACAAATATTCTGATGATGTCTACACAGATACAAGGTCTTGTTCTCTGATTGAAAAAACATCTCTGTGCTTTCACTCTCCCCCGTCTGGAGCAGAGGTAAAAAAGCAGCAGTAGCTGAAGTAATGTCCTTGTTGTGCATTAGAAAGCTGCAGAAAAAAACAAAACAAAAAAACATTCCAGACATTCAGTCTGCTCTGTTGCTCTGTCTGACTCTGTAATTTTGCAATGCATTTACATCCTGTGTATGTCATGCATTGGTGTTTGCCTTTGGAGCTACAGAAACTAAATATAATCACTTTATGGAGACTAAGAAAACATTCCTCAAAACGCTAAGATCATGTTTTAAAAGTAGAACTTTACAAAGCAGTTGTACTTATTATATATGGGTTGCCTTAAATTGAACCACTAACCCTTCTGGTTTCCTCAGCTGCACTACAGTCCAAATGACTAAACTTCAAATTCTTTTCAGATCTCTTTTTAGTCTACCAAATGTGACACTGGTATCTGTCCAACTTTATCAGTTTTAATTATTATTATTTTATTTTTTTTTGGGGAGGACTAAATTAATTCCAAGAACTCTCTAAAACGTTGTATTATTCCTTTAAGTAAGTAAACTCCCTTTACTTATATACCAGCAGGAAGGAGAACAAGAGTCCAATGATGTCTCAGTTTGATGTAATAGTTTCACTCCCGGGCTGGAAGCTGCAGTATGTAGGACAGGGATTTGCAAGAAAAATCTCAGTATGAAGTCAGCTTCAAAAACCCTTGTTAAACTTGTCATGTGCATATGAAGCCATTGTTGCCGTGCCAATGTTTTTTGTTGGATTGCCATGCTGTTGCTGCACTTTTTCTTCAGTCCCGAGAGCAAACACTTTGGAAACTCATAAAGTATTAATTTGCAATACGCATTGTGGAATATAATAATTTAGGTTTTAATGGACACACATTTGCAGAAGCACAAGGGAAACGCTATTTCCATATTTTAACAAAGACAATAAACAGCGTGGGTTTTATTAATATTTCTTAAAACTTTCAGCAACTTAAGCACATTTGGGAGCTTCTCGCCCTTCTTCCCCCTCATGGTCCATGGATTCTCGTCAAGTGATTCTCCTCCTTCCAACCATTCCCCTCGAGGAAATGGTGGCTTGAAGTTATATCGAGATCAATCTTTCTGTTTGGCGCCTGTGACAATTTATCCCCAGTGAAAAAAAAAAAAAAAAAAAAGTTGAATTCGCTCTGAGCTGCATGTAACTAAAATAGCTGCGAGACAGATCCTGATCTCGGCAGATTGTTGACATCCTTGTACCTGCTTAACCAGACCCCTACAGAGGCTTGCAACAGGATTCACACACCTTAGACTTTTTCACATTTAGCTGTGTTAAAACAACAAACTTCAACGTGATTCATTTGGATTTCATCCAGTAGACCTACACAAAGTAGTGCATAATTGTGAATTGGAAAGAAAAATATACATTGTTTTAATTTATTTTACAAATGTAGATCAGAAAAATGTGATGCACGTTTGTATTCATCCCCTGTTAAAACAAGGTTAGGCTATAAAATAATATGCTAAACTTTAATAATTTAATATATTTGTTTATCAACCAATTAGAATACAGTCCAACTGCAAACAACCACGACAAAGCCATCCATCTAAAGGAGCCGATACTGACGTAGTTTTTGAAGGAAAAAGGACAACAGTTTGAGTCGCTAAGTGTGCAAAGCAGGAAGAGACATACTCCAAATGCTAGCGGTTCTGCAAAATATTGTCTTAAGGGCTAAATACAAATACATGCCAGACTTTTTCATTCTACATAATATATACATCATTTTCTTCCCACCTCGCATTTATTGACTACTTAGTGTTTGATTCCAATAAAATACATTGAAGTTTGAAGTTTTAACAAGACCAAAAATAGTAGGACAGATCAAGGAATACGAATACATTTGCAAGGTGATGTGTACACTGCACTGCTTATATTATATAAGAAATATTTTAAAGTTTTGAAGAAATGAAGAATAAAATGAATACATTTTATATAGCCTAATCATTAAAAGCAGGCAGCTTTGTAAATCTTATCATTTTCAGCATTGTATGTTAAGCAATTTTGTTTGTTTTTTTCACTTTATGCAACAATGACCTGGGTTGCTGCTGGTGGTGTCATGTTTACTTTGCTACTCAGACTCATCAGTCTTCCTTTCAAATAGGGAATTTCCTTCAAACTGGCCTTGTACATCTTATCTTTTTTGCACCAAGCCCAGATCTGATGGCTTACTTTTCAACAATACAACCCCCCAGACAGGTTTTGAAAGCGTTGTGACCCACTAGACGCAGTCTTTCCCTCCGTACAGACGTCTTACCTCTGCAGGAAACTGAAAGAGGAAAAAGAGCTTGAGATGCTCAGCTATGTTGAACATTCAGAGTCTTTTTGATTTGGAAATTTCTCTTCATCGTCTCCTTTTCAAAATTCAGATTACCGTCCCAATTTTCCCGTCTATTGATCACATTCAGACTTATCACGGGCGTGTTTAGTTACCGGTGCCACGAAGCTAACATTTCCTGCTGTTTCATTATCGGTTAAAGTAAACAACTTTTCTTTGTGTGTGCGGTGCAGTGGAGAAACACAGAGCAATCATGACGGTTTGCAGTACAGCTTAGATTATCAAGCTCTTACTACTGCAAAAAAAAAAAATTAAATAAAAAATCCCCACTAACATTAAATAGATAAACAAAAGGCAAATAAAATAAATGTAAAGTTTTATGTAAATATATATTTAAATATATATTTTGTCTAAATCTGCAGAAGCAACTCTTTACAATCTGATTTCGCTCTAGTCGTTATATGAAAGACAATTTTAAGTCAATTATGTACATCACTGGAGAAAAAATGACAAATGTCCTTTGAGGATAAAACATAAATCAAATGGGCTTAGTTTAAAGGCATCTGATCAGGATGCATCTTTGATTCCACCTGTGGAAGGACTTGAGGTCACGTCCATTTACAAGGAAACCATGAGTCAGACCCAGAACCTGTTGGACAAAATTTAAATTCCTTCTGGCCTTAAAATCCTCCCATGAGGAGATAGAGAGTGTTTTGATTCTGCCTGGATTCAGCATCTTGCATAAGTATTCAAACTTTTCACAGTTTTTCATGTTGCAACCATGAATCTATTTTTTTCTTCTATTTTATGTAGTAGACCAACACAAAGTGGCACATAATGACATTTATGTCACAACATAGAGACAGTTTCAACAAATATGAAAGAAGAAAATTAATTTCTCATGGAAGTTACTAACTGCAGCTTTAAGTGGAAGAAAAAACGTACATGCAGTAAAAATCTCAGCATGGAGTCAGCTTCACACTGTTTGACAGTTCACCAAAGCTGACAGAATGATTTGTGGTCAAACTGTTATGTATGTCAATGGCCTATTCAAAGTCCACGTCTAACTTACACTAAGAACCACTAAGACATTCCCCATCTAATTTTACTGAGCTTTGGACGCTTTTTTAAAAGAAGAATGAACAGCAATTTCAGTCTTGGCTGAAGGCTTGCAGCTTTAATTAAAGCAAAGGCGATTCTGCAAAGTATTGAATCTAACGGACTAAACAAGTCTGACAGATTTTCAAATTTGCTCTGAAATGAAACTTTCTGTATCTGTGTGGTGGTGCTTTTATGCACTGGCACTGCAGTGGAAGACCAGCAGCTAATCTGGACTCAGTTAATTGCCGTGGGAGTTGTGGGCAAAGATTCTGATCAATTATTTTGCCCCACAGTGTTGAGTCGAAAACGGTTGATTCATTTTTCACAAGGCGACTCCTCTGAACATCCTGACACCAAATTGGTATTTTTCAGACCACTGATTCTGAAGCATATTAACTATGTTTGAGGCTGGATTATGACTCAGCAGAAAGAGCACTGCTCAACAGAATCCTTTTAGCAGCATAAAAGCTGCATAAACAAACCAAATACGAAAATGATGGATGTCAGCTTTGATATTTACCTTTTCATGCTCACGTGTGTTGATCAAAAAAAATGCTCAACGCATGGAAATATTTTATTTTATATACAAGGAACACTGACGACATGGAGGTTTTGCATGTGTGGTGGAACGGGACCCGAGGAAAATTGGAGTGTCACATTGAATTAAGGTGATGATTTAATGAAGAATAAGCTTGCAATAGGAACAAAAGAGGGAACACACTGGCAAAGAAGGAACACAAGACCAACAGATGTAGAGTTGTCTTGGAAACAAGTGAAACAAGAAGGAGGAAAAGTGAGGATCTGACAAGGAGCAACCAAAACTGACTAGATTATAAACATGGGGGAGATGGTTAGAGCAGCTGAGAGCGTCAGGTTAATGAGGGACATGAACTGAAGAGTTAAGAAAAATATACAAATTAATAAAGGTTAAATAAACATTATTTATTAATAAATTAATAAATTATTCAGGGATGTAAGAGAAAAATATGAAAAAGCAGAACTTAAATACAAGAGCAGCAAGAAAACAGAGCCAAACATTAAAAAAGTTCACAAAACAGCAGAACCACGCACTCTTTTCTTTTTTAATGTCATCTGTTAACTTTTGCTCAACGCAACTTGATAGTAGCACCATCAAATAAAATGAGCTGTTTGAGCCACATATACATAGTTTGATCATTTTGAATATTTGGACTTTTAAAGCAACTTCAAGACTCTTTCAGGATGATGTTTAGCTACGGCCATGTCAGGATATATTCACAAGCTGACATCATGTGCTAACTCCCATCATGTTCACTGGAAACTTACAGGCTGCATCAGATAGTTTTAGCATTATTTCTAAACACAGCAGCTCCCAGCAGTGCATTTGACAACAATGTTACGACTCTCACAATCTTCAGTTTCACTTCATAGTTGAGTTCTTCTAATTTGCTCCACAGCACATTTCTATACAAAGCGAACATCAATGTGCTTGATCAGATCATCCATTTTGCCGTTTGTGGTTTATCAGTGGTACCCCGCAGTTAATTTGTATATTTACAGTGTAAATATTTCATACAGATATTTCCTTAAGGCAGTTAACACTTAGAGAACTGTGGTGGTTTCAGACTTGTTAGGCTTGCAACCCATAATTAAACAAGGGAAAACACATTTAAATCACTGTTACTGGAAAAATCTGTAATCATCCAATTAAGCAACATAATAATGACATAAAAATATAGTTTAAAATATCTTTGCGGTATGCTACCTTGACTGTTTTAATGTTCATGAACAAATCACTCTCAAAGCGGCATGATGTATTCTTTCCTTCAAATTGATTAACCTCTATTACTACTTTAAAGATTTTGGGGATTTTTAAGGATTAAGATTTATTTATGATCTGTCTTAAAATGATCACCCCTTAACTGAAATGCAAACATTTAAATTATGGATAAAATGGACAAATGCTGCATTATTCTTGAGAACATCATGTTTTTTTTCCCCCTTTAGATTAGTTAAGTAAGCAATAAAGTTACATTATTTTCCAGAATTGGAAAATAATAAGATAATTTTCACAACTTTTCCAGACTTCTCTATATGCACAAATGTCTTAACCCTAAATTTAACAACCAAAGCTGGTCCAAATGTTCTGTAAAGTGCATTTTGATCAAATAAGCTACCCTGTCTCCTCAGCTCCAATCTGAAGGTGAGAATCACCGAGGAACATAATTCCAGGTCTGACATAGAAAACAGTTTGTGAAAACACTGAATGGTAAAAAAGAGTTGTGGTCACCACCTCTACAGTAGAACCAAAAAGGTCAGTCGTGGTTTGCTTTTTTTTTTGTCCTTGGTTCAGATTGCGTAAATTGCGCCAAAGGGACTTTAGTGAACAAAGTAAGTATAACACTCCAACCTTTCCAATTTAAAAGCAGTGGACCTGAAATACCAAACCTGCTTCAAAGTTGACAAAAAAATGACTCTCTGTCTTTGAGAACCGGCCATTTTTTTGTGTGTACGTTAGTGTGTGTGTGTTACACAAGGCAAAGGGAAGCCTCAGCTGGCCACTGCAGAGGAGTTTAAAGATTGTCTCATCCTCACTCTGTAGAAATAGAAGTCATACAGCTGCTTCATTTCAAAGATGATTAACTCGAGTTTGACAATAACATTTTTTAAATGGCTTTTCAGGATTGGTTCACTTGTAGTCTGTTATAATATTTGATCTTTTCTTAACTGTAACCGAAATGCTGAATTGGTATTTCTTCAGTTTTCAAAAGTTTGCCATTTAACATATCTCCCATTTTTAATCTATTTTTTAAAAAAAATCATGTTACATTTGTTCCCGGGGTAAGGTCTATAAGATTTTATCCTGCCAGTGATTACTGGCTCCACCAAGTGGTGACTTCAAAAAGAAAGTGGTCTTGCTTTAAATTCAGAAAAAGAGACAAATGTCTGCACAGATTTTATGCTTTATTTTAGTTCTCATTCTGCAAGTTTAGCACATCGTGGGTTTGCAGATTTGGAAGAAAACAGATGTTGCGATCCCACTTGTGTAGGAAGAGTTAGTTTTTAATGACACAAGTTTTCAGATATTTTGAAAAGAGACATCAGAGGGTCCTTTCACCATATGCACAGTTTTCTATTTCCTCTTGCATTTCCTTCTTAAGAGTACATCCTCCCCCACTCAAAAGGTTTCAGAATCTAGCCTAAAAAGCTCAGATAGAGCACAGATAAACAAGCAGGATGAAGATCTGATCGCTCTGTTCAATGTCAGCGATCCCCACATGTTACGTAAGGAAACCACAGCTCAGATTAATAAATTCATCCTCCTTTATACACTGCTGCAGCACAACTATCAAAGACATTTTGTATTTCAAGTAAACACTGCAGAATTAGATCAAACAGATGCTACCGGAAGCTGATGCTGGAGCTAAAAATAAATACTTATATATTTAAGGATATCATCTCACTGTTTATTCAGTGTTACTCCAGTTAGAGGAAAGTTTTAGAGATGGCTCTTCAGTTCGCCGACCGTAACCTCCAGATATTTTGTCAAGAGCACTCTCTAGATCTACACTGAGCCTTTTGATGAAAACAGTTTTCAGCATAGCTGGACCAGGTGAAGAAGCTGTACTATAGGAGACTTTTGCTAAAGTCTAAGCGGCTGTTTTTGCACTTAGAGGAATTTTGACAAGAATTACAAAATATCATTACTGAGCAAGGCAAGTGTAAGTTTGTTATCTAATGACATCAGGACTGAAACAGATGATTCAGGTGTTCAAACCAGCAACCCAGTTTCAGTTACAGAATGAAAACCTGCTTCCTGGTAAACATCTGCTGGTTTGCTTCCATGGGAATCAAATGATGTCAATTAACCTATCAGAAGATTGCAAAGCAATGACGTCATCAGCTTGGCTTTGATTTTTTATTTTTTTTAAATCAGAGAAATCTTGCTATACATGATAAAAAAAAGTTAAATTATAAGATTAAAATTGTAATATTATGGCTTTATTCTCAAAACACCATGACTTTATTCCGGTATTATTTTGACTTTATTGTTGGAATTTTATTTTTTTATATTTTATTTTTTTAAGTATGACCCTAACGCTCCATCGTAATACTTTGAAGTATGCAATTTAAAAAAAATCCAGCCAAATTATTTCCTCGTTTGGCATGCAGAAACAATTTTGATAATTCTGACTAGCCTTAAAACAAATTGTGTTTCAATTAATATTCGACTGAAATAAAGTCACGTGTCTGTCTGCATAGTGGGTAAATGTCTCTTTTCAACTGCCTTACTCTTATCTGGGATCAGCTTATGACATTTATCCTGCCCTCAGTTAACAGCCACCATCTCTGTCCCATCATTTTCTTTAAACCACTTGATCCTCACGAGCTCCACACAGCACCCAGGATCTGTGCTTTATATAAATGGAGTGGCTGTCGGACTCAGACACTGTAGGCAATGAGGATGAAATGAGCTCCTCCAGCCTGAAGTTAATGTGGATGGATTGTGTCCAGGATGATGTAAAGTCGCATTTACTAGAGGCCACAGCCGGTGTAAAGTCCTGAACCGTCTGCCTGTTTAAGGAGACGGATGCCGTCCCTCCCAACAGGCTATTACACATGTGACCCGAGCAGAGGTGGCAGGGAAAGTAAGGACCGAGATTCAGTGGTCGAGAGGTTGCATTAATTAGACTTGACCGAGTCGCTGCTCATCCATTATTCCTAGTTTCGCCTGAGCTCATTTGGTATGCTGAGCTCTTTCTCCCTGTGTGAGTTTGTGTTGGAAAAGTTTGCTTGAAAAGCCAAAGAGCACAGAGTAAAGGTAATAAAGCAGCTCTACTTTGGGTAACGTTTCTGAACTTGGTTTCGCCTTCAGGTTAAAAGGTTGCAGCCATCGTTGAAATTGATTCATCTCATAGATTACAGAAACTGGGCTGGAACCAATTTAATTTAACCAGACATTTTTAAAGAAGACTTGTCAAGAATCCTGCCCATTCAAGAAGAGCAGTGCCACTGCGGACATCTTTCATTTTCAAGCTAATTAAGAACTACTTTCTTTTCTTATTTAGACAACTTTTCAACACAGTAATTGTGTTTGTCTTTGACAGCTTTTTTTTCCCCTTCCTTGTCTGATTCACAGATCAAATTATTCCTCAAGAGATTAAAATCAAATACAGTTTTTATTAATTAATTTATATTGGAAAAAAAAACACAACAATCCAAACAAACCCCTAAAGATGCCAACATAGGAGTTGTTATAGTCACATGTCTCAAGGTGTGCCTGGCTGTAAAGTCAAGTCTGCACTGTGGTTGCTATATGAAACATTACAATTGAGTCCACCTCCTCCGTTTTGTGTTGGATTCATAGTAGTGGAATACTTGTTGAGTACTCATTTGATTGCAGATTATATTCAGCTGAAGGCATTATTTCTAAAAACCATTTTGAAGCCAATCCTGATTTTAACCATGGATCTGTAGAAAGAGGGTGCAGGAAACAGGATGTTTGCTTTGGTTCCCTGTAGAAAATGCAGGATCTGTTCGGTTCGTTCTGCTGTCCAGGAGGTGTTTGTTGAGGAGGCGAGGTCAAAGATGTGTACTTTAAAGAACCTACTGCTATCGACTCTTTCTACTATGTGATTCTTGATACTGAGAAATGTGTGGTCAAGTGAATGACTGATGGTACTGGGCTTCAACTAGGCCAAAATTAGTTTTGAACTTGTTGCAAGACTTTGCAATCTGTTATCTAATTTTGATTATTTAGCCCTAAATTACCACAAAAAGTACACTCAGGTCTTTTTCATCCAAAGATTTGTCTGATCCCAGGTTAGGAAGGAGTTGGTGACTGTAGACAATGCAACAGTTGTTTAGAAGGAAAGTCCGACTCTGCTGTTTGTGAGAAAAACCTTCAGCTTTTTTTAATCAGCCTCCTGTAATTTCCAAGATAAAGTTAATTGTCTGTATTAAATCGCAAAAATACATAAGTTCAACCTGACAATATCAATATATTTGTGTAAGAGAGAAAGAACAGATAGCTGCACAAGGAGAGCATCCGGCAAATTTATTATTTTGTTGCTCTTAACAACAACTCATCATCTAAAGGACGAACACCCCACTAATTATATTTACCATAAAACATGAGATGATCGTATCAGCATCTGAAACCGCAGTTAGATGGAGCACATCTAATCATCATTTGCCAGGTGCACGTTTATAATAGGAAATGTGAGGTGATACGATTCTAAGAAAAAGAAAGTGCGGTTACAGATGTGATACAGAATGTTTAGAAGATTAAATCAGTTCATTTGCTATGCATGTTTCCTTGTTTAGGTTCCCATAAGTTGTACTTTTAATTCCGTTCAATTCCTTAATTTCTGTTCAATTTTCAGAGTAAAGGTTGCCGTTAAAATCTCCTTTAAAAAATAGAAAAACTACTTTGAACACATTAAAGATGTGCAGAATGAATGTCATACTCTCCAGCTGACATAATAAAACACATATAAACAAATTTAAAAATTCAATTTAAAGAATATAATAAAATTGTTGTGATCTGTGTTTTCTGTGTATTTATTTTGAGGTTTTTCTGCGTTTATTAGCCTGTTCCGCTGCGAGTCTCTGTCTTCCCTGTTGATTGTTCCCAGCTGTGTCTCGTTTCTTTGATTACCCTCCCAGTGTATTTAGTCACACCTGTTGTCTTTGTCTCTTGTCGGATCCTCGTCGTGTGTAACCAGTAATGTTTCCCTATGTTCGTTGTGCTCCCCGTTGTTCAGTTCCGTGTGTTGCCATTAAAATCATCATCATCTTCATCTTCATCCTGGCCTGCCTGCGTCCTACCCCACCGCTCAACCAGCACTAATCATGACAAAAATAAAAATTCATTTATTTTTGGAAATGTTTTAACATTTTTTTTCCAGCTTTACCCCATGTGAAAGCAACAAAAGCATTGATTCTAATGCAAAATTGAAGATGTTATTGATAAAAATAATAAAACAATCAGCACTAATCATAGCGGTTCGGGATGACAAATTTAGGAACATGTATCATTTTCCTTCTACTTTGCAGTCTGGTCTTTACTGTGTTACTTTTGCTCACTGTGCAAAGTCTTCCTACGTCTATGTTAGACTATTAGATAAAATCCAGCTGTTGCCTGGCAAAATGTAAGAAATTTCAAAGTCATTTTGTAGCAAGACAACTTGCTGCAAAATAATATGGTGATCATTGAAAATACCTAAAGAAACGTGAACAAACAAACAAACAAAACTACTTCAAAAAAGTCTCTATTATTTTTAAGATTGCAGGCTGTTCTTGTGAAAATATCTTTGTGTGTGTGACGTAAAATGCAATTGGGCTGCCAACAATCAGCAGGTTCACTCTCGTATCATTAACCTCAGTTCCTCTCACTCTCACACACATCTTTCAGAGACTCCACGCCCCAGCAGGACGAATGACTGCAATAAATAAGGAATAATCAAGGAATCTTTCTGGCCGCGAGCTGACCTGAATACAGAGTTCCTCCGAGACTCTACCAAAAAGCTGCGAACATTAAAAAGAATAAAGTGCTTTATGGAGGAAGGCTGAGAGAGACAAGCATATAGTGAAACCACACCAGTGCTCAGAGATGGCGAGGTTTGTGGTTTAGTTCATACAGATGCTTGCTTCAGTTAACTTTTGCATGCTGAGGAGTCTACCACAGTTTATATTTAGAGCAGAGTGATTGTCAGCCTAAAAAAGAATACAGCTTAGTTTTATTAATCTATGTATAAACTCACTGCACACTTCTTCTTATTTTCGGCGTAGGCTTCATTGTCAAAAATAACCCCAAAAAAAGGAACTACTCAGTGTTTTTACAGCTGATATGAAAGATATTTGATTCAGAGAGCCCAGCGGATGAGAGAAGCAAAAGACAGCACAAAAGTAGCACAAAACAGTCAGTGTGACCTTTTAAAGTACAGCACAAGAATCAGAGAGGAGATCTTGAGCATTTAAACAGATTCAAGTTCATTTTAAAAGACAAAGACTTCAGACTTGACTATATCTGTAATGGACTGACAACTTGTCCAGGTGGTATCCAGATTCTTACCTGATGACTGCTGGAGGTAGCATTAACATCCCTGCAGGCAAAGCCATCAGCATGCAAATCCAGTCTAAAACAGTTTAGGCAGTTTTAGACTGGACTGAAACTAGACTACAACTTGGGCTGAATAACATGACTTAAAGTTGGAGTAATAGTTTTGAGACTGGATTTTAACTCAAGACTAAAACGTTGTGAAATTAACTCTAGAGAAAAGACCTGACTTGGCATATAAAACTAGAGATGTGATTATGGAAATGCTTCTTATAAGGTTGGCTAGGACTCAGAGTAAAAGACTTCACTTGTAGTAAAGATTTTCATACTGGATTTAAGGCTTACCTTCAGCTTGCCTCTTAAAACCTTGTGACTTGAGTTGGATTTGGGGAGGAAAATAACTTGTGACACTGACCTATGTTAATGACTAAAAACAATAAAATGAATGAATTATGAGTTATTTGGCTAAACAGACATCTTTTTGTGTTCTTCCATCTCACTGGCCTTCCATCATGCTGATGGACCACATCTTTTCACAAAGTTCATATAGGTGTGACACATTACTGCAGTGTCCGATCAGGTATCTCTCTCCACGGGGATGATATTTCATGTCCGGGACATTCATTTTCTAGCCAACTTCAGCGGGTGAGGCAGCACCCATCTCTGGCCATCCGTCATCTCCTGACCTTCAGCACAGTGTCCTGACGGCTGCCCGGGGCACGCAGGGGGTGACTAATGTCGTCTCAGCCGCCACCTCCTCGCACCAAAAGCCTCTGATATCCTTCAAGTATTATCTGAGGCGAGCGTCTACAGATTCCTATCGCAGCTCGGGGCTTTAATTATTCACACTGCTTGAATCACTTGCTCATCAGGGAGGATGTCATTCATTTCTCCCCCCTGCGTGCTTATCTGTCTGACAGTTTGACTTAATGTCAGGTTTTTTTTTGTTTCTTTGTTTTGTTTAGTAGAAAAGGGATTGTTTGAATTTGCCCAAATGTGGTTGAATTGGTTTGATTTATTTACATGGGAGTTTCCTCGTTCAACCCTAAAAAGAAGTTACAAATTTCCGATTTTATCCTGTTGACTTTAATTTCCCCGAAAATCCAGCCTTGATCTCCGGTAATTGTGACAGGCAGCTGAAAGTTGAAGGGTGGGTGGTGAACTTTTTTCAGGCTTCAAAGCCACAGCTAGACGCCGACACGTTAGCATGGTGACAAGAACATTTAAAGCTGTTTGCGTCACGGAGCTGCTTAGATGACTGCAGATGCTCTGACTTGACAAGACAAATGAGATGCTTTAAAGTGCAGTTTATTTGAGAAAAAAGCCACATGATCCATCAGCTTATGTTCTTTTGAGGCAAAGACAAACTGATAAATGCTTTTTTGAAACTAAAAAAAAAAAAAAATCCTTATCAACTTGCAAAGGCGCAGTTATGTATCTTGAAGGAAATGTCAGCTCGCAGTTAGCGTCACTTTCTGGTTATTTCTGTTTGTAGGGAACTGATATACACTGCCTCAGCGGTTTACCACTGCGATTAAATGCACACTTCCTACGGAGTTGGGAATTGAATATCTTTTCTTTAACCTCTGTCAGAATCTGATGTGCAAAAAAAAAAATAAAAAATCAACTAGATGTGCTTTTCACCCACTTTATTAAACTTCTGTGTTGCTAACACCCCAGAGCGGGACTATGGATCCTATTTCTTCCTGACAGGTCCAGGACACAGCAGGCTCATTTTTTGGCTGTTGGGACGAGGATGAGCCTGGGGGGGGGGAGGGGCAGGTTGAGGACACAGAATGACCTGCCAGATTGACTAGCCGACGGAGCTGTCACTGGGGGCCGAGACGTGGAGATGTTTGGGGAGTTGGCGTTAGCGGCTCAAAAGATAAGCATCAGTGAGAATATGAGAGGCAAGATGGTAATCTTTCACAGGAAGTCAGGCTATACCATTGCAGAAGAAACCACAGGAGAGAAGCTGACCTTGTGCGCTAGTGCTGCATCGCTGTTAGGAAAGAGGCGCTGGCCTCACACCCACTGCAGACAGGAAGAGGAATTTGCATACAACCTCTTTACAACAACTCTGCTTTGTAAAAGCAGAGAAGAGTGATTGTAAAGAAGTGGTCAAATGTCTTTACAGAAACAGTCAAAAACGTTTCGGAAGTCAGTAACTAAACCCAAAACTCCTCAAAAAAGTTTTTTAGTTTGGTCTCTTTTTTGTTATAAAAAGTATTCTAGAGTATTTCCATATAAATGCTTATTTCAATCCTTTTTATTGTCTGGTTGCCTTGCAGTGTCAGGGAAGGTTTGCTCTACAAACATATTTGCATAATTCACTCTAGGAAATAAATGGGACGATAGATCGCGTCGAGTTCATGCAACGTAGATAAGCGACTGTGATCAGAGACAAAGATGTCAAGTAAAAAGAAATCGGCATATATATTAATGCACATACATACATCAATCAATAAACCAATAACACACAACAAACTACATATGTCAGAGTCATATAAGTAACCATAATTCAAAATGGTTAACCTCAGAAACCGACTTTTCTTGAGTTGCCAAGCATCAACATTTTCACCTATAACTCAGGTTTATGCTGCACTACGTTAACAAGTTCCCTCAAACTGTTCTCTCAAAGTTAAACTTCTGTAAGACACAGTAGAAGCGAAGCTAAACAGTTTAGTTTTTCCTATACTGTAAGTTGCATTTGTGAACTCAAAAATATTTGCCTGGAGTACACCTCTTCACATGTTGTTAAATTATTATAAAAGTATAAAATGTACAGACAATCAATAAAATTGTACTACTTTCTGGTTTCTTTTGGTTTGGTTTGTCTCGGTCCAAGTTAAGAGATGTTACAAGTCAACACTACAATAGATATATTTGTACTCTGTGTTTTATAGATAATGACTAGCCCACCCTGCAGTTATAGATGAAGGATCGGTGAATTAAGAAGTGAATGAACTAGATTTTTAATACTGAGCCAAACATTGCAAATTGAACTACGTTCACTTGTTGTTTACGTTTCCTTAAAAATATGTAATGTCTGCCACTCTTCATCTCTTATATCATCAATTTATTAGCTTTTTTATTCTAAGATATAAAATCCAGCCCCAGCGAAATATTCACAAACAACTCAAAGCTGATTTTCATGCCTGTTTTTTAGTCTCTGCTACACCGACAGCTCCCTTCTGAAGTTACAAATCTCTACATGCAAACCTATTTGGAGCCGTTTACAACCTAACTCTGTGTTTATTTTCCGAAATAAAACGGTCGCGCTGAAGAGTAATGTCGCTTTGAAAGGTTAACCTTTAATTAAAAGTAGTCACACATTTAAATTTGGGTTCACCTTCTTGTTTGATGCAGAAATAAAAGCAGATGGAAAAGCGAAGAGCAAATGTCACCCTGCTTCCTTTTGTAGCCAGTAAAGCAGAAGCTGAAATGTCACCTCAAAAGAAATAACCGATGCTATGACATACTGCTATAACCCTGATTTAAAGAGATAATGTTCTGATTAATACATAGATTATGTGACTGGCTGTTGGGCAAAAGTAATGATGCACACAAAGCAAGAACAAGGTGTCAAAAACAGAACATTACTGATTCTTTTTAAAGAAGATGGCTCTCAATAGAGAGACGCAGATTTGAAAAGCAATGCTCCTGATGAATATTTTGCTCATTCTCTTCACTGCCAGCATTTAACACGGCGAGAAATGCCATGTTATCACAGAGCACAGCTCACGAAGCCGTACACATTGTATAAAACACACCTCAGGTAGTTTGGCAGTAAGTCACCACACAGGAAGTCATTTTAGGTTGTGGTGGGCTGCTCGTCACTCACAGAAAAGTTGAAGTCACTCGAGTGTTGCTGTTCGGTGTACAGCAGAAGAAGAAGAAGAAGAAAAACTGCAGACTTTTTATTTCTGTAGCCGAATACAAACCAAAGACGCAGAGTTTGCTGGATACCCGCTGACGCAGGTGTGCACTTTTGTTCAAGTCTTCAGAAAAGGTAGGCAGACTGAATTATTTTTTTTCATATTCTTTGAATTGTGTATTTCTGCAAAATTATAAACTGAAGTAAGGAAAGAAAGGCTTGTCTGGGTTAAAAATGGATGAGAAAGATTGGAGAGATGGGAAACACTTCAAAGATTTTCTACAGAAGTAGAGAATCTCACATATGTGCATCATGGCAATTTCATTTTTTATGGAAAGGTATGTTTGTTGGAAATCATCAATATAATGTAAACCATTTCAACTGCTGACCAGCTTTTTGCATTTTTCACTGGTATTTTGATGATTTGTAACAAGCAATGAGCTTCAGATCTTTACATTTGGAAAGCCTCCTTGCCATCACCCTAATCTTAAATGCTGTACAGATTTTCTATCAGATTCAAGTTGCTGCACATCTCCAAAACATTATTATAACTTCCAGTAACAAAAGGGCAAGATTAAAAAGATTGCCTTAAAACCTAAATCTGCCATGGATTTAAATAAACTTAGGCTTAACTGTAGCTCTTTTAATGCGTATACAGATATGTTCTACCAACGTATAGCTTTATTAATATTCCTTCTACTCACAGTGCATCCTTTTTGAATCCCCTTACTATAATTTCTGAGAGACTGAAAGTTTTCTGGATCTCTGCAGCTGATGCTTTCTGGGTACACAATGCAAAGCCAGGTCACAAATCCTTGAGAGGTCAGGTCGTTATGATCCAACAAAATCCTCGGCACCCATTCCCACCAGGCCAGAGTTCATTTTCCACAGTAAGTCCTCATCCTCAGATGCTTACTCCTTCTATTTAATCCCTCCTTCTTTTCATACACCTCATCTCACCCCACTCTCCGTGTCTCAGTAAGCTCTGTGAAGAAGCCAGGCGGCTCCCGCTGAGCGTTGTACCTCTGTGCCAAATCTGAGACTACTGAGACAGAGATTTCCCTTAGAAATGCGAGCCGTTGGCCATTATTGTCTGCTGGCATTTTCTATTTTTTGTTGCTAAATTGTCCTAGCATCTATTTTGGGTTGGTTTTCTTTCCTTATTTCTGTTTCACTTGTCCACACAGCTAAGTTACTTTAAAATCTGGCAGTTGCAGAGAAGGGAAGTTTAAATAATGGACCAATTCTTCTACGTATCATTAAAGAGTTAGAAACTCCAGTGAGGATAATATAAATTAATTGAAAAAGAATGTCTTTCAGTCAGACAACCCACAGGGATTTAAATCCTACCTGAACACTGGAGGTGCTTTGCTGCCAAGACTGACTTTGGTTCAGTATAATTAAGCAAAGCTGGGACCTGTCTCTTAAACTTTAAGACAAAAATTAATGGTAAAGTGTATAAATATTTATTAGCTTTTTTTTTTTTTTTTCAAAAGAGGAACAACAACAGTTGTTTATACTGCTGCTAAGATAATATTAATACAATAATGAAAATGTTATATATAGTACTTATTTGAAATTATTTTGATGTAACCAAACCAGCTTTACTTACACAGCATGTTTCATACAAAAATAAAGCGCAATGTTGTGGAAAAAAAAATATTAAAAAGATAATTAATTTGCAAAAGTAGACCATTGAAAATGATCAAAATATATAAAATGTATCAAGAATGTTTACAGTACAAGTCATTATTTTTGTGCGAAATTATACAATAGAGTGAGAATCTAAATTAAATCACAATTAAAAGGCAACAGAATTGATTGAACTAAGATATAAGAGAAGTATTTCCCAACAGTCAAACTTTCTAAATTACAAAAATAAAAAGTAGAGCCCTTTTTCAGTCAGCTGATCTGCAGTGCACAGCAACGTTTGAGGAAAGGGAAGTTGAACTTTTCTGTATGCGTCAATCAGTTGGATAAAAGTCTGGCTAATTTCTCTGGCATTTCAGTAAAAATCTTTAAGCCATAAGAAACATATGACAAACGTTGTGCTTTTAAAAAATGCATTTTCAAAATGGTACTATACCCAGATAAAGTCAACTTATGCTTAGTTCAGATTAGTTGATTGTGATTATTTGAGTGATCAATAAATTAGGCATTATAAAACTTGAAAGCCAAATTAGACATCTTTGATTGCCACCACAATTTAGCTCATTTTAAGGTAAAGACTTTGTTCATTCTCAATAAACAGCTTGTTTCTAAAGCGAATATCTGCAAATGTTTTAAAGCATAAATACGTGTTTTGCTTCATCAGGGTTCAATAACTTTTTCCTATCTGAAGATTAAATTATTTGACATACTGAATAAGGAGGCTAGAAAAACGTTTGCTACTCTGTCAGTCGCAATTCTTCTTCTTTGTGCACAAGACAACGTTTTCTTCTCGAATCTGTGGTCTGTCTGATTGCTCTACTAAGAAATGACAAACGTAAGAATGTATATTTTCACATGACTACCAGGTGAAATCAATGCTTAGTGCTGAAATAAACTGTGATGTTTTGAGAAATGATTTGTGACCTTTAGTGGGCCATAACTCTATTTAAGCCTCATTTTGAAATCGTTCTAAATTTGGAAGAAAAGCCTCTTTGAACAGATGCAAAAGTTGAAATGCGTACGTTTAAAATGAAACATCTTTCTGAAGTTAAAAAAAAACAAACCTCTGAAACGGGGTACATTAGATGGAGTAATGCTCTAGAAAGATCTAAAGTAGAGTGTAGTAAAATTAACATGCTGACATTGCGTCATACTTGAAGGCTAAATTCATCTAAAAAAAAAAAAAAACATCAGTACACAATCATTAAAAGTTCCACCTTGTGACATATATAACACCAAGAAAATATGTGTGAAATTATGTTCAATTATAATTAAACAATAGATAAAGATTTTAGACTTTTAACAAGACAAATTATCTAATGAAGCTGTCCAATATTTGAGTGTGAATAAATAAAAAATATTGAATCAAAAAACAGTGTAATTCAGACTCCTCCTGATGTGAAAAGCGAAGACTGCACCCCCATCGAAAGCAGCAGGGAACCACAAACAGCGCAGCGTGCTGCTTCTAAAGACCCCATTCCTCTGCATGTCTGACTGTTGAGGAAGACAAATCCAAGAACAAACTGAGTTGGAAGGACACATTCTTTAGCAGAACACCCAACTAATGATGTTTTTCATTTCTGTTTTTCTCCCTCGTTAGCCGCCGAGAGAAGGAGCAGCTATGAGTTCGCTGTGATAATGGTGAGTTATGGTGCTCCAGTGACTCTGGTTCCACATGAATATTCCCAAGGGGGAACTTTTGGAGTCGGCTGAAACTTTTTAAAATTATTCATTTTCTGTAAATATAACACAGAAACCACATGGATTATTATTTGTTTTTGGTTTTTTTTTGGTATTTTGTCTTGATGTTTAATTTTGCAAACTTGTAGTATGTCCACAGTCGTGTGTTTCTGGCTTCTTTCTGTTTGTTTGGAGCTGTGTCCACAATTCTCAATTACTGAAACACTTAAGTTGTGCAGTATAAGGGGATGGAGTACTGCAATTCTTTATAATTATGTGTTGAGTGCCCCTAATAATGTGGCGCTTCAATGAGCTGAGGAACGGATAATGGGGATGATGGACAGCAGGATCCAATGATTTTCACTGAAAAGGACCATTGAACTTTATCTATTGTCATAACACAGGCATTAATTTTTATTCTACAACACTATCCAATTTTTATTGCACATTGTGTCATTGTTCTATATGTTAGTTCATAAGTACTCATTTGAATTATGTGAAAATCCATCCATTCATTCAGTCTCTGTGCTCATTTATTCCTACAAGTTCACTGTGGGGGGGGGGCTGGTGGCTACGTCCAGCTGTGGTTGGATGAGAAACAGAGTATACACTGCATAGGTCTAAATTACTGTGCGACATACAGGACAGACAGCTGACTTCAAAGGGTGAAATAGAGGGACCAGTTAATCTAACAAGAATTATTTGGATGGTGGGAGGAAGCTGAAGTGAACCAAGGGAGAGCATGGAAACTCATTGACAGAAAGAGCCTATGCTCGTATGCAGAACGTGGACCTTCTTGTCGTAAGGCAACCGCACTAACAAATTTGCCACGATGAAACCTCAACATAAAAAAAGAAACATTAATATTGTGATTTCAAAAAGAAAAAACTGTTTTCTGTTAGTTTGAAAATCAGATTATGGCACGGCCTGAACACGCGTCTTATCTTGAAGCCGTGGTTTGAGAGTTCTCATGGGTTTATCATCCTCTAGGGTGAGTTTTTATCTCATGACATGTTCAAATCCCATTGTAAATCAATCCGAAAATTAAAGTGTGTATGAGTTTATTAAAAGCATAGATTTTTTTTATATAGAGACCAGTGTTTGGTATCAACAAATACAGAACATCACAAAACATTTAGAGCCTAAGCTTGTTTATGATGGCTTTCTGTATTTTAATTTATAAAAACACACAATGCAAGATTAAAAATTACATCATTGGCACATTTCCGATGGCATGGACTTGAAGAGAGTTCTGGACTTGTCTTTTCTAAAGCAAGAAATACACTGGCCTGAATTAACTTTGTTCTTGTTTTACTATGTTTTGGTTCTTGTGGCCAATGTAGAGGTTTTTAATGATTGGAAAATCGCTTCTGCGGCTCAATTTGCCTGATAGGTTAGAACCCATATATCAGAATGTTCTGATAACGTTTTTATTTAATTCATTTTGATAATATTCCCACTGCACTTAATAACGCACTCAAACACTTTCATAATAACGAAATGCCATTAATTAATTAATAATAAAAAAAAAAAGTTTACAATGCAGCTTGAATATCATGAACAAAAATCCCACCAAAAAAAAAATATTTATTTAAAATATGAATAATAGATTATCCATCAACAAGCAAAGCACCCATGAATGTTAGCATTAGCAGGCTAACTAGTAGCAATATCATGCTAGGTTAGCACAAGCTTCAAAACAAACTAAATTTACTACAGAACATGATAACATTCTATTGCACAAAATAAATAAATAATTAGTTGGAATTACAAATACCAGAACAAAATAGTCTACTCATTGAAAAGGGGATTTCTTTCCTTTAACCCAGTTTTATTGAACAGCTAACGGTTCAATATTTGCTTCACTGACAGCAGCAAAAGACACTATGAAGAGAAACTAATTAAACTGTGAAACCTCTGGCATTTACACTGTAAAAATCAAGTCTCTGTGCTTCTTTGCCTCCAACAACGCCACAAAACTCTAACACACGAAGCTCGCAATGTTTGAAAAACTCCAGAATTGCCTCATTTTTATATCCCTCTAGTTATTCCAACCTCTCTTCAAAGAGCATGTTTTATATCCCTGGTCAGCATGTTGGAAACTGCACAGGTAGGCTACTGTGTGTTTGGCAAGGTATAATCAAAGCTAATCACTCCATAGAAAATCATAGGGTTTAGGCTTGCACAAGTTTTTTTGCAATAGAGTACATGGGTTTTGATTCATCACCAGTTATATTTGCATTAATGTGCCCAGCAGGGATCCAACTGAACATTAATTAGAATTAAATGTAAAAACAGATTTTAAAGATAGAAAGTAAATTCATTTAAAATGAGATTGTGGTGTTTGTTTATCTAAATAATTAGCAAAAATACCTAATAAAAAAAATAAATTGACTATCGTCTAAGTACATGAGGGCAAAATGGTTTATTAGGATTGAACAAAATTACGATTTTGTTCGTGCAAATAGGGAAAGGGGTGATTTAACCTCGAGCTGAAGATGACACCTGCTTCATAAATAGTAACATCTCTCCTAAGGATACATGCAGTCTCAGGTTTACAGAATAAATAATATACTTTACTGAACATGGTTACTTTTAGTCAGGCTGCGTTGTGAGACGTTTCTGCATCTGCAGACTTTTTCTCTTGCCACATCTACCTATGGATTATGCTCTCATGTCATTTTTGTCACAAATGTAAGTTAGTTATCTCAATTCATATAACAAAAACTTTAGATTTCTGTGAGCAGTTACAGAATTGTGTCATTTTAAACTTTATGTACAACAGTCTACACATATATTCTGCAATTACAAGTTATTAATACCCATGCAATAATTGGGTTTCATGTAATCTTTTCATTTTACCAATATGTTTCTATATTAAGTGTAATATAGAACCTGGAAAAAATAGGGTGAGGGCAAATACTTGGAGCTCATCAATAAAAAGAGATGAATTGTCAAAATACCAGTGTAAACGTTTAAAAAGCTGGTCAACAGTTATAACAATTTCTTGACTCCTGTGACGGCAGTATAGAGTTTTCAATTTCACTTATGTCAGGGGATAAAGTGAATTTTAAATGTTTTAATAAAATAAAATGTGAAAAAAAATAACAAACAGCTTTTTTCAAAACATATTCATCTGACTTTTTTATGATATTTTGTTTTCAATCAAAACTAAATTTATTGGTTGAGTGAACATATTTTTAAATCTAAACTTGCCAAGTTAATGAATCTCAATAACTTTGTTTTTTTCTGGATGGTTTGAAAAGTAATTAACTGCAGCTGTGATAACAAATATGGTTAATATAAACAAAGTGAAGTAGATATTTTTATCTGCAAAGCAATATCTTAAAGGATGAGTTCATCATCGTGTGTGAAAGTTTCTTCACACCTGATGTTGTGCACGCTTAGAGGAAGTGTTAAATTTCGCCAAAAAAAAGAAAGAAAGCTAGAGAGAGAGAGAGAGAGAGAAATCAATCTTGTCTGATAAATTACTTTGATTATGGTTTCTGGGACCACTGTTGTAGTTGTCGCAATCAAATGCATTTGTCCAGCTATGCCATCGTTGTTTAGTCTGAAACGATGAGGCATAATCTATTTTCTGACTGAAAACAATGTGCCCATTATTTAACACTGTGAAGCAGAATGCTGCTACTTTTCTTAGGCTGAATGCAAGAGTGAGTCAATGTGAATCAAAGGCTTAAACAAGGAAATCCCTGGCGGACAAGCGGGTTGTTGTGCTGCAACACTTCACAACTTCCTGTGCCTTTCAATAAGTACAGATTTAGATTTGAAAAAGCAATGGCACAGAATATTTTACTGTACCTGCACTGTAATAAGAAGGATTTAAGCGTGCTAAGACCACAGGCCACCATTTCTGGAAATAAGTGTCAAATAAAGTAGTTGCGATTCTCTGTTTGCAGGATCGCTTCAGAGAAGACCGGAACAGAGCTCGGACATGTGGTGACTTTGAAGGCAAGATGGAGTCTGAGTATGATGTGGTGGATGACCAGGAGGAAGTGCACAATGTGCGCATATTTCCTGCGAGGCCTATAAATGACGAGAGAGAGTATGCAGGTAAGAACAGAGATGCACATTTAACACCCTCATCTTACCGTGCGTTATTTCACTTCCTCTTAAATCTCATTTGATTTAGTGGCTCTCATTTCAGTTTCATGTTTTTTTTGTTTGTTTTTTTTAATAGAAAATGACTTTAGAAGTGTAAATTAAACTGAAATAGTTTATATGTTTCTCCAAAATGCAAGTGTATGTTTGGGGTACTCTCCTTTTTTTTTTTTGTAACTATGAGTTAGCTTGACTTTAAACTCAGTGGCTCTTCCTGCTTATTAACATGAAGTCCATCTCATATCTTGTCAAATAAAAATGTACAAGTCTGAAGATGAATTCTTGATCTGTCCAGGGAGAGTGAAACTGCAATTTAAGAGAGATGAATACATTGTCATAGATTTTATTGTTTATATTTGTTGAACAAATCAACATAGAGAATCTAACAGATCGTTAAAAATACAAGTACCAACATTCTATCTAATATTAAGCTTCATTACTTAATGTTGGCCGGTTTGCACATCACCTTTCTCTCAGTTTGGCTTACTTACAGTTCTGTAACTAATCTGTTAGTATGTTTTGGTTCATTGTCCATTCTGGACACACTTATTGCCCAAACTTCCTATCCTTTAACATCCTGCCTGTTGTCTTGGGATTCTTAAGGATGTCCTTTCCTTATGATGCCGTGTGTTTTGGGAAGTTCACCAATACGGGGAAGAACTCATTTCACTGTGAATAACGCAGCTCACAAGGTCTTTTATTTTTACCTTTGATGCAGTTTATCTGTCAGACACAGGATCTGTCTCCTTCCTGCTCGGTTTTTAGACGGGACATTTCCATCCTGTTAAGACTTAAGGCATCAGGATGAATCAGACGTCTGAAGGTCCAAAGTTGTCTTTTTCATATCTTTGCAAATTTCTTTTGATTTCCTGACGTCATGTAAGAAAACGGTGTGTTTTATGTGTAGCCAAAGAGTACATTATCAGATGTCCCTCATTTCAACTCAAATGTTGTGAATGAACCTAACAGAAGCTTGACACAAACATTCATTTGGCTAGTAATTATCAAACTGTTTGGGGGAACTTGGGAAGCATTGCAGTTTCATTCCCAAGTGGTCAGTTAATTCTTTAATATAAAAAAAAATACAAAAAATATCTGAATTTTTCACAACTAATCCTTGCACATTCAAAAACCACATCAAAACAACTCACATTCTTCAAGAAACTGACTTCATCTTCCCAAAAAAATCCCCTGTATTATGGGGGAATTTTTTTCTGCCATACCCACATTACACATGTTTTTTAAAAAAAAGAAGCCAATATACATGGCAAGATAAGAAACAGCGTGACAGCAGCTTAAAGTAGTACTTTACGCTTTAGCCAAGACTCAGGGGCTGACTATGCGCTTGTGCATGTAATTAGAAAGAGTCTGAAAGAAGTTCTTGCAAAAAGAAGAAGTAAAAACAGCTTGGCTAAATGCATGGTGAGACTGGGAGGAGTGTGGCTCTGACTGAGAGCTCATGCTGAGTGAGCATGATCTGCTAGTGGGTCTCCAGGGCCATCTGTTGGCTGAGTCAGACTGCGGGAGATTACAATTATCCAGGAGCCGAGGAGGAGGAGGGAAGAGTAATGGGAACAGACAGGCTCTTCTCTCCTGCATGGATGTGGCTATCAGCCAGGGGCTTCACAGCTGCATGTCTCCAACCATGTGCCCAATGCGTCTCTCAAATGTTTACACTTGCGCCGGTCTCTGTCGGCAATCAGAGTGATTTTTGTAATTTTTTATTTCTGTGTAAAACCGCGTATGGCGCTGACCAAGTTACATGGTTTTGATAAGAACTAAAATTCAAATAAAACTTCCGGCCTTACTAATACAAATATGATGATGATATTTTTATTTGCCTTCAAGACAGGGATGTTCAGTGGCCATCAGCTGCTCAGAACCTGTCATCAGTCTCCACTGTAAGCCTTGTTTTCACTGCTTAGAAATTACTTCAATTGCACCACTGTACTGCTTTTAAATGCTCTGTTCTGCTCTTCGATCAATCAGCGTAGACCCCTTCCTAGATGTCCACCCAGAGACATTCCTCAAAATAAAGGTAATCTAGACAGTCTTTGGTAAAGACTGTCTAGTCTATATTGGTAAATATAGAAAACGGTTATTGCTTTACATGCTGTGCTTTTAAAAATCCTTTCATGTAACAGAAACAGAATTCAATGTATTTTATTGGGATTGTATTTCACTGAGTAACACTTGTTTTTTTTTTAAATGTGGCTAACATTTGTTTTTAGACCTCCTGAGTCAAGAGTTCATAGATCTCTCAGAAATGACTTTACCAGCTTTGAACGTCTAAACATGGGAATATTTGCCCAGTGCCTATCCAGTCTACGATTTAAAGTCTTGCCATAAACTCTTAGTTTGATTTGAGTCTGACATCTCAACACATGGTGTGCTTTGTTTGAAACATTTTTTTAGTAACTCTGGTTGTACAGTTGAAAATAAAACTACATACACAAAAGATAAAACAGTTTTTCCTCGGTGTCTAAAGTTAAATCAGACTAAACATATCCTGTTTTATTTCTGTGAGAATTCACAAAATAATTTCTATTTGCTAAATGCCACAATAATGTGTGAAAGAATATGACAGTTTGACAAAATAAGATGTTTTTATGCATTTCATGCATTTCCTCAGTATTGCCTTTGAACTATACGGCTTTGGTCAAACATTTTGGGCTTATTTCCAGAAGTTTCTCACAATAGTTTACGGGAGTTCTGGTCCGTTCCTTCAGACAGAACTGGTGTAACTCAGTCAGATTTGTAGGTTGTTTCAGTCACACACCTTTTCAGATTTGCCCACAACTTCTCTATAGGATTGAGATAGGGGTTTTATAATGGTCACACCAAAACATTGATGTTGTTGTCTTTAAACACTTTGTAACCACTTAGCCTGCATGCTTAGGGTCACTGTTCATTGTAGGATCAATTTCTGACTGAGTTTTAATTTCTTGGTTGATGTCTTTTAGATGTTCCTTCAGTATTTCCACATAATTCTGTTTCCTCATGATGCCATCTATTTTGTGACGTTCACCAGTTTCTAGTTTAACAATCCTGTTCTTAATTAAGCAAATGTTAAAAAATCCTGTGTTAATTGAATTTTAAATTGTAGAAGTAAAACATGACAAAAATGTGACACAAATTCAGAAGGTCAATTTGCAAGGGATTGTTTAGTGGCCAGATTTAGTGTTCACATTCTTTTCCTTGGTGCAATTTAGTTATTAGAAACTAAAAGATATATATCAAAAGGTAACTTTGTAGGATATTTGAGTTTGTGTGGTATTATTGTAAATTCATTCTTGAACTAATTGCTATGATTTGTGCTTTAACATCTGGTTTTTATTTCTGCTGTTTTTGTTTTTGAACTTCAGTTCCAGTTGTAAATAGAGACATAAAGCCGGGACGGCGAAAAGTTAAACTAGGTAAGACCATTCATTACCTAAAAAAAACATGTTATCACTCTGGTTAATACAGGAAACTCAAATAATCAAAAATATTCACATGCTGCTTTCACAGATAGGAGGCCTGTGGAGCCAGAAGAGCAAGTAAACATCTGTGTAATAAACTTTTTTTTTTTATTGGTGCTTAATGTTTTGATTAGGACTTGTTAAATACATGATTCCTCTCCATCTTTTTTTTTTTTTTCAAATTTGACAGCATTCTCGCAGGTATTTAAATAAATATTTACTTGAAGTCTTCCTCCTTAACAGCTGAGCAGATTTATAAAGACTCTCTGCTTTGCAGAAGTTCTTCACCACTCCCACCTTCTCCCTTGGACGTATCCAACAACCTTGCTGGGTTGGCCGTACGTGAAACCTGCAGGAGTGAGTAAGTACAGTCCACGACGCCATTACTTGATCAAGACCTCTTGCCAGTGGTGCCCAAAGTCAGTCCTCGAGGGCGGGCAACCTGAATGTTTTAGTTCTCTCCCTGGTGGTAGTAACAACCTTTTCAGCGTGTCATTGTTATTCTTTGGCCTTCTAATGAGCTATCATTTGATCCAAGTGAGTATAAACCGGGGAGAGAACTGAAACATGCAGGACCTGCACCACTGCCTTATGCAGCTTGATACTGACTGCATAGCAATGTCGCCATCTGCTGGTTGGTAAAATGTCAGCTAATGTGGAATAACACTTTCTATTGATGTCTTGTGCTCTTTTGGTTTCAGTAGACAAATGAGAAACACTGAAAAAGTAAGTGCGCCTTACTTTATTTTTATAATCCTAGCCAGTTTTCCCATAGGTTTCTCTATTACTGGGCAAAAGTCGTGAGCCAGCCATCTTTTATCTGAAGTTTACTTTCAAAGAGCCAGACTTCTAAAATCATTCATTCAATCAAAGAGACTAATATATGATGTTTTGTTTTGGGGGGGGTTTCTTCTTTTTTTTACATTGGGTTTTTGAGAGAAATGAAAATGGCAAGCAATGTATTTATATATTCATTAGTTGTTTATTTTTATTTTTATTTTTTTTGCTTTCATTATTTTTAGATCCATATCAAGCAGTTTGGAGTAAAAACAAATTCATTTAATTGAACTAGTTTTTAAATTACTTAAAAATCAATTAAGATTTCTAAGTAATTTACAAAGTGTTAACAAATTACTTAGAAACAGTTGAGTTGCTCTAAAAAAATAAATAATAAATCCTCCAACATTCAAGGCAAATAGATAAAATGATCCTCAGATAAATTAAAGAGTCATTGCTGAATGTATGTAAAACATAAATTCAGAGATAGATTAAGACTTCACTTTAACCTGCATCCTTTGTTTTCTATTTCTTTTATTTTCCCAGGCAGACTTCAGATCACATGCCAGAAGTAAGGCTTAAAAATAACCTATGAAAATCATGAATGCAGCATTTGGGTTGTACTTATCCTAAAGATCCTTTTAGGTCCCCAATCTACTAAAGATGTTCCAGGCATGCTGAACCATCAACGACATTCTTTGGATTTGGAGACTCATGACTTAGAAATTAGGTGGGACTTTTAATTCTCAGATTCATTACTAAAAGTGATGCTGCATATAATTTCTAAATAGCTTTATGTTTCACTTCAGGTCACATCAACATGTAGGTGAGTATTTATGTTAGAAATCATCTTAATTGTTATTACAAATTGGTTAAATAAAGTCACACGTTACATCTTTTGAAAGAAGCGATGGGGTCCAGACGTCATCACCATGAGTGGCCTCAAACCAAAGAAGACATTGATCAAAATGATTTTGTTCCAATGGACAAGCCTAACGTAAGCCGTCATATACAGACATTTTATATTCAGAATTTGTCCTACATTTAATAACAGCTGAGCTCATTTGTTATTGCAGACCTACTATGAGGAAGACTGGTATGTTGGACATTGTAATCGCACGGACGCTGAGCACGCCCTACACCTGGTGAACAAGGTATCTCAATGTATTAATATGTAAGAATATTGTTAGAATTGTTATGTTTGTTATCATTCTTACATTTGTAATTTTATGTAACTAGTTTTTACTTAGAGGTTTAGTGTTCAAATTTGTTGAAACTGGGGAGACGAAATTAAATCTTCCTTAATCAAGCATGTTTGCACAAATGGTGACTTAGATCTTCCTGGGATAGTCCTGAGCTGTAAAACCTATCTATGTGTTAATTTAGTTTCTGTGTCTCCCCTCTGTCTGAATTCACATCCTGCTGTGAAGATAGGATGTGGGTTTCACCCCCTCCATTCCTGTTCACACCTTTCTCTCCCCTGCTAATAAAAGAGACAAACAAACTGAAGGTTGTCAGAATACATGGTGAGCAGCTTGGAGGAGCAGTTCACTGTCTTCTCCTTCTGCAGAAGTTTCGTTGAAAACTCATATACGTTGTCTGTGGTTCTCTTTTTTCATGTAGGTTTAAGAAAATACCTATCAAATATTCATGGGCCCTATCATAATTTATGACATTTTATCACCCTGCACCACAATCTTAGTGCATTTTATTGGAAATTTATGTGATAATTTTTTACCCAAGAAACTGATAAATGGTATTCAGAAAAGTTTACAAATAAAAATCTGCAAAGTGTGATGAACATTTGTATTCAGTTAATACAATTTATCAAATTGAAAGCACTTTCTATTGGATTTTATTTAGGGGAATCAAAGTAAAAGCGGCTGAATACAAATGCACACCACACTATTAAGATTATTTGTGAAAGATTTAGAAAGTCCTTTATCATTTACCTAATACCTTATAACTGCACACTACTTTATGTTAGTTGAGCATATAAAATTGCAATAAAATACATTGAAGGTTCTGGTTGTGTGTGTGTCACTGTGCTGTTAAATGTTGCTCTAACATGCTAATTGTGACTTTACAAGATATAAGAAGTCACAGTCAAAAAGCTGTCCAGAAACCTAAGAGGAACACATTCCACCAACAACAGAATAAAAGAAAAACAAAGCTTTAACTGTGTTTTCAATTAATTAATGTTTTTAAACTTGAACTTATTTTCTTATTTTACCAACTCTGATGACAGGACGGGGCATATTTAGTTCGAGACTGCTCCAATAACACCAACAGTGAACCCTTGGTGTTGGTCGTGTATCACGAGAAGAAAGTCTATAATGTAAAAATCCGGTTTATTGGGTCCCTCGGGAAGTACGCACTCGGAACAGGCCAACGATCAAATGATGTAAGTATAATGATTCAGAAAATAACATCTAGACATTGTACTCACGAAAGTCTTAAATTTATTGTAACTCACACCCTGTTTTTCTCTAGATGTTTGAGTCCGTCGCAGGAATCATCAAATTCCATTCCATTTTTCCAATAACACTCGTCAGCGGGAGAAACACAGCAAGCAGCAAATGCCCAGAGAACTGTGTGCTGACATGTCCGGTCACCAAAAGTGATGTTGTACAGCTCCTTCAGTAAAGTCTGCATCCTCCAGCCAAGAAAATGCTTTCATCTCAAGCTATTTCCCACAATACTTTTAAATTTCTGAGAAAAATATTGCACATAGGTGTTGTTCAGGGTGGAGTGCTGGGACCTGGTTATCTTCAGTTGCACATTTTATGTCTATTGTTAATTATGATGACGTTGAAGTTGGTATATGATTTGTTGCTAATAATGATAATAAAAATCATTCTTATTCATTTGCCTCCAATTTTTTATGTACAGTTTGCCAAGATTGAAGTTGGGAAAAATAACCAGGAAGGCTTCCTGAATTCAGAATGTCAGGGAAAGACAGTCTTTAACCTGGAGCTCAAATTCCAAAATGGCTGCCAAACAGTTGAAATGTAGTGATAGCTGAAGTAACAACCAAGTTATCTGCGCTTCTGGCAATTTGAATCCCAATAAATATCCAAACACATGCACAAACCTGAATATAAAACAAGTTTTATTAATAGTTTAAATGCATAAATATAAAGAATTGCATCACTTTTAGCTTGTCTGACTAATAATCTGGTCATTGAGGGCAACTGTTAAATCCCACTGTTTCAATTTCTACCTAGAACATAATTAAATTGAGTATTAAGGTATCACAAGATTCAGTTTCCCACTTTACAGGTCAGTGGATCTTGCTTTTGGTTCACTGTGGTCGAGTTTCATTTCTAATAAAGGAATGTTGAAGAAATGTTCCTGTGCACTTCTCCTTTTTTGCTAACTGCAATCAAGACCACCCACAGTTGAGTGACCTTGCACAAGATGTCAAAAAAAAAAAAAACAATTCAGAGAGTTGATCTATGCATGTTTTCAAAGGTTTTTCAGAAGCTGGCATCTTTCTAGATTTTCACAACCATATTTTGACATTGTCTGCACTAATCACCACAAATTAAACTTAATTTAAAAGGGGTTAAATTTATATTTTAACATTATGCTTTTTTCGTAGAGCAAGTAAAAGCCATTAAGTGTATCGATGAAAACTGATTCACCAGTCTGTGCAAGCTCTCTGTACATCGTTAACTGTGATATTTCTAGAGTTCATGTCTGGTATTTGCAAACAGAGGCATGTGCTGGAGGGGGGCAAACAGTGTGAATTAGAAGCTGATGTAACACATTTTTGCAGAGGAAAACAGAAAATCTCAGTTATTAATATATTTCTCATGTTTTTATTAGAAAAAACTGGAGTTACACAACTGTTATAAAAGGATGAAACACAATAATAATGAACACTGAGCATGTATGAAAACCAAAAACACATTTGGACAACATGATGACTAACTCTAGCACAAATGAGAAGTAATATAAAGGCAAGGTAAAATGCTTCTGACTCTTTGAAATAATTTATAACAATGACTGCACAGCAGCTTCAGGTACTGCAGCGGAAGGAGGGATATGAGGTGGTGGCCATTCTCTATTTAGTATAAACACCATTATTTGATTTTACATACATATAGGGTCTATATATTTAGGTCTATTTACAAAAACATGGCAAACATAACGACAAAATAAACAAAACAAAAAAAAAGAAAAGAAATAGAAAACATCTATAAATATTGTCCGTGGGCAACCAAAAACTATGAATGTAATCATTGGTCTAGCACCTTGTAGGACAGGATTATATAACAAACAGGTGCCAAATTGCTGCCATAAGAAGCAATACAGTCTGAAAATGGTCTGGTCAAAAGACTATGCAAGCTAAAATGTCGAGAAAATATATATACAACAGGTTTGGAATACTCAAGAATAATTACATTTATCATCATCAAGACAGAAAAAGCTTTTAAAAAATAAACATGTGGGTCTATTTATTCCTCGTACAGTAAATCTGTTTCTCTGTCATACTTTGCACCTTTTGCTTGCGATAAGATGGGAAACTTAAGACAGTAAGGGATTTGTTTAGTTCATGTCCACAAAAATCAAGAGCCTTTATGGTAATTCACACATGGTAAGATAAAATAATGCACTGTGATGGAGACTTTTAACCTGCTAAGTTTAGAGAAAAAAGCCAGCCAATCATTTCCTTTTCTACCACATCTACCTCCATCCCATCTAGTGTTAAGTCTAAATTATTACTTTCCCCTACAGTCATGAAGGCCTTCAATCACCTCCTGTCATCTGGTGACGCTCAAAATGCTACCATCAATGAATGGACGACAGAGTAGTAAACACTTATAGTTATAAAACACAACTATTACACTTCTTGTCACACTTCTCGTACGTTTAAGAGTACTTCTTAAACACTTCCACCTGTAACACCCAGTGATGATTAACTTAAGCAAACAAGCATCAAAACGAACATACAAAGGAGTCTAGGTCTAAATTTTACTTTTCACACCTTACAGCAGTGCTCTCATTGAGGCGTTTCATTTGATGAACTCACCAGTGACCTATGACCTTTTGAGAAGCACAGAATATTTCCCAAACACAGAGATTATCATGGAGTGCCTGAATGGTGAAAACATGTCCCCTTTGGCATGCTAAGATGTTGACTTTTTGGACAAAATTCACAGACTCTAATGGTAGGAATTTCAAATATCATCAATGAAAAAAAAAAAAAAAACATTGTTCAGATATATTTATAACTTGTTTGTTGATTTGAATATTTGGATTCAGGTTGTTTTATATTTTATCACTGCTGAATAACAAACATATATCCAGAATATTCTGTGTGAAAGGTAACATGAACTCCTGTAATTCAACCATTTTCATGTTGCTGCATGTCTGTGTCAAATGAACGTCACTGATAAAAACTGGTTTTAAATAAAATACATGTAATAATACTTCAAACGGACTTTCGGGCTTCTTGAACAGTAATTAGAACTCTGTATTATTTGATGGAATCTACAGTGGCACACAGTCCAATTCTTGGGCATAAAAGCATCAACCTGCATTGCACTTGAATATTCAGAATAACACAATTTACAACATTGATGTCCATATTTTTTTGCGTTAAGAAAATAACCGCCTTAATATTTTGTGAGACTTCAAACACTACTTTTATAATAAATGTACACTCCTGTCCACAGATGAAACACTACATTCAGGGAAAGTCTCTTACAGTACATCCCATCACTTCGTAACTCTGCCCGATCCCTTTGCTTAGCCTCATTTTTAAAATTTGGCACTTTGGAGTCCCGTCAGAGGTTCCCATGTCTGAAAAAGAGTCCGCCCTTGTTCTCTGCACACAAGCCCGGGGCTTCGGATGATTAAGCACCACCACCGGCTGGTTCGGACCTGGCCGCTTGACCAGCTGGTCCTCCTTCAGCGGCATGGGGTAGATAACTGTACAGTCATCGAGGCTGCCTGCCGGTAGCTGAGGCTTGTCTCTGGATATCCGAACCTTAAATGCTTTCTTGCTTTTTTTCCAGATGCCAACCTGAACCCGTTTAAGCGAGATGGTCAAGAACCTGGAGGACTCGTCCGCCTTGCCTTTCCCAACTGTTGCTTGCTGTACTTTATCCACAGCGTTTGCCTTCTCCACAGGTGAAGCAGGCTTAGAATCTTCACATGCGGAAGGCGTTAAATCAGGCCTGTGGCTACATTTGTTTGCGTCTCCTATCTTTGCTCCATTTTCTTCCTTCTTGATTTGAATGTCGTTTTGTGTCGGTGCTGGTGGCTGCAGATTAACCTCCTTTTTTACTTTCACACACTCGGTTGACTTCTCTGTGAGCAACACATCACAGGTGAAGGCCCCGTTTTTTTCAGCCTGCTGGACGCACCGGCCTGACGCTGGAGCCTTAAGCTTTTCATCTGTGCCGTTTCTGATCTGATCTTGACTTGTGCTCTGTTTTTTATGCATCACTATTCCTCTCAGAGCCATTACCAGAGGTTCAATTGGACCTTGGCTTTCCTCTGGCTGCTCGCTTAACGAAAACACAGAGGAGATGACTGGAAAGCTCTGAGGCTCTAGGACATCTCCATTTTTTGCTATGTTTTTAGAGCCAACTTCCCGGATACAGGTCGATATTGTAGGGGTTGTGTGATTAGATAGGACAGGCGTGTTTATTGATGAGGGTTTCATCAGACTGCTTTTTATTGGAAAAGTCTGATTTGCAAGATTGTCTTTATTGACTGGAACAGCAGGAGATCTCACTTTGATGGCTTGAGGAACAGGAGATCTTAAAGACTTTGAAGCTGGTGTGCTTTGCTGATCCAAGCACACTACATCTATGTCTTCTTTAGAAGCAGAGTTGCTCTTGAGGCAGACTTCCCTAGCTCCCAGCTTCACTTCTTGAACATTATTTGTGTCGGACAACCTCCTGGGTGGAATGCTCTTAGAGAGATCCACAGTTGCGTTATTCCTCTCATCCACAATCCTCTGAGAAACTTTAGCTGCCACAGTAACAGGATGCAGGCCGGCATTCAACCTGATAAGACCTCTGCCAGACATGACGCCTGAAGAAGAGGAGACGTGGTTTACAGGTGCCGCCTGCGTAACTCTAATCCCAGTATTTGCTTCCCGCATAGGAGTGAGAATGGTTTTGGAAACTTTGTTTGGGATGACCGCGTCACACTCCAGGTTGATAATTTCCATTGAAGGTCTCTTCAGCACAACCTTCTCTTTAGTCACCACATTTGTTGGATTGTTCGGAGGGTTCACGCCGATGTTTGCCATCATTTTTGTTTCGCTTTGCTTCCTGCTGCCTGTGCACATGCTAGCGCTTACTGACCTCATTGTGTTTGGGTGATGTAGTGTGGACGACAACGGCTTCTCCGGACCAGGGTCTTGGAGAGTGGCGGATTTTGTGTTCTTTATCACAGACTCGTTTTCTTGTTGCGAGATGAGCCGCAGTTTCAGTTCCTTAGTCCCATTAACCGTTTTCACCTCAACAAGTTCCACCAAGCAGCCAGCGGGGATGTTCACCTCCTCTGGTAGAGACACTGTAAGGGCCCTGTTGGGCTGAATGAGTCCATTCAAATGAGGCAAGCGTTCTGTGTTGCCATTAGTGGTGTTGGTCAAGTTTGTGTCCAGTGTTTTCCCCAATTTGGCAGCAGGTGCAGTTGGGGTCGGCACAGCCACCCGGACGACAGGCCGAGGAGGAGGCGGCAGCAGCAGCGAGTCAGCAGTGGGCGCACTTCTTAAGGCACTGGAGACAGCAACTGGTGGAGCTTTCGTCATGCCAGACTTGGCAGGTACTTGAGTTATGCTGTTACTATGCAAACGGTCGATGTGCTTCATCATACACCTCTTCCTCATGTAGCCCTGTCCACAGTGGAGACATTTGAACGGATACTTTGACGTGTGCTGCTTCAGGTGCTCATTCAGCTCCGCCTCACTGAAGGACATGGCATTACAATAAAAACAGTAAAACCTCGTCCCGTGCTCGATCATGTGAGTCTTGAACACCACAGGGTCTGTGGATGTAAAGCCACATTTCTCACAGTACATCAACTTTGAGGTGCCCAGCAGATGCTCCAGCGCCATGTTCGGATGGACACCATTCACAGACGATGGTATGTTTTGATAGGTCACAGGTTTCATGGTGGACTCCACTGGTCATTTGGCCTCGTTGATAACAACTGAAGTTCTTCACTCCATGAAGTTGATGGATGTTCACCTGACATCCAGAGTTTGTTCCACAGGAAGGTTCACACTGCTGAAGTCATGTAGAAATGAGTGAGGAGTCCCTGCCTGTATGAAGCAGATGAAAACAGTGAGATTGAACACCCCCAGCACTCAGTGAACCTTACAGCCAAGACTGCCTCTATGAAGAGGAGGCCCATAAAGCCCCTCCCCCTCACATACAGCTATTGCAGCATTTTCTGCAGCTATTTATTCACAAAATTACAAATCATTACATTCTTACAGTAATCGGTAAGTTAATCAGACGGGAAGCATGTATTCCTATTAGCATTCTCTATCTGCAGTAAGAAGCTAAGCTGCTTTGAACGTAAGGAAAAGGCCCTCCGTAGCAAATAGGAGCTTCTCCCGGTCGACGCTCCGCTTTCCCAATGTTTATGTTTTCAAATGAGTCGAGTCTCTAGCATGCACCTAATTTGACTGTAGTGAAACAATCTATGGGCTGTCACATAGTTTTAAAGATCGTAAAAGCGGTGAAAATACCTTCGATCGGGGCGATTTTAACGCATATCTCCACAGCAAATGGATCCCCCCTGAGTTAGCCTGTCATTAGCTGTCTAAAGCTAGCAGTTGGATACAATTCCGGAAATTTTTTTGTCTTCTTTTCAAAATAAGAGCATGAGACGTAAATAACTATTTTTGACGTTTTTATCTCAGAAGTGCGAAGCGTGTTTTTTTTTTTAAATTGTACTCAGATAAGTGTAGTGCTACATTATTAATCAAGTAAATGTACATTGTAAGTAAATAAAAGTAAAACAATATTTTATTTTACGAGTTTTAATAACTAAGTACCTGATCTTCACTATATTTGATTTGATATTTGGAATAGAGGAAGTCAGATAAAAAAAACTCTAGAGACATGTGCAAGTTCTCGTATTTTAAAAACTAAAATAAAAAAATTACATTTAGTCCCCCTTGAGGATTTTTGGGTTACACGTAATTCAATTGCATCGTGATCTAAAATGTATTATTGAGAACCTTGAATATTTACGGTTTAGATCATAAATGTTTATAAAGTTGACAGAAATCAGATTTATTGTGACTACATTGATTTTTAGCGTATTTGCGGGAAGTGTCTTTTACTTTGACGGTTCTTTTTTTTTTTTGTCTGATTTATGTCACCTTGACAACAGGCTGACTTGCTCTAGTGCGATTCCTAAAGGTTGGCAATTCACAAGTCAGCGTAGAATTTACGTAGGGACCTAAATTTACGACAAAACGTGCTGTTAAGGAGGAACGCATTACTGTCGGCAACTTCCACCGACATTAACGCAAATAGACCGTTATCTGAGACTGGAAAGATTTATAGAGCCAAACAGTTTTCCTACTGTGGGCGGTTTTAGACTTTGACGTTCCCATTGTGACCTTCGCTGATATGGGTCGAAACGCTGATATGGGATCATGCAGCTTTTAAAAATCCGCAGTTTACTGTGTGTGTCTTTACGAAGGTGAGTTTAGCTATATGTTTGTGATAGTTTATAGGTCTGGTTAATGAATATTCATTGGTTTTAGCATATTCCCACGACAGCTGAATATTTAATTGAACAGTTGCAGCAGATAACACCTGCTTTGTTATAGTAGCCCCCGTACAGTTGCCCATGTGAGGCTCACCGTGTGTATTGTGGAAACTGTTTCTGGGATTTGCACACCATTGTTGCAAGTCACAATGACACAGCACAGGCTTTCACTTGACCCTCCCATTCTGCCCCTACCTCGTTCCCCTGAAACAGCTTCCTGGTTATGGCAATATTCTTGAGCCAGCGAGCAGTTATCAAAGCTTCGACTTGGTTCGCCGCCCGAAAGCTAATCTTCTCCACTCCTCGCAGACACGAACTTATCCGCCGCAACATGGCATCGAACCGGGCATCGGCGGCGGAGACGAGCCGCTTCGACTTCCTGGTGATCGGCGGCGGGTCTGGAGGTCTGGCCGGGGCTCGGAGAGCGTCGGAACTCGGAGCGAACACCGCCGTGATCGAGAGCCACAAACTCGGAGGTACCTGCGTGAGTAAAAATGAAAACCAAACAAACACACACACATACACCAGGGTGAATGTGAACTCTCCGGACTCATTTTTGTTGACTGCTGACAATCCAAACACAGTGATTAAGAATGTTAGTACTAATGAGAAGTTATTCTGCTTTATATATATATATATATAGCCTTCTGGCACACAATCTCTTAATTAACTTGAGGGAATTTGCTTATATTTTCTGCCATTAAGTAATTTCTATAACAAGTCAACTGTGAGAACTGGAAATGATCGTGTGGAAGCTGTTTCTGTTTCTAAGTAAACAAGTTGAACTTTGTTTTGCTGCTTGTTGTTTCTTTTGCTCATTCTTTTAATATCATAATTACTCAAATAGGCTTTTTTCCTCCACGTTCCTCTTCAGTGTATTTTATTTAATCAACCCCACTCCAACAGTTCAAAAAACATTAAGTTTAATTAATTAACATTAAGGCTCACTGTGGCAGTGGGTAGAGTAGTCCTTTTTGCAACGTGAAGGTTGTAGGTTAGTCCCTAATAAGTAAATTGTGTAACAGTTTATTAACTTTAATATTTTATAAGGGATGGCAGTTATTGAGCAATATGTAAGTTTATTTTAAATTGAAAAAGTAGAAATGCCCAGACTACTGATCTAGATTATTTGTTCGCTTTGCTTGTAGGTTTAATTTGAAGAGGTGTCTCTGCTAATTTATTTAAAAGCTTTTAAACAAAATACTAATTCTGAAACTAAGAAAGGTTGCATTCACTTCTTTTTTGTTTGTTTGTTTTGTATAATTAATGGATGTTACAGTTTTCACTTTACTTTTTAAAGTGATTTCCACATGGTTGATAAATTCCTATGTTTGCAGGTTTGGATTTATAGCATGATATAATTTCCTTCTTTCTGTCCAGTTTTGCTTTTAGCCAACACTGAATCCTTGTTCTTTAAACTCTAAAGTACATTACAGTATAAATAAATTTACATTGCTTAAAGATATTGTCTTTTACATTTCACATGCATTTAGAAATTGTCTACTCAGATTGCACTGCATTTACATGCTGTGTTTTGATATTTTCCCAGGTCAATGTTGGATGTGTTCCTAAAAAGGTAGTTACTTTCCCTTACTCATGTGATTGGTCATGTTTGGACTAATAGCCCGAAGTATTTTAAATCAAACCATCTTTCTGTGTTTTCACAGGTTATGTGGAATGCAGCAGTTCATGCTGAGTATCTGCACGATCACAGCGATTATGGCTTTGCAACTGAAAAAGTTAATTTCAGTTGGGAGTAAGTTTCAGTCTGTTCTGTCTCCGGATCAGTTTTTGTGGTCAGCTGTAATGAGCTCTTTTGAAAGCTTGGAAGGAGGTTCTTGAAAGGAATCAGTGTTTGTTCACAGGCACAACTCCTCCCTCGAATCCTCTTTTGTTTTTTGTCTCTTTTGCCCACTTCTCTGTTTGAGCAGAGCTTAGCTGAATCATCATGACCGTTAAAGAAAAGTCTATGTAAGGAGTGTTATTACCCGACCTGAGCAAACTTAAGGTGTGTTTCCCTCAATACGCTTCCATTTCAACTTACTTACTTTGAAAAATGGAGAAAAGTAAAAAAAATGGAAGGTTTTCTGAAAAGAAAAGACAGCATGAGAAATATAAATCAGAAATCTATCATTGATTCTTTTCTCTGTAACATATGTAAGGAAAAGTCAAAGTTTGTGCAAAGATGTAATTGCAACAGGTTTTAAAAGAATTTCATGAACACAAACCTTCACCTTTATTCACATTCGTGACTGAGAGATGAACAGGTGCTCCATTTGGATTATAAGCTACTGTTCTACTGTCTTACAATAAAAATCCCTCCCAGCTCTCAGGAAACATGCAATACTAACAGAGATTTAATAAATTAAGCCAGTCGTGTTAAGAGATAATAATACACACCCCTCATTTCTAACTTAATATCGAACAGGTTCCAGGTCACTTTAAAACATATTTTTTATTTTTCCATTTTATCGTCGTAATCAAACCATTTCACACCCATTTATTTAAAAAAAGGTTAACCAGTAGTTTCTGGTGATTTACACAATTATTTTTGTTGTAAAAAAAAATATATATATATATATATATATATATATATATTGCAAAGCACTGTTTGCAAAGCACTCTGTCAGGTTTATTAATAATGATATGTGATTTCAAAAGCAGACACTGCTTTTGAAATCACAATCAGACACTTTGATCGGGTCAAAGTGAAAAGCCAGAAAACATAACAGTTTTCATAGAGCTTCTAAAAGCCTTTGATTGTGAACTGTTTGACTTCACAGAAACAAAAGGGTTAATTAAACTTTCTTTATGTAAAAATGTTAATGATTGATTAAACTTTAAGTGTTCTAAATTTAGTTTTCTCTCAAAGGTTGATTTGTTACATAAACTTCTCAGGACAAAGTGTTTTGTATCTTGTGCAATTAACTTATTTATTTGTATTTGCAGGACTCTTAAGGCCAAAAGGGACGCTTACGTTTCTCGCCTGAACCAGATTTATCGCAACAACCTGGACAAAGTGAGTTTAACTTCTGTCAATGTTTAGGCTACAATTTTGTGGCAAGTTAGAATTATTTCATCTGTTATTTATTTTTTTTATTTTTCCCCCCATAATAAAAAGATGAATAAATGTAACATGGCCTCATGTTGTAGTTCTGTCTGATCTTTTCCAGGCTAAAATCGAAACTATTCAAGGCTACGCCAGGTTTACAGATGACCCTGAGCCCACCGTGGAGGTCAATGGTAGAAAACTGACTGCGCCTCACATCCTCATAGCCACCGGGGGGCAACCTTCTGTTGTGAGTGATGAAGAAGTTCCAGGTAGGAATGGTGATGAGAACTTGTTTTGAAGATGTGGAATTTCATATTTAAACATTTTTGTGTTCTAATTTTAGGTGCAAGTCTTGGCATTACTAGTGATGGCTTTTTTGAACTCGAAACCCTTCCAAAGTAAGGTTTTATATATTTTTTTAAAGATTTTAGTCCTCAGTAGTTGTCTGTAAATAAAAATCTTTTTCCTCATTAGGCGCAGTGTGATTGTAGGCGCTGGCTATATTGCTGTAGAAATGGCCGGCATCTTAGCCACCCTGGGGTCCAAAACGTCCCTTGTTATTCGACAAACAGGGGTAAGAAACAGACCAAACTTATGAAACAGTGACGTTACTACAATGTATGACCGTGCTACAAGTTGCGAATGCTCTCTCTGTAGGTTTTGAGAAACTTTGATGCATTCATAAGCGCAAATTGCACCAAAGAACTCCAGAACAACGGCATCGACCTGTGGAAGAACTCTCAGGTGAAATCTGTGAGTAAGACCGACAAGGGCCTTGAGGTGACGATTGTTACCAAAGACCCAGAGAAGAAGAACGATGAAAAGATCAGCACCATTGAGGAAGTGGAGTGCCTTTTGTGGGCCATAGGAAGGCAGCCCCACACGTCTGGGCTGAACATCGGCACCATGGTAACAATTTACACATGCAGTGCTGGCCACATTTATTACAAAGTTCTTATGAAACAGCGAGGTTTCATAAGAATACTAAGAAGAAGATATTTCACACAGGAAGATATTTGCTTCCTGTATTTGGTTTAATAAGAACAGAAACAATCACTGATAAGTGTACATTGGTAAGTTGAAACTGGACTTAAAAATGATAAATCAATACTAAATCTGCATTCTACATGCCCATAAGTTTGATTGTAGGGGAAAAAAACTGCTTAATAACCATGCACTTCTTGATCTTAAGGTTTGGTATTTTTTACCAGATGGCAAAAGTGAAAGTAAGCAAACCATGACTATGGTATGTAATTTTATTTAAATACCCTCTGGTTTTTAGTCAGTGCTCTGATAAGGCATCGCTTCTTTTTAAAACCTCTTTCTGTCATGCTAAGATTGTCTCTCTCATGTTGTGAAGCTGCCTAACCAGAGTCTATACATCCACTCATCTCATAAGTGAGAAAGGATCAAACCTATTTCAAATTTGGCGAATAATGATGAGAGGGAATTCTGTGGAGGGGGTCCAAGTTGTCCTATCCACACAGATGAGTGCAGATGCAATGGATGATGAAAGTGGAGCATCTGTTATAGTTTTTGCATGCATGTTATCTACCTAGCATTGAAATGAAATTCCTTGTTGGAGGATGACATGGCCAAAGTAAATAGAATGGCTCCAAGGAATGTGGGACTCCACTGTGAGTTTGACTTTGTATTGCCAATAGAAACATGGTCTGTTCTGTGAGTGAGATTTAGATTTTGACCAGTTGAAGGGCAGTGTCAGTGAGACTGATGGTTGGATTGTGCATAAGGCACCAGGCTGTGAGTTGCTGTCCCTTATCTATAAGCTGCCTCATTGTTGATTGAATTGAGCCTGACAGCAGTGGTATCATCAGCAAACTTAATCACAAGGTTACTTCTAAAGCTGACATAGCATTGGTGTGTCAGCAGTGGTGAACAGTAAAGGGCTCAACATAACTCCTTGTGGTGGTTTCTGATGTTGCACTGCCAGCACTTCCTGTCTGCAGTCATGTAGTTTTGTGTTGGTGCTGTTTTGCTAACAACACCAAAGTAATGTGCAGCAGGCTGAAAATACTGTTGTCTTTTGTTTTGAACAAAATTGTTTTCACCACGACTATTGGAGCTGCTTGTATTAATTCTTTGTACCATCTAACTTGACCAATAGGACAGCACTTATTCCTCTCCTATAACATTTCAGAAGTTTAAAGCATGCATAGAGAGTGATTTTTGTCCATACTCCTATGTGTAGCCTATCAAGGTTCCTCTTCAGCTCACCCCACATGTCTTAAAAATCAAACAAATGTTTGCTCCTTTCTTTTTTTTTTCTTGTTAAAATTTCGGTGTTGATTTTTGGTTAAACGACATAATTAGAAGTTCCTAGAAACTCTAATCAATTAAGAAAAGTACATTTCAAATAAAAATATCCTGCAAGAAAAAGCATAAATGATTCTTTTATTATTTCAATTTTTTGTTAAAGATTGCCTCCTGTGAGTGTGCTCTTCCTTTTGTCTACCAGGGTCTGGACACTGATGAAAGAGGCCACATCATCGTGGATGAATTCCAGAACACCTCTCGGCCAGGAATCTATGCTGTTGGGGATGTTTGCGGCAAAGCTCTTCTCACACCCGGTAGGAGACAACAAAAACGACACAAGTCGCTTCGCAGCCAAGTCACTTAAAGCTCACTGTTATTTTACTTGTGGGGCAGTTGCCATTGCTGCAGGCAGAAAGCTTGCCCATAGATTGTTTGAGGGCAAGAAGGACTCCAAGTTGGACTACTCCAGCATCCCCACAGTGGTGTTCAGCCACCCACCCATTGGTACTGTGGGCCTCACAGAAGGTGACTACTCCTGTATCCTAAATGATTTAACTTCCAGCATTCTCTATTATCTAATATTTTGGTAAATATCCCAGCATCCCTAGCTCCTCTAAGCAAACCAGCATGACAAATGCTTCTTTGTTAATGTTCCTTTATCAGATGAGGCTGTTAAATCCCATGGAAAGGAGAATGTAAAGATCTATAAGACATCTTTCACGCCGATGTATCACGCCATCACAAGCAGGAGGAGCCCATGCATCATGAAGCTGGTGTGTGTGGGCAAGGAAGAGAAGGTACGAGATGTCTGTGTTTGGTGACCACGTTTTTTTTTATTATTATTACTTTTCAGAGACAAAGTTCAGTTTTTTTTGTTTTGTTTGTTTGTTTGGTTGGTTGTTGTAACTTGAACCGTCTCATCTTTGCAGGTGGTGGGCCTGCATATGCAGGGCCTTGGCTGTGACGAAATGCTGCAGGGATTTGCTGTTGCCATCAAAATGGGTGCGACCAAAGCAGACTTTGACAACACTGTCGCCATCCACCCCACCTCGTCCGAGGAGTTTGTCACGATGCGTTGATGCAGACATCGTCCCCAACCCATTTGTTTCTCTATATGACCAAAAACTTCTGACAATCAGTCCAGAACATTCTCTCATCAGAGAGATGACTTGTTTCATGAAATTGATTATAATCTTATATTTTTTGCATTTGAGTAACCTTGATTGTAAACGGTGTTCATATTTTTCACTGATTATATTTTTTACTTGAATAACCTTAAATTCAGTTTTGACTCTATTAAATTATGTGGTGGGTCTTGACTACTGATTAAACACTCTAAATACAGTACAATGACAGTGAAATGAAAGTAATAAATGTGCAAAGATTGTTGTCAAGAAACCACCTGAATAACCAAACAATAACACCTCCTTGTGTTTGTGTTTGACTTATCAGTCATTTATGTAATTTTTAATAAAGCCACAGCTGCCCTTTGGAGCACCATTTTAATGCAAAGTCTGTATCTGTTGTAGTATTCTACAGATGCAATAAACCTGCATATTTCTTTCTTAAATCTTGGGATTATCTTGCTGTTTGGTGACAACGCCCTTTTCTATTATTACATTGTTAAGAAGCCCTGATTTGGGTTGGGTAATGACAGAAGCACTCCCTTCATGCTGAACTCTCTTAGTGCTTTAACACATTATTTTTCTTCTGTTAGAAGATACGTTAACAGACTTGCTGCAAAAAGTTCCTCTTTTTTGTGATGTGCATATGGACAGTTTCAGTTAAATATCATATACAATTACACAATGGTGTGAAGATATTTACAATATTTACTCCTAATTATTATTTTTTTAACAAATTATACTAAAGGAAGAGAAACATAGTTTTCCATGCAAATGTGCTGTAGTTATTCATAAAAGCAGATTGTATTTAACTAAATCTTATATTAAGTTGCATGCAAAATAAACATGACCATACATGTTCACAAACATGTAGTGCCGGAAGATAAAAATATTTAAAAAAATAAAAAACCTTTATGGCAGTAGCATAATCTCACGTCTGTAAATTTCAATGCATTTATTCAGAGGGGTAAAAAAAAATGTTAGTGTGAAACTATGCTACCAAAAAGAAAGTGGATTTTTTTAAGCTTCTTTTTGCATCACATTTTAAAACTTTATACTAGGTAAGAATATTGTAACCTTTTAAGGGAGCTAGCTTAAAAGGTTACAATAAGTTTATAAAAATATACTTATTTTAGATCATAAAAAAGGAGGTCACCCTCTTCTGACAATCGTTTTCTTTCTCTTGTGATACATAATAGTTAATATGTCTTTAAAATGAATGTCAAAAAACAGAAAGATTCTTGACCTTCCACTGCGTAGTGCAAAATATCGCGACATCATCTGATTCCCCAATGAACTCATACTCACTCGCGCGGGATTACCTCACTGAAATGTCATAGGTCACGTGATTCGGTGTTTGTAGTTTTTTTTCCATCGTATGTCTGAAGCGGCGTTACGATCAATTTGTAAAATGAATTCATACTATGCAGAGCAAGCTTCAACGTAAAAAAGGTATTTCATTTTTATGACAATATTTTATAAACGCAGCCGGTACTCAGTTGCTTCAATTTAGTATGAAATTTAAATGTTAAAGAGCACCTGTTATTTCCAAGGCTAATGACGTTAGCTGATCATGCTACTTAGCTATGTAGCTCTGCTTCCACCGGGTTTGCTTAACGGAGCAGAACAGAGCTAGCCAACAAGCAGAAGCTGTACTTTTCTGTTAAATGAAAAATATTCAGTTTTACCATAACTGTCAGTTTAGTTTAACGTGTTAGTTTGTTTTTAGCCACGCTAACGTTGCTAACTAATGACACTATCTGAACCTGAGAGGATATTTCTCAACGTTAATCTGTTTGAAAGGTGGTTGGGTTAAGTTGGCAGGCTGGTAATGCTAACACGACTGTGACTGGGATATCTGTGAATTTACAGAGCACACTCCTGCACTTCCACACCAAGCCCCGCTGCAGAGAGGATGTTCCCCAGCCTGGCCCACAGACCATGGCATGTCTTCTGCAGAGTGTCCCTGCAGCACAGGTCCTCGCTGTCCCAGTGGTCTCATAGGTTTCCCCGAGGTGAGCTTCTGGATGAGCTGCCTGTTATTGTTATATCTACTTTAAATCTGTTTTTTTTTTTTACTGTCGGGAAAAAACAACGGGATCCTAGCCAGACTTTTCATTGTTATTATTATGTAAACCAACTCATTTCAGATCAGTCTTTTAGAAGACTCCACGATCACTCTTTCTATTTGCTTTATTGTTGTCAGTTGATGTTGAATCAAGATTTATCCTCCCTAGCAACCGACAAGGCAACTAATCAGCTTTTTTGTGTTAATCTTTTTCTTATTTCTGAATTTTTTCCTCTCACATTGTGCATGTTTTTAATGAAATTCTAGTTGTTGTTCTTTTATCTCTTACAAGAAAAACGTATATCATTTTTAGACATTTGCTTTTGATGTAGTACTCTATAAAGGGCAGAATGACAAAATGAGTACCAAGACTATTGTGTGTTTATTTAAATTATTTAGCAATAGTCAAATTATTCAAACTATAGTACATATTTTTGGGCAAAGTGATATATCACAGTTATGCAGTCATATTTACACTTTGCCTGCTGATAATACATGGAGTCTCACTTCTCACCTGGCATATTGTTGTGACCAAAATACTTCCAATGACAGTCCGGAGAATTGTTAACAAAGAGAGAAGTGACAAGAATAAGAATATTATCACAACTGCATTGCTTTCCAAAATTGTTGTTATACTGTTTTAGATTAGTATTATTAATTTTGCTGCAATATAAAAAGTAATTTTCTGTTTTTCAGTAAAAGCACTTCAATTCCTGTTTAAATGTGTTATTTACATTTTTGTGTAAATTCTTTAACATAACATTTTTACAGAGGGTTGTCACAATGTTTAAAGCTTCATGTTAGACATAGTTTGAGCCATATTACATGTTCAGGCCAAATGTTTGTCTCTTATAACCCAAAACCTTCAGAGACTGCATCAAAAGCTTCTTGTGCTTCTTATGATATCATTGATACAAATATTCACAAAGCAGAAAGAGTTTCTTCCTCAGTTTGTCTGTGGATATCCACACTTAATTGCCTGACGTTTTTTTTACTGTCATTGTAATTTTTTATGGAAAGAAAACACATAACTGCATATTATCTCTAATGAGCCACCGTTTTGCACAGGATGGCAGATTGGAGGCACACACAGCTTATGGCTCAGCCTTCCTGACTCCCGTGTGGCCTCACTGGGGCTCACGAAGGTGCAGTACTACTCTACCTCTGGTGATAGTAAAGATGGTCCTTCAAAATCAAAATCAACTGATTCCCCTTCAGCAGAGAGAGTGGCGACTGGTGCTGCAAAAGTCACCACAAATCCATCAGGTAAACTTTTCCATTAACACACTGGTTAATTTTTTTATGTCTACCTCATTACAGGTAGACATAAAAGAATTACGGAAGTTTAAGCTTAATTTTTATTTTTTATTCATATCTTTACTTCCATAAATAAAGCACTTCAAGGACTAACGAAAGTCGAGGCAATTCAAGTCAAAGGTAAGAAGCCACATTTGCGTGTTCCTGTCAAATTTTGAATTGTTTCCCTTGATAGCTGATTCAGTCTGAAATCAGTTTGTCATTTGATTGCTCTTTAACTTTGCACACAGTTCGAGCTGTCCTCAAAAAAAGGGAGTATGGAGCCAAATACACTAAGAACAACTTTATCACTGCTGTCAGAGCGATGAATGAGTTCTGTCTCAAACCAAGGTAATTCCTTTGTCTTGTATATAAATATTATGGAAAATGAGAAACTGTTCTATTTCCATGTGCGACAATAATTGTACAAATTCCCCCTGGAGTTAATAATTGAGCATGCTTTTGCAGTTCATTTTAAAAATATTGCCTAACATTTCTGTTAGTCTGTTTCAAATTTTCTTGCCCTACTCCTTTTGTACTTGCAGTGATCTGGAGCAGCTCCGGAAGATCAGAAGGCGCAGCCCCCATGACGACACAGAGGCTTTCACTGTGTTTTTGCGGTCAGACGTGGAGGCCAAGTTAGTGCAAATTCTAATGTTACGCCTCCAAAACATCCAACGAGAATTATACCAAATCTCTTCAAACAAGTCATTTATCAAACCAGCATTTACATGCATATTTCTCTTATGTTGATTTATGATTATATTCTTTTTTTTTTTTTCTTTTTGCTATCAGAGCAGTAGATGTGTGGGGAAGCAATGAAGCTCTAGACCGAGAGAGGAATCTCAGGAAAGAAGTGGAGAGAGAATACCAAGAGAGTAGGTTTAACATTTGTTTCTTTGTGGATAAATTGAAATCACAAAGATTTCTCTGTTCATAGAGGTTGCATAAAAAAAATACTCAAAATATGTTTATTTTGTAATGTAGGTAGAAAAACTATTCAAAGTCCCAACTGAAAATGGTTTCAATAACTTTTCAGCTAGGATTTGTACTTGGACCTTTAGGTAAAGTGCCAGAGCCATACCTGTCATAGCCACGCTAATATTCACACAATTTGCAGCAGAAAAATTGTCAAAAAAACCCCCCACAAATTATATATATATTTTTTATTGATTTATTGTTTGAAAAAAAGGTAAAAATGTTGTTTTCTCATTTACATCATAAATTTTACTAACCAGATCATCTCTCAGCTGGTATAGTTATGCATTCCCTGTTTTGCTACGGGGTTGTAAAAAAAATGCTTAATTTTTGCTTTTGTTTGTCCCGTTGTTTATCTACAGATATTTTTCGTAACCAGCAGCTGTTAAAGGAGTACAAAGACTTTTGGGGAAACACTAAGGTAAGAGTTTTTTTTTTGTTCCACTGTTTTGGGGGTATTTTTTGTGAAATTCCTGACTTTATTCCTTATTCTCATCATCTAAATGCTCCAACAATCCATCTGTGTTTCCATTTGTTTGCACGACTGTTAATTTATCCATCTGTCAATTTGTTTTTCTGTATATCCTTTAATCCATTTTTGTTAATTTTTAATCCATCTATCAGTTGTTTGTTTGTCATTTGTTTATCACTTTGTTCATTTGTCATCATATGTTCATCCATCCATCTCTCCCTGTGTTTTTCCATCATCCATTATATTTTGTATTTACAGCCTGACTTCTGTAGAAACACCTGCTGTAAATTCACGTTAAACTGTTGTATTTCTACATTAAAAATGAACCAGTACATTGACACCTTTGAAATGTTTTAATGTGACACTGTACTGTTAATAGTAGCTACATTGATATTCATAAGTTAATGTATAGCATTAACATTCAGTAACATTTGTGCCACTGTACCATAGTTAATTACTCCTGGTTGTGTTTGAGTGACCTTTGTCCCGATAACTGAGGTCACTGCATCTTTTACACACAGTGGCATTCATGTTGCCCCCTGTCTTTGCTGTATGGTGCTGATGTTATTTCAGTGACTGCGCTGTACCTGGCTGGTATGTGGTGGCATATTCTACACTCTGCTGGTTTGTTTGGCCAGAGGAGCCATCTAACCTGCTGCCCTTTAAGAGAACAATAGAGACAAAATGACAAAATACTATTTAAAATGTCTAATATCGTCATTGTTATTATTGATATTGTTGTTGTTATTATAATGGGCATGTCAGGTATGTCGAGATCATCCTTTGAAAACCATTTGTATTTTTATTATTTTTCCTCTTTCTTAAGCCCCGATCTGGCAAGAGGGCGACATTTCTGCAAGGTCCAGGGAAGGTGGTAATGGTGGCCATTTGCATGTAAGTTTTTTTCTTTTTGTTGTTTTGTTTTATTTCTATTGTCCTACCAGGCCACCTTGTTTCTGAATTTTGCATGGTTTTTATAGAGCATTTGTCTCATATTTACTGAATTGTCTGAGCTGCAGCACGCACAGTGGCAGGTGCTGAATTACAGTCTGCAGGGTCACCCCGAATCCTTAGAAAGCATTACAGTAAAATATGGGTGCAGAAGTCTGATGTAAATAAATGTTTTAAAATGCATGGTACGGTGATGCCTACCTGTTGTGCTGAAAGTCTCCAGACATTATTGGGGGTTCCTAAAAATATATGTATCCCAAAGTTGTCCTAAGCATTTATTTTTCTCCTTCCATAATCACTGATACATTTTTTGAGTTTTTTACTAATGCACAAATGAATAAGTGTTCAAACTTATTACAAATGATGTAAATCACAATGAGTCCTTTGTTGTGTCTTCCAAAACATTTTTTATGTTAAAGCCCAGAATTTTTGAAAGCTTTCTGTATAGAATTTAATATTTGTGAAGTGGAAGGAAATGTATGTATATCCCTGTTTAATAAGAATAATGCATCTGGTTGTTTTTAAACGGGTGGGAACTTGGAAACTTGCCGTCACATGAGCCTCTGCTGCCTATTAGATTAGTCAGATTGAGTTAGAGGACATGTGGAGTCACATGAAGCCGGACGACGCACGAGACCTAAAGATTTAATCAGTAAATTCATCAGAGGTCCAGTGATGTGTCAGATTGGTTTCCAAAGCATTCTTCTAAAAAACATGTACATATGTCATTTAGCAAATTATATGTAAAACTTGATTGTTTGGCTTCATGAATCTCTATTTTATGTCCTCAGCAATGGCTTGAACTTCTTCTTCAAGCTTCTGGCCTGGGTCTACACCGGATCAGCCAGTATGTTCTCCGAGGCCATCCACTCTCTGGCCGACACCTGCAACCAGGCTCTGCTCGCCCTGGGAATCAGCCAATCTGTCCGAAATCCGGACGCCATTCACCCGTAAGCAGCACACCTCTCCGAAAACAAACCAAAAAAAGTGTGGTTCTTGATCTGCCATTAAAGAATTTTAAGTTACCATGTTAGGAAAGAGTAAAATACTTTGTAGGAGTTTTATTCCTTGAAACACTAAGCTTGCTCTGTCTGCACCCTAGAAAAAATATGCTATTTGAATATTTTCTGAATGAGTGACAGTGAAAAAAAGAAAATTTCACAAGAAGTCAGGAGTATTGGACTTTCTGATGGACATTTGAGCATGTACCTGAAATGCAGTATAAATATTACGGAAGAGTTTTATTTGACTTTTCCTGAACTATCAGCTGTCTAGCTGCTGAATGTTTCAGTACTTATTGCAGATCATTAATCTTCAAAATTAATTGGGTCTGGAAATGTGTTGAATTTTGAAATGAGTGATCTGCAGGAACTTTGCTTTACGGTCTGTATGTACAGACAGAGCTGGTGTTTGTAACCGAGTAGACGTTGCTAGGCTAAGTCTCGACTCCATGTTTCAGGTATGGCTTTTCAAACATGCGCTACATCGCCTCCCTCATCAGTGGCGTGGGCATTTTCATGATGGGAGCAGGTCTCTCTTGGTACCATGGCATTATGGGATTACTACACCCAGAACCAATTGAGTCTTTGCTCTGGGTGAGTGTCTGCTCTGACTAATACTAACTTAACTCTGTAAAGTCAGAATTTATAGACTAAAGAAAGCGTTTCACATATTAATTTTGCAGGCTTACTGTATTTTAGCGGGCTCTCTGGTGTCTGAAGGAGGTTGGTTGCCTTGATAAAATATAAGATTTTATTATTTTTAGCTGAAGTTTTGCAGTTTGAATTGAAACATGTTTGTTTTTCTTTCTCAGCCACCTTACTAGTTGCAATTAATGAGATAAAGAAGAGTGCCCACAAGCACGGGACGTCTTTTTATGAATATGGTATGCACATTTCGCATTTAATTATGTGACAAAGAGTTTGTTGTTGTGATTTCTTTTCAGTACACACAGAAAATACAACCAAAGAATGCAAGTTTCTGTCAGATTCCCACAATTATCTAAACCTCTGTGTTACCAAAAGTTTTTATTGGTGAAAACATGATGTGAATTATGAACTGCTGTGTAAAACTCTTTATGTTTCCTGTGTAAAGTCATGCAGAGTCGAGACCCCAGCACCAACGTGGTGCTGTTGGAAGATGCTGCTGCCGTGTTGGGGGTCATCATCGCTTCTGGCTGTATGGGGCTCACCTCACTCACAGGTGAACACAAATATATCATCTCCCAAATTGTGATTTTCATATCGAATATAAAACATCCTCAGCCATTTGGTCATTGTTTGAATTCCTGTTGTTCAAAAAACTTCAGCATGGAACTGTCCTTGTCCCAGGTAACCCGTACTATGACAGTCTGGGCTCCCTCGGCGTGGGAACGTTGCTGGGCGCCGTCTCGGCGTTCCTGATCTACACCAACACCGAGGCCCTGCTGGGCCGCTCCATACAGCCTGAGCAAGTCCAGAAGCTCACAGAGTTCCTGGAGAACGACCCGGCTGTGAGGTAAGAGCAGAGGTGGGTAGGGTACCCAAAACGTCGCACTGAAGTTAATTAATCTAAGATATTTCTAGCCAGGTATCCGCTATATGGTGATGGTTCAACTGAACTCAGAGAAGTCTTTTGCGCTTCTGCTTCATCGCATTAGCTGAATATGTGCAGCATTGCCAGACTTACCGGGGGGCTTCTATACAACGCCTGAGCCTCAGTTTGTTTGTTGCTCATCTTTGCTATATGATTCAGCCCTTGTAGACCTTTGCTTGAGGAAGTATAGGTTATCAGATATTTTTCTGCATGTGATTGTGATTTGTGTGGCAGAAATCCTGTATGTACTTGAGTTTTACAGCCGTATCTTTTGCACACAGAGCCATCCATGATGTGAAGGCCACAGATATGGGACTGAGTAAAGTGCGCTTTAAGGCTGAAGTTGACTTCGATGGCCGAGTGGTGACACGGTCTTATCTGGAGAAACAAGACATTGACCAAATCCTTAACGTAAGCTTTCACTTTATGTTTGCAGCAGATAACTTTGTTATTAAAAAGATCATGCCTTTTCATATTTTTTCCTTTCATGTTTGACACAGATTTTGATGGCCCTTTTTTCTGTCCATAGATAGCCAAACATATTTGGTAAACATTTATGGTGATTTTTGTCTTAGTCAGTGGTTGACTAATTGGCTTAACTGCCCCAGATAACAGAGATGTCCATTTTAATAAGTCAAGTTAGAAGTGTTTGTATTCAGATGACAATATTTAGATTTAAATAAGAAAAAATAGAGGGAAGCCCTTATTAATGTTCAAACAAAAAAGCCTGAGTAATCAGAATGTCAGATGAGACTGAGGGGGGGGGGAAGAACAAAACTAGACCTTTGTTCAGTCATGAGTTTGAAAGAAGAATCTGTTCCTTTAAGACTCAACATAAAATCTAACAATGACTTTAGAACGGCTTGTGTTTAACTGCAACTTTTATTTAAGTTTTTCTGTTTTTAAATCAAATTTGTTTAGACATTATGTTCATGTGAGTGATTTTTGCTCAACCAGCACTTGTCTGCCATCGTCCATCATCTGTCCTAACTAGACAGAAGTCTCTACCATTTTATGCCAGTGTTACCACATTGTCTCAGCAAAGACCTGGGAATCTTCAATCTACCTCAAAACTGCCTGATGTCACAATGTTTGCATTGTTTACTGCAGACATCAGGGTGTGAAATGCATCGCTCAGCCATGGCGTTGTTTATATTCTGCCTCTCCAGGACATTCAGCAGGTGAAAACACCTGAAGAGTTGGAGAACTTCATGCTGAAACATGGCGAGAACATCATTGACACTTTAGGGGCTGAGGTGGATCGTCTGGAGAAGGAGCTGAAGGTAGCGAGGAAAGAAGATGTTGAAGTTGTTTTTTGTTGATGTTGTGCATTAGAAAATACGTCACGGGGGAGATTTGTGACTGTCTTTATTTCCTTTTGCAGCAACGTAACCCAGAGGTTCGCCACGTAGACTTGGAGATACTATAGTGACTGCTGGGGAAACGTCCCGCTGCACAAAGAAGGAATAGAGAAAGCCAAGCCCACCTCCCACTCTGACCATCTCCACCACAGATAAACCTGAAGTCTTACACCAGTTCACTCCCGGGGCGTAAACGCAGCATGTTTGAACAGTAATTGTTGGAGCTGCTCAGCTCATCAGCAGAGAGCAAGACTGTCAAACATCTTATTGAATCTAAGCAAAAGTCCTTCCAACCAGCCACTGTTTGCTTTGGCTTACATTCCTCCGTGTTTGTGTCTGGATTTTAGCAAGGTCAAACCTCGGAACAGGACCAGTATCAGTTACTACGCTTGTGCGTTAATCTTACGTGTGAACCACGGTGATAGTGTTTCCTTCACAAGCGCAAAGGAAACTCGAGCTCTACGTATTTAAACAGAACATATTTAAAGGCTAGTCAATGTTTTGTTTTTGGTTTTGTTTTTTGTTTTTTTTTTTGTTTTAATTTGAAGCCTTTTTGAAGATGGCTCAGTGTTGCAGGTGAAAGAGAATGACGAGAAGATTTTAATACTTGAAGAAGAAAAAAATCTGATTAAATGGGTGTAAAGTTTCTCATTTGATTTCTAGTGGGAGTGAAAAATGAACCAGGAAGACAAAAAAAAAAATCAGCAGTAATTTATCATGTCTTTGTGATATTTTATTTAAAAATAAAAATAAAAAATACGAGTTGAGATGAAAATGTGAAGATTACAATTTGATCCCCCCAGAAATTATTACGCCGGTTTCTTTTCAAGAGTTGTTTTTTTTTGCTTCAAAATAATCAGCGGGTGAATGTATTGTTCCAAAGATTAAACCCTAAGAGGGGTGGAATTATTTTGCCCCTTTCTTGCTTTTTTCCAACAAAAAGCACAAAACTGCTTCATCTTTTCCAGATTTCATCAAAAGCAAACCTCCCGACAGGTTTCCAGACAACAGCTCATTTCTGTTTCTACAGTGAATTATAAAAAAAAAAAAAAAATCAATCCCCATTTTAGTATTTCTGCTCATTTATTCTTAAAACAAGAAAACAATTCAGCATAAATGCGCTTTTTTTTTCTTTTTTAAATTCTGTCAGCACACAGTTGCAGCTGCAGCTCAAACACCTGCCACAAGCTTCTTCTCTGCTTCAGGAGGTGGGCCGTAGTCGTACGGCTCTGTTCATGGACGATGGGTTTATATATATTTTTTTTTTTTTTGAAGGTGTCAATAGTTGGATATTTTACTAATATTGCTGCTGCTGAAGGACTTAGAATAAATTTGAAATAATTTATTGAATCATGGTGTTTTATTCTGTCACTTTTGGTAGCATTTCTCATACAAGTTGTGTGATTAATCAGTCAGTTACTTACATAAGGAACCAATATGTGCATCAATTACATATTTACCTTATGTAAAACTGCCATCTTGATTCAAGAAATCTAAGGGAATACAATGGAACGTATGTGACCGGAATGACAGGGCAATTTGCTATTTATATCTATAAAGATTGTACAACTGAGTTTGCTGAAATGAATTAAATGTAATAAACCCAAATAGGTCTTCAGGTACACCAAGTCCCCTACCAATGCACATGTTGACTGGTTCTACCTGTGTAAGTCATTGTCAGCTTTTTAACGTCATTTTGAACTTTGAATCAAGCTGTGGTTGAATCTTGTATGTTGGGTCCTTTTTAATCGCCAATACTAATTTGATGCAAAACAACTCTGGGTACAAAGTGGGGCCCATGTTGGGCCCATATGGGCCCTAGATTGATTGTGTAATTTTGAAGTTGTTACCTTGTTTACGTAGTGCTTAACTGGTTTTCTGATATAAATTATATTAAACCCAAAAGTGAGACCTGTAAAAGAAATCCATCATCTACCCAAAACCATTTAGTGTTTATTAAACCAGAGCAAAATTAATTTGGGGCCCACATATATGTTTTAGCTTAGTAAAAAATATGCAAACAGTCTTCTGCTTTATGTGCGAGTCTATTGGGACTTTGAAACAAGCAAAAAAATAAAAATACAACTGATCATGACATTGTCACCACAGGTTGCATGTAGATGGTATCTAGGTCCCTTGTGGGCCCAACTCTGAAGGGAATGAAACCTATACAGGCAGGTGGAGAACATCACACAATATGCAAGCATTTATTAAAGTCCAGAAAGACACAAATATTAAATGTTGGGTTTAAGTTGTTTAATCCTGTTGTCCTCATTTTCTGTGTATAGGGAAAACACATACAAATCTCGGTCATTTTGACCCGAGGACAACAGGAGGGTTAAACCCAACTTTAATGTGTTTGAGACCCTCATGAATACTTTTCTCATGCTCCATGGTTCTGGGTTCACAGCGTGTTTTCTGTAAGGGTCACAATCGGGTTCTCTAAATTCAACCCATATCAGCAACACCAACACAAAACGCAACACCTTTTTAGCCAAGTAAGTTGACACTCAGCTTAGGCTTTTTTTTTTTTTTTTTTTAAATCACTTAGCTTTTACCAATATGGGTTGTATTTATAGGTCCCTTTCAAGAAGTCCAGGCTTATTTTGCGCCTAAGGTGAGAAAAATCAATATGGTTCTGACAAATGCATGTAAATTCTGCACCTGCAGACTATCAGTAATATCTTTGGTGGTTTGCGTGACACTGTGCTCTGCAGATGTTTACATCTTGGGGCCCCTTAAGTCAAATTTCAAGCCTCTCTTTTAGCAGATCGGGGAGCCTGCTTCCTGTTTGAACCCCAGATGGTTGACTGGAATGTAAAGCCATTAGATGGTGCAGTTGTGGGGATGAGAGAGGGGGGCACTAGCCTGTACGCTGACGTCAATAAAAACAGTCATTTCCAACCAGTCTGCGCATTGACCGACCATTCAAAAACATTACGCACCGCACCGCGGCCGGACCACGCTCGATTACTCGACTGAAATAACCTTTTTTTTTTTCTCTTTTTTTTTTTTTTTCGCAGATCCTTGGAGAGCGGACGCAGTGCGGACGATCCCACCATTGCAGGTTTTTAACCATTGAATGTTGTCTGAACATTTCTGGGTGTTGCGCGCATCGTCAGTGTCATGTCTCGTCTTCCCATTCCCAGGTCAGCTCCGCCACTGCCCATCTCGTTTCCGATCATATCGCCCCATCTTCACACAATACATGCTCATTGAGAGAAATAAAAAACAAAACAAAACAAAAAAGCAACCGGATCACCAGGTTGCTAGACGAGCGTCGAGACCGTGTCTGCTGATCGCCCTCATACATCATCCCATCTCCGGCAACTGAGCGCTAACAATGACGCTCTTATTATCCCTTTATACATTTTATTTTAGGCTTTTATAAGCGTGATTGTGAAGAGGGGGGGAGGAAAAATCCTCGATGCATCTTCCATTTGTGTTTCAACCCCCTCTCCCGTCTTTTCATCTCAGTCACCCCACAGATGGGGGCGCACCGAACCTACACAGTTGGAGCCTCAGATTTTCTCCCATCTCGTCAAGCCTGTGATCACAAAACCCAGAGTGTCACATCATAACACCCGACAAAACTAAAGCTGCGAGCTTTTTGTCATCATCTTTTATTGCCAGCCTTCAGTAATGAAACTGTCCTAATAACGGTCGCTTATCTGGCTTGAATCGCAGGTGGAAGAGGAGCATCTTGGAGGAGAATCATTCTGCTGATCACCGTCAAACTGCTCTACGCTTTTAGCCTCTTTACGGTGCTGCCTTGTCTAATAATGTTCAAGCAGCATTGTACAGGGCTATGACAGCGTAGAGAGCTGAGCTGCGCTGCGCACCCAACATTTGCTGCCAACCAGAGCCGGCCAGGAGCAGAAGCGAAATCAGCCGCTGCTGCCCCTAAAACCTCTTTTACTTCTAGTACAGATGATAAGAATCTGCTTATTTGTAAAAAAAAAAAAAAAAGTGAGTCTGCTTGAAATAGTTGTCCCTTTGTAAATTAAGTATCTTATAGTTAATGTCTGTAAACCTTTGATGACCAAAACTGTATTTTTTTTTTCCTGCATTTTTCACAAAGTACACTGTGTGAAAATGTAGACTTTGCGTTTCCCTTATTATTGGGACAGATGGTCTTTAATGCATGATATGTTCAGCAAAAGTATAAAACGGTTAATAAAAATAAACATAATGTATTTAAATTTTCTTATATTTTTGCTTGTCATTCATTCTTCATGCATCTTCAAATAATACCTGGATCAAGAATACAGGTCAAGGGAGTAGAGCTACAGTCATTCACAAGGACACAAGATCTTGCAAGGCCTGAAAAAACAAGTTGGAGAATTTTTTTTTTTAAGTGTTCTTATTTTTTGGCATTTCAACACTGAGCCTAAACATTATTAGGATACTTTTAGACTAAATTAATGATTTTTTTGTTTGTGTTAAATCAAGACTAAATTCATACAAGGATTTGTGTGAAATATGAGCTTCATATTTTAATTGAATTGCCCAAGTGTGCCCAAGCACAACTTGGGAAACGGAGATTGTATCAACAAAATCAAAGGCTTAAATGTTGTTTTTGATGGTTAAGCATTGCATCAACAAGGAGCTTTTTGGCGGGTTTTTAATGTTACTGTTTGAATTCATTTCTGTGCTTCCCTGTGAGCAAAGTTCCAGTTTGCTGCCTTCGACTGTCTGAAAATTGAGCCCTTGACTTTCACTGTTTGTCCCGAGTGTCTGTTATCCAACCGTGTCTGATATAGGATTAGTGACGAGAGATTTGTTAATTACGACGCCTCCTGACTAACAAGCTTATGTTTCCCAGAGGGCAAGCTAGTTCACAACCCTTCAGTGGATGTTTTTTTTTTTTTTTACAAATCAAATATGCTTCAGGGAAATCCAACTGACACGGAGACAATCAGAAGGTTTGCAGATTTTATTAGAAATTCCAGTTTTCACAATGATAATGGCCAAGGAGAAAGAATCCTGCTGTGTTGTGTTTCACTGGCCGTGCTGCTGTCCATTTCAGGTTCCTGTTTTTGGTCCTGAAGTGGGATGTTTGGTCCAGGCATCACACCGTCCTCACTAGCTGCAGCTAGCACAGGGCTGCAGGCCGTTCTCGTTGCAGGAAGTGCACTTTAGGGCTTTGAAGGAGTCCGTAAAGCAGTTGCGGAACACGGACATCTTGCTGCCATGGCACATTGAGCACGGGATGAAGGCGAAGCCTCCGCAGGTCTGGCACGTCTGGGGATGCTGAACCCTCTGAGAGACGATGAAAGTGTAGTTTTAGTTTCTGGATAAAGGCTTCAAATGCCAACAGTGCCTATGTTCCATGTGCAGATAAAGTCCAGGTTTAAAAAAAAAAACTTTTTAACAAGATGTAATCAAATCTGTGAAAAGCAATCTTTGAAATTATGGTGTTACTGTGATTAAGGCAGACTTTATATATCTTTTTGCAGGCCACAGTGATTTCTTTCAACGCTCGTTGTTTTTAAATTCAGGCAGATTTTGCAAAATGGACTATCAAATTGTTTGGCTTTCATTTTTAGTTGTTCAAAAGTATTCACACTCTGTACATCTTTTCACATTTTGTTACATCGCATACTCTAACTTCAAAGAGTACTTTGTTGGGATTTCATTTGATAGAACAACACAAAAGTTGAAGGGAAGCGGTAGGGCACGTTCTCATTGCCCGTTTGTAATTTGTTTTTCATTTGAATTGAACAAATTTGTTTTATTTTAACAGGGGTGTGTAGACTTTTCTATCCACTCAGTGTGGACACAAAGCTAGCACTTTGCATTGCTTTGAACATACCGTCCCCACTGTAAATAAAGGTAGTGGCAGTATCATCCTGTGGGGAATGATTTTATTTAACAGGCACAGGTATTCAAAATACAGACTCAGTAGATGAAATACAAAATTCCACATTCTTCAGAATATTTTATTTTTTAACTGAAAACGAAGTATCCCTTTCCTCCATTTCACCATTATGAACCATTTAAGTTTATCAAACAGGTAAATGTGACAAAATGAGAAAAGTTGAAAGGGGTTTATTGTTTTCAAGGCCCTCAAAGTAATTTCCCCCCCCCCCTCTCTGCTTAGTTTAACATTTAAAAGACAGAGTACACTGTGATCCTCTCCTCATCCACTACACAGAAAATGAGTGCATTTCCCAAAATGCCAGTCTCCTATTGTTGCGCAGAATTAACATTCAAAATAGTTTGGTGTTCATGCTTGCAAACACACAATCACCAATGTTTTTGGACAGTTTCAGGCTAATTTTTGCATGCATGACCTTTCAGGGCGGCACCCTTCTAATTGCCCTCGGGGGCTAAAAAAAAAAAAAAACAACAGCTATGACTTAAATGTCATTGTAGTTTTGGATCTAGTTTTAGTTTCTTTTTGGAGGGAATTTGAATTCAAAATTAAAGCAAAGGATGAGGAAGGCCAACCACAGCTGAGGGGGAAGCTGAAATATTTATTTTTAGGGATTATAGTTCACACTATGGAGCCAAATGCATTGTGTAAAATCAATAAATAACGGCCCCTCTATTACAGATGCCTTTATATTGATGTGCATGAAATTTATAGCTCCTTTCCACATGCTTTATTGATGACACAGTGAGTGAGAGGAGCTTATTGTTCTTGTTTGCACTCAATTCAATTGTTTGCTTTAGGACATGGAAATTTTGCTGGTATAATGATTACGCCAATAAATCTCAAAGCAAACAAATGAATTATGTATTGTTAGTCTGCATCAAACTGAAACTGGGGGGGGAAAACACACTTCCAGCTAGTTCATCTATTTGCCCACAATCTATAATTAATAATATAATTTTCAAATCTGGCTGCAGGGGAAACCTAACCTCGATTTTTGTCAGTAGATCTTGCAGCTCTCCTGATTCGTTCATGCCAAGTATTTTCTCAGCACCCTGCAAAACAAGTTACAAACCATCAGACGCGCATGAGACCGACGCCTGGAGCTGCTACGAAGCAGCGTGCGGGACTGACCCCAAAGTAGTGTCCGTCAATGAACACGACTGGCAGCGAGGGGGCTTCGCCGACACGTCTGCACCGCTCCTCCAGCTCCTTCCCGTACTCGCTGTCCAGAGCGATGTTCTTCTCCACAAACTTCAGCCTGTGGTTTTGGAAGATCTTCCTGACCAGCTCGCAGCGCTCAAAAGTGGTCCTCACCACCCGGAAACTCGTGGTGTAGATCACTATGCGCCCAAACTCGAGTGGTAAATGCGCCTGAGGAAGGTCGAAAATGAAAGGTGAGAGCGTTACATCATGAGTAAAGTTGAAACGTTGCTCCTTGGCTGCACTGCACTGTGGATTGTGTTACTGATGTCCTTCTTCCTCACCCTCAGCTAATTAAAATACAAGTAAACATGTTTGTTTGTTTTTTCCGCGTTTAGCACTGAGTTTATTCATCAAGAGTTTGTTTTAGGGAACCAAATTGTGCTTTTAATATCTGAAGAATTCAATATCACATCAACAGCTAACTGAGAAACTTGAACCCATAGAAGGCAGGCTTTCATAACCCAGAGAAATGATCAAAAGTAAATAATTGTAACCAGTACGTTTATCTAAACATAAAACACACTTTAGAAATAAAATGCTTCCTTGGCTGCCCTGAATCTAGTCATGATTGCTGCTTTAGGTTATTTAGGACTGATGGAATTATTTGATTGACCTGAAGAGTAAAAGAAAAGCTTTTTTTGGGGGGGGCGGGGGGGGGATTGTTTTTAACCTTATTAAAAACTCAGAACTCCATAGCTGTGTCTCAAATACATGCATAAGTTGTGAATTAATCTGTCAGAGGCGTAAAAAGCTATAGCGTCATCGTCTGGCTTTATCTGTTTGTTAAAAGGTATAATAACCTTCATATCAGTAAGTTTTTTAAATTTAAAATAAGTACATAAAAATGTTCTAAACAAAATCTCTCACTCATTATGTCACAGTATAAATGCACCTCATTCCAACACAGCAGCACCATTCACCTCCACTGTCACCTTCATTAAATCCTAGTCCTGCAGCAGAAGGAAGTCCAGGTTTGCCTAATTTACATAGAAAAACTCCCTCAACTCCTGTCAGAGATCTTTAGAGTTCATCCCCTTTTCTCCTTGTCAGCAGATGCGGTAAATGACTTCTAACTGGATCTCAAGCAGCTTGTGTTCTGTTACTTTGTGATCTTGATTTCCAAAATGAAATACAATATTTAATTTCATCTCCACAGAAAACGTGAGCAATAGTGTAGTTCTTTCCCTCCTTAGACCAGTAAAACACTTCTGACATTGGGTTTGGTTAAAACTGCAGTATATAACTTTTATTTATTTTTTTAAATATATGTTTTTGACATATTTGTTATAATTATCATTATGTGGTAATAAGACATGTCATCTGTGGGGGGAAAAATGAGCTCCTATAGTGATTACCAATAGTAACTCCAGAAATACACCACTCAGTTAAAATCAACCAATCAGAATCAGGAGGAGGGTCTTACCACTATCAATCACACTAGTGTATGCGCCCATTGCATCCTGCCTCGTGTTCTCTGCAGCGCTGCAGCTGGTTCATCAAAACACAGGCTGCCATGTCTGCTTAGGCTAGTTAGCATAGCTGCTGATGTGGAGGATAAATGGTTTTCCTGGAGCACTAAGTTGTTTCTCTGCCATTAGCACATTTAGCTGTGTGTACACGAGGATTATTGACAGACCTTCCTTCAGGCTCTGATTGGTTGCTTTTGACCGGGAGTTGTGCATTTCATCAGACATCTTCACAACATGGTGGCAGTTTTAAAAAATGTGGAAAAGTCAGCAGCTTTAACTCAAAAAATTAGTGGTTTTAGCCCTTGGGATGGCTTTACTTCAATATCATCTCAAAATTGTTACATAAGAAGGCATGGACACAACGGGCAGCTTCTTTAACAACATGGTTTACCTTCCTTGTGCAGAAAGTGAAGGACTTTCAGCTTGACAGCTGTTCTTTCAACAGACTTTGACAGATGTGTAGACTGTAAAATTACCTACTTTATGCAAATTAGTTTATTTGTGTAATGAAATATTTTATGTTTATGAAAAATTTAATTATTGGAATTCAATAGCTGTTTAAATCTGACCCTGTTTGTACCCTCAAAAACATTTACAAGTTAGTTAGTTTAACAAAGTTAATTGAATGCCATTATCCCTGTTTGGAGGCCCTTGGCTATGATTTGACCCAAATAAACCGATTTTCTAACTAGATTTATGATAATTACATATCTACCATCTTTTTAAAATGGGATTTCCCCCCCCTTTTTTTGTAAATATATGTTTGAAGTAAATAATTTGCATTGGGTGCTTCAGACTTAACTGAAGAGTTTCAAAATCCTGAATAACTTTTACATTCATATGACATCATTCAGTTGGTGAGCACACAGGCTCAGTGTTGCCTTGGAGCGACATGCAGCAGACGGTGCTGTGATACTAGAAAGCAGTGCTGAATTCATTAACCTGATTAGTTTCACCTGAAACACTTAATGAAATGGATCATTAATCTTTAATTGTTGTGTGAGCTCATCCTCGCTTGGGAGCGCTTGTTCTGGTTCGCCTCAAAAAGCGCTTTTGAAAAGTATTTATAGAGCTACAACTTCAAATTTGTCACTTTAAAACCACAAACATCAATACGTTTGTTGGAATTTTTTGTGACGGATAAACAGTGCTACCTGTATTATGACGTACAACAAAATTTAGCTAATAATTGTATTAAACACAACTAAGTCAAATGTTTTTGTAAAACTACCCTCAGTTGCTAGTCTGTAGGGTATGAATCTACTAGCCTCGCTAATATAGTCTACAATTTATGCCCACTCTTTATTGTAACAAAGCTCAAATTCAGAGAGACGTCATGAAGACCATCTGTTTACAGCACTTTTAGGTCTTTTTATTTTTTAATTTCATTGCAGCTTTCATTACCCTGTCCAAACATAAACCTCCACCTGGATCTTGAACATTTTTTAGCCTCTACTACAATTTCTTACAAGATTGAAAATCCTCCCCACAGCAGCATGGTGCCTCCACTATGTTTCACCATGGGGATGGTGATACCCTGTGCCAGTCTTCCAACACACATAGAATTTCTCCTGCAGAGGGGTTCAAAGGTCAATCTTTCTCTCACCTGATCAGCACTTTTATTGAGGAGCATCAGAGTAACAGAGGCCGAATATATTGTTTGCCCATCGTTTTTTTTTTCTAAAAAAAAAAGGCACTAAAAGTCACTAAACCGCAACTGTGCACTACTTTCTGCTACTGCTAGTGTTAGTCCATTATAGAAATAAATGAAATATCATGAATTTTTGAGGTTGTAATTTAGCAACATTTGAATGTTTTTTTTCAGAGGCACTGCAGCTTCTATATGCAGCTCAGAAAAAAAGTCTTAAGACCACTAAGGCAATAATGTGATTATGGCCAACCGGTACTTACACCATCAGGAAGGTTCTCAAAGAGCGCCTGACCTGCGCTGACTTTGTGTTTGACCCCTCGAACCGTCCCGTTCTTGCTGAGAATGTTGACCCTCTTGGTGGTGAACGTCCAGTCCTTGGTGGCCCCGGCGTACATGAGCAGCTCATCAGGCTCACTCTCGCTGTCGTCCAGCTCCGAGCCCAGGAATCCGTACAAGTTTCCCTGGATGTCTCCAGACGTAGAAGGGGTGCTGGCCCGCTCGGCATCTGAGCTGCTAGTGCAATCTGAATCCAGGGAGTCTGAGGGCCCCTCATCTTTGAACATCTCCTTCAGGACCCTTCCACTGTTCCCTGAAGCCACCCGGAACCTCACCCGCCTCTGTGGCTTCTCCGGTCCTTCCATCACTACTGTCCCCTCCATCACGACCTCTCTGCCACGTTACATGGTCCAGCAGCACACTGCAGTTCAGCTCCTTCCCTCTCATTCGGAGGTAAACATTCAGCTCAGACACGGTATTTTGTTTGCCATGGATTAATACCACGTTTAATCCTCGCTGTGTGAAGGGATCTAAAAACGACTGGGAGCCAGTAAGCTGCCTTGCAGTCACATTGACTCAGCCAGTAAATAATGTATGCACTCCTACCATGGTAACCCAGCAGGTTTATCTCAAGTAAAGTGATAGTGTTCGTTGAATTATTTATCACAGTTTACGGAGTTTTCACTGAAGCTTTGACAGAAACTTTACGTTCTTAAATCAATAGAACAAATAATTAGCTGCCTTGAAAGAAGATTATAAAACGATCTCAGATAATTTTGTGGTGTGAATGCAGCAGTTTTAAATCTTTTACCAATATGAAGCCAACTTCTATTTCCTGCTGCATGACAGACACCTTTAATTTGTCATTGCAATAAAACTGAGGTATTTATCTTACTTTATTGCAAATATTTACTCATTGAATTTGAGCGCAGTTTTGTTGCAAATTGGTTATCATAGAACATTTTTAAACTGAAAGTTTATTAGCATTCATCCATCCAATGTGTATACCTACTCATGCATGCAGGGTCATGGGGGTGCTGGTGTTTGTCTCCAAAGGTCATCAGGTGAGAGGCTCGACCCTGGACAGGTCGCCACAAGACAAACAACCATGCACAAACTCACTGGTGGTGTAGATCACTGTATGTAAGGTAAGGTTGGAAGGTTACATCATCAGTATAGTTAAAACTTTGCTTACTGGCTGCATTGAATTATGGATTGTGCCACAGGGAATATGCCATCACCATGCAGCAATACCTCGGCATGGGATTTGAACCCAGGACCTTCTTGTTGCAAAGCAGCGGCTCTAACCAACCTTTCCTATCTAAATTCAGTGAAGTACTAGTTCACAAAGAATCTGATCTTAAGTCACTTTACAAAAATAACAGATTCAGTTTATTTTCAATTATTTGTTGAAGACATTTAAAATCAAATAAATTGAACTGATTTAATTAAAATATATCTTGATGATCCCCAAAACCTTTACGAAATGTTTCTGTCCCATCACATCTGGTGTAAAACTAACAACATTTTAGAAAAATAACATGGTGCTAACAGTCAAACATGGCAGTGGTAGTGTGGTGGTGTGGGCCTGTTTGAGTGTTCAGGAGCTGGAACCAATGATGTAATGTTCCTTTTTGTCTGTCTGTAATTAACAATGGTTGTTTGTAACTGTAACAGTTTTTCAAAAACAATTACATGTGATTTGCTGATGAGGTATAGCTCATTATCTTTTGTAAAAAAAAAAAAAAACCCAGATAGCTCATGATCTTTTGTTTAAAAAAAAAAGATATTAAATTTTTTTGTGAATTTTTGCATTTAAAGTAGAAAGTTTCCATGTTCATGTGAAAACTAAAGTGAATGAAGCTGCTCCTTGTGTCTGAACTTATAACTCACAGTAAGGTGATATTCCTCAATAGTATACAACCGAAGGGAGAGTGCAGCTGTTCACTGAGGTTACTGGGGGAGAGCAAACAGGACCGGGCCATATAAGGTGTCATTCAAGCACAATACAGGAGAGCATCTGCATGAGAGCCCACGTCTGCTCAACAGGTGATGAAGCGACTCCCTGGAGATGTGACATGTCATCTTAGAGCGGTGACAGCTCCTCCTCTTTCTGGCAGCTGATGATCGGCCAGTGAGATTTCAGCATTATGGCCCCAAACAGAAGGACAAACTCTACAGAGAGTCATATTCCTCACTGGGGATGTGTTTTGAGCTTCTTTATGCTTTCATTCTTTGAGACTGATTGGTTGCTGTTCTCTCTGAAATGAGTCAACGTTTAGTGTAACTGTGACTCTGGGTCGCCACCAGCTCACTGCTATTACAAAATCACTCTAATGATGTTTCCGTGTTAATGTGGAAGTCATTTACTTATTTATCAGTCTGTAGAATAGATTCATAGATTAATACATGACAACAAAATAATTGTGATCTTTCTAATTATGGTCTTTCCATAAAGACTGTTTTCTCTTTCTGACACTGATGTTTCAGAAGCAGTGAAGCCACCGTGCAGCTTTGGGTAAAAATGAAAACCCTGAGGCAGGCTCACCATCTCGTTTGGCCTCCTGCAGACAGAAAGAGTTTCTTATCTGGAGTTCAGCGAAATGTACCCGGTCCACGTTGCATCCAGCAGCCATTTTATCTCACTTTAACACATTTAGACAAGAGAGCAACCTGAAGAGCTTATCTGCCTGTCCTTCCCATAAGTGAGGCTAATGTGGCCTCTGAGGCCACTGCAGCTGCGCTTTAAGAAGTAATTTAGAGGACAGGGGTTAATGCAGCAACGCTTTTTAATTTTAGTGCTGACTGACAGCTTGACTGTGAACAGAGCAACGATACGGAGGATTTGGATTTGGACCCATCAGAAGGAAAATTATAATTATTTAAATGTAATTTGTAATAAATTAGAACTGAAACGGAAATGAAATGCCCTTAAACTGAACCATAACTTAATAAAAAAAAGAATTAGATGTGACCTAATGACTCTAAGATGACTTCGTGTTTATCAGTAAGCTGCCCATTAAACCTCCTTAACCCTCCCCTGACATCAGGCCAGCGTCCACAAGGGGGCAGAATACAATTCAATCAAAGCTGAACGTTACACCACCGGCCACTCCCTGCAGAGCTGTAGGAAACGAGTACAAGATGCAGCTGCAGGCCAGAAGGATGGATCATCATCTTAGTTTAATCAGGCTTGAGGGAAACTGTAATTCATGGCAAAATGGACGGCAAGGGAACAACATGGACCAGCAAACACGGAAAGGGAAAAATATTCTGTTTCAAGACCTCCAAGCTTACCATCATAGGATTTTTTTATCTGAAGGTATAATCAACCCATGAAAAAAGAAAAAAAGAAATTGAAATAATTATCTGACAGGTAGTCAACAATTAATTAACTAAACAATTAACTAAAATCAGCGATTTTAGTTATTAAGGTGTATTTATTCAGCTTTCTTTACTGTGATGCTCCCAAAATGAGGTCATGGCACAACTGCAAACATGCTGGTCCTCACTGACCGACAGGTTGGGTAAGAGAATGAATTAGAGAAGTAGTCGAAATCGCCAAGTCAAATCAAGTTTATTTGCATAACACACTTTGGCATTTCAAACATTTCAAAGTGCCTAAAACGTAAAACAAAAGAAGAAACACTGCATTACAAAATAAAGAGAATAAGAAAAAATGCAATTCACACTTAAATTAGTTTATGATAATTTATCATTAATTAAAGGGAACTCTAAACAAATGTGTTTCACAGTTTTCTTAAAGTTTGTTCCAGATCAGACAGGCACATAAACTGAAAGCTGTTTTTTCATATTTGGTTCTGATTGTGGGGATGCAGAGACCTGAACCAGAAGACCTGAGTGGTCTGGAAGGTTGATACAGTGACAACAGAACGTTATTGTTCTGTGGTGCCAAGCCATATGCTGATTTATAAACCATCAAGAGTGTTTTAAAGAAAAGAGAAACAAACTGCTCCCTTATAGGCACATACATTAGGAAAAAAAAACGAAAAAAAAACTGGAGGACGTGAAGACACCCACAGCTCAGGTTTTTGGAGAAGGTGTTGACTGGACAATTATCTGTTCTTCTTGTAAGAATGCCTGAATGAAAGCCATTGTTGACAGAAAGCTATAAAAAGCCTCTTTTGCTGTTGCCGTTGGTTACATAGGAGGCATACCAAACACGTGGAAGAAGATGTTTGGGTCAGATGAGGCTAAAATTAAACATTTGATTGCATAAAATACAGTGTGCACTTATGATTGCACATCACCCTGAAAACACAAGCCATGAAATACAATATAGCTTCTGATTTGACCAACAATGTGAAATAATTCAAGTGGCATGAAGGTGCTGTAGCTCAATCACAAACCTAAATCTCTGGTATAATTTTAACTGTTGAATAAACCAGTAATATATTGTCTATCTGTTAGTTTGTTTTTAGAAAGAAAACATCCCACATGGTTCCTTGCAAAAAAAAGTCTATTTCTAAGGGGTTGCATATCCTCTCTCAACACCTCAGAAGAATCTTTCAGTTTAAAAACACACTCAGAAGCAAAAGGGAAAACAGAAATGATGACATGTCATGCACATTTTTAGAAGCTGAGTTTCGTCCTTGTGATTGGTTGAAAAAAAAATGTTGTCTCTACTTTAAATAAGCTCTCAGTTTTATTTCATGCCACTAAAGAAAAAAAAAAAAACCTTGCGCATAATTCTCTGAAAGCAGATTGAAAATCCATCTGAGTATGGATCCGGTAAAGTTGTTGCAGTTTTTAATCTACTGTCTCCTCCTAATGATGCCTCTCTAAACAGCAGTAAAGTGGCTCAGGTGGTGTACTACAGAGACAAAAGAAAGGCTAAGAGAAGGAGGAGACACAACATCAATTAGAAGCAGGGTTTTGAAAATATATCGCTGTTTGATGCAGGGACTTAAAAGGGAGGTTAAAAGAGAGTGGTGAAGTATTTTCAGACAGTTAAATTCCTTTTAGCTGCATAACTCTGATTTATTTATTGATGAAAGGATTTCAGTCTCCTTAAACATTTCCTTGACCTATTTAGAATTTACACCTTTTAGGACAAGTGTTTGTCCTAAAACAGACAAACACTTGTCTGTTTTAGGATTTGATGGGTTTATTTTCATCATTAAGAGAATAGCACATAAAAAGGAATACAGATACTCAAACGTTCATTGGCCATCACAATAACTACATTTAGTATGTTTGGAGTCAAGGTACCATGGTAATGGTAGCATCATGCTGTCAGTGATCCAAAAACACATGAAAACGGATTTAAGGATGGATGAGGCAGGACAATATTAAGCTTCTCAAATGTGAATCATGTTTTTAAAACGTGGATGTGTACCACTAGACTTATACATTTAGACAACCTCTGCTCAGAAAAGTGTCTCGTTAATGGCTACAAAAATGGCTTGCTTCAGAGGAAATATATCCAAATAATTGTGGGAGGTGTACATATTTGAACCTGGATATACACTGCTCAAAAAAATAAAGGGAACACTTAAACAACACAATATAACTCCAAGTAAATCAAACTTCTGTGAAATCAAACTGTCCACTTAGGAAGCAACACTGATTGACAACGGGGACCCTCGTCGGGTCAATCAGTGTTGCTTCCTAAGTGGACAGTTTGATTTCACAGAAGTTTGATTTACTTGGAGTTATATTGTGTTGTTTAAGTGTTCCCTTTAATTTTTTGAGCAGTATATAATTTAGAAACTGCTAGGATAAGAAAAAGAAAACCTACACTAAAACTTCTGTAGAAAATCTGAAGACCCTGAACCTTAATGTGGCATTTATCAATGGATTTAAAGCTGATTTATTTTCTTCTGACAGCTTAAAAGGAGACAAAATAGGTCATAGGTTTGAATTTGAATTTGCTTGCAGCAATAATGTCTACATAAATAATTTCCAGGAAGCGGACTCGTAAAAGGTCCGGTGAAGCTGTAAAACAAGCTGATGAAATCACTCCTGCTGTTTACAGCTGACACAGATATTAGCAGCAGTAGGAATCTGGATAGCTGGCTGAATGCGTCATTGTTTGGGCTGGGAATGCTATAAGACAGAAAACCAGAGCAACTCGCACATAGTCGAAAAGGCAGGCTTCCTGTCACTGTTTCTTAGCAACGGTGGGAGCTAAAGAGCCAAATCCCCGTGGTGGTGGGCTGATGTTGAATTAGGTGGAGGGGAGGGAAAGAAAGGAAATCTGCAGAGGAGATGTTTCTGTAGCAGGCAAACGGGAAAGCTTGGATGTTTTTGGTGTTTGCTGATTATTTTTAGGCGAGATGAAGCTCGACCTTCTGTTAGAAAACACAGCTGCTTTGCATTTTCTGGCTGTTTCATGCAAATCTTTAAGATTTCTAGGAGCATTTCAAGAAAGGAAGTAGATTATCTTAAATGTTTTCCAAAAATAGATGTTGAACATCTTAAATTCAGAGTTTTACAATGCTTAAGATACGCATTGTAAAAAAAAAACCAACAACAAACAAACAAAAAAAAAACAAACAATCCATCTGTAGTGTATCTGCAGTTCTCTCAAGCAACAGCAGTGGAGCTGCTGCTGCACAAATGGCGTCGGAGCTGTGATTAACATTTTAACCGCAATGTGAATGAGTACGCAAAGCAATGCACAGCAGAGAGGCAGCAGAGATGGGGTTGTTGCTGCTCACTCCCTCTGTTTTTGCATGCAGATCTTTTAAGTGTCTAGTTTCAGACCACCGAGCATCCAGCCGATTCATGACAAGAGCGTGACACACTGACGGGGGATATGAAGGAAACCGTGGGCCAGAGTAAATCACCTGTGGATTACATCTTCTGCTGAGCTTGTCTCCAGACAGTAATCACATAATAACCCAATGACTGATAGCAGTGTCTGCTTACAGCTGCTTAGTGCTGCTGTTGTGGTCTGTATCCAGGTCTGGATCCACAGCTATGCACTACTTTGTGAGTTATGCTATGGAAAAGATAGTTCAACTGGTTTATTTATGGGTTTTGCATCATCATCTGTAAAAGGGGCTGACTAAGCAACATTTTTTCAAAAAATTCATGTTTAATGTATAAGCAACAACCTTCACCTGCCTGAGTACAGGTAAAAAAAATAAAAAATAGATACTTGTTGCTAGGAAAAGGGAAACGTGAAGTAGAGAGGATACAAATCATAGAGATCTGTCAGAACCTAGTTATTAGATTGGTTCTTTATTTTTGCTTAAAAGCATCTTAAACTCACCGATGTGGAAAAAAAACAGCAAGCTACTATAGGCCTCATGTCCTAGTTGAAACAAAGCTTAACCAACAATTTTATTCATTAAAGATTAATAGGAGTTCATAGAAATGTATGCAGTCCAAGATTACTTAGTTAGCTTACTTATCTTCATTAGAGATTAGATAACCAACACAGGGCTAAGTGCAAATCAGAGTGCCCTCTAAAGCACAGATAAACGTAGAAGTTTAAGTGAGTACATATTTTAAGACATAACGAAATGAACATGCTTTATTTGTATGTATTTTCATAAGAACTTGGATATCTATAATGTTATATAATGCATAAATGAACTATGACACTATGGTATTATGTTTTTTGTTTGTTGTTCAGGGTTCTGGTTTGTCTTATGTTGTCTTCTCTAGTTTACCATGCAGGTTTTCTACAGAAATTAGGTCTGGAGAATGAGATGGCTGTGGAAGGAGATTGATTTTGTCTTTGATGAACGGTCAGAAAAGAAAAGGCTAGATTCTGACATCAGTCCCAGACAATTGATTGGTATTTCGATAGTGTACAATGGGTATTATTCAGACTTGATGACCTTAAGATGACATTTATGCTGCAGTCCTCCAAAAATGAACTTTGTTTTTGCATTTGCTCCTGAAACATACTGCTCTCTAAGCACGGAAGATAAACCTGGAGTCTCTTGTAGATTAGTGACTACTGTCAAAAAGAAATTGACCTATGTGCACTGTCCAAGTTGAATACAGGAAATAAGCAAACAATAAAAAATCATAGATTACTAGTGAGTCTGGTTAACTCTTAACCTTTGTGTTTACAAAAGGGGCCCAACCGACTCCACACCCATATCACTTGTATCAGTTGCCTCAGTCCTCTCACGCACAAGTGTTAAAATGTAGATTATCAAAGAAATATAAAAACACTAAATAAAAATAACTTTTTTGTGAGATTGTTACAGGTAACAAAAACTGTGCAAACAGTGAGATAATAATAATAATAATAATAATAATAATAATAATAATAATAATAATAATAAACTATTATTTTTAACATTCTTCAGATTTACTTTAAGGCTTTGTCTACAGTCTTTACCACTGGTGCCATGTAAATCCATCAATCAATTTTATTTCCGGCTTTATTCCCAACAAAACAACAAAATTAATAATCAGTGATGCGCCAACTCCCAGTTTGTAAACAACATCTACTGCAGAGGGGGGAGGTCTTCACTCCGACCGGCAGATTTTTAAAGACAAAAAAGCATTTTTACGTCAAACTTTATGAAGCACAATGATTAATCAAACGCTGGGTGTGTTTTATATTCATGGGTTAACTGAATTATTTAACTAATAGACGTAGAGAACCTTCCGTTATTTTGGTTCGACCTCCTCCATTCCCCCCCCCCCCCGGTGAGCTAATGTGGTACGGTCCATATTGTGAAGCGGCACCGTCTTTCCTCACTTCAGTTTGGGTTAAGTCCGCGTCCACTCCCTAGGAAATGAAGGCGTGTAACGGTTTAATTCTGGCCGTGTGACACCGGGATGCTGGAGGGCTTGTGAACCGCTGGACTGCTTAACCATGTTCCCTTCAGCTACGGCGAAATTGAACGGAGGCTGCTTTCAATTCGCCCGCCTTTCTCGTTAGCACACAGAAAGTGCAGTCCGCATGAGAGAGGCTCCTCCGCTGCATTTCAGACGGGGTTTCGACATTCCTTGACGGTCGAGCAGCAGCCGCACCAGCCGCCGCCGCAGGGTGCAGAACCCACGAGCTTCGGCCGCTTGACAGGTGCCGTCGCTCGGCTGTGCTTGGAGAGATGCCGCCCGTCCAGAGAACAATGTCCGATCTTCGCACTCGAGCGGAGGGTATGTGGATGCTGTTGTAATCAGCTTTATATCTTTGGGAAGCCGTTGGAGAGCATATGTAGCAGTTTATGAAATTTTATTTAATATAGTTGCAAGAAGGCCGTCTGGTATGAGCTCAGTGTAGAAACTTCCTAGTTAAAACTGTGCAAACTTTATAAGTTTCAGAAACGAGGCAGATCTCTGGAAGCCTGAATGTGTCAAAACAAAACCTGAAATGAAAGTAAAAATCATCCTTTAAAGAAGGGGTTTTTGACACTTGAAATTTTGTAAAATTATCCATACTAATGTAACTCTTTCACTTATAAGGCAAACAAACCTACTCTTATTGTATTGTTGTGAAAGACTGCGATATTTTAGTGCACGTTTGTGAAGTACATGTTTAATGTATATTTGTGAAGTACATTCCTTTTAGGATATTTTACACAAACATGATGTTCCATCTAGAGATCAAGATTTTTATTCATTCCTCCTTTTGAACTAGCTCCAGCTCAGTCAGATTTAAAAGGAGACGGTCAGTGAACATTAGTTTAGGGTTAGGCATTTCTAACACACAGGCAGCGATCTAAATTAGTAACTGGTCACATATGTAAACATGGAACCTTGGGATCCTCTTGAGACAATAACCTAAATAGTAATGAGAAAGCATATTTATTTTGCAAATAGAAGAAACGATATTAAAACCAGGCTTGAATAAATAAAAACAACCTAATGGTGACTCTATTGGCTAAATGTGTTGCCATTGGACCACTTTTAATTTGACTCGGTAAAAATACTTGCATGCTCAACCAAGACTCAGGGACAAAAGCCATTTTCATTTTTGCAGACCAGGAAGCTGGATGAATGTGCAGGCTGTTTGTTGCTGCTGGAAGGCAAACCTTCTCTCCAGTATCACATTTTTTACAAAATACTTTCCTCTTAGACTGCTCTGGCTTTCGCTCCATCCATCTTCCCATCATCTATGACCAGCTTCCCTGTTCCACAGCATGATGCCATCTCCACAAAGTGTCACTGAGGATTGTTTGTGCCATGTTTGTCTTCCACCATTCACAGTGTTTTTGCATATATAAAAAAAATTATTTTGGTCTCATTTGACCAGAGTACCTTCACTCACACACTCACCTTGTTCACTACATGACAAACTTTAAACAGGACTCCTTATGGCTTCTCCAGATGTATGGTTCTACTGAAAAATACATTGAGTTGGGATTTATCAGTAGGTTTCCACTACAGTTCTTTTGCTTGTAAGTGAAGTGCAACATAAAATCGTCAAGATTTTATAGTTATGAGAAAATTTGTATAGTAGATCAGTAGATTTGAGTTTTTGGGTGCGTCTCTTTTTTTCAGGAGCTCACCGTATAGCTCAGCACATCCACGCTCACCACAGGGTGCAGGTGCAGTCAGTTTTGAAGCCTTCGACCCTTCACATGCCTGATTTGATGCTTGCGCTGACCTCAGACCTCTCAGGACAGGGGCTGAATATATCTACAGTGATCAATATTATACCTTGTGATTTATGACCCTTCCTGCAGTTTCTGTTTTTCTTTGCACCAAATGTAGAGTCTGTGCTGAGTTTGATTTATACACTGGCTAATTCCTCATTCTGAATTATGGCCGTCTACTATATTATTTGGCTGCATAGCAACTAGCTCGGCCTGTAGAAGTGAAATGAAACAAATTCGTTGAGGGTTTTCTGTTTGCTTATCTACTTCCTAAAATGTTGTGGATGAACCTAATAACATGGACAATTCGTAGTTATTGACTAACAGTGAATTGCTATGCAGTGACTTTGTTGTAGAACTAGCTGCCAGCAGTATTTGATATTGGTGTTGAAGTCTGTTCACCCACCTATCAACCAGATAATTCAGAAGAGAAACAGTTTGCAGCTTGACAATTGCCAGGCTCATGTCAAGTGGTACTTTTCTCACCTCTGTCTATTTCTGTGTTTGAGTTTTGAAAAATCATTTAATAAATGCCCTTTGACTGCATTTTTTATTTTTCATTTTCCAAAATATTCTTAACTTGCAGAATATTCTTAACTTGCAGAGTCTAGCACATGCTTGCTGCAAAGTGAAAGGTCAGATGAGTGGATGGAGACAATTGCTTGTACCAGTCATTCCTGAAGCCGAAGAAACCACTGACTATGTGTTGTTGTTTTGCCTTCTTGATCACTTTTGTTCAGTTTCTTTGAGTCACTGTTGTCCCAACAGATGGCTACAGAACAACATATATAAAAAAAAAAAACTATTTTCTGAAAGAAGAAATTTAGGTCTTGCTGAAAGAAACTGATGAAATGGTTTCTTTAGAACTGTTAACATCATTGTACATGGACAGTGAAATTGGAAGATGACCACGAAATTGGATAATTTTCAGTTTGTCTCATAGTGATGACCTGCTGTTTGGGGTGGAAAAAATAGGCTTTTTTTTCCCCAAGCCACACTGAGCTCTTTCAGGCTGCGATTGCCTTTGGTGTGGCTACGGTTACTGGGGGAACCAGACCAAAGTTTCCCGTTTTGTTTAAATTAGCAGGGTGCTAAAAAGGAAGTTGCAGGACGTCCAAGAATTTAGCAATCAATTTTAAAAAAGAAACTTTGGGGTGCTTGGTGGTTTGTTGGTAAAACTCACTCATCATCACAGTTGTTCTTTGTTCGATTCCCGGTCTCGGACCATTTAGAATCAGCTATAATCAGCATGGCAAAGCTTTCCAGAAACCATAGATTGGTCCTTAATACATTTCTAATTGGTGCAGCCTTACTTTGTGCCAACATCTCGTCACAGATTGTTGCTATTCTATAGGTGGTCTTAAACACTTTGCTGGTAGAATCCTAAATAATTTAATACAAAATATAGATTTTCTGTAAAACTGTTGACAATGTAGATCCTGGAGTCTCAAGAATAAAAACATTAATTATGCAGCAGCTATTGCTTTCATGCTTACACTACTTTTTAATTTTGCGAAGAGGAAACAGTTGAGCTCTTTTCCTATCTGTGAGCTTGATAAGCTATGAAGCAGCCTCATGGCTTTGGATTTTTCCATTTTAATGGACAATCCAGTGTATAAGTCTTAATTAGTAGCATGATAAATCAAAATGAGCTCGATAACTTCCACTTTGATACATTTTTTTAAAGGAACATTTTGTTTACAGAGACATCATAATCCATTTTATTTATTGGTTTTGGTTGCTGTGGCTTATTTTGAATATTTAAAATATTTTCCAGTTTCAGTGTCACGTTATCTTTGCAAAAATGAAAGTTTATGGGTGTTTGAGAAGACATTCTGACATTATTATGTCATATCAATATATTCCTTGAAAATGATCTCAACAACACAATATTATCATTTATGGCAATATTTATTTCCATCAATTTATCTTTGGCCTACCAGTGCCACATAATTATTTTTGGTGTTTTTATGAGAGTCAGAGCAAACTCCCCAACCAGTTTTTTTTTTTTTTTAATCACCTCGGCACACGGGGCAGACATCCATCTAGCAAGGGCAACCCTCTGCCAGGCTTACCACCTAATCCATCAGCGGCCCGTCCGTCAGCTCTGCATGCTGCGCACACCCCTCGGTCTTGGCCTTCACGTGTTACTTCACTCCATGTCACTCTTCTTTACTGTGTGGTGGAAACATCGAGCATCTCTGCCAATCTGATGGAATGCATTGCCAAAATAACCCTATCAAGTACACTTGGCACACATGTGACACACGAAGCGATTGGCACATTTAATATGTAAATCGGCAACGAAAGGCAGGCACCTTTAGATTCTGATCTCTTGAACACAAATTTCCACGGACAATAGAAGGTGATTGTTTATCTGCAGATGGGTAAAATCCCCTAGTGTAGTTTACGCTAAAGACGAGAACAGGCTGGTGAAACCTGTCCTGACAGGAAGCTGTTGCTTAGTTCCTACTGCCAACATTCCTTTTCTGAGACACAAAATAATCTGCTGTTTCTTTAAGCCCAATACCTCTCTCTTTGCCTGCCTGCCTGCCTGCCTGTCTGTCTTAAGGTTTTATTCCCAAGTGTAAGTGAAGCGGGATGTTCCCCCTGTAGCATTTCAATAACACCAGCTAAGTCTCAGTCTGTCTGAATTGTGGTATCAGCATGAAGGGAGAGACTGGAGGGGGACAGACTTCTCTCTTCTGAAGGGATCCAGAGCTACCTGTGTGCCCTGTGGATCGCCGGCTGATAATAATGTGGCACAGAAGCCCAACACACCACTAAATCCCTCGTCTTGAGCTGCCAATGTGATATATCAAGTCCCCTCGGGCCTTCCTTCTCTACGTAATGGCATGGGACGTCTCCTCTTCTCTGCTTTCTGTTTAACGTCTTGCCTCCATCGGTTACCTGCAGCCAGTCTAACCTTGTTACTCCTCAGACACTTGACTGCGCTCACTTCAATGACTCTTCTCTGTGCATCGCAAACTGCTGCATTAGGTATAAGAACGGTTGTGCAAGTGCAGACAAAAAGGAGGTACAGTTTCTAAAATGTGGAGGAAGCAAAGGCAGCTCCAGACCAGAATGTTTTTGCCAATGTTTATTTTAATACCAGTTTTGCCTATAATGGCCTTTTTTTAACTTACTGATTGCTAATTTTACAGTGTTCTAGTTTGTAAATTCCTTGTGTTGTGAAAGCCAAAAGTATATCTTTTAGAATATATAATAAAATACTAACTAGGTAAATTATTAACTGTGTATCTTGTCCCTTTTTTAAACTTTTGCACAACATCGTATGACCAGTCTTAGTCGCATTTGCTCTGTTATATATTTCAGTGTTTTCTGATAAAAGCAATAAAATAGCATCTTTGTGTTTGTTTGAAATCAGTGTTTTGGCTAGAGATTATATCTGGACAGTGCAATGATGCAATGTTTGACAAGCGTTATGCATTTGCACACCAATGTTTGGGCTGGATTAACATTTTCAGCCCTTGATGTCCTTTCAGATTTTAGTTTTGGTGATGCTCATGGAAAGTGATGAAAAAATCTTGATGATTGAAAAGAAATAAGAGTGAGAAAAACAATGACTGTTGTCAATGCAAAATTCAACATAAAAACAGCATAGACGCATGTTTTCCTGCACCAAGAAACCAGATTCATCTTGATTGGACCTGACTGATCAGCCAGTTGGAAACTCAAAAATGACTTTTCTTTTCCCAGTCAGTGAGCACACAGTGCAAAGCTCTACCAGGTCATGCTGACAACAATAATCTTTGGTCTGGGCGCTGATACTAGGTGAAAAATATTTTCAATTTAGTTAAGATGTTTGCGGGTGTATTCACACCAGCCCTGTTTAGTCCGCTTCAACCAAACTCTAGTTTTTTTGACTAGAATGTCCAGGGAGGTGTAAATATGCAATTAAACTCTGAGTAGACAAAAAGAAAATCATATTCTAATCTGTCTAAAAACCTTTTTTTTTTTGGTTTGGTTTAAGTGAACTCTGGTGTAATTTGAATTCATATCTGAATGCAAGTGGACTGGAGGCCGACCTAAAAGCAGAAGCGGGCCATAGTGCAAGGGATCCTGGTAAATGCAATCAAAACTAATGTACAAGTCTAGCACCTGAGAAATGGCTTCTGGTATTTTACATCTGCCACCTGTGTGAATTTAACTACTTAAAAGACGTCGTCTAATATGGGATGCTTTGCGGTTCAAAACAATTGTCACCTGATGGACTTTGTGATCACAATTGACTCTGGAATACTGCAGTCTCTCAACATAAATTTAATGATTCACAGATCAAATTTTCTTTCCATTATCTCCTACAAAATAAAGTCTACATTGATGTTAGAAAGGAAGCTTAAACTTCCAGATGTATCACAAACTAGTATTTTGTGGCGTAACAGATGACTAGAATTCATTTGATAAACTCGATATTCCCAAACAATCCTAGCAGTTGCCGGTTGTTTTTCTGACCTGGGTGTGTCTCTGTGACACAGCAAGAAAATGCAACAAGGTTATGTGCAGGAATACAGCCAGTGAGGCTGTGGGATGATGAGGTCGGATGAAGTGTTGGCAGGCTCTCCACAGGAAAGCAGCACCATCAATGGTGGGTAAGATGAAACTCCAGCTGTCCTTCACCTCCCTGTGCACCTCCATCCTGACAGAGCTTTTGGATTTTATGAGCCTGACTGTCTAATTTAGATTTTGGCTTAACAAGGTCATAGTGCCTCTTCTATACATGGATAGTTCTAAATATCCATGTATACATAGGTAGTATAGTTGATTCTATACCATAAACTATAGATGGATTCACACTGTCTATCTGTAAATGGATAGTTTAAACTATACATGTATAGAAGCGTTTTTTTATTTTTATCACATATATCTGTGCATTGTGATGCTGGCTCATAGTTCTGAGTAAGTGATCTTTTACTAGTTCAGATATCTAAGGCAATAACTGGGTTAAAAGAAAATGCAGCCTAATCTACATTTTCTTTTAATTTATAGTCCTGCAATATTTGACATATATGGGTCATGTTCTGTAGATGGTGATGTTAATGGCACATGAAGCGATCGCCTTCATGAGAGTCTGTGCTCCTGCAAGAAGCGCCATAACTAATATTAACAGATGACCTACTCTAAAGATTTAGACCTGAATCAATTAGACAAGTATGATATCCACATAAACGTTTCCTCAGTGCACTTAAGAAAAGGGCTTGTTCTCTGCGGACGTGCAATATAATTTGCAGATGTTTCTGGCAAACGGTCTCATCAGATGCGACACATCAGGTCAGCTGACATCATTTAAAACACTGACTAGGATTAATTGTTATCATCCGCCATTTCATTATTGCAGCTATTTATAGATGGTATTTGATGGAAATTAGCCTAGTTGCCTGTCATTTTTATCCTTTTTTTCATCTCAGCCTTTTTCTAATAAAAATAATTTTTGTAATTTTCTTGTCGGTGTTTGGTAAATGCCAAATAACATTTTTTTAAATTACAATTTTAGTTTTTATTTTTATTTTTATGGAAATGCACATGACATAACAAATGGACAGAAACATGTTGTATATTCATCCCTTTCACATGATCTCTGAGCTATGGTAGTTTGCACAGTTTATCTTCTTTTTAGACAGCATGAATGAACTGATATGTACTGTTAGTCTTTAAGTGTGAATCCTACTAAACCGGTCAGTCAGACAACACCATCCTGGTTGTCATGCCTAATGAGGCTAGTCCTGCAATAGTAGCATGAAAAACAGGTTTGGTCTGTTGTAGGCACAGGGTGTGGTGAGGTCTATGAGGATTGATGACCTTTAAAAATGGTCAGACTGGTATTTCCACAAAAAAGTTTAACAATGATGCAATTGCTTTTTAAAAAGTAATTCTCTTGTTATGCAAAATAGTAATTGATTTATACTATTAAAACTAAAATGTATTTAGTTTTAATTTTGATGCATATAAATAAGCAAGAAAATTGATCAAATAGGTTTTAATTTGGGATTAACAAATAAATTCCAAATGTACTTCAGTAAATTTAAATTTTTATGCTGAACATTAGCTCTTTATTCCATTCTGCTTTTTGTAGAGTAACATAAAGAGTATTAGCTGTTCAGTTAGTCAGGTTGAGCCTGACTAACTTGACAACCACAGCATTAGAGGGACATTATTAGCTTAATTAAGTTTTCACACCATAACTGGACATATTTCCAAACAGACATTTATTCTTTTACAAAAAGGAAATGTTTAGCAGCCTTCATTCATCCTGCTGACAGGTGGTGTGCAGCAACAGGCATGGGTGGGGAAACGTTGAGTTACAGCTTCAGTTCTTCTTCTGACATCTCATTAATAGCACTTTTAAACATATGTGACATTAAATTTTAGTTTTGAAGTGAAAATTCCTTAAAACTTATGTCTTGATAGCAATATCTGATTTCTATTACCCTATTTTAAACAACAGCAGGCAATATGCTGTATTTTCTAAAAGACTTTAATGATAAATCTTTAAAGAAACATTTTTAGAGTGGGGTTGCTTTTCAATTTTCAGGGAATGTGTTATCTCTGATCCAAAGGTGTGTCTAATTAGATTTGGCCCGATTAACTTTTTATGAATTTTTCCCAACAGAATGGCATTTATTTATTTATTTATTTACATCACGTTGTTGTCTTTTGTTTATAGCTGAACACTAACAGAGCACATAATGATCTTTGGTTCTTGCAATGTTTTTTTATACAAGGTGCTACTTGGCCTTTATTAGTATTCCAACAAGCTACCCTAAGATTTGCATAACGTCAGCATTTTAGCATGATCTATTTTTAGGATGCTGGAAGTGGCCGTTTTAACCTAAGAAATCCTTCAGGGCCCTCATTTGAAACAGTTTTGATGCCTTGATAATATATCAATGTTGCTGACATTCGAAGCGCTTACAGGGATCTGCAAAGTGTGTAGCATATGCTCTTGTGTTTGATCATTCATAAAGTCGCTCTGAGTGGAAAGGCTTGTCTCTCGGCAGATCCCTCACTAAGCTCAGCCAGGCCATCCCTGTGATGTCACTGCTAGACCCAGCTGCCTGCGTTGTCCCCGGACTTTCCGTCCCGCTACAGTCTGCCTGAGCCTATGAGGATCCAGATGGAGCCAAACAGGGCGGAGAGATTAATTCTGCAGCTGCCCTGTTGTTGTTGTTGTTGTGGGTGCTGGTTATAACATCGAGGTCTGATAAGAGACTTATGGATGTAGCTTAGATTGAGGCAGTACCTATAGTCTCCAACAGCCCTTCCTTCCATTTATAAACAGAAAAGATAGAAAGGGATGATTTTTTATCTGAGACTTTGGTGGCTATGAATAGACTGCAGCCTTGAATAGGCTGCTCTGTCCACTAAAATATTTATCTGGGTTGAATGCATCATGTAGAGAGCTTTAGTTGGTGCCGCTATACAGATACAAAGGGACGTGGTATATTGCAAACCCATCAAGAGATCACAAAATACATCACTTCTAAACTAATTTGAACTCTTAATGATGGTAAGGAGCCTCTGTTTAAGTGCCAGTCAACAATGACAATGCTTTCAACTGGTTTGGCTGGTGTTCACTTCCTGGTGTTGGATAAGTGTTGTTACCTCCCTGTTTTCTACCGCCATTTCCTTTATAATTGAATAAGCTTTGAGTGAGCCTGATTCTGTCCAGGCAGACGACTTCAATCACACTTTACTGACCTCTCAGGCTCATCGGTTCTAGCTCTGTGTCTGAGGAAGACTGGACAGGATGTGTTGTATTCTGAGAAATTTATAGCTGCTCTGATTTGAAAAATGATGTTTTGAATGCCGTACTTGACTGCGCACTTTAAAAATTACAGACCTAAGAGATAAGTGGTTATGTAGTTATTTGACAAACAAAAACCAATTGAGATATTTTACAAAAAAGTCAGAGTGCAAAGACGTCAAATATGGAGGTCCTACAAGGTTTAGTGTTGGTATATTTGAAATAAAACAATAAGTATCTAGTAAACAATAACTTGCCTTTGCAGCTCAAATAAATATTTGAGACGATATTGTTGATGAAATAGTTAAATCCGAGTAGACTGACTGATTTTTAAATTCGAATAAAACAAAATGTATGATCTTTGGTTACTGATAGATTCAGTTTTTGTTGAAAATTGTAAGTTTTTATGGTTAACTTTAGATTTTAGCTGGAATAAAATGAAAGGTATTCATAGCAATGCACATTATAGAAAGACGCCCAGAGTTGCAGTTTCATATTTATGTATTCTACCATATTTGACTTGATGTTTGGAAGTTTGGGGATGCACTTATGCAACTAACTGTAAACCTTTGATCTACAAAAAAGAGAAGAAAAAAATAATATAAAGTCTGCTTAAAAATTTAAAGATTTGGTTAATTTATTCATATGTTAATCTTGAAAGAAATTGTGGCCAGAGCTTGCGAATGAGAGATGATCATAGATGGGAAAACTTATTCTAATAAAGTGTGCATGAACTATATGTAATAATAATCGAACAAATGAAGCATCTTTATATTGGACAGAATTATTATTTTTTTAATAGGAACTTGTCTTGCTTGACATTTTCTCTGCTACACACACTAGTCGCCCAGCCTTTCTAGACTGACGGGGGAAGACCAGCATGTCATAGTCGAGTCTTCTGGACAGTTTTTCCCACTGGGCGCCCTGTCCAAAATATGTCCCTTCTCGTGACTATTGTTCCACCAGTCCGCATCTTGGCTGACACAAGCAATAATCTTGACATCTGGACTGCATCCAAACATATTACAACTCTCAGTGGCATTGATCCTTCCCCAAGAGGCTTTCCCTTCAGAGCTGTCTGCCACTCCTCGCTTGCTTCAACTGAGCTTTATTTAGCCTTGTCGAGCGTCTGTGGAGTTCTAACCTGCTTAATATAGTACAGGACGATAATAATAAAGCTCACAGGAAGATTTTGTCTGGTATCCCTTCTTGTTTCCATTATTGTGAGAGGGATTGACGTCATGACGCACACTGGTGTTGATGTCGCTTCCGGAGATGAAAAGCAGAGCTTCCACTAAGACGTTAATAGCAGTGGCCTCGATATGTTTTACACAGGCTGTTGTAGAACCAGGAGACTTGAACTTAACAGAGAAGATTTCAGAAAAGCTTTTTAAAAAGGTTGTGCGAAAACTTAATTTATTGGAACTATCAACTCTTTCATCTCATCGTCAGTTTTTGCTTGAAAATAATTACACACATATTTAAATTATGGGATTGATGTTGAATGTTAGATTAGTATTTGCAGTATTAGACCACTTTCCGGCTTCCGCCCTGTTTCTCCTCCCCAATCCAATTAAAGTGTTCAACTCAAAGCCTTAAATTGGATCAGATGTGTAAGAATAGTTGCTGCAGCAGAAACCTGACAAGGGTCTTCGGCGGATAGGTGGCATAAAGGTAGACATTATGATGGGAAGTTAAGTCATTGGAATTTAAGTTATACTTGGGGAAACTATATTGAAAACTTGTGCGTTGTGATGAATTCCTAAGCTGACTTGCTGTTTAGACCATTAGTCCAGCCTTCCTGCAGATTGACTCCACCTCCACAGTATTGCACAGTGGTTTGCTGAACTTAGTCCTTGTTCTGCCTCACAACCTCAGACTTCTTGTTATAGTGACACTTGAACTAGTCAGTGTAGGATTAATTTCTGTTCTGTTTTTTTTCTTCTTTTTAAATGCAGCACCCTTAATTTTCCATAGTTTGTTCTTCTTACTAATCTTCCTTAGATAAATCTCAGTTGTGCTGTTACAGGATTTTTCAAACCTCAGCTACTTTGGACATAAAATCATCCAATACTTAATTGCGGCAGTAGATGGCAGTAGTGATTTAGCTTTGAGCGAGACTGATTGTCGCTTCTCTGCATTTCACAGCAGAAGTTGTAAGTTAACGGTTAGAAAACAGAGGTCAACAGCCAGAAGCTCAGTCAGAAATATGTATTCATGTACTTCTATCTAAAGCTCCCTGTTTTGTGTTGCAAACAAAAATAAAGACTTGTGACACCGGAATTAAAGTTGTCCAGTCCGTGTGTAACAGCAACATTAGGGAATCTGAAGTTGTGCTTCTGTCATGAGATGTATGTCAAAAGACATACAATAGAAATTTTTGTCCGGACTAAGTTGGTAAAGACGCCACAGGAAACCTCAAGTAGTGTTCGGAAACAAGGTAGGGATCTAAAACAAGCCTCCTTGGTATCAAATTATTTGTTTTTTCCCCTTAGTTTTCTTAAGCAAAAGTAAAACTCAGGTTTACTGTTATCTACTTTCTTGCTGGTCCACTTTCTTTCTACCGTAACTCCCTTTTACAACTTTGGGATTATGTCTCAGCTTCTATCATCGTGTTTGTTCATTTTGGCAAGATCAGAATTTTGTGACCAGTTTCTCATCTTTATTTATTTTTTGTAAAGCTTTGACCTGCTGATACAAATTTCTCCTTAGTAACTCTAATTGAAGAAGAAATGAGAAGAGCATTAACATATTTTATTGCCTTCCTGTAGTTATCAGTCATTAATTATTTATATTAGGAGCATAGACAACATAGCATCCAAGGGAAGAGATGCATTCAGGAGAAAAATATTTCAGTTTAAACTATCTTATACAAATGATGTGGCGTTGGCATGCCTAGCATTACTGAATCTTCCATCTCTATGTGTGTATTCCCTGCAGAAGTTTGATCCTTATAGTATCAAACCTCTTATAGTAAGGTTTCCAGAACTGTCCATTTCTAAATCATGCTTGTTTTATTATAGACGGCTCAAAAGAATAAGGAAGCAACTTTGTTTTGCTCAGCTTAGCCTTCCTGTTAGCTTCTGCATGTCTCTGTCTCTCAGCCCAAATTAGCAGCAAACATGTGGCAGAAAAAATATATTTTTTGACAGCTGTGTGCATTTCTGGGCTTCCTTCGCTTTCATTTTGAAACACTTCACAAATGCTTTTGTGAACAAATATTTCAAATCACCAGAAAATGTTATTTATTTCGGTTAGCTGAAAAGTAAGGCATAACTTCCTTAAAAATTGAAAATGCCTCCTGTCTGATTCCAATTAAATTCCTGTACAGTTTATTATATATGTGCCATCTAGCACATGAAAATATTAAGGTCAAAGTAGCTGACGGTGACATACAAGTCAGTGTTGTTTCATAGAGATCAATGAAATATTCACGTACTTAACAGATTTACTCAAATTGAGTTCTCATCTTGTTCCGTAGCTGCTAAAAGGGACGGAGGCTAAGTTAAATAAGAGCACAACCAGCAACTGGTGCATTGCAGCACCTGGCCTACCCCAGTGGCCTACTCCTGCTGCGAAGGCTCATTCAGAACACAGAGGTGCAGCATCAATCACATCCTCAGCCACATGGCCTGCTTCTTCACAATGGCCTCATGCTGCAGTGATAGTTGCTGCCTTTTCCTGTCCTCGAGTGTTACAAGCAATATTGTTTTTAGGTTAATTCTCGCATTATAGATGAAAGACTTTCTACCTCAGATTTAAACAGATTTGTTCTCTTTGTACAATGCCTAAATGAACAAAAGACAAAGACACAACACTTGACTCTGCTGTTGCTTTGCTGACACCACCCCGCCTCCCAAACTAATCCAATAAACCACCTTTCCTGATCTGACATCTTGCATAACGAGGTCGGGATAACCACCCAATGTTTTCCCTGGTGACCAAATGACTACAAGGGGCTGTTTATTTTTAGCCATCGAACACATGCTGAGAAGAGAAACTTTCCAGATAAGATCTGTTGGGTACTTCTTGGTATACGCTAAGTAGACAGTTAAAATAACAAGGACTGGAATTTGAGATTTGGGTTTTACGTAACATGAGTTGGAAAGCAATAAAGGGAAAGGTGAGAAAGCGAAGGAAAGCACAGAGCAGTGAAAGTGGAAAGCTTGAGTTTAAAGGCGATGTCAGTCTTCCACCTTGTTTCCTTGACGTGACATGGAGGGAATACTGCAGAGCAAGCTAGGGTTACAACCGGGGCATATCATTTAGTGTCTCTGGTTACAGCATCTCACCACTCTGCAGTTTGTTGTTGTTGAAGACATTTTTCCGCACTCACATGACTTTCTTTCCTGCGTCCTATTTTTGTCGTCGTAAAAGTTATTCTTTTACGTCAACCCATATCTTCTAACACAACAAGTTGGCATGTGATCAGGACCAACCTGATAACTTTATAGTCGGGGAATGCTCTCTGTACCTGAAAGTTTGGATGATACTTTCTTGTGTCTGCTCTTGGTATCTACTCCAAAATGAAAATAAATGAATTGGTAAATGAAAATAAGGAAAAAGATGATACAATTTTTTTCTCAGAATGTATCTTTTCCAGTTTTTGGTGTGATCTAAGCTGCCTATCTTTCAGTTCCAATGCTTATATGTTGGAGCTCAGTTACAACTGAACTCCTGTGAATATAAAGAAACATAAAAAAACAAGTTAAAATGTTACACATTGATTGATCCAAGTATTTTATCATTTGGTAATTAGCTGATTTTTATTAGTAAGTCAGACATGTGGAAAGATAAAAGAATGGCAATTATGGAGACCTAGATTACTTAAGGACTTGGATGTTTATGTTATAACCTCACACCTTAATATAACTTTATTCGTATACAGACGAGCACAATTGATATGGAAAAAAAATTTGAATTCCGAATACTAAATGTAGAGCATGAATATAGTCCTCCTGAGTGAATACTGTGTAGAATCATCTTTTCACTGCCATTACAACTGACCATATGCCTCGGCCAGCTATAGACATCTACAAACTTAAAACTTTTCATCTTTACGAAATAATTTAAGCTCAGTCAGACTGGATAGACGTTGACTTGGAGTGTTGTCATGGATTTGTTCCTGAAATTTGACTGGGTCTTTCTGACACATGACGGTAATTTGAAGATGGACCTTCACAACAGTTCCTAGTCTTTTGCAGCCACTAACGTGTTTTGCTCCAGGATTTCTCAGTATTTAGCCCATTGCGTCTTCCCATTAACTCTCACCATCTTTCCTCTGCCTGCTGGAAAGTGTTCCCCATAGCATTGTGCTGCCCCCTCTGCTGTTTCATCTTGGGGAAAGTATGTAAAAGGTGATGGAAAGTTCAGTTTCTATCTCATCTTACCACAACGGTGTCTTCCACATGTCACTGTGCCCCACATGGTTTTGTGGCAAACTCCAAACACAACTTCTTGTTTCATTGTGTACTAACAATGATTTCTTCTTGCCATTCTTTCCTTCAGGACAGGGTTTATGTTTTCTTATGATTTTCATAGTTGTGCTTTTCTGCAGCTCCTCCAGAGTTACTGTAGGCCTCTTTTCTGCTTTGTTGATAAATGCTCTCCCTCCACAGCCTGTTAGTTTAGGTGGACAGCCATGTCCCGCTATGTTTGCAGATGTTTTATACTCTTTCCATTGTGTGAGACCTGGACTTTTTGAGATTCTCAAAGCTTGGAATATAGTTTCATAACTGAACCCTTCTTTAAATCTCCTCCACCCCCTATTTATCCCCGAACCTCTTTGCTGTATTTCAAGCTTCACAATGCTATTTCATCACCAGTGTTTTCTAACACAGCTGCATTTACACTGAGCAAAACCTTAGTAGGTTACCGAAGGCACTGGATTTTAATTTAGGACTGTTGGAATAAAGCGGGGTTGAAAAGAAAATATATGCATTACTTTTGCTTTTTTTTAATCTTTAAAACATTCAATAAACAAGGACATGTTCTTTCACTTTCATAATTATGCTTTGCTTTGTCTAACACATTAAGTTCCTTCAGAACTACAGCAAATGTTTTTGGTTGTAACATGGCAACAATTTGTTTTGCTGTATCTTTAAAAATAAGTATAGGACCTTGCTGGTTCAAACTTAGCTTGCTTTTTATAAACTTCTTAGACCATCCTGTTCTGCACGAAGTAGGCTTTTTCCTGATGCACCTGCAACCTGCAGAACATAGCCTGCTCATCTTGCGTTAGCCTTGCTTACAAAGTGAGACCCTTGCCAGTTTTGGATTGGCTCCTTGCCAATAAAAAAATTGCTTCGCAGTACCTGCAGGAGCGTCTCTGCAACCCACATGCAGCCCCCGTTGCGCCTCAGTAGTGTTGTCCTTGCAGCCCACTTTGTTGACCTCGGTGGGAGGCTGGGAGCAGACCAGCGCCTTGTGATTTCAGAGATGGAAGGAGAATTTTATCCAATCAACGAGAGGCTTTTAAAGGACAGAATAGTTGCTTCCATGTTTTAATACTGCGTTATTTGGAAGAAAGAAAGTGGTGGTGGGTGAAAAACGATAAAATCTATATTTTTCTTTACAGGATTACAACGGAGTGTTTTTGAAACTAGCCATAAAACACATTTTCAGTAAAATAATTCAACTGCACATTGATAAAGGCACTTTGGTGTTATAGTTTCAAATCTTCAGACTGAATCGGCTAATCTTCTCACATAAGAGCTGTGCAGTCTCTCCAGCAGGATGTCGCACTGGACAGGAAATTCCTAATAATAATCACACATATCCAGCAACAACACAGGCCCCTGACTGTAAAATAGTAATTGAAATGCAAACTCTATTAACATGTTTTAGGTAATCAGACCACAAACATTTACTTTCGCATACTTTTCTTTAATCTGCTGGTTTAATGAGTGGGTGGTCTGTGCTCAAACTTCCTGTAGAAGAAAGGAATGATCATTGAGACAGAATGATCATTAAGTCATGACCTTTGGGTGACTGTGACTTAAACACTCTGACATTCAGTCTTTCACTGCTTTTCTTATTTAGCTGCACAAAATAGATGGACAATGTTCTTGTATTTTTTTTATAGAGTTTTTATTACTTTATTTATAAAATACATGTGGATCCCCTTCAGTTGGAGTTAACAGTGTTGTTGTTCATTCCTCATCGATATAAAAGTCACATCGTTCATTTGATATGATGATTTCCTATAGCAAACTTTTGCTGTTGAGATTATAAGAAATTAGCTGGGCAAGTCTATGTAATATTTTCTAAATCCTCTTCCCACCTCTTTGATGTTTTAAACTTTTTACTGCTGTCAGATTATTGCTCCAAAGTTTAGGTGAGTGTTCTGTGAGTTTAACTCTAAATGTTTCTTTGTCTTTGCTAATTCATTGTCTGCTTCATGACCAATTCAGTGACAGTTTGTCACACTTGGTTTTGCCTCGCCCACTCTTTCAGATAATAGATTGATAGGAAATATTGCAAACAATCCAAGACCAGAATTACCATGTTATTTAGTATTATCTATGATATCACTATATAAATAATAAAATACTATAATGCATGTTGCCATCTGAAGCAGCAAAGCATCTAAAGTCTCCATAGACTTCCACTGACGGTGGCTCCTCCTCTCCTACCAAGGTCTCCTTTGGTGTTATTCACACTGGACAACTCAAAGACTTCAAAACGGCTTTTCATCTGACCTTTTTTGGTTCTTTTGATGTTTTATTTGTTGTTTAGACTAAAACCTCCTTTCTTGCCTGACGCAGGATATGAAAAGACAGAGGACACATCAGAGAAGACGTCACTGGCTGACCAAGAAGATGCCCGGCTTATATACCTCAATCAGCCGCAGTTCACAAAGTTTTGCAGCAATCGTGTCAGGTAAGAGGGTTATTCACTGAAATGTGCCAAAGATAATAGCTATGTGTGCATTATATCTAGTGACGGATCCGGGAGGTTCAAAGGAGTCTCTATATTTAAGAGCTGAGTTAATGTTGTGTTGGGCAGCTCACTGGTCCACTTCATCTGGTGGTCAGTTTAAGCTTAAGCTGGGCTCTTTGCTGCAGAAATGACAAAAAAATAAAAATACTAACACAGATTTGTTTTTCACTAAACTCAAGACCTAGAAGCAATGTTCCTCTCAAGAAAACTGGATATATTTAGTTTTTCTTTTTTTTTGCTTCATGGTTTCAGTCCCAACATTTTTACTCTTCTAATAATTTTTATTTTTGAGTAAATTGCTACTTTCCTGCTTTCTGTGAATGGTACTGAAAAATGGTTTTTATTTCTAGACTTTGTTCCTCCATCCATCAATACAATAATATTTCCATCTGTTTCTCATTTATTTGTTTTTGTTCTTCTACTTTATGGAAGGTAAAACAGGACAAAATTAAATAAGTGCATCATTAAATCATGAATTAAATGTACTATGAAATAAATAGCGTTGACTAGTTGAACATGACTAATATGGCCATCTATTAAGGCTTTCCCAGTCGCAAATAAATACATTCATAATGTTATCTTGTGTAGTTGATAGGGAGCCTTTTTACTGATACATTATGAGCTGCACAGGTAGCGTTACAGTGTTGTTTGCTCTAGAAATGGATTAGAGCAGATGTTTCAGCCTGACCTTTCTTCTCTGTTGCTCTTCTCCAGGGAGTTCAGGGTTTTTGCCTTGAAGGTCAGAATTGTTCGGAAAATGCCGTCAGCTGGCATTCCTGCACAAGGAACTTGATATGTACAGTATATGCACACGCAGGGATGACTGTAAGTTGAACAGGTGTAGTAACAGGAGACTTTGAATGGAAACATGCACAGGCTTTTGCCATCTGATTTAGATCATTCTCATCTCCAGTACAAGTTATGCAGATTCTCACCGATTTCATTGTTTAATTGGCAACTCTGAAGAAGTGATGATGTGTTTTTAGTGGATCTGGATGTATAAAACATTACCTGCCGAGACTTGCTGGCGTCTGCTGTAGGTTCTGTTTTACTCCAGCCCAGATAAGCCTCCTGGAGTCCGGTGCCAGCGTGCCTCAGGGATCAGGATTAGAAAGCACTAATTAGGATGGCATGGTGAGATACTGTAATCAGGTATTCTGTGCTTTAATATTCTACATTACATTGTTTTATATTAGCTTAGTCATCAGAATCCTTGTAGTCTGCATGCTGATGGTCATTTAGGTTATTTACTGTGCTGGATTAAGAAATGTACACATTAACAAAGCAAACAAGAACTAAAGGAGACTTAAATTAGGAACTCTCTGTAAGCTTTAAAGGGGGCCAGTATTATGTATACTTCAGGTAGTGCCATTTCATAGCACAGTCACTACGTTACCTTCAGATGTTATAAAAATGTTCTATATATTCAGAATTTTACTAACGTTTCTTCAACAGTTTAGGTTCCCATATCAGTGTAGTAAAGTGAAACTAATTTTGCTAACTTAAATCCATCTTGGTCTCAGTCTCCACCTGGACTAAATCCAAAGTGAAGCAGCTGTAGCTCATGTTATTGTGGATTGTTTACACACCTGCACTTGCTGCTGACAGACTAATGTAAAAGGCAATTAATCTCTGATGCTGACAGTTTGTCTTGTGAAAAGATGGGAGGGCCTTTTAAAACCATCTATTGTGTGAAACGCATGGTACAGTTTATATGAACACACAAAGCACTAACTAGCCAGCCAAAGTGGAAAATGTTTTTTTAATCATCATGACTTTCCAAAGCAAATCAGCAATGCATTTCACTCATTTTATAAGCAGCCATGTGAGCTTCTGTGTATAAAGCTAAGCTCCATGTCACCATATCTAAGATACTACTGTTAAGTTAATGAGAAACAAAGCTTAATGTTGAATGTTGTATATGTGATGGGGCTGTACAATGTAAGGATAAATTATGCTTATGTAGCTATTGCATCACCAGTCTTGGTAATTTTGCTACTGTAAGGACATTATAGGACAGTGTATGTCCTATAATCCATTTCACTCATAAATACCATTGTAAATGATAGTGTGACACATGTTTGTTTTTTATCACATAAGTTATATAATTGTGCAGTGATTGAATAATCTGTCAGGTGGAAGGCAATAAAATTAAAGGAAATGTTGCTTTGTGGTCAAATATGTGCTAAAATGTATGCCTTTAACTGGGTCTGCACAATTTTTAGGAATTCATTAACTACAAAAATAGCATTGTATTGATTAAAAATCTATTAATCAGCATTTTTATGCTACTCTACATAATGTCTACATGACTAATTTTGGCTTTTGCTGTAGCAGTTTGCAATTCATACCAACTTGCCACATGTTTCCAACATTGAAATGCAAATTGTTTGTTACTAAAGAGATACTTACTGAAGGACAGGTTGCTATTTACCAAACGGCCTGAAAATGGCCCGAGTGTGCAACATTAAACTCTAATTTGTTTCAAAGAATTTATTGGAAAGCTTCCCTGACCTGTGGGAGGCTCCCAGGTACATGACCTGCTTAGGTCAGGCTTGAAAGTTCACTCCCAATACTGGTATAATTCCAACACTGTGTTGCAAAATGAACACTCAAATAATAGATTATCATGGAGGCAGGTGAGTAATGCCTTTTAAAGAAAGTACACAAGTATATGCCTTGAGTTTTGCTTTTTAATCTTATTTAATGGCAACGGTTATTTAATCTTTGTCACCTCCAACAGCTTAGCATTGCTGCAAACAGCATAGTGTGCCGTCACTGCTAATCATAACAATTATGACTCTTCAGCTTTGTGTTAGCAGAACAGTGCTCGCTAAGCAATGTGTGTGCTAGTTGTTATGTTCTGGAAAATGTGTGTGTGTATATATATATATATATATATATATATATATATGTTTTTTGTCACTACGGCTATACTTTTATTTCTACTAGTAGGCTATTGAAACTGTGTAAGAAGGCAGTCATATATGCTTTTTTTTAAGCACAACAATTATAGTGAATGAAAACAATGGGCCCACCTTTTTTGGCATCAAAACTTTCTAGCCACTGTTGTGTGCTTTTACTTTCCACTGGGATCTCATCTGACTTTAGGCTAAAGATTGAATAAAACTCTGATCTGATCACAATATCGACGACCGTACTTGTGTGTAAAAGTCACTCTCACAAAGAAACTTCCACTTATTTGCATGTCTCACTTTGCCTGTTGGTTTGCTTGATCATTCTGTTCACTTTGATAATGCTGAGCTTCCTCTTATGATCGTGACTCATGTGACTGCTACAAAGCAACAGTTGTATCTGTCTAAGAACATGTAAGGTTTTAGATCAGGGCTCATTTGCATACACATTCTCAATTTTGTTCAATAAAACTTGTCAGACGTACAGAAAGAAACTACATAGATACTTGTATGTCTTGTGATTGTTTTTTTTAAACAACCACAAACATCAGCATATTTTATTAGGACTTCAGGTGCTAGAGTTGCACAAATAGTTGTGCATCATTAAGTTTAAAGTAAAGGATACATGGGTTAAAGAATTTCTTAACCACGACTAAAGTTGGTGGTGGCAGGATCATGCTGTGCGATTCTTCTCTTTAATAGGAATAGAGAAACTGGTTGAAAGTTTTGGGAGTCACATAAATGTCAATACTGGAAGAAAAGCTGCTAGTCTTCTGAAACTGGGATGGAGAGTGACTTTCCAGTTGGAGAATGACTAGAAATCTACAGCCAGAGTTACATCAGAATTATATTAATCAAATAATATTCATGGGTTTGAACCATCTAGTCAAAGTCCAGACCTAAATTCAATTGAGAATCTGTGACAAGGCAAACTTTGCAGCCTCCGGTGTGCTAAGTTAACATACATACTCCAAAAAGTTACAGTTGCAGTGAAAGTTGTTTCTATCAAATATTGACTCAAAGGAACACAAATATGTGCCACAGTTTCCATATTTTTATTTGTAAAAATATATATATTGTATTTCTGGTAGGTTTAAAATGGCTATATCATTGTTGTTGCACTGCATTCTTTTGGTCACCTTCGCGAGTTAGAGGCACTACATTTGGTTTGTATTTGTTTGTTTGCAGGGGTATGCAAAGCATTGCTACTGGCTTGGCTTGCAGCAGTATATACATCTCCTCCTAAAGTGGCTTCTCTGACTGCCCCCTTTAACTCGGCCGTAAATCAGGCGGCTGTGGGAGTGCTGAAAGCTCCTCTAGTTTCAATATTCCACCATGATGACCAACCCCACAGCAGCACACGCAACATCGCTCATCTCTGCCAGGATGTCTTTATGCCCCCTCTGCCACCTCCTAGCCTCTCATTATTTTTTATTATTAGTGCACCAGTGTTTGCAGTTTGTCATTGTATGACACAAGTAAATATGTTTCTGTAAAACTAACTCTGGAGAGTTGGTTTTACAGAATCCTAAAATTAAAGTCTCGTCTGAATGACTCTTGTTTCAGCAGTGTTGCCACTTTAAATTACACTTTGCAAGCTAACCTATTTTGTTTTCTCCCTTTCTTGTCTCATCTTGCTCCCCACCATCACCTCGTTGCGTCCTGCCTGACTCGGCTCTTCAGCACGGCCAAATATAACGTTCTCACCTTTCTCCCGCGGTTCCTCTACTCGCAGTTCAGAAGGGCAGCCAATGCCTTCTTTCTCTTCATTGCACTCCTGCAGGTAAGATTTAGTAGTTTTGTGTTTCTATGATGCAAAAATATTAATAAAACAGCTACATTTGTCAGTACTGAGATAAAATTGTAGCTATTTGGTTAATTACTTTTTTTTTCCCCAACCACACTTTGCGTTGACCTAGACACCACTTCCTGGAAGGTCATGTCTGTAATTTCATATGTACACACAACCACACACACACACACCCGCACACACACACACACACACTCAGAAGCAGTATTTTATATAACTTGATAAAAAATACACACAATTCTACACCTACTAACTCAACATGCATCAAATGACATGAAATATGTCTTGTCTTGTATATGAAATACAGGTAGCTGCTTTAAGGTACTACACTGCAGTGCAGAGAATGCTGCAATTTGAATTTCAGGTGTTTGGAGCTCACCAGCAAACAGGAGAAAACTGAGAAGGGAACAGCACAAAAACTTGAGTTTTTGTCTTTATATTTGAGCTGACAGACTCTCCCACTTAGAGAAAAGCTGTGCGGTTAGGAAATAACTCCATCCAGTGTCCTTTTGAATCGCAGCCAGTGTGAATCCTCGTTTCCTGCCGTGTCAATATGTCGACCTTGAATAAAACAGCCATGCAGATGAACGAGACGGGAAATCAATTTCCAAGTTTCTTTCCAGCGGTATAATACTGATTTATCACTGTGGATTTGCTGCTGTTTACATGTTAAGGCCCAGCATTGGGGCTGCAGCTAATAATTATTTTAATAATGGATTAATCTAGTGATATTACTAATGATTAATCAGATATAAAAAATGGCACTTTCTACCACTTTTATTTAATTAAATTAAGCCTATTTTACACAGTATTAGAAATACATTAAAATGTTCAATACATTAATTAGAAATGAAATGGAAAAACACATTTTTGCCTATAATGGAATAACATAGGATTCCTTCAGTGTACGCTTGACCATTTTAACAAAAGATGCATTTGTAGCTATAAAAATACTTTTCTAATCAATTTGCTATATCAGTGCAGTGTAGGACTACTTGCTGAGTATGTTTTTACTAAATAGAAACTGGATAACAAAAGGTGTTTAACATGAAATGTTTTTACAGAATTACAAAATTTACACCATATGAAGGTAAAACAGACAGTGTTTTTTTTATTGGTTTTTTTTTTAAATCTAAAATTCTGAATGTCGATGTGTTTTTGTCCAGGTTTCTCTTTAATTCCTTCATGTACTGAATTAAACTACCTCATCTATCAAAGGACCTGTATCACTTTTTGTATTGCGTGGCGATCCTTCTGAAGAAAAGCAATCACTTGTCAGACCTCTAAGAAACTTGGAAATCTGTTTTTCTAGTAGATGGACACAACATTTATAAGACCTGATGAAAATGTGCCTTTAAATGTTTGTTGCTTGTGCATACTGCTTATCAGATGAAGGACGGCATTTAGCGATGTAAGTTTTTAGTTTAACCAAGAGAAGCTGTTGGGAAGAGAAATGAAGCATTAAAACGTTCTCTGTTGCGTCAGTTGTAAAATACAGCAACTTTACTAGTGGGAATTTATGACCCCGAATCAAAATAAAAATTTTTTTTTTAAAGGATAAAAGCTTCAGAAAAAACAGTCACTAAAATCCAACCTAATATTGTGACATTGTGTTTTATTTAGCAAATCCCAGATGTGTCCCCCACTGGTCGCTGGACCACCCTGGTGCCGCTGATCTTTATTCTGGTGGTCGCTGCGGTCAAGGAAATAATTGAAGATCTGGTAAGACATACATCAGTCAGAATGGGGCTTTAGCTTCTTCAGTTTGTTTACAGTTTAATTTTAGGCCATGTGTCCCTTTTCATAAACGCAATCGGTAGGTATGTTCCAGTCTTATTCTTTATTAAAATTAGTTGATATGAATCAAATATGTTTGATTGAAAAAAGCAAAAGCAGAAGAAATCTGCAAGGAGGGAAAATACTTTTCCACAGCTCTGTGTATCATGAGCAGTGAACTGTGGCCTGTTGGCAGAAAGCAGGTTATAGTGGATATGACCACGCCACACACACAGCCATGCCATCAAACACACACACGCAAAACATGCACACTCATTTCTGGGGCCCCAGCTGTGCCAACTGGACCCAAAAACACATTTATTCAATTAACCTAGATACTCAGTGCTCACACACAAAGACGGCTTGTACAAAATAAAACAAAGTGACTGCCCTGAGCTGTTGAACAGATGCTTTAAGGTGCTTTAGATTGATGCGAGTTTGGTTGTGTGTTTGATAATCTTTTGAATAAAACTAAACTAAAAACCAGCTGGGAACAAAGAAGGTTATTGGGCCTCAGGCCCCCTGATCCAATCCCGGGTGAGCAGCAGATAATCGTTGGATGTGTTGTTAGTCATATTGTACTTTGGGTGGGTTAATAATGTTGAAGTCAAACTACAAATATGTGCATTCTGCAGTTGGTGTGTAATCCACTCAAGCCTATCTTAGCGAAAGTGAGAGAATGTTGCATTCCACTGTATTGCAGTGACACTGCAATGCGATCCCTCGCGCAGGTCCCGGTGGGCAGTTACTCTATACTACACTGTAGCGTCTATCGCGTGCTGAAGGCACCAGCGCAGCAGTTTTTGTCTCCTGGCCTGTTGTGGAAAACATGGGAACAGAGTGGATGATGACTCCATCTTTATCGCTGAAGGTCACCTGCACACACGTCTGTTCTCTGTACTGCGCTGTCCCTCACAAGTTGACCTGACAGGCCAGCATCGACCCCTAACTTCATGAATCATGCACACACTGTACAGCGCACGCCTTACTTTGTTGCTGGCTGTCTCTTCCGCAACAGCCTCAGGCTGTTTGTTCAGAGCAGTTCTGCCATCATTCAGATTTAAATGTCTCCAAATGGGAACATAATAGTGCGACTTTGTAGTAGCTTCATTTTAACAGCATCGGTTGCATTTTATTGCCATGCTTGACCTGGAAATGAAGGCTAAAACAAATCTACGGCAAATGCTGCTTTCATCTTTGCGTATTTTTTTTTGACTGTGTTGGAAGTCTGTAGAGGCCTGATGATGGAGGACTTGTGCATAACCTCCACACTTGGCTCACCTTTTGCTGCACTGTGAGCTTACACACATTATTTAAATACAGTGCATCTCATTTTCTCTTTGCCTAGAGACCAAAGCAGTGAATATGAGGACAAGTGAAAAGCAGCCAAACCTATGTAGGTGCTCCTTTAAACGTATTTCTGCTCTCCTAACACGTCTTGCCTCAAAATAGGCGCAGGTCTATCTGTGGCGCCACACCTAATAGTGTGGATGAATGAAAACGGGCTGACGGCTTGAGCACAGGGCATGATGAATGGGGTTCGGAGAAGCAAACTTTTTCTGGGAATAGTGTAGCCAGAAAAAGACTGAAGTCATGCACCGCAGACAGGTCCATTCATTAAAAAGTACAGCATGATGCAGGGATATTAAATATAATTTTATTTAGCCAGCTGAGTGTGGAAGGGAAGACAAGTTGTCACAGAGAGAAAGAGTTTAGTATCTGGAGATGTCACTGTCATTCACCTGCTATAGTTCAGGATTTCTATGCTGTCTGGAAGTTGATTTTAATATGTTATTATCAGCACAGAAAAGAAGAGTATGGGAAAATATTACCATCTTCAGACTTTTTCCCCTGTCCCATCATCTAAATTCTGTCCTTATTTCCTTCCTTGTTTGTGTCCTCCTTGTCTTCCTCGCTCATACTTTCTTTCGGTCCTTCCTTGTGTCCCTGGTTTTCCTCCCTTGTGTCATTCATTTCTTTTTTGTGGTGTTCCATCGTTCCTTTTGCCTTTTTTTTCCCTTGCATCCCTTCTTTTTCTAGCCTTTTATCCCATTTTCCCTCTTTTTGTCCTTCCTTGTGTCTTCATTCTTCCTTCTCTTCGTATATCTTCCTGCTGGGTTTCTGTGCATCCTTAAATTCATTTATCTAAAATTAAAACCTTAGAATTTCCTAAATTCATTTAAAATGTTAGTCGGCCTTAAGATCTTAAGATCTTAAATTTTATTTAATCTTTCATATTCTATGTAATTTATTTTTCTTGCTTCATTTTTCTGCCAAGCAAACATTTTAATTGAGCTGAGAAATCTTCCAGTCTGTGACTTGAGGCTACCGCTAACTAGCTGCAAATTTACCTTTGCTAGCTAGCTAACTTTTTTCGTCTATAATGGGAAAGTGTAAATCTATCATTAGTGGCTGGACTGGCTCACTTCAGTTTCCAACCCATATGGCGTTAAGTGCATTTGTGCAAAAAATTTTGGCACAGCTGCTCTATGAAATGTGTAATTTTCTTTTGTACAGTTCTGTCATAATATAAACCTTAAATTTAATTCATAATGGTCTTTAAAAAGGTCTTTAAAAACCTTAAATTTGAGTTAGTGAAACCTGTAAGGAGTCTGTCCTTTCTTCCTAAGTGTTTCTTGCTGATTTGATAAATGATGCCTGTCATCTAAAATGTAAACAGCCTGTATTAGCGCACGCTGCTCTGATGGCGGCTGTTTAATAAAATAAATGTTTTGAGTGACAGTCTTGAGGGGCTGAATTTGTTGCAGATTAAATTAGATTACCTTGGTGCAGGTCTCTTTTCTTGTAAACAGGTAGTTAGCGGAGATGTAGGTGGATGTGTCCTCTCCTTGTTAATCAACTAGAGCACACGTTGCTCTCAGGAGCTCAGTTTTAATGCACAGTAATCATTTTAATGAGATGGGTGCAGCAACTCGTTGTTACTCAGCGTGATGCTGGTTGACAAGCTGTCCCTTGGAATCAGCTGCAGAAATCACAGCTGATTGTGTGATTGTTGAGCAAACAAGCGGGGCACAAGGGGAAGAAGTGTTGCTCTTTGTCCTGGTCACGCAGATCTGTTCAAACCCCTTCAACTTTTTCACATTTTATGCAACTGCCATAAACTTCACCTTCACTACCCACCAAAACATAACTGTCCACCTCGACTTGACAGTGACAGAGATGAAAACATTAATCAGCCTCTGAAGGAGCTGCAGAGATTCATATAGCTCAGGTGGGGAGAATTTGTTGGCAGGACAACTGAAATACACCGCATAGTAGAAAGCAAATCACAGGGTAATGAGCAAATTATTAAATTCTCCTTAATAAATTGAAAAATCAATCCATTCTTTTTACGTAAAGCATAACACGACTGAGATGCAAATGCTTCCGTTAAACCCATTATGTGACAGTTTTTAGATCAACACTTTAATCCCTCCTGACTTTTCTCCATCTGTCAGGTGACCCTGCAGGGATAACTGAGGAAAGTTAAGCTGTAGATTTAGAACCCCTATTGGGACCACAAAGGAGAAAAACGCTGCAGTGGTTTTATCCACATTCAGATAAAATGCTGAATGATGTGGCTGTTGAAAAGGCTACACAGGCTCGGTGGGAAAATCACTCTGGATTGTCAGTGGTGGTCTAAAAATCACTTCAGCTCTATGATGCTAATTTATGTATCTGCAGCTCTTTCAGTGTAAAAAGCAACTTCTTACACTGAAAGATATTTATTAATAAAATAACATATTTGGAATACAGTTTTTGTAATCGCATTTATTTTATGTCCCAACATAAAGTGTGCTCAAGGTAAATGTTTGTTCTTTACAGAAACGCCACAAAGCTGACAATGTTGTCAACAAAAAGGAATGTCAAGGTACTGAAAACACTCTAATGCTTTGTTGAAAACCATAGAATTTGTTTTTGCTACATGTATACAGAACATCAGTGTCAGTATTGTTTTCTACAAACAATTCTCTTTGTCTCTATGTTATTCCTGTTCTGACTTCCTCTTTTGTCTTTGGCTCCAACTTCCTCACCGTAACTCATGAATCACCACAGTCTTAAGGAATGGGGCCTGGGAGATTGTGCACTGGGAGAAGGTATGTGCCCACAGTTTGTCACCGTTTCTCATTTCGCTAATAGGAGTTGAGACACCTTTATACTCCGATTCCCTTTAGTGTGCATTCTAAAATAATTATACAGCATGCCCATATGGGGGTGGCCTTTGGAAAGTGAGACCAGAGGACAAAGCGGAGGTTTCCCCTCATGATCCAGTTTTTTAATTTCTGTTGCAAAACCAGGGCAGCTGTAGGGAGAGTGTCTTTAGGTAAAACAGAACCGCTTGCCATATCTGCTCAGCTTTTAGTAAGAACATTTTGGCTCATGTTTTTGAACATTTTTCAGACAATACCGCTGTGATTTATTTCATGATGTATTTGTGGATTTCTTCTGAAGCATCAGCAGACTCAATGTAATCATGCTGCAGTCTTTCTCATTGTTACTCTGCAATAAAACTCGCGTATGCAGGTTTGTGTGAAGAGCAGAAAGATGTGCGTAACACCTGTAAAAGAGACTGCCGTCTTGTATTGAGGGCTCCCAGGTTGTCTCAGGGTTCAAATGCAGTCTGAAAAGGTCTGTGCAGCAACAACTGAGAGAGAGGGGAGGATCGACACAATCTAAGCTCTATGCCACTAAAGAAAAGTCTAAAAGCACATTTTAATGGATTTTGAAACCATGATAAACGCTTCATGGCTTGTGTGAGAATTAGTTTTTTTCCTCCTTCAGCTCTACAGATGCAATTTGAGATCAGGCTGAAATTATTGTAAACAAACCTTCCCAAAGTAGGAGTTGGTGCAAAGTTTACAAGAAGTAGAGTTGATCATGTGTGCTCTAAATTTAGTTCCTGTTGGATGGAAATCTATGCCTCTTTCCTTTGGTTCCATGCTAATGTCTCAACCCGTTATAGACTTGGGATTCTCTAAAAAGCCAAAGTTTAAATAATTGATGAGTTTTTCCACTTCAGCATGCATTTTACAAAAGCATGCTCTGTTCCAAATTTTTGTCCAGTGGTGTTTGTTCCTCTTTAGAGCATCTTGAATGAAGCCAAAGTGGCAAACTTGCATTTTTTTATTATTATTATTTTAAGTTCTTGTCACTTCTTGTCATTTTTATGTGCAGGAGAGAATTGTATATAATGCATTTATATAATTCCTTGTTTTTTTTTCATCAGGAAAGAACAGAATTGTATGAATGTTGCCTACTTTAGCTCATGTTCCCATGCAGATACTTGTCATATCCTGATTTATCACAGTAAAAATGTTAATTAGAAACTATACAAATGTTTCTGTTTTAGTTGCTGCCTGATGAACTGTGTGCAGGGTTCAGTGGTAATGGAAGACGACTTCAGCTGCTCCATCAGTGTCTTCTCATTACTATTACATGTTTCTGTGGTTTAATGTTCTCCCTGTTTTTTTATCATCCCAGCTGTGAATTTTTATTCCCATTGCTGATTTTACGTTTTCTGTGCTGTTTTATAGGCAGCACGCAGCAGTAACCAGTTTATTTTTCACAGGTCGAAGTGGGTGATATTATTAAAGTAAATGGCAGTGATTTCGTTCCTGCGGATGCTGTCATTTTATCATCCAGGTATAGGAATCAGCCACGATGCAAGATTATTTTTTTTTAGGAATCTCTTTCCCCGTTGCCCTTTTTCTTCTTACACTCTCAGCTCACGTTAAAGAAGTGATGGTTTGTTAACTCTTTGAGTCAAGACTTTCAACAATTAATCTGATGCACAATTAAAAATAAACTTTTGTGTGAGGTAATGACCATCACTTCCTTTGGTGGGTTGTAGGTAATGTGATTTTTGAACTAGATTTGAGCAATCATGTCTTCATAAGCCTATTGATCTCCTTCTCCTCTTCAGAAACTGTTTGGATTTGGTCTAGATTTGACTTTTAAAAGCATAATTTGACTCCTGTGTAATGTATAAAGGCAAGATCCTGCTCTGGTGAAGCAGTTTCACTGTTCAGCTTTTTTTTTTAATAGATGGTTTTGTGAAAAGGAGAACACATGGAGAAGCATACCTGTGATCACACAGGACTGATCATTGTGCTTTTCCCTAAAACTGAACCAGTTGTCTCTCTCCCCTTAAATGTTTTCTTGTTTTTTTTCTTTTCTTCTCCCATCCTTCCTCTTTTTTTTTTTTTTAAACCTCTCCTTCATCCTTTCTTGCCTCCTGTGCAAATTACTGCCACACTGCCTCTGTCTCGCCCCCTGCTGGTGTGTGGTTGGTAATATCAGGTGGCTGTTGGGGAAGTAGTCAGAGCTGCAAATGGAGATCATCTCCCGGCTGACCTCGTCATTCTGTCGTCCAGGTCAGCAAACCAGCAACATAACCAACTGAAACAGCGGTGGGAGAGATGGGGGGTGGGGCTTTGTTACAACTGGGATCAGACTTTATTTCCACTCTGCAGGAAAGAAGGGGCCTGTGACTTTTTTTTCGTCTCCGAAAACTTGTTAGTTAAGTTGGTTGCACTGCCTTTGTAAAGACTTTCATACCACTTTAACTTTCCACGTTTTGCTACATCACAACAATAAACATCAAATATATTTTGAGATTTTATGTCGCACGCAAACACAAAGAGGTGCAAAACTGTGGAAGGAAATAAAAAATCTGAAATATGTGGTGTGCATTTGTGTTTAGTGCCAATACTCCCAATTATAATCTAGTGCAACCAGGAACCTTCTGGAGCCACCTGTGTGTAATTTAATCTCAGTATAACTCCAATAATTTAATACATTCTACAGATTTTTAATTTGATCACTTAAGCTTATTTTATGCAATATTCAAAAAATTGCAAAAAAATTGTGAATAAACATAATTAAATTCCTTTTTTAAATAAAAAAATATTGTATTGCCTAAAATTTAATGGCAGCATACCTGTAGTGTACATTTGATTACTTGTAGCAAAAATGCATCTGCAGCTAAAAAAAAAAAAAAAAAAAAAAATCAAGCTCTGTTGATGTCTGGAAGAAAATTTGTCAGAGTCTGCTGGAGAATTGAAATGGGCAGAGGGTCACAATCCAGGAGGGCAGATATTCAGCCAGAGCTACAGTGGAATAGTTTGCTTCAAAGCATGTTCTTTAGTTAGGAGAAAGCAGATACAGCCAGACCTAAAGGCAACTGAACATTTTTGAAAGTGTATGAAAAGCGCTTTAGAGAAGCTCTCCATCCAATTTGACTGAGCTCAGGCTATTTTTCAGAAAAAAATAATGTGAAACAACCCACACATATGTTGTTTGTTTTGTGGTTGTAACTTGACAAAATGTGGTTTGAATACTTTTAAAAGGCACTGTACAAAAAAATCTTTAAAAAACTTTCAAATTATGATTTTGCTTTAAAAATCACTGTTTACTCTTTTACTATGATATTGTGATGTCCTTTAAACCTAACACTACTAAGTGCTCAAAAGGAGACTCCCTCTATATCATGCTCTCTTTTGGGTGTGAATATATATATATATATATATTTTGTATTCATATCCTTGCATGGCTTGCATTGCATTGCAGCCTGAATGTATCAGCTTTATTTGAACAGCTTGCATGCAGTCACATTTCAAGATGAAATCCGGAAGCCATCTTGGATTTCTATTATGCTAATTTACTGCAACGCATTCGTGCTTTTTCACTTCAGTTTTAATTCACTTTGTCATCGCTGGAACATCCTCCTGCTCATTTTTATCAAATCAAGTCTTTTGTGTGAGAAGATTAATCTGTTAGCAGGGCTGCTAACCGGCGACCCAACTCAACATTTAACCTCAGGCATGCGCTAACCCGCTGTCAAGAGTCTGTCTGAGACCCATTTGTTTGCATTATTTGTTGTGCTTGGTATGCCTGCTTGCTCCTGTCACCCTGCTCTGATGTTTCCTCTCCCTGTTCCTTTTGGACTTTATTCTTGCTGCTCTGGAAAGATAGTTTAACTCATGGGAAACAGCAGCCCCAAACAAAAATGTTGTCTGGCCTCTAGATGTTTGCTGTATATTAAACAGACAGCATCAAACATTGGTGGCGGTTTTTGCTGGCTCCAACATCTTTGTTTGTTGCACTTTAGTCTTGCTGTTTCTCTGCCGTAGCCTCTTAATCCGTTACTGTAGCTTTTTACTCATTGATTTCCTGTTAACGGTTTGATAAGGAAACATTCTAAGCAAATCAAAGTTTAATTCACACTGATACAGAACATCACTGAATACAAATTGCTCCAAGATTCTGTGTCCTCTTCCTCCATAACAGTGAACCACAGGGTATGTGCTACATTGAAACATCTAATTTGGATGGAGAAACGAACCTTAAAATCAGACAGGTTGGTGTATATTCTCTTTTTTTTTTTTTTTGTTGCAGTACATAGGTTTACAGAATAGAAGGAAATAAAGCTGTGTTTTGGTCACAACTACAGGGTCTCCAAGTTACTGCAGACATAAAGGACATTGACAACTTGATGCGGCTGTCAGGTCGGATGAAATGTGAAAGCCCAAACCGGCACCTGTATGAGTTTGTTGGAAACATCCACTTGGTTGGACACAGGTGAGCTCAGTTTCAGCCCTGCGTTTCAAATTATCTGCCTCACTTTCCATCTCAGGAAAAGAAGGCTTTCTGACTTTCATTTGTCAGAATGTCTTGCATTTTATGGTGTGAGGGAATAAATAAAAATTTCCAGCTGCAATCATATTCATTTCTTTTGGATGTTTTTAAATTGAAGCTCTTTGGTGTTTTTAGGACGTGATGAAATGATTTCAAATGTCTGCAGTAAAGAAGCATATTGGTAAACATCGCCTACCTTTTTTAGTATTACTTTAGAAAAAAAATTAACAGCATTCACGCTGCTCATTTTTGCCAAATGTGATTTTGGGGGAGGGGGGAAATCCCTTTTGACCAAAAAAACAACTTTATTATCGTAGAGCCTTTGCCAACTTATTTATGTCTAATTAATTTTCTCCTGCTCCCTTTGGTCATATAAATTGTATTTTAATAAGGGCAAGTTCTCAATAAACTTTGTTAAATCCACATACTTCAATGCTTTTGTTTGTCAAACACATAATGAATCTGCACTTTTATAAAAAGCTTCTCTGTAGGTATTAGGTTAATAGTGTCCACCCTCAAAACTGGTCTTTCTCTTAATAAACTGCTACATCTGTCAAAGGTGTCACTTGTATAATTTAAAGACATTTGTGATTTTTCAGCTGTAGCCACCTCTGCCATGGTTAGAGAGGAAAGTTAGAATCGGCCGATTCTAACTTTCTAACTAACTGTCTGCAGCAGGCTCTCATACAATGTCAAAATGAAAGTGGAGAGAGAAAAAAATCTGCATAAATTTAAATGAATTAGACATTCATTTAAATTAAGTTTATGTGAAGTTTAAAGTGAGGGGAGAATTAGCAACGGGTCCCTACAGACACCAATATTTGCGATTATTCGTTTCAGTCCTAAGTTTTTTTTTTTATCAGTTTGGGGAATGATTTCGGAGGGAAACGGAGGTAAAGTTTGAAAACCCTAACAGTTGTGGTGCTCTGTACCTCAGCACCATTCCTCTGGGTCCAGACCAGATCTTACTGAGAGGAGCCCAGCTGAGGAACACACAGTGGATCCATGGAGTGGTTGTCTATACAGGGCACGACACCAAACTCATGCAGGTAAAATCGTTTTTTGGAATTTCTGGTTTGCACCAACATTTGTTCCGTAGAGAAATGTTCTTGTGCATTGGTGCATTTGTCGAGGATATTGTAGCTGATGAAGGGTTAAAAGGATTGAACTAGCCACTACTGTCTTGGCTTCAACGCATTTAATTCTCTGAAGATATTTTGTAACAGACACCCATATACCAAATGTTCTTACTCCCACTTGGTAGTGAAGGGACACCGCAGTTTTATTCCTTTTTTTTTGTTTCCCATCTGCTCACATGTTGGTCAGAATTCCACCCGGCCTCCTCTGAAGCTCTCCAATGTGGAGCGGATCACCAACTTTCAGATCCTCGTGCTTTTCGGCTGCCTCCTGGCCATCTCCCTCATCTGCTCCATCGGCCAAACCATCTGGAAGTACCAGTACGGCGACGACGCCTGGTACATGGATCTCAACTGTAAGAATCTGGGCAGCCGTGGCTGCGCATCTTATTTCCACATATTGTGTCTCACTTGTTCATATCGGCTTTTTTCCTTTTGCCATTTTGAGTTCCTTAACAGCTAGTACGCGTTGTGTTTTTCTGTTGCTTTAGTTACTTTACATTTTGTACAACAAGTGAAATATGTGGCAATGTGGGAATAAGTAAAGTCAAAAACGTTGTTTGTGATGTGGATGAATGTCATTGAAACAGAAATGGTTGAATATCACTGCGCTGCTGTACTTTTTGGTTCTTTTCTAATGTTCTGTTTGATTTTTGTTTTCTTTGTTGTCGTTTTTTAACAGCTCCAGGTAACAACCATTTAAAAGCCTTGGCCATCCGTGAATGACCCTCCCTTACTAACCCCTTACTGAAGCTCTGCCTTTGCTAAGCAAATGAAGCCCCCTACCCTCGCCCCCTATATCGTTGTCCCACTTTGTATGGGCCCATGCCATGGACAAGCACAGACCAGGGATCCAACAATAGGTTTCTCCCCTCCAGCTCTCTTATACCTTCTTCCAGTTATTTTCAGTGCCTGATGCAAACTGTTTCACTTCTCTTCCTTGTTTTTTGATTTGTCACGTTAAACTCTTTGCAGTTTCCAGCTTCAGACCTTTTTTTTTTTTTTTTTTTAACTAATTTTTCCTGCAAGAAAGGCAGATGAGATTGTGCTCTTTTTTTTTTTTTTTTCATGGCAGGAAGCTTATGTGTTTGCAGCTAGAACATAACTTCTTGCAACCCAAGGGGCAAGAGCTGACATTTTCTAAATGCCTCTGCCGCCCTCTCACTCGCATTGGAGTTTCTCCAAGACGGATAAAAGAGGAAGGATGGTTGGTGGAAGGCAGCTTAGTTCAGTGCACTGCAGAAGTATCCACACTCTTTGAACTTTCCCATGTTTTGTCACATTACAACCTCAATCTTCCATTTATTAGGATATTATATGTTAGGGTTGACAGATATTGCCTAAAATCATATCAGACTCTACATGTAGCTCAGCGTCTTAAAGGGACAAGAACATAATCTGCTAAAAAAGTCCTTTTCATTTTTTTTTTATACAGAAATGGGCAAAATGATGTTGGTCATTGTCACATATTTTGGTGTTGGTTAATTTTCAGTTAATGGCCCAGGTCTATTATATGATCTGATTTGAAGAAGGGATATCAGACATGGCTTACAAATATATTTATTAATTTTAACTGCTCAGTTATATGAAAAAAAAGAAAAAAACCGTTCACTATATATCTCAATATTATTTGATTTGATGTAGTTATTTTAAGATACTTTAAAAAGAGTAAACTTCCTTGAAAGATGAAATTAACCTGAAAAGGTGAAGGATGGGAACACTTGGAAGAGAAGCAGTCAAGTGATGCCAGATTACCTGGATGAGCTGTGGAGATCGAAAGCTCAGGTGGAAGTATCTCTGCACAGGACAACTATTGTTTTGCATTCTACAAATCTGTACTGGGAAAAAAAAGAAACTAAATATAGTTGCATGACATTTTTACCCATATTGATAGTCCATCAATATGCTGCTTTATTTTGTTTCAGTACGACACAGTGAAGTTTGTGGTTGTAATGTTACCAAATATTAAAATGCTCGATGGCTATGAATACTTTTGCAGAGCTCTGTATGTACTTGTATGTGTTTTTTCTGTTTTTTTTTTCTGAGTTGTTGGTCTGTCTTGATGAAGCTCTGAACCTGGTATGCAAAGTGCTTATCGTGACGTCTGCCATTTCTCTCTACCTTGATAGGCCTTTTTAGGACAGGTTGTTCCTCTGGCCAATTCAAGCTTGCATTACAACTTACATGGTCCCTTTTTATTCCTCCATAAAGTTAGTTTAGTTTCTGTCGGCTCAAAAAAAGGTTTTAACACTGTCCCCACAAACATTAAACCCTTCATCTAAAGGCTCGTATGTCAGAGGTCAAGGAAGTGTGAGTTGTAAAGCAAGTATCCATGTTGAAATACTTTTACTTCCATAAGGAGCTGTTGAGGCTCTGTCCAGTGCATATTATCCAACCTGTGATAAAAGAGAGGTGCAGAGATTGTCATTTATTGTGTTGACACTTTTTTATATAAATCCATCAGTTAATCAACATCACTCTAATAAATGCGGACAAAAATGGTCAATGTAGTGCTGACTCTAACCCCAGGTTATGCATTCTGATTGAATAAATGGATAAATTTGACTTTGAGATGTTCAAAAGTGCTGACACTGGTGATTGCATTTGATTGGGTTAGTGCATTGTGACAACTGATGCAGCTTCCCAGTATAAATATGCATAACCTTTCTTTCTGCTTTGGGTAGTTAACATGGATGATGGTGTAATTTATAATCATAAAATTTATACAATCAATAGATATTGATCCCTAAAATAATAATAATAAAAAACCCTTTTTCAATTTATTATAATTTAAAGTTGCAAGTGTAATTGAAAATAATAAAATAAAATGACCAACAATCCTGGGGAGTTTTGATCGTTTTAATTTGTATCTCGGAACATATTAACTAAAAAATATTTTCATTTTATGAATTAAATCTCTTAAAAAAAAAAAAAAAAAAAAGCTTAGCAATTTCTACTAAAGCTGCTGGATTTTATCAACGTGCTTGAAAGTAAGCTCTATAAAACATTGATTTTTCATCATAGGCAGCTGTTGTTGTTCACAAGCAAAAATACACAACTTCAGTTATGAAATTCAAAGTTAACAGAAAATACCACCGGCAGAGGATTAGATTACTGAAATAAATTGCTGGAGATGTTCAACCAAAGAGTGACCTTTGTCCTCGTCGTACTACGAAACTCCACCTTTAAAAAAAGAAACCCTTCCTCTTTATGAGGGCCATTTTTGAGGAACATTTTGACCCAGAACACGTACAAAGTCCCAGAAATGGTCCCTGCAGTGGAAACACGTCCATACACACTGGATGCAGTGTCTGGGTCTTTTTTGTCTTTCCATTGCTTGTTTTTAAACGGGGCGAGGTGAAACCTTGCAAATTTAAAAATTGGCTGCATAGTTTCACACACTTTCAGACAATTGGTTTCACATTTACTCAGCATAAATGTTAGTTCTGTTTTAAGGAAACACTTGTTGGATAGTACTACAGTTATAGTAGCTTTCAATGTGATTTGAATCATTTTGAATATTTATTTTTTTCCTATTTTAATGTGTGACACCCCAACTATATTCAAAATCTTAAAATAATGAAATCAGAAAATGCTATTCCTTTTTCTACTTTTACAGAAATCTTCCAAATCTTTTACCATTGCGTTAGATTAATCTAACCACTGATTACCCAAAGAAAATAGGAATCAACAGTATTTTTGCATCTTTTAACTTTGCCTTTGCATGTCCTGAATTGCTGGTTTGATCTATCAACTTTTAGTCCAGTATTACTTTATCTAATACCGACTTATTGCCAACATTCTTCTCTATCGTACTGAGCCTGCTACGTGAAGTAACCGAAATGGCGATCACACTTACACTTCTACTGATACAATCCACCCTCTCTTTTCCACTTTTTACCAGTTGAGAATGTGCTGTGGACTGAATCTCCCTCCTTTGTCTTGAGAGCATCTGAAATGTCTGTCTTCCTCCTCACTTCAAAAAACAAAGCATTATTCCCTTGTTTTCGTGTTGTAGCTGTAGCTTTCCATTGTGCCACTTCCTTTGTGTTGTGTAGTTTTCTTTGCTTATGAAATCATTCTGTCATGGGGAAGGGCTGGCCCTCTCAATCGCAAAGCTAAGCTCAAGGCTTGGGTTGAGGAAGGTAACATTTGCATCTCCTGCAAGCTGAGGAAAGGTAAATCACATCCCTCCTGTTTTCATATTTCGTGTCAGTGGGGTTACATGTTGGTCATTACCAGTTGTTTGGGGGCTTTTTGCTGGGACCGGTGTCATTTCTTGCATAGTGCTTTGTAGAATTCATTGCCTGGATCATGCTGGATGCCAAGGCTTAAATCTTTGGGACTTTGAATTGGATTGCTAATCGGTTGAGAAAAAAAATAGATGAGGTTGGGTGGAAGAAAAGACCACTCTCAGCTAATGCTCAACATTGGTTCAAAAGCACTTTGTGGATTGGCTGAATGTTGACCCTCAGCTGGAAGTAGCCTTTTGGCATTTTGATTTGACTAACTGTCATTACCAAGCAAAGACTGATGAGTTTTCTCCTGTTTCATTGTTTTTTGTCCAAAACATTTCCCCTGACAGATGGAGGGGCTGCCAACTTTGGCCTCAACTTCCTCACCTTCATTATCCTTTTCAACAACCTGATACCAATAAGTCTCCTGGTCACACTGGAGGTTATCAAATTCATCCAAGCCTTTTTCATCAACTGGGTGAGTCAATACTGTTCATTTTCATCTTGTCTCATTGTAAACACTGCAGGTTGACATGACTACACAAAATCAAATCATTGAAGGCTCTCACTATTTCTTCAGTTAAATATTGAAAATGCATTTCATCTCAAGTTTTCTAATGTTTTTATTGGTTTCTTGTATAAAGGAAATTTAGAAATTAAACCTTTTAAGTTGTTCACCGGTAAAAACGACTTCTGGTTCAATTCAACAGGACAATCGGCAAGCAGATGGTAAACAGAACTTAAATAAATTTGTCAGACACTACCATCATTCATGGAAATGTTTTTCTCAGCAAACAGATTCTCAGGTGTAGGCTTGGAATGCACACATGAAAAATGCTCAGAATATGTGCATCTCAATCCTACATGATCTGAAGTGTATGACTGAAGATGTAAAATGTTCTTATGGTAATCTTCCTAACTAGGTCAACCCACTAAGTATTCTCTCTGTGGAAGCACTTTTTTATGCTAACCTGCAAATACTTAGTCAGTTTTCACATTCTTAATAAAACTCCAGCAAATAAGTTCTGGGAACTTTATTCTTTTTTTTTCTCTTTTTTTTTTTCTTTTTCTCCCTTGCAGGTCAGAGTTATCTTTCAGATGCATTTTGAGTTTTTGCTTTAATGGCTGCCTTTGATCCCTTTTAGGACACCGACATGCTGTATGAGGCCACAAACACACCAGCTATGGCCCGCACGTCCAATCTGAATGAGGAACTAGGCCAGGTAAATGACTCGGTTTAAATGACTTTCTCTTACGGAAAATGTAAGGAGTTTTACGTGTGAATTTCGGAATGCACTGTGCACCCACAAGCGTTTTTTTCTACCCATACAGGTAAAATACATTTTCTCTGACAAGACAGGAACACTGACCTGTAATGTGATGCAGTTTAAGAAGTGCACCATCGCCGGTGTGGCCTATGGGTATGTCCTGCTTTCTCTTTTCCTGCTTTCCACCCCGCCTCCCATACCTTTGCCTCCCCCATAGACTTTATTAAATGCTGGGTATGCATCAGTGTGCATCTGGCATTTCTCTGTTCTTCTTCACCGTCTCATTAGCAGCTGCATCGGTGCTCTTCTGCTTCTGAATGTTAACTATAAATAAAACCTGGATAGAAATTTGCAAGCCAAGGCTCTTCACACCATCGTCTTCGCAGCCCTTTGGTGTTTGCAAAAGCTTGATTTTTTTTTTTTCTTTTTCCTGTTTATACTGTATCCTGTTATAGACGCTAATTATCCTCATATAAATGACATATTTCTAGCAACATTTTAACATTTCATTAAATCAGTTCTTGGATTTTTTTTTCTACTCTGATTTCAATTCTCTGCCTCAATGATTATCTTCAGCAAATGCAAAACAAGTGGGCGAGCTGAGTGTCTTCAGAGAAGCAAAGCAAGCGCAGGCGTGACAGTACATGATTAATCCCGTTAGGATTCAATTAAAACGTGTGATTGATGAAGTTCACACTGAAGGACAAAAGACATTATTTTATCTGGTTGTCTCTGCTCCCATTAGGCTGTGATTAGAACCACTGTAAAGACGCCTTGCTCATTCCCAGTGTTGGGAATAAGCAAGGCAAGCTCAACAATGTCACTCTCAAGAGTTACAGTGGAAAAGATGTTGTTGACGTGTTGCCTCCCAAAAATGGATGCTCGCATTTCAGTTTAAAAACTGTAGATGTAGAGGGAAGACAGATGTAGATTTTTTTCATTATATCTTTATCTTATATTTTTTCTCCTTTTTTGAGGGATTTACTAGTGTTTTGATTGAAACTCTTTTTTCCTTTAAGACTTTATTTTAGGCAGCAGTGAAAAGACGCATCAATTTCAAATTTAGCCATAAAAGGTAAAAGATTTGGGTTAATAAGCAGAAACAAAAAGTTTAGCAACACTTGTAGAACCTCGGACAGACACTTGCACGTTTGATTTATGTAATGTTGGGAAGGCTGGTTGACCTTTTGTTTTGTGTAAACGTTAAGATTTTTATAACTACACTGGTGTAAAAAAAACAACAAAAAAAGCATTTTTTTTAAAACTAGCACAAACGTCTAACTCCATTTTTCTTATATCTGAAGAATGTGGAGGTGGAGTGGCAGGGCTTTCACTGAGGTCTTGACATGTCGAAAATACAGTTTCTCTTTAAGTAGCTTTTCCATTTCTGTGTCGCCTCGGTCTTCATTTTAAACTGCCCAGTGATGTTGACAGTACCTAACTTTCAGCCCTCGTCTCTAAGTGACAGCTCGTATACCATAGAGTGTTTTTGTGATTGGATATTTGAGTTTCTAACCAGCAAGTCGCAGCAGGTCAAGCTGAAAATAGGCCATTTTCATCACCTGGCTTTTTTTCTTTGACTTTCCTCCTCTTTTTTTTTTTTTTAAATCTCTAAAATGGGTATCTGTTAAGTAAGGACTCATTTGTGCATCTATGAACAATTGATCAGCGGGAACAATTGCTGATGTTTGGTTCTATTCACACTTTTAGGCTCTCAAACTAAAACAGAGTGGTAAAACAAAATGCTGAATCGTTGTAGTTTGCAAAACAAAGAAAACCACGTAGTAGCTCCTTTGTGTTCTTGTAATAGATTTAATAAATCTATCAATCTGAAAATAATTCTAAAATCGGCAGATTAGCATACCAGCAAATATTAAGCATTTGACTCCACCTTGGAGTGTTGCACTAAATTAAGGGAAAATGGGGAAACGTTTTAAGAAATGCAAAGACAAAAAAAATGCATACTTAATCAAAAATAAATGTGAAATCATGTGCTTAGCTCCTACTGAGTAGCGTGACTTGTAATTTTTGTCTCGGCGCACATACAAAACCCCAACTGACACCGCCGCCCGCGTGTGCGCTTCACCACAAATTAAGTACTGCTGTAATTAATAAAGCCATGCCCAAGGGTGTAGACATTAATTAATTCCACTGGATTGGAGTACAAGTCTGAAGGAGAAATGATGTTAGTTTGAAAGAAAATGTCTCTCTGAACCCTTTGGGGTGTCTGGACTTTAGTGAAAGCATATATACGAGTTAAAATCCCAACTCACCAAACATAAGGTTGAAATTATCTTTATTATCTTTTGATAAAAAAACAAACAAACATTTGATGCCTAAAAGGTGCAGACAGACTTATTTGTTGTTAATATTGTTTCTTTAGCAAAGACTAAAGTCTCACAGAGCAAATGAAGACCTGTAGTGTTCTGGCGAGCTTCATTATCAAAAAGAAATCATTTTAGAAATCATGTAGTGGTACATCAATTGTCTCTGTAATTTTGAATGTATTCAGTTGAGTTTACATTATTCTTGATCACTGTAGAAATTAGTTTGTGATGCGCAAATGCTACACATTAATATTATATTCTCTTTTCTTTTATAACAAGAGGCAATTCAGATATTTGTTACTTTTGCTAATTATTGATACACAACTCACTGATGTCTGAACCTTTTGTCAAGTTGAACAATCAAAAGCTACATTTTCTTTTATATTAATGTAAAAAAAATAAAAAAAATGCTGTTGTACCAGATTAGTGCCATTCGTGGGGCCCCACAACATGTTTTCTCAACATGTTAGGACTGTTTCAGCAGCAAAAGTGGGACAAGAACAGTATTCAACAGTTGGTCATAATTTAATGCCTGATTGGTGTACTGTTATAGTTTTGAGGAGCTGCAACATTGAATACATAACATGAGCTGAATACCAATGCTTTCAGTTGCCGTCAGAGAACACATGCGTGTGTAAAGGATGATAATTGGATGCTTTGAGGCCAGGGCGGTTTGAGGCATAGAGAAGATTCCTGGTTTATAGAACGCCCCTCTGAAACAGCTACCACCCACCAGGCCATTCCTGCATTTCTTCTTCTTTACTCCCAGCTGCTATTTAAATGTAGTGCTGCTTGTATGTAGTCCCTTGCAGTAAAATCAATGTGGTGCATCTGAATACTTAATTAGGGAACATAGTAAGTTATCTGACCTCTGATACTTTAACAGCCTCATTTTAACTCCAGTCCCTGGCACCTGAACATTCACACACATTAACCAAACACTTTGTCATCAAGATGCTTTTTTTTTTTTTTTCCACCTTCGCTCCAGCAGCCATGTCCCTGAAGCTGAGGAGGGTAGTTTTGCAGAAGAAGACTGGTAAGATGATTGGTGTGAGAAAAAAAGAAAAAAACTTTAAAAAAAACTGGCTGTTCTCCCTGCCTTTGTGATGTATTAGTGCTGCATTGCCTTGTTGAAATGGTGACTTTGAAAACAATACCTCAGTGTGTGATTCCTCTCTGTGGCCGTGCAGTACTCTCTGGATGTGTTGTGTGTGACTGACTCTTAACACCATGTATATCTGTTGTGATACAGATGACTATGGTTAATATTTGTGGCAATTCTTTAAGAAAAAATTGTGTAACTTTGTTGAATGCATGCATACATCTGCAGGTCTGATTTGATAAAATAATCAGAAAAAACATTCACTGGTAGTTATTGAGACTGAAACTGTGGTTTTCATTTGGCACATTTGTTTGACTTTGGCAATGGCTGCCACTTATATTTATAGCCTCCTCTCTTTCATATATTTGCTGCATGGGTTTGACTTATCCATTCTAAGGACGATTTAAATCTGTTAAATATACTTTTGCAGGCTTCCTCCAAAGACAATTTCTTGACTGAACTTTTTCTTAAAATTGAAACATTAAAAAAAAAAAGCAAGCGAGTCAGTAAGTTCACTTATGAGTTATTTCCCTCTCATAGCTGGAACAGGACAGCGGGGTGTGTAAAAGTTGTGATCTATATCGGATCCCTGATTATTGACCATGAACTGCCTTCACCCTTGTTCCCATAGCGACAGGACCTGAGCGTGCTGGCGGATAATCAATATCTCGATCTGTTCTCACCCAGTCTAGCTTCTAGCAAATTTCATTGAGAGAAAAGACGTGGCAAGCTGCTCTGCTTGTATCATATAATGATAGAAAACATCTGAGGAAAGAAATGCCACATTTAGGCCTTTTTATGAAGTAAACCTTTATTCAGTGACCTGAGCATGGATAGCTTTCTAAACACTAGTTCATGATATATAAGGAGTCTTGATTTTTCATATATCATTATCCTTTCCCTAAATTTGTCTCGTTCTTTAATTTTTAAGCTGGCTATCAGGTTGTCTTTCGTGGTTCTGTACTCCTCATCCTGTTGGATTGGAAAGAGTAACAACAGCCTCTGTAAACTGTCAGTCAAACTCAGTGCTTTGGGCAACGCTGCTGTCTGCCTGATCTATAGGACTCTATTTATGCTAGAGTCAGATTGATCCCTGCTGGACACCTAGTGGGAGACTAGTGGCTATTTATACATTTACTTCCCTTCTGTTACAAGGATGAAAAAATATATGAAATCAGCAACCCTTATTTTGAAACTTTCTTTAGAAAACGTATATCTTAATAAAGTGCAATGACATTAATGTATTTCAGTAATTTATTGCCTTTAAAACTCATCATCAGTGTCCCCAAACTCAGTTTCTCAGATGAATAGAATATTACGTTGAACTTGCCACACATTAGTCTCAAGTCTCTCCGTAAACATATTTAGTCAAGCCTCAAGTCCTTAGCTTTCTGTTTTATACCCTAAACAAGTAAATTAACAAAATACATATAATTTAATTACTGTAAAAAAAAAAAAAGATTACCAAGTGTTTTTGTTTGGGTTTACTGGGGAATCGTGTCATGAGACTTTAGAAACCAGATTTCAGTTTCGCTCAAGAAATAAAATCCTTGTTGCTTGTACACAGACCAAACATTCTCCTTCCGCTCAACTTCCCAGAAGTATTCTTGGTTGCAACACTCTGAGCAACCAGCTTCTTAGCATAACTGCAACAGCAATCCTTCGCTTGACTGTCACCGATCACGTAACACTTCTACATTTAAAAAATCCTTCTTTTGGTCTCCTATAATATTCATTAGCCGTGTAAGCGCTAATCATCTAAATTAATTGGAATAAATGGTTGAAATGTATCACTCTGTGTGTAATTAATCCATAAAATGAGCTTGAATAAGCCAGGTCAAGAAGTAATTAGCCATTTACATGAAAACAGGGATTAATGTTTGAGGGTGGACTCTTTATAAAATAATAATCTTTCATATCAGGGCTTTGTTTTCGGAATTATCCGCTTCTGGCAAAGAGGAGACAATCCCAAGTATTCGCTCTTAACATTGCTTTCTTGAAGCCCAAGAACCCGACATTAGCATTCTGCCTGCAATGTAGTTAATTCAATTTATGTCAATACTGCTGGCACACAGCACTGATTGCACTATTAACTCTTAGAGATCTGTCAGCACTTGGGTAATAAATCAAGTGAGAAGCAGGGTCATTTTTCTCTTAGACTTGTGGAGAACACGTTTCTTTTGCAACCACAGGTGTCATATGGTGCTGCCTTTACATATGTTATTCTTTAGAAGTACTCTTTAGTTTTTAAACCTAAGATATTGTGTAGTTTCTGAGAAACTATGAATGATATTCAAGTTTTTCCACACTATGCACTATTAATGTTTGCAATTAAAGTTGATGGAGATATTTGTATAACTTCTAGGTTTTCAGAAAAGAAAATGTGGACAAGAGTTTGATCGGCCATTAAAATAATTTTCTCTGATGGTGCAATAGCAGGAAATAAAATAACTTAAATTTTGGGGAAATCCAGAAGTTCTTGTGGAGTCTTTATTCTTTTGTCGTCATCTCCATTGCTGTCAAATTGCGCCTTGATTGTAATGTATACCGCTCATCTGTTATTTACCAGTCAAGTCTATTGTTTGGTAACTTTCTAGTCCGCTTTTAGTGTTGTTCAGTTGCTCTATCAAAGTGTGTTCTAGTGAGCCGACATTTCCCCTTTGCCTCTCTCCAGGCACAGCACACACTCATCAGAGGAGGCTGGATTTAATGACCAGAGCTTACTGGAAAACCTCCAAAACAATCACGTAAGTAATGCCAGGGATCCCCGTCGCCTGCCTCCACTGACTGCTGCTGCTTAGGACAAATTAAAAGGGATTTTGAGTCCAACTCTCAGATGTTGTGTAATTTGTTCCTTGCCTTTTTGTGTAGGCTGTTTTGGCATGTATGTTGGTGTAATTTACTAAGGATTCCATATGGTTACGTGGTTGTTTTTTGCTCTTATACATAGTTTGTTTGGTTGCTTGAAATCCTTGTTGCTTATTCAATGTTGCATTGAATTTCAATTAGATGTTTTCGAGGTTTGGAAAGTGCTTGATTTGTGTAGAAAGTCCTTAAAAGTGCCAAATATTCAAACTGCAGAGTTTTGTTATAAAGCGCAGTCTAATGTTTGATTAATAGACTAATTTTGGAAAACATTATTTACAAACTAATCTTTTCTTGTTTTAAGTCAGTTAGAATTGCCAACATTTTTTTGTATTTGCTAAATGCCAGAAAACTTACAATGAACATTTTACAGAGATTATTTTTTGGGACTGACATATTGTGTTTGAGCATTTAATTTGAACAGGTATGTCATTTACATTAGCATGATTTTTTTGGGATCGTCTCAATGTAATGAGTCTTTATGAATTCTCAATGATTTATTGATTTGTATTGAAGTGAAGGTTGACTTTTATTTATTTTTTTCTTAAAGGTTTCTGAAATTGGGGTATTTTTTTTTGTCGATTAGTGTTTTGGGCTTGGTCAGATATTTAGGATGTGTTTGAGAGACACATTTCAAAAATAAAATGTTAAGATTTTAGTTTTCCTTATCCTTGCTCTAGATTGTAGAATACTGCCACAAGCATTTAATAATAGTAATAAAATATATCATATTATAGTAAACTAATACTGCCTGTTTTATGTCATTTGTATTATCTCCTTAGTGTGCTGCTGAAAACTTACCTTAGACATGCTGTGGGGAGAAATGTACAAACCCTGCTTACAGTTCTTTATATTTGGAACAAAACTATTTAATATTAGTATAGTTACACCTTTATTAGACTATATTTAAAGTTACTGTAAATATTAAACACCGCCCAGGAGATCAGCAAAAGCGAAATTTATCCTAAAATTCACCAGACACTCTAGATGTGAAATAAGGGAAGCCTTCATGACCATCTGCAGACGTACAGTAGGTTGGGTGAAGACTGTGGTTGTGTTGCTTGTGAGTCACTCAGCTGCAGAGCAGAGTTGAGGAGGCAGAATGTCAGATCTAATTATGTACAGTATCTCTGCTCAGGGAAAATGGTAATCCCACTGTGATGTTTGCTTTGTTATGACAGCAGAATCTGTTCACACATTGGGTTTGTCTAAGGTCTGCTCCGGCTCCGTGTTGATAGGCCCTCGCCCACTGCTAATTACCCACCGCTGTTTTAAAACCACAGTCTCTCTGCGGCTTCGGTATTAATTCTGCTCATGATTACTCTGTTGTGCTGAAGCAGGATTTCTTATTAGGTGATTAACTGTGAATGGTGTTTAACATCGTAGCACTTTTGTGGTCCATTATTTTCACACCTAATATTTGTTTATTTGTTAAATGCAATCCCAAAACTCACCAGTTGCTTTATTGGGTACACCTGTCCTACTGCCTGTGAGCACCAATGGCAAATGAGCCAATCAGATGGTAGCAGCTCAAGCATAAGATGTGGTGAAGTTGATGTTTTATGGTGCAAACTGAGCTTCAGAAAGGAAAAATGATCTCTCAGGTTTGCAGAGAGTGGTCCCAAATAGAAAAGAAGAGGTAGTTGTGTGAACAAAAGGGCCTTATAAGTGTTGGAATGTAATGGGAAGACTGGTTTCTGATGACAGAAGAGCAATAGTAGCTCAAATAATCACAGTCTGTAGCCATGGCATATAAAACACAATCTCTGATTGCACAAAATGTCAAAGTTTGAAGCAGATGGGCTACAGCAGCAGAAGAACATCTTTTGTATATATTTTTTTCCTAGTTTAATTCATTTCTAACTGGTGATTAAACTGAAAATTGTTGATTTCTGGGTGGGCCTTTAGTAAAGATAGCCGTTTCTGATTGGTCTTTACTCTAGTGATTCCTAGTCCTACTGACTTTTACATACATTTATAAGCCACAAAAAGGTAAATATATTTTTATTTTAAATATATTTTGACACTAAAGCTCATTTAGCACTGTACTAAAATATCACTGGCACTTGCATGGCAGTGCTGAATTCACTTCACGCCTAGAACTTTCACTCTGTAAACACTTATAGGCTGTGATGAGGATTGTTGCTGGGACATTGCTCACAGTTTTACATGTCTGGAGGCTGTTTGGAGTCATAACGTTAACACCATGGTGAGGAGGTCAGGAGAAGGGGAGAGTTAACAGTTCTGATAAAATGAAACGCCTTGTAGTGATGTTGATGTTGGACTTGCTGTCTGCCGAGTTTCACCATCTTGAGTGTTTATTCACTAGCTCTCCTCTTCACTTTCTCCTGACCCTTCAGCCTCTTTGCACATTGGTCAAGTCTGAAGTGATGAGTCTTTCACTACGGCCGTGGCACAGGTTACCCAGAATTCAGTTTGAGAAATGATCAAATCTATTGCATATATGTATTGGGATGGTTTTGTTACCATTTGTCCAAGCAGCATAACCAACAACCTTATGCAAATTCAGGTTTTTACAGTTAAATAATACAGATTCTTAAACAAAGACCTCATTTTTCCTTTTTTTTAAAAAATTATAACGGAGTTCCAGGATGGACTTTTACTCTCATCATCGTTGAGCTCTTAAACTAGTACACACAAATTCTCTCTCTCCTACACACACACACACAGACACATCCACATCCACATGTCCTTCAGAGGATACCTGTCAACCCAGACCAGATTAGCATGCTGCCAGGAGACAGGAGACCTCTCAGCGCCACCTGGACTGTAATAGACTCTGTGTATTTTCACTCACAAGTGGCCCTTTGATTTGCCCTTTTGTGTCCCTATCATTTATTTTCTCCCTTGCTCCTTTCATCATAGTTCTCAAGGCCAGCAGAACAAATCTACTAACAATGTCAAGTACGCAGCTTTGTGCTTAAGTAAGAGAGTGAAAGAAGCACTTTTTTAAGATAATCACTTCACAGATTCATACACTTTAAAAGCATAATTAAAGGTTAGTGATTAGTGCATGTTTAACAGCGGCTTTGTATTCCGTTACAGCAGCCTTATGAAAGCTGCATTCATTTCTCGTGGAGATGGTAAAGCAGCAGGGTGAGCTAATATTAGTCCATTGTTAGGAAATATATATATATATATATTTTGTTTTTGTTTTACCCCTGCTGTAATACGATGGCCTTCTGCGGCCCTGGAGGCTGCTAATATCCCTGGCTCAGTTGCAGTCACTGACTCCACACTGGTAGTCCTTTGGCGTTAGTTGGAGCCTCAGCAGATGCCTGTCTGAGTCCACCCCACGGCAGCTTAGTCATACTGGTCTTCTCATTAATGTAAATGCCCTGAGTATGTAGGTTGGGCTCTTTTTCTCCCCCTCATGAACTGAGACAAGTTTATATTGGTTGGAAAAGCATGACTAAATGTGTGTCAGTAGCTTGAATCCGGCAGGCGAGTTCTGTGAGCCTATTGGCTCCTTACCAGCTGTCATCTGTCCGATCAGATCTGACACTTCAGATCTTACACCACATATTTTTAAGATGGTAACACACACCTTAGGCTGGCCTTTCAAAGGATCAAGGGAAATGGTGACATTCTAGCACACTGGAGGATTTTTATTCATAATAGACTTGATGGCCAATGTATAAAAAAATGAAAGAGTGTAATATAAAAGAAATACTGGATAATTTTAGTGTTTTTGCTAACTGAAAACTGGTTCTAGGTTTGATTTAAGATGGATAGAGTTATTAGGATGAAAATATTTTTTGGGTTAAATCTGCAAAACAGAGAAAGGTGTTGCAATGTTTTGCAAAAGTATCCATACTTCAGCTTTGAAGTAACTGAAACGTTTTCAAATGATGTCACTGAACAATATGAAACACTTTGTTTTACTGGGCTTCTTATGACAGACCAACACAACATACTTCATGATTGTGAAGTGAAAAAATTATGAGTAAAGATCTAAAAATTTTGGCATTTATTTATAGCTGTTGACACTGGAAAGTTGTTTTTAGTATGCTTAATGCAAACACAAGGCACTTTAAATTGTATTTTTGAAATTTAGTTATTTTCCAGTTCAAATTTTAAGTAACATTTTTGTTTCTGTTTTTCTTTACCAGTGAAGCAGTTCTCTGACAGGGCATTGTTTAAATGTCAACTTGCAGTTCATCCTGATCTGCAGCAAATAATTGATAAAAACCCCTTTTCCATGTATTGCTCTTACTTGCTGCTTTTGCTGGATTTTACGGTTAAGAATCAGCTAGATGTCTAAAATGTCTCCTTCATGCCGATGTGTCTCTCAATCGGAGAAATCTCTCTGTGCCTCCGATTGAGAGACACGACTTCAAAACAAGGTCGTTTCTGTTAACATGTTTTATTTAAGAACATTAAAAGTCAAAGCGGTCTTTTCTTCTGTCTTTAGCCTACAGCTGCTGTTATTCTGGAGTTCATGACCATGATGGCCATCTGTCACACTGCAGTCCCTGAGCGCGCGGATGAAAAAATCATCTACCAAGCCGCTTCTCCAGGTATTACAGCTTCCTGTTCTCTTCTGGTATATTATCCCAGCATGTTGTGTATGCCAAATGCCTCTGTTCTGTTGTTAAATTGACTGATAAACTCAGGATTTATCTTTGTTGTAAACATTCAAGAATTTTTCCTACAACATTTTACAAGTTTATAATTATTTTAAAAAAAACGTGTCCACATTCAAAACACAGTTTAGGACACATTTTGTCTATTTATATATCCCAAACTGCTGCTGTACACATCCTCTGAAACTACATAACAAGCAATACTGAACCTGCTTTTAGGTGGTTTGAATAAAAATGTCCTTGAAGCGTTTCTCTGATGTTTAATTCTCCGTGTAGCGACCTGTGAGCCTGGGCAACGGGAACGCTCTGTTGCAGCCTTCTGGCCCCAGTATCCCATATGAACGTAGTAGTGCATTTATATAATCCTAAGAGCACAAGATCATGCTATAAAATGCAGTCTCCTGTTTACAAAAAGCATGGTGTATGTCACTTTTGATTTCTTTAGCCTTAGCATGATCCCTCAGTCTCACACATTCACAGTTCAGTGTAATGAATAGAGACAGCTGTCAGTCAGGAAAACAAGCCCTTCAGCGCTTCTTTTAACTCCACAGAACTGCCACCATGACGAACACTAGAGAAAGAGGAAAACCTTAAAGTATTTACAATAAAATAGACAAGCAAAACAAGGCTGGATCTGCATTACTTTGTCAGTGTAACAGTATTTTGTCTCTGCAGTTGGATGTAAATGAAATGAGTGGCTCGTAAAGACCTCTGCATGCTTAAACCTGCAAACTGAGATATGTTAAGTACAGTTGAAACTCGGCAACAAAAAATTCAAATCCCTTCAAATGTTTTTTTTACATTTTGGACCAACACACAAGTATAGCACAACTACAAATCTATCAACACAAGGATCTCCAGCTAAACTGGAGTATTGATCGAGGGGGGCTGAATATCAATACACAAAAATGGAGTTTAATTTGTAAAAAGCTTCCATTTCCCTCCCATTAGTCCCCAATTTTGCACCACTTTGTATTGTTCTGCCACATATAATCCATTAAAATACATTGATGTTTATGGATTTGTGTGACAAAACATGAACATCAAGTAGTAGCAATATTTGTTCAATATACTATTATAAATCTTTTTATATATTATGTATTTTTAGCACTTTTTGATATTTTGTGTGCTGTTTCTATTCTCCCCTTCTACTCTGTTTTTTGGTGAATATGGCAACGATGACTTCAGCTGGGATAGATCCACATTTTCCTGTCTTTCTGATTTATTAATGTGATGCTTCAAACTCTCTCTGTGACCTTTAAGCCCCCTGGGAGCCATTATCTATGTCAGATGTCAGCAGTAATTGCAGCAAGACATCCAACTGAGAAAATATAACATTGTTTTGTCTTAATTCATTACCCTTGGAATATAATAACCAGCAATGAATGCATTCTAAGTGTCTTTGCAACTGTGTTATCAATACGTTTATATGTTGTGCAGCGTTGGTACAAACGCTTCTATACTGGATTGTATTACGCTGCAGTTTCTTAAGCATTAATTACCTATTCCCTATATTAAGTTTCTGTCTTTATTGTTGTTTTTTTTCCGAGGGGAGAAGATTTATGTGCAAGCTGTTAGTTCTTTAGAATGTCAAGCTCAAATTCCAAGTTATCTAAGGGCAACGATATGTCAACAGGTCTGTTCATGGTACGTTTTTCTCTTCTTTATTTTCTTTTAAGATGAAGGCGCTCTGGTGAGAGCCGCTCAAAACCTCGGCTTTGTGTTTTCTGGACGAACCCCTGACAGCGTGATTGTGGAAGTGGTAAGTCGAGACTGAGCTGAGGAAAGTGAACCAGGCTGTTGTGTTGATAGATGTATGTAACACCGTTTTCATGATTCACTGTTGTGACAGTAAACATGAACACCACACTGTGGGACTTGGGAGCTAATCAACACAGTTTATGTTAAATGCTAAATAGGAAATGTGACACATATGGAGCATGTTTTTGTGGAAAGAAATGGTTTCTAAGTAGTTCGGCCAGTGGTGGTGTAATGAGACCCTTAATAAGCCCCTATAAACACTCACCCTGCTGATAAACACCCAACTGAAAAAAACAATAACTTTTGCTATTTAAAATATCATAAAGATTAAGGATATGTTCAATGCTAGTCTTGTGCTTTACAAAAATTATTTCATGGATGACTAGACCATATCTGTGCTTTTCATGTTTGTCTCTTAAGAGTTGCCCAAATGCCAAAAAAAACATTGGGGGGGAGGAAAGGAATGTTTCTATCAGTCTTGAAATGTTTCAAGAATATCTAGCAAGTGTAAAACCGTCCAGTTTGTTTTACTGTTATTAATACTGTGGATTTGGAGCTGTTGGCTTAAGTGGCAAACATGATAATTGCACTAACAGGCCCTGAGACTCAAAAGCCAGAACGGTTTCCTTTTCTTTAATCCTCTTGGGGCGTATATGTTTGTTCAATTTCCTCATCGTCATTAGAGCTTCTAAAGGTCTCAGGATATTTCACCTCGCAGTCTTCCCAATTAAAGAGGTTAATTGAATTTTACCTTGTTCTTCTGCCATCAGAAGGCAACTGATGAACAGTTTCAAACTGCAGTTACGGCTGATTTAAATGAAGAGAAAGGGTTGGCTTGTGCCATTTAACGAAAGCTCAGGCAGAAAACAAAGATGGAGGAGTCTCCACTGGATTGGTTTGCTAAACTCGCATTTCGCCTAAATCTTTTTCTTTTTTTCATTTTATTTTATTTTTTTAGCCTGGAAAAGAAGAAAAGTATGAACTGCTTCATGTGCTGGAGTTTACGAGGTATTTTCATTCTTTTAAATGCTACTGTTATTTCACACTGAGATTCTTCTTTCCCCCGTTTTCTTCACTTTCACCATCCTGTTTGGGCTTTTTGTTGTGTAGCACAAGGAAGAGGATGTCTGTCATTATGCGCACCCCATCTGGCAAGATTCGCCTCTACTGCAAAGGAGCTGTGAGTCTGTCTCTCTCCATGGCAACACATGACAGCCCAGCACCACCATCGCCACTCTCCCCGCTCTGCCTCTCCCTCACATTAGGAAGTCTTTCTTTGAGCAGCAGGATAAAGGCTGCCTCATGTTACACATGTGCAGTGTGACAGACAGAAATGTTGGGTTTTATCTGCAGTGGGACAAGTCGGCGGAACCTTCTAAATCTTTTGGTGCATTACACTGAGAATGAAATATTTGAATTTAGTTTTGATAACTGGAGCACATGATCAAGAAGATCACAAAAATCCATGCATATGATAAGAAATGGAAACGGATTCCATTTAACAGTACAAACGATTTCAGCCGGTTACTGTCTCTACCCTCTCTAACCAATGAGTTTTTATGTCCCTTCAGGACACTGTGATCTACGACCGCCTGGCCGACAGCTCAAGGTACAAAGAGATCACCTTAAAGCACCTGGAGCAGTTTGCCACTGAGGGTGAGTGGAGAAATACTGCCCCCTGTCTCAGCTAGCCTGTAATGCACAGAAGACGACACTTATGTCTTCCTGGCCACGATCAGATGTTTTATTCTATCAGCCCACTGAAGGTTTTTTTTTTTTCTCCGCAAGTGGTTTCACTCCCACTAATCTTTCTTTGGATAATTGATTTAGATGAGTATTAGGAGGAGTAACAACATAAAACTGTAAACTGGTTGGAAACTGCAGCAGAGGGAGTCCCTCATGTTCTATGTTCATACTGCCCCCTTGTGAAACAGCAGCAGAATTATGTCATTGGGAATATTTGACATAGGCTAAATATAGCATTCTGGCTGGACTGCGAATATCCCTGATCTGTCATTTAGAAAGAGCTTGAAATGGCTAAAAGCAAATGTCAGTTACATCTATTTGGGTTTGAATTAATCTAATTAGTAAATGGAGAGCATGTGTGTACAGTCTAATCTCTGTATACATCCGTCTCTTCTTATGAAGGTCCCAAAGGTCTGTTAGAGAACATTAGTGAACATGGAGATTCAAGAGACTCGACAGCATTTAGACACCAGTAAATGTCTTTACGTGTTTTCACTTTTCAGCAAGTTTCCATATTGTTCAAACAGAAAGTGGTGTTTTCTTTGCTATCTCCGTTCTACAGAAATGTACCTGTTTGTCTGAGGCCTGTAAGGAGTTGTTAAAAGGGGCATCTCAGTTATATAAAAAAATAATAAGATTAAAACAAAAAAGAGGTGATTTTTCTACAGCTCAACACAATTCTTGGCACTGTATGGGAGAGATTCAGTTGAAACTATTTTCATACACTTTATAAACAGACACAATGTATTTACTTTTCCCTCATGGTTTGAATTTAAATGGGTCTAACATTTTGCTGCTCCAAGTCTTTTATGTCTACCTAAATGGTTTATTTTTAGTAAATGCCAGAATGAAGGATTCTCAGGTTAATTAACAACCTGTGAGTGGAATGGCAGACTGAGTTGTTTTGTAAGGCATCACTTCAAACACTGCCATCTTTTGTGAAGTCATGAGAAAATGAAAATAAAACTAAATAAAAACACAAGGCATCTGGAAAAAATTAGAAGATCTCCATTGGTCCGATATAGAAACATGGAAAACACTGATATACACACAAATCCACAAATGGTACACTTCAGTAATGTGGATAAATATATTTTTTTATTGAGTAATTGTTTGTCTGGACAGTGCTTCTGACTGGATCTCCAGTTAAGAAGTTATGATGTTTGACGCTTGAAGTTGTGATTCTGCGTTCACTCCTCCAGGCCTGCGCACTCTGTGCTTTGCGGTGGCAGACATCAGCGAGTCGTCCTATCAGCACTGGCAGGAGCTGCACCTCCGAGCCTGCACCGCCATCCAGAACAGAGCCCTGAAGCTGGAGGAGAGCTACGAGCTCATAGAGAAGGTTTGTGATGAGAAACGCCCTGATTGTTTTTAAGTCATGATTTTCTGTTGATAATACCCATTCAATTAAATTTAATTTGAGTTTATCACATACTCAACTATGCTACAGCTATAGGCCTCCATATTTGTTGAGAGGACAGTGGTCAGTCATCTGTCAACATTTCGCCATGTTGGATGAACCGATGACGTCTCATTTTTGGCCACCAGAGTTTTATTTAAACATGTTAAGGAATAGGGAAGCAGGCCCACAGCGTCATCAATCAATCAATACAGTGAATATGAGGAGATTGTAAACGTGTTCATACTTTGTTTCACACCAAACACACCACAGATGATTGTCAGAGAGCTGTAATTTGGCTCATCTGACCAGAGCTCACGGATCCAGTTAAAGTTGATGTTTTGTCACCCTTCTCACTGATTGGGGTGGTGAGATAAACCTGGGACCTTCACCAGTCTTGTTTGTCTCAGATCCGGTTTTTATTTCCCTGAATGTAGAAATAGAAGAGGTGATGCAGAGATTATCTCCGATACTCTTGTCTTTTGTGTTTTCAATAAACCAGCTTAATGAAATTACTCTCCGTGTCACATTTTTACAGGATGGACAAAGAGAAACTGTCAATTATTTTGGCTCTTTGGAAGTCTTCATTTAAGGGGTAAAGCATCAATTGCAAAAAATGCGTTGCTACATTTATTTAATAGAAACTGTTGAAGATACCAATAATTGCAGCACTGGGATTAGTTTATAAAAATATTACTTGATGAAAAGAAAAAAAAAAATCCAAAGAATGTACTAGCTCAGGATAAAAGTTAAGTTTTTACATTTTTGTTTGTGTAAGAATATGCTTCTCCAGTAAAAGATACATTTTATCATAATGCATGTCACTCATTTCTACCTAAATAGGGAGATGATTATAAGTGTAACTAGGAAGGCAGGTGTAGCTTTACCTACAGAGATTCAGATGTTCTGAAATGTGTCCTTTTGGTTTGAATCTAAGCGTTTCTGCAGCAGGTAGTGTTGGTTTTCTATGCGGCTGGTGTGTGTGAAAGAACTTCTCAAACACAGGAAGCCGCAGTTGTAAATCAGCCTTTTGGCTCGTCTTCATGGCTGCTTGGGGCCGCCCGAAACAAATGGAGGCAATCAATCACGAGCCAAACATAAAAGCTTTCAAAAAGGAAAATGTAATGTGCGCTGCCTAATGAGCCGAGTGTGGCACTGCGGCTGCCCACGATTTGGGGTTCACTGCTGCTCTGGGCCACCCACACCTCAACTTTAAACAAATAAGCTCCACAAGGGGGCAGAATGGAGCCACAGTCAAATTTTATAGATCGCAAGAGTTCCACAGTTACTGTATAGACTTTTACAGAGATGTGCTTTAAAACGGTCAATTAGAATGTTATTAAAAAGTTATTTTATTTCAGTAAAAATTAAAAAAAATTACTTCACTGAAAAAAAGCTGAGCACATATAGATTTAATTCACACAGTGATTTTTTTTTAAAGTGTTCATTTCTCTTAATTATCATGTTTATGGCTGACGGCTAATGAAATTGCATTTTCTGTAAGTCTTTGTGGTGGTGACTTTTACTTGGTCTCACTCTGACTTCATCTGCAGCTCACGTCTTCTGAATCGCCCCCAAACTCTTCAGTGGTCTTTGCTGCACAATCCACTAACAGCGACACCTGGACTCGGCTAAACTGCACCTGACACTGAAGTCTGCTTTAGGCCTTGCAGATTGATTTATGTCAGAAAGCTTAAAGCCATTATTTTTGACCATTTTCTTACAGTTATGCTAAATAAAATGCCAGTTAAGTGGAGCTACTTTGTAGGAAGACTATCAGTAGACTGATCCAACAGGTAGGAGATCAGTTTGTTCATTTACAATCTGCAGTTCTTTTTTTATACAGAACAGAAGCAGATGAAGGCATCATCTTATTGCCTCAGTGCTTCACTACAAATGCGACTTTTTTACCAAAACAGCAGACTGCTTTTATCCGATTTATAAAGTATGTGCCTTAATTCCTCTTTTCCACAAGCTGAGGTAAAAAAGTAAATATTTCAGATATAAAAAGTTAATTATGACAGGGCACATAAGTATAAGGTTCTTCCGCAGGCTTCCTGTTCCCAGCAAACAAGCAGGCCAGAGCTCCATGCAAACTGGCATAGGGCTCAGGTCTCAATTTAAAGAGCTTCTCTGGTCTTTCCTCGCGTGCTGGCTTCTGTCTCCCCGCTGCCACTGGCTCTTGTCAAGTCCTTGGTCTTGTGATGAGCCCTTACAAGTCCATAAGCAACCCTAAAGAGCCCCAGTTTCCTGAGAAACTGACCAAAAGTGTTTATGGGCCTGCTTGTGTGTGCGTGGGCTGAAAACATGTGAAGAAATGTGCACTTAGGTAGAGGCGCTTAAAATCTGATCCAAAACCTCCTAAGAATCCCATGGTGGTTTTTCTGGGCGGTAAACAAAAGCAGTTGGTAGATTTCTTTTTGACCCAGGTTAGCACTTACTCACATATATTCTGACCTTCTCTGTGGTAGAACCTGCAGCTCCTGGGGGCCACAGCCATAGAAGACAAGCTCCAAGATAAAGTCCCTGAAACGATCGAGACGTTAATGAAGGCTGACATTAAGATCTGGATCCTGACGGGGGACAAACAGGAAACGGCCATCAACATCGGTGAGCAACAACGGCGAACTTATCAGTCTAGTTTCTAACCCAAGTATCTTGGTACACTTGAAATAATTTCACTTAGAACATAAGAAAAATGTCTTGATAAAAGTTAAATAATTTGCCTGTGGAACTAATACTTTTTCATCAATATTAAAGAATTATTTACTGAAAACAAGCTCCGATCATGCTGAAAAGTCACTTCTACTTGTTTGCCTTATTTCAAATGTACTAAGATATTTGCACTAGAAACAAGACCAAACGTACTTGGTAGGGCTTTGTGTTTCATGTGAATGCTGCTCTCTGTGTCCTGTCATGTAGTGTGGCGTGCCGTCTACCTCTAAAATCATCAGTGGTGTAGTTTGTAAACATGCTTTGCAGCAGAGTTTGTTTTAATTCTCCCTTTCACTGAAAACAACTACTTGTACGCAGAGGGAAGCCACTACTTAAGCTTCATACAAACTAAGCTCTGCTACCAGCTGCATAATGACTAACTGCTGCTTGAATTGTTAACACATGTACAGTAAAAGCCTCTACAGTGCCCTGCAAAAGAATCCATTCCTTTTGAATGTTTCTTAACTTGTTTTAATGTGTTTTATTGGGGCTTTAACAAGCGGACCAACACAATGTAGTGAATATTTGTGAAAGAACAAATCTGAAATGTGTGGCATAAATACGTGTTCACATTTAATTACAGCTTTTAAGTCTTTTTGTGTATTAGAGCAGCTTAACACATCTAGAGACTGAAATGTTGGCCTATTTTTTAATAAAGTTCCGTCAGGTTGGATGAAGAGTATCTGTGAAAACCAATTTTCAAGCCTTGATATAAACTTAATAGATTTATTCCTGGACTTTGACTATGCCATTCTAATACATAAAAATGGTCAGTCTTTGCATTGTAGCTTTTGCATTATACTTAGGAATTAAGCAGCATTTCTCCAACCATCTTCCCATCATGTCTGACCAGTTTATTTTTGTCAATGCTCACAGCATTATGCTGCCATTACCATGGTGCAAGGAAGAGACATTGTATTCAGGGTTATGTGCTGTTAGTTTTACAAACAATGAGTGTTTGGTATGGAGGCAAAAACCTCAATCTTGGTTTTATTTGACCATACCGGCCTCTTCCACATGTCTTTTTGTGTCCTGTCATGGATTATGCCAAAGTGCAAGGAGGTTTTCTTTAAATAATTACTTTGTTTTTACACTAGTGCTACATTTAAAACCTCTAAGGCCATTGTGCTTCTGCTGATTATTCAGCAGTATTATATTAAGAGGGCTAAATTGGGAAAGAAAAAGCAAATTTCTTTAAAAAAAATTTACCCATTTGTCTTTTTTTCCACTTTGTCATTTTGCATTACTTTGTTCAGGTTCAATACTTAAAATTTGAATAAAACACATTGACCTTTTGTGGTTGTACCATGAGTAAATGTGAAAAACTCATAAATTGTGCAAGACTCTGCAAAGCTTGTTAGCATTACAGGTGCTTTTTTTCCTCTTGATGTTCCTGCATCAGGACGCTTTTCGCTGCGTTTGTGCGCCTCCCTGGTACAGATACTCCAGTCGGCCCTGCAGTCATTCCTCACCCTGCATGATGAACTCCGGATAAGCTCAATGTTGCTGTGTCACACACATTTAATGAAAGCATCTGTTGCAGGATGATGTATGAGCTCCCTACGTTGACGTGAAATAAATGCCATGCATATGTACTCAAGCAGGCCCCTCTTCTACATCTCACTTCCTCAGAGATTTTACTGTTGCAGATGTTATCTGGAAGGTAAACAGACCAACGCTGCCTGGCCGTTTCAGTTTGTAGTTCACGTCCTTGTTTGCCCTGGGATCACGGAAGTGGATGACTACCAAAAGTGGATCAACCTTGAATACAGCCAACTCGGTAGCATAAAGTTTAGAAAAATAGGTTTTAAAAGTGGGTTCGTTTTTGCGGCTGCACCTACCACTGAGGCCTGACTGAATCAGCCTTTTGTGCCCACTGTGCCCAGATGTGAGGGGCTCAGCTGAGGCTAATGCTCACTGGAAGTATTTTCACAGCCCAACCTTTTGGCCGAGCTGCTCTGTAAAAACTCTGCTCAGTATTTATGTTATTTTTTACTGTTTTCCTCACTGAAACATTATTCCCATTGCCAGCGAAACGGCGCTCCGTACAATATTCCAAATTAAACTGGTGATGCAGCTCAAGATGTGTGTTAACAGTTGGATGAAGCGTACACCACCCAAGCAGCTGATTTATTACAAATAACTCCTGCAGAGTTCGTGTATCTGGACGTAACATAAGAGAGCTTCTCTGTAAATATGGCCTAGGTTTATAAAAGAGCAATGTTTCTTTCTCTAGAAATGCAGCCTTCTACTGCTTTCTCTGTAAATACATTGCAGGTTTAACCCTTGGTTTGATCAATCATGTTGGCAGAGAGACGGAAAATGAAATGCCTTTCTGGGTGCATTCATATCAACCCTGCTTAGTCGGCTTTAATCAAACTCTCGTTTGATTGACTAGAAAGCCTGGTTGGTTTGGGGAGATGTCCAGGTTTTCATATTCTTTCCACTTTACTGGTATTTTATGTAGGTCTGTCACATAAAACACCAGTAAAGTCCACTGAGGTTTGAGGTTGTTACCTAATAAAATGTGAAGAAGTTCAAAGGATGTTATTTTGTTGAGGTTCTGTTGAGAAATAAATCTTACTTCCTTTGTGCAGCTGAGATTGCTGTGGCATGAGTGTCGTTATGCATTCCTCGAGGCCTGCCGGAACCGTCTTTAGTTCCTCCTGGAATTGAAAGAGGCTCAAGAATTTAACTATGACAAAAAAAAAAAAAGAGTGAAATGAGTTAAAAGGTAAACACATTAGGCGGAAGGGTTGTGTCAAGAATTGACGAGTGGGGGAAGGGAACAGAGACGGTGTTGAGATGGGGAGACATTTTCCACACTGGCAAATTTTTGGACGTTTGCACCTTTGCACTTAAGAAAACAATCTGCTAGACCCCAGACCCGAGCCTGTTTGAGCTTAACTCTGAAACATGTTCATTTCCTCTGTGTGCGCGCATTGTTGTTTGTTCATATGCTCATTTCATTTTCACTCTCAGAAAATGCCACCCATGTGTTCACAAGATAGGTTATGTGGTAATTTCTTTAAAAAAAAAAATGACTGAAATCTCTTTCCAGACAGAAGCAAAGTGTTGAAGCCCTCAAATATGTATGTGGTTATGCCCACAGATGGCAGCTTTCTCATGCAGCCCCAGCGTTAAAGTGAAGGCTTTAGTCTTGGTTCATGAAATATTTCTGTTTCCCCCCCAATGAGAGGCTCCATCCACCACTTGCTGGTGACCCTGAGTGTGTGTCCCGGCCAAACACTGTAGAGATCGTTCCCCAGAGAGCCATGTTGGGTAACCCAGAGTTGTAACTGCCTGTTAAAACAGGAAACTGACAAACTCTTGTAAACCAAACTCATTAGTCATGTCCTAAGACTGCAGTTCTCAGCTAGCTGTAACATTTAGATTTTTACTGCCCATTTAATTTTCTCCTTTTTGTAGTTTAATGCCTTTCATGTAATACATGACCTATGCAATGATTTTGCTGACCTCTTGGTCTTTTGTAATATATCAATAAACTTCAGTACATGTTTTTTTTTCTTTTTTCTTTCTGTGATCCTACAGGACATTCCTGCAAACTTCTTACAAAGAACATGGGCATGCTGGTGATTAATGAAGACAGTCTGAATGTAAGTATTTTTGGATCTCTGTGATCGTAATTCAAAATTATCTGTATAAAACTAATGATGTAAAAACATGCAAAAATAAATGTAAAATATTTACTTTCCTTTTAATTTGTATATCTATGTATATCTGCTTTTTTAAACTACATTTCCATTCAGGTTTTTGTAAAATTTGGTTAAATGATCTCTCTTTTAACAACTACTGTACGGTGCATATTTAATAATGCACTGTAAAACGGCATTCTACTATTATTTTAAAAGAAAAACATTCCTTTCCTCGAGAGCTTTTGTTCTGTACCTTTAAGATCTATTTCTGCTCAAACACGTACATTAAGTGGTTAAATTATAACCTCAGTTTGCCATCAAGTTCTGCAGAGAATTAGACATTCATTGACTTGGAGACCAGAAATTCAAACTGACTAACATCTAAATTTGGCAATTTGCACAGTCAGCCCAGCTAGTATAACTTTAACGCTAAGATTTTGAAGACTCTGTCAACCTTTCCAAACCCAGCATGACAGAAGTTAAAAGCTTAAAAAAATAAAAAAATGTTACTGTACTGTGTTCAGCTTTCCTGTTACCTGCTAATCTTGCTCTATCTTGCTCTCCTACAGCCTGAATGAACTGCATACACGTTTAAACATGTTAGAGAAAACAGATTTCTCTACATGTCTTTTTGTATTGCTGTCATCCTTATAACATTTACCTTACTGTAAATGTAAGGTAAACTAAAGAGTGTTGTTAAAGTTGATTGAACTAAAACTTTACTAATTTTGGGGACACCAGCCAATTCCTCTGCGCATCTGTAGTGTAAACATGTTTCTGTGGTTTCTACATCTGCTCTGAAGATCTATTATTGCAAGATGTTAAAGGAACTTAAGATCCTACTTTTTAAGGAAACCTCTGCAGACGTTTTATTACATGTCAAATTGTAGCTCTTTTTAGTCATGTAGAAACATGACTAATTGGAAAATCTAAATAGGGCTACACACATTTTATGTTAATAACAATTCATCCCATGCTTTGGAAGTAACTCTTAACTATCCTCACTTAGTCTTTCGGGAAAATCTTTCTTTGCTGGAAGAATTTGCCTGTATTAAAGGATGAGGCCACAGGGTGCCTTCCATAAAAACCCAGCCCACATCCTGAAATCCGCATTTAACATGACGACACCCAACAGGGAAGTCTGTTAACCCCCTTGCGGGAGAGTCACGTCTGTTGTTCCTGCGTTTGAAAAGGGCAAGTCCCTGCAGTTTCAGCAAGGGGAAAAGCTACATATGTCGATTGAAGCCAAGACTCCACCGGCTTCGGCTTTGTCAGACAGAAAGACGAAAAGACGAAAAGCCGTGAATGAAGCGGCTGGAGGGGGGTGGTTCTCGGTGATGACGGACGGCCTTCACTCTGTCAGACGTTTGTTGAACGTGATAAATGGAGCCGAGGTAGAATGTTAGGTTGGTGCATTCACACAGCCCACAGGCCAGTGCTTTGAAATGTCAGCTCCCATTCTGCTGTGGTTGAGCAGATGCTTACATAAGGCAGTTTGTTAAAACTCAGAAACAGAAAGCTGTCCACCAAGACAGAGAGCCGGGCTGCAGGGTCAGCAGGTATGAGAGCACTTATTCAAACATGGATCTCTTTTTCCAGTTTTCAGTCCCAAGTATGCCTGAACTAGCATTAGTTTCTAATTTAGAGGGGGCCTATTATGCTAAATTTACTTTTTGTACATTTTCATGCTTTCGTTTATGTCTCAACTTCTTTAAAAAAAAAAAAAAAAAAAAGTTAAGGCACTTAAAAAACCCATCCAGGCTTTTCTTGGTAATAAGTAAATGTTTTTTGGTATGTAGAAAGCAAGTCATTTCAAAAACCTTCCGATAAGTCATATTTGATGAACAGAACCTAGGAACCCCTGCCGAGCCCAGCTCAACACCAAGCATCCCAAGCAGAGCTCCAGGATGTTTAGTTAGCTGGTTTTCCTGCTACATGCGCTGGACAGTCGCTGCTAGAAAACGCAAGTGTTTCATTATTGACTTACCATCCAGAAACATTTTGCTACATTCTTCTTGGTTGTGTAGGAGGCTACAATTCTACTTTTCAAAACTTCGCAGTTGTATAATTGTGCATCTGTTTGCAGCCATTTTCAAGTGCGAGTGTAAATGTTGAGTCGGGGGCGTGGCCAGCAGCTCATGTTGATTCAAATAGAGGCTCGAAAGCAGGTCATTCTGAAAATATATCCAAATATGCAGAACTAAGCAGACTGAAATCTAAATCTATTTATTTTTATCAAAAAATTTAATGAGCATGTTTTGTATAGGCCTAGCCTCACCTTTACAAATACATGTGTAAACCCATCTCTGTGCTTTTTTTTTTAAATGAAATTTGAGTGTCCCCTTGTTGTAGGCCTCTGAGTCTGAACAGATGATGACATTTGATCCATACAAATGTCCAGATTCCACATCGTGACGATCACGGCCTTTTGGCTGCATCAGTCAAGAACTATATTAACAATGGAGCTCAGTCTTTATGGGAAGCTCCCGTGGATTTCTGAATGGCCACCACATACCCGTTCCAAAACCAAACACTAGCTCGTCACATAGGCTCAACCGGTGATTATAGCCATAACAAAGAGGCTTTAGCCGGAGACGCGTAGCATTAGCGCTAAAATTTCTCAGTGGAAATAAGGGGGGAAATGAGCAAAGTACTTGAGGAAATTGTAAACTTTGCTTATCAGACTTTGTGATGGATTGCTGATGTCCCAAACAAAGTGGATTCTTTCTCGTTCCAGTGGTTTGTACAGAGAGCATTTCATGCATTGCTAATGCACCGAGATGTAATCTAAAACGACCCAGGGCAACTCGGATCTAACTGTTGTACTTAAATTTAGATATTCCAGCCTGTTGGTACACTGACCTCAACACACATTCATGGATACACATGCGCTTGCCCGCTGTTCGCCATCTCAAGCTGTTTTATAGATCCCATCAGGGTGGTAAAGTCCTCCCAGCTGCTCTCGGCTTGTATCCTCTTGCTCAGCTTCCCTCCTGTTAATCCATCATCTCTCTCCGTGCGTGTTTCTCGGTCTGCATTGCTCACTTTGTGAAACGTAAAGCCTCCCTCTCCAAATATTTCCCTTAAGCTGAGGTTTCAGAGTTCTGTTATGCCAGGCAAAAATTGCGCGGTCCCCATGGTGCAATCTGAAGGCTTTGACATATCTGACCTCCACACCAGGCCAGGCACCTTCCTCCTTCAGTTCTGAAAATGGTCTCCATTATTTCTTTATACGAGTTCAGCTGTTTGTGCATCTGCTAGGCACCACATATTCAACACTTTCTCTTTTATTTTATGGTCTGAGTTGAAGCTCGTTTATAAATGAACAATTTTCAGTACGACACACGAATCCAAAGATATTATTTATGTTTTAAGTTAAATAAAGTAGCTTCCTACCTGTCTGATACTAAGAAACTCTCTTCACCATCTGTGGAGAGGACAGAAGATAAAATCAGTGATCTCACCGCTCCGTCCTTTCAGACATGCCTGTAGTCCAAGACAGCTGATCCTCTTGTCAGAATCGTTTATTTTTTCCCCCATCATCTCTTTATCAGTCATCGTTGGATCTACTGTAAAGATATCAGAATCCGTCTTCAATTTATCAACGGTATCGCCTCATAGCCTGAGTCTAAGTGTATTAAATATGAAAGATGATAATAAACATCCAGGATGAAAAGCAGATGTTCCTCAGCAGTTTGGTGTTAGAAACTGGAGGTAAGATGTAAGCTGATCAGACCTAGCAGCATGACCACCTGCCTGATGGAGAGTTGCGACTAAAGCATCCCTGATTTGCCATTAAATGAACTCCACCAATACCTGAAGGTGTGCTGCAGTATCTGACATGCTTTGGTAGGTGGTACGTGTCAAAATAACCTCCACATGTGAAGTTTTATCATAATTTAACAAAACTTTTTATTCTAAAAATGAAAAGAAGAAACTTTGAAATTTAGGGCGCAGTTGGGAATGACTGTAGGGTGGCAGACATTATGTTCATAACGCTTTACATCCTACATTTGTTCAAGCTTTCTCTGAACAAATGTTTCAGACGAAGCTTGTGGAGAGTTTTATTTATTCAAAACTGTGATTCAGGGACAGTTTTTTTTTTTTTTTTTTACCTACTACAATACAAAAGAAGTCCACATATTCAAACAAACATGCCTTAAATTTACACACCTCACAAAGAGAGAGTTGATTAAAGAATTCAGTCCAGTTTTTAAAGAAAATTCCTGGGATAAATTAAGGAAATATGACTTATTATAATTGCTACATATAGGTTGCAGTAGGGCCAAGTCGAGAGTAAATATGAGTTTTTAATTCTAAGTGTATAGCACTGTTATATACATGACTACACAGAGATCATCTATAGGAAGGCCTGTGGGGAGTCTATTTGAGCTGCAGTGTGAAACTTTTATTCAAATTTATACAAAAGGTGCTTTTAGTTCATTGTTCTTCTACATGTTCATTTTCTAAAAATTATCAAAGCAAAAGAATAGAGGGTATATTATGGCTTCTAAACAAATCTAGCTGCATATAATTAGTATTTGTGATTTTCATATTTTGTATCTTTCAGGCAACAAGGGAAACACTTAGCCACCACTGTGGACTTCTGGGAGAAGCCATCTACAAGGAAAATGACTTTGCTCTCATTATTGACGGGAAGACTCTTAAATACGCCCTAACGTTCGGAGTGCGTCAATACTTCCTGGATCTGGCCTTGTCCTGTAAAGCAGTCATTTGTTGCAGGTAAAATTTACTCCTGAGGGAAAAAAATAAGCCTGGAATACAAGTGAACATTTGAAACATTCCAACAAGCCATCAGTTTTGATCCGAGTCAGACATAGGATCCGGAAATATTTCTCTAAATGAAATCACAATTCCCAAATTGATGACAGCAGAACCTGCACACATAAAGACAAATTAAACTTGGAGTACTAATAATTCTACTTCTCTATTCTTATCAAAACCGTATAACACTAATAAATAAAATTGGCAATGAAAAGATACTCCAGTTCTTTGCCACTGTAGGAAGTACTTATGTGCTTAAGCGCCTGTGACGGGCTACCAGGCCAGAAATCAGCAGCATGTTCTCAGAGTACCTTATTACCTTTGCACTGTGTACATGATCTCAAATTTTTATTTTTCTTCCCCCTCCAACTGTGTTTGCCTTGGGTACACACAAAGATACACCAGGGAAGGAAAAATTCTCCATAAACCTCAGAAAATAAGCTTTCGCAGCTTAAAACCCTTTAAAGACAGATATGACATTTATTTGCCCTGCCATTTGTTCACAAAGAGGGATCTTCCATGTTTTTTAGGCTTGCAAATGTAAAATGTTTCAGATGTGAGCAGTCTATGTCTTTGTTTTAATTTACTTTGCTTTTATGACCTAGTTATTAATTAACTGAAAACAAATCTGAAATGACATCTAGTGAATAATCTAAGTTGATATTAAATACAAACTATGTGTGAAATATGTCTAAATCAAAGTTGGCTGTGCTGATTATGCTTTTAATGGGTTGAAGGAAACTGCACACTCTTGTACTGGATAGATTTTTACTAGAGGTCAGGTGTCAACACAGCAACAGTAAATATACTCTGACTCCTTCTACTTGGACTCCAGTCAAATAACATAAAAATCTCTAATGGGTGGAGTATATTACTTCATATGGAGCTGTGGACAGATCTTTCTCTCCCTGGATGCATGAAGTGTCAGCAGCCGGCTCGCCTGGCACGGTGAAGCTCAAATGGAAAAATACGCTTGCAGGTTTGCTCCCCGATGCCCTTGCGTTCTTCACACTAAACATGCAACAGGTAATAACTGTCTGAGCACCAAGTCAATAAATAACGTTCTCCACTGACTTTAACTGTTGGAAAGGCATGTGCTATTCGATTTCTTGTTATAATGTGAATTCTTTGAAGTTGCGCATTTCCCTTTGCAGAAATTGTGCTTTGCCGCTATCCGTGTGCCCTTTGTCCTTTTCTGTGTCTGCAGAAGAGATTTAGTGCCCGAGTTTGGTTTTTAAGTTTTTTTGCTGATGCAAATGTATCAAGCCGTCTGGATATAAGCTGAAAATATTGCAGAATTTGCAATGCTGCACCCAACTAATACAAATTTTAGCTAATTCCAGTTCCTCCGCCAAAGCTATGAAAAGCTACAAATACGTTTCTCCTAATTTTACTCCCATTTAATCCTTTACCCAAACATATATGGCTTTTTTTTTTTGCACTGCTCAAAGTCCACTACAAAATAAAAAAAAATATGTTATACAATAAAAACATGACTTCTTTTGAACTTGCTAAAATCATGCATTGCGTAATACAAGCGTCACTGGTTTCTTTCAGAGTGTCTCCTCTTCAGAAGTCGGAGGTGGTTGAAATGGTGAAGAAACAAGTGAAGGTGATCACATTGGCCATCGGGGACGGAGCTAACGACGTAGGAATGATCCAGTCAGCTCATGTCGGAGTGGGAATCTCTGGCAACGAGGGTTTGCAGGCGGCAAACTCTTCTGACTACTCTATTGCCCAGGTGAGCGCAATAGCATGCTCTTTCATGAGGAAAGAGGAAGTATTTTCAAGTTTTCTTCACATAAAAAGTGGTTAAACTGAAGGATAAAGACGTGTTTAAGACCTGAATAGTGTGCCATGAAAAATAATGCTGACTCTTTAAAATGTGTTTGTGCCAAAATGGCAAACATCACCTATAGGAATACACCTGAACTAAAATAAACAATAAACATCTACTTTGTTTTCTTAGTTTATCAGCAGGGTATAGTGATACATTTCTGTCGTTTCTGCCACTGCCTTCTCGCGTGTTTTGTGTAAGTGATAGGATTGCACATTGTTCTGAATAACAATAGGTGATCTAGCTGAATGAGCTGGGGCTTAACATTGAAGTAGAAACACCTGTAAAACAGGCGCCCGGTGACATCAAATTCCCAACAAAGCTCCACGAAAACGGATTCTGGCAAAATGTTGTGTAAATACCTGCTTGCGTCCTGGTAACCAGCTCGTCTGGAACACTCCTTCGATATGCGATATGTGTAAGCAACAAAAGCCGGGGAGCTCCTGATTCACCGCCTCGATGTACGGCGCATCGTGTTTCTGTTGACGCTAAGAGGCCTTCGAGGATGAGAAGCCAACAGTACATCCTCTGTACTTCAGCATGCAATTACATTTCAAGAGGCCTTTGATCCACATGTCATGTGGAGAGTGTGTCCTTCAAAACCCAGTGGTCTAATAATCCATTTAGGTTTTTCCCCCTGCTTTAAATTAAATTGCACCTTCAGACCTCAACTGGTATTTTACTGCTATATGCACATTAACTGTAATTTGCTGAGTTCAAACCAGAATCATTCTTAGAAAATCACACAGCTTGTTATTTTCATCCCTCTACATGAATTAAACGATCATGAAGAGAATTGGATGAGCTCCTTTCTGCTGGAGATTCAGTTTCTCGCTCCTATAGAAGTCAAGTTTGCTTGCCGAGTCGGTTTCAGGATTAAAAATATTTGGGTCATCATGGCACCTCTGCTGTCCGTCTACGGGTGTATTCAACTTGTTTTTTTGGTCACGCTAGCTGGAGACCACTACTATTTTACAGATAGTTCTTTGATGATGCTGAAAAAGAAGTCAGCAGACCCCCCAGAGAAATAATATGTTTGGGAACGTTGAGTAAAAGCACCACAAGTTTTCTGTATGAAAAAAAAAATTAAACAAATACATAACATGATGTAATTGCTTTGATTTTTAACGTTGCACATATGGATTCTTATAGTAATCATTTAAGCATGAAACAATAAATTTAACAGCGCTTTTGAGGTGCTAATGAAGAAGAATATTATATTTTTATGTTGTTCTGCTCTTTCTTCTGTTAAATTGTAAATTGTCTTAAATATAAAAAAAACAAAAGTTTTAGGTCTGGTAATACATAAAATTCTTAAATGGAAAGTGCACAGCAACTTCCATTTAAGACTTTCCCTACAGTTTCTGCTATTGATGCAGTGTCTCTGTAAATCAGTGCTACTTTATACCTGGATTAAGGCCTACTCTCTATCGAATAATCTTAATTTCCCTGCAGGCCAGCTTTCACTGAGTTTTTATTCATTTTTGCCTTTCTTTATTTGTTTTATTGTGCAGATAAGTCCATAATTTGAAAATTTAACATAAGCTCTAAATAATAGCATAACCACAAAGCCACTGAAGTATAATGCACAGCTTTTGGAGACCAATACCCCTATACGAACCTCGCTAATTGCTGCAATTTAAAGCTTGGCCCTGCAGTCTGTGACTGGTCTTTTCTGGAATGTGTTAGTGAGGGATTTGGCCAAAATCTTATACTGGTCCTTCAGATTTCTGCTGGGAAAAAAAAGACTAAACACTTGCTTTAATCTTAAAGTACATTTAGCTGCTTCAGTGTTCCAGCTATGATCTCTAATTATGAAGAACGATTAGAGCTGTGCTGCACTCAGGCTTCCGCTCTTCATTCATCATGTCGTTGCCCTCCATTTACTCCCTCCCACACAGTTCAAATACTTGAAGAATCTGCTGCTCGTCCACGGAGCCTGGAATTACAACCGTGTAGCCAAATGCATCCTGTACTGCTTCTACAAGAACATTGTACTCTACATTATTGAGGTAAGTCGAACAAAGTCTCTCCATACTAAAAATGACGCAAAGAATCCGACGGCTGTAAAAACGTATTGACCAAATAACATAAAAGAAAATGTTCCCTGGTTATTTTCAGTGATAAATGAATATCCTGAGCTAACAGAATGCATAAACTCTTTCAAGACACCACTGTTGGCACTTACAGTAGTTACATTTGCTGTTCAAGGTGGACCTGAGTTACTACAATCAGCGAACAGTTTGTGAACCTGCTCACTTCATCAGGAGCTACGACAGGCTGACCACCATGTTGTCAGTAGACGGGCTTTAGATAGATTTTCATGTTAGCCCCTGCCTCTGTTATTCTGTGTGTGATAAGTTTGATTGCATTTGACAGAAACCAGACTCAGTGCAGATAGCTGCTTCAGAGCTATCACTAAGAGTGACCAGACTGGCTAAGTAGCTGCTATCAGCAGTAGCAGTCCGTATCGCCACCAGTGTTCAGATGTTCTTATCCGTTTTTTTATTTATTGTGTCTTTTCAGAGATTCCAACCTGGATGCTACTGAGAGTTTCATCACACAGTCTCACTCAGATAGATGCAACAAAACAATATTGAATGTTTTATTTGCATAACTATAGGTTTAACCTTGGATTTTCAGTCTTAAAGGGGTCTACTATTTTGCAGGTTGCTCCTTTATGGTCCTTTAACCTACATAACAGTTAGAGGTATATTGAATTCTTCTATTTTTACACTTAAATTGCTCATTAATACCCAATGTAGGCCAGTTACATTAATGAATTTTGCAGGACAATAAATTGTCCCAGTAATTATTACAATAAACAATGTTATCCTGAGACTATTTTCAACTAATATGACAATAGAAATGCCATATTAATGCAAGTACATCCTCTCAAAGAGCAAAAAGCATTTTCTGAAGAATGTGTAACTCTGAATTTGAAAACATTTTAATATTTTAAATAAGCAAACAAAATAGCCAACACAGCAATAATTAAAATGGGTTATGAGAATTTGATAAACAAAATGTAATTTAAAAAAAAGTAATAGTCATTCACCTTAGGCGGAGAAAATAGGCAAAAGTGGCAGGTAGTTCAAACTAACTACTTTGTACTGTGTGTCAAATGCTTGCAGCGTTTCTCCAAATGGCAGTTTTCCAGCAATATTAAATGAGAACATCTCTTCATCACTGTTGTCCAAATGGAAATCATCTGTCTCGTTTTAATTTATCATGCAATTAATTGATTTATTGCTTGTTACTTACAGGTTTAGCCAAATGGTTACCAATGTTAATTCTACCTTTTACAGTTCTTATTGGAGCACTACACTCATTACAAATGTTTTGATAACCTTCCAAAATAAATAGATATAAACATAACTATCCTTGACACAACTTAAAATCTGACAGTTATGACATGCCTTATTTTTTATTTCCTATATAAAAAAATTACTTACTTTTACCAGATGCAGAAAATCTGCCCCAAAACAAAACCTGAGCCACCTCCATGTTTCCACATTTGAGGCTCTTTGAAAGCTTAATTTCAGTTTCTATAAACATACTGCAGCGTTGATGTAGCTGGCCAAAAATAAATTAGTCCAAGGGATTTTCTCCCAGAAACTTTGGCACCTGTCAGCATTCATTTTGTAAGATTCCAGTTTGGCCCTTTTATGGAGGGCAGTCGTCAATACTGGAAGCCCCTAGGTCTTGTCCAATGGAGTTCATGATGCTTCGCACTTGCACAAACGTACAACAAGAAAATTACGCACATTGACGTTGGGGTTCAGCTTGAATGGTTGGACTGGTCATCTGGGCTCTTTTTCTATCAACCTCAGGTTGCATTTCCTCTTGTATCCACATCGTGGCATGTTGGGCACATTCCTATAAAACACATTGTTTTTGGAAAACAGTGGAAACAGTTGTTATTCTGCCTGTGCTCATCAGACATCTCTTGCCTTGGCTTTCTCTAATCTGTGTTTCAGTGTGACGCACACAATAACAATCTATCCAGCTGCATGTCTGTTCCCTTTAAACCGGCTGGATGGCACCTGAAAAGTAAGATGCCATGTATGAGAAAATGTATTTAACTTCCAGTTCGGATCCAGAAAATGCTTCTTCATTTGAAATATAGTCAGTGGAAAACATTAAAACATAGGTAAGATTAACAAACACAGAATAAAATGAAAGTATGTTGCAACATTTTCTGCTGTCGTTGTGGATGAAAAGCAGACATTAAACACTGTTTAAAATATGAGCACTGTTTTTCTTTCGTTGACATTTTCTGACCTCGGGTGGCTTTCAAGTTTATTTGCCATGAAAAATCAGTCGGCTACCTAAGACATTCCAGTGTGCGACTTGAAGAAAGAGTCTACAAGTGCATTTTTGTTTCCATTACATCTGCTCGACCACACTGCCCTTTTCAGGATCAGGTTAAGTTGAAGTTACACACACAAATCCAAGGGAAAATTAAATTTTAGACTAACTTGATTATACGAACCCTTACATTTGACATTTCATTCTTTCCCGAAAATTGAATTACTTTCACCTGTTGCTTTTTATCACCAAGTATTTCACATTCTATTGTAAGGGACTAAATAAAGGACACTTTCCAGAAGTGAATGATATATAATCAAGACACAATATCTTTGTTCTTTTTTGTATTTGCTGTTTGAAATTCACCAGGTTGCATGTCAGTGATTTTACCAAAATTTTAATCTACCATCTAGAGTCTGAGCTCACTTTTTGTGACCCTCTAGACATATTAGCTTCTTCCCCTGACTCAGCATGTGTTTAGGGGTCTGAAGCAGATAATGAGACATTTCTCCAGTCTTTCACTGGTTCAGTATTTCCAGTGTTTGAACAAAAAAGCCCACCTTCAGCTCCAGGGTATGATTTAAAGCTACGTTTGTTGCACTAGTGGGTTTACGTTTGAGCACTCATCTTTATTCTGTTCAACTGTAAGGCTGGTTTGCAAGAAGAGAATTGGCTGCTAATAGAAATTTTGACATTCTGTTCTCCACATCATTGTCCTATACACTGATTTGTACAATATGAATACTAGAGACTCAATGGTTAGATCTCTTTCATCTGCCTCTCTATCCCCAAACTCTTTGATTCTTTAGAAAAGCCCTTCTGTTGCTTTATTGTGAGAGACTTGAACATGGGTGCAAACCCTTGGAGCAGTTAATGATTCTGTCAGTCATTATGGGGTTTATTATAAGTGCATAAGACTGTCTCTTAACTGCATGGTCGAGCAGTACAACTATCTCAAAGTTTCTTTTGGCTTCAATGATTCTGTTGCATGGAAGTCCAAACCTCAATGATTTTTTTTACAAATCAACTTTGTATTTTTTTTTTTTCTAAAAAGGGCATTTTTATTTCCTCAACTGAGCCTACGTAGAAGCACCATTCAAAACACTTACAAGTCTTTGTGGTTAGGTCTCGTAGCTTTGCTGATCTGGACACTGAAATATTTCCCCATTCTTTTTTGCTTAATAGCTTAAGCTTCTTCAGACTGGATGGATGGGATGGTTTTGAGTCTTGCCATGAATTCTTAGTTAAAGTCTTGGGTGAATAGTTTTATATTTTATTGCTTTTTTTAAACATCTGTACCACATTCTCCCTGTCCTGTCTGGTATGTTCCTTAGCCTCCTCGATGCCATTTCTCCACCAATGTTCTCTAATAAACCTCACTGCTCATCTGTAATGAGATTAAAATAAACACAAGTAAATTCTATTTACTGGGACAATTGGTTACACTGTTATAGGTGTGTCAAAGTAAAATGGGCAGAACAAAAATGCAATCCTCAGTTATTGGATTTTTGTTTGTGAAATAATCTTTAAAAACACATTTTCGTTCCACTTCATAATTATGCATTACTTGGTTGCTCTTACGCATAAAATCCTGAGAGATCACATTAAAGTCTATCGTTGTAGGATGGCAAAAAAGAAAAAAAAAGTTCAGTGAATCTGACCATCTTTGTGCAAGGCCTTGCTTTTCTTAAACAAAATGGTTTAAAGAAACCTTGAGTTTAATTCCCAAGTTTGACTTTGGAACAAGTTACAATTGGATAAAGACCAGCAATGAAAAGACTTGAATTTACTCACTTTAATGCTGGGAAGCCTTTGTGAGAGAATCCATAGCAACTCTATTGAAATGCGCAATCTTTGTAGCTTCTGGTGTTTGATTGACATAACGTTGGGCGCTACATGGGGACCTGATGGACGAGTGATGCATATGAGGCAATTATAAAACTCTCATTCGATCAAGCTCACTGTGATTCAGGAATGTTCAGAGTAAAAGAGTAAAATCTTACTGACCATTTGGACTGAATTTAATACTTAAAGGCCGAGCTTGGCATTGTAATACAACCTCTGTTTGGAGCTTCACATATTTTCAGCATATTTATCAGCTCCCTTTTTGTCATCCGCTTTATACTTTGCTTGCTTTGTGAATGAATTCAATTAGCAATCCCGCAGAGCCAAACTTAAGAGTATCCAGACTCGCACTATTGGGGACAAATGTCACTCCCACCCAGCCTCTTCCTGACCGAGGCCCTTATACAACTCTACAGCACTGTGGAGCAACCTTGGAATCAGTGATTTTTCATTTGCTGATGAATATGCAAGTCTCTTTAGTCTCTCGTCTACCCCCTTTTTTTGTTCCCCCTCCAGCTCCCGCTTTTGCTCCAACAATGTTTTCATGATGTGCAGTGAGGGAGAGAGGCCAGCCACACCCCTTCACTGAGTGGCACTCAATGAGGGGAAGAAAAAAGGGAAGTAAAATCCTGCCTGGTACTTCCCCTAATGAGCAAATCAATGCATCTGTCCCTCAAGAGATGGGAGAGTGAGAAAGAGAGCGAAGCCATTGGAACATGGAGGACGAGGCCAAAACACTCGCACAGAAGCAGCAACCCCACCATGTGAATAGGAGGCTTTTTTAACTTAGCACAACAATGTATCGGCCCAGAGGCTCTTATTGAGCAGATCTGTAATTAATTCAGCAGTTTGACCTACCCACAAGCCGCTCCGTACCAACCCTTGAGCCATCCTAATAGTTGAACCTGCCTCATGACTTGAGCTTCATCCATACCTTGCATAACTCCTAGCAACGGCGTCTGAATGCAATTCTAAACAAGCCGAGATCCAAAACATCTGAGGTTGTGGTTCTATTGTCTTTGCATTCATAGCCATCTGGTTCCATTTTCATCTGAACATCCCACATGATTTAACAGGCTGCTCATGAAAAAAAGAAAAAAAATCATCATGATAGAGTGGACCTGACAGAGGATCGGTCATTGGTGGGTGTGACTGAAGCTGAAAGGTGAGGTGCAGGATCCTGGCACACAGGGAAAGTTGGGATTTATCGGCTGGCCCCCCACTATTTGTTGTCATGCATATGCTAACCCGATGTAATGGGAAAAACCAGCAGGCAGACTGGTATTGGTCGTGTAGATACTGGCAGCAGCGGCGGGCGGGGCCGTCAAACAAGCTTTGTCCCGATGTGAGAATTTGTAGCAGTTCATGCCTTCATAATGACGTTAAATGAAGCGAGGAAATTCCTGGTAGGCCATGGCCAAAACACAGCTTCCCTTATGTTCTCTTGACAGTTTTGGCAGCAGCTAAAGCCTGTCCTGGATCACCAATTGTCAAACTTCAACACTGAGGTGCAGTTTCTGATCATAGCTTCCATGGGTTGTCAGTTTCACTTCATGGTGTTTCTGATACATCGGCTTTGAACCGATAGATTTATATTCAGAATGCATAATTTTTGTCCTAGTTTTCTACACCTTATTTTTTAAACTTTTTTAGAGGTTATCATGAGTTTTATTTCCGCACAACAGATGGTTTGCATTATATTTGTCTACTTCATTCAGATTACCTAAGTGGCTTAAGCAGCGCAGCAAACCTCATCTGTCACCCACATGTTGTCAGGTAGAGCAGCGGGTTTAGAGGTAAACCTGCGGTGAATACAGTGAACCGTTTCCATTGAAGGGATGAAGGTTTTTTTTTTTTCCTCTCTCTCATTGGCCCCATTTTACTTAATTAAGAAATTTGGCACGTCCAACCAATGATATGCTGATCCCAGGTCAGCAGTTCAAACTACCCCACCTTGACTTACTTATTTATTCAGATTTTGCAAGATTTAATTCCTAAAGCGAAAGTCATTACAAGAAGAAGTTTGGCACACAGCGTTATTTATGCAATGTTTAGCTCACAACAGTGAATCTATCTATACTGTATTTTCTTGTAGATTTGTTTTGTGTTTTTTTTTTTTTTTTTGCTTGTGATCTAGCTCATTTTTATTAACTCCTGTATGCTCAACACCACCTTTTAAGGTGTACATCACAGTTACAAATTACAGTACATCACATAGGTAGGCAAGGTATAAATTGGGGTTTATTCTGTTATTAATGGAAAACATTCATTTATAATCTTGTTCATAAATTATTAGTTTTCTAGCTTTAGAGGACAGCACCAGTAGAGAGTTTTGTGAATGTTTTTGGACAACAGAACATAAATTTCATCTATTGTTATTTAACTTTTCTGCCTTTTAATGTGATTTTTTTTTTTTACATATATTAAATATATATATATATATATTTTTTTTTTTTACACAGATCTGGTTTGCGTTCGTCAATGGCTTCTCTGGACAGATTCTCTTTGAACGCTGGTGTATCGGCTTGTATAATGTGGTGAGTGTTGGGAATATTTATTCTCTGAAGAGACCACTTTGCACCTCCACCCGATCCCCTCTTTTGACACCAAACAGTTTAGCTCTGGTACCCTAGAAGTGATTCTTTTTTTGCCAGAGTGTGGCATTTACATCCTGAAAAATTTCTTTGTTATTTATGACCAGATGTCAAGCCTATACTCCCTCTGTGCCCCAAGCTATGCACTGAATGTGAAAGAATAACAGCTTTGCTCGCGCAATAGAGGGTAGTTATCTAGAGTGGCCACGTTTGAATGATAAAAAGAATAGGAAGAGTGGAGCGGCAAGTGAGCTGATTTTGGGAATCCCACAGGGCACAATAACATGACCACTCCTAATGAGCTCATATTTCATATTTGTCATAAATTAAGCAGAGGGGGTGGGGAAAAAAGTGTGCTTGTTAATTTTACAATAAAACTTCAACTTAGCTCTGTTCAAAATGAGAAATATTCCTCAAATATGGAAACAATTTGCAGCAGGGCCTGTCAGTTGATGAGGACAGCTCAACAGTGCTGCCTCTTTAATCAGTTATATAATAAACCACCATTCCATATTACCAGCGGTGTTTGAATGAGTGGGGTTATAGTTAAGTTTTTTCATTCTTAAAGACTTGGGGAATTCTTTTGGCTGTGTGGGAGTCTGTTGGAGGCAGCGGTCTGAATCCACCCTTCAATAGAGAAGTCCTTTAGGGCTTGGCTGTGAATAAGAAAGAGAACCCAATGGAGCATGTCCTGTGTCCTGCCAGTCCAGCCAAATCCCGCTCCAGATGGGTCTGCAGGGATCGCACACCAACTGGCCACTAAGCCCTCTCGGCTACACACAATGCCAGCGCTTCTCTCCCAGCAGCTGCTACATGCAGCATTACAACATCTCTAAGAAATTACACTTAAGCCAGACTTAAATACCTGCCTCTTGGTCCAGAACCTGGCAGATGTTTATTGGGAGATGGGTTTTGCATATGAACGGACTGAAAGTGTGACCAATCAAAACAAACCCCCAAAGGGTTCAAGGTCAGTGGTCCTCAATAATCAGACTTAAGTGTAGCGCAATTGGAGAACAGACTGAAACAAATTTCCAGCAAATTAAAGCATATGGAGGTATTGGGAATGATCAGAATAGGCATCTGTGATTAGTTAAAAACAGACATGAGATTTACAGCAGAAATGCACCAATCAGAACTTTGTGCAGTGACCTGAACTGCAAAAAGTTATTAAAAAAAAAAACCAGCATTGAGGATATTTTTTTAAAATAAAATGTTGACATTAGGAGCCGAGGCAGTTTCGTGCCACATGTGTGAGAGCAATCACGGTACATCAAACATCAAATTATTAATTTGTTGTTTTTGTCCTCTTAACATTTTATATCAGATGTTTCATCACTTTGGTAAATGTTCCATGTTGGTGTAGCTGAAACATGATATTTTTGTGTGTGTTGCTTTTTTCTTGATGTAGCTCTTTACTGCCTTACCCCCTCTTACTTTGGGGATATTTGAGCGCTCCTGCAGGAAAGAGAATATGCTAAAATACCCAGAGCTCTACAAAACCTCGCAGAATGCAATGGGCTTCAACACCAAGGTAAGACAAAACTCTAACAAATTATTTGCTTGTGAATATGTTTATAGAATTTGCATTATCTCTTATATCCATCATTCTTTTTCCCACTTTATTTCACAACCTGCCCATTTGATAGGAAATGACCAGATCAATCCAGACATTGGAGGATTTTTATTTGTAATATTCTTTAAAACCAAACTTATGCTAAGAAGAAAAAAAAGAAAAAACTTTCATTTGCCAAGGTTGAAAACGAATGTTTTGTTACATACATGCAAAGGCCAAACTTTCCTGATCTTGAAACCAGCTGTCACCACATTAATGAAAGGCGATGTTTCTGTTGTTGCTCTGAAGGATTTATCGCCTCTCTCAGTGACCTGGCAGCTGTAGCTCGTGGATCTCCGCTCAGTGTCTGGTTTGGCGAGGCTTGACCTATTCTGTCTGGTTGTGGGCGGTGTGGGGGGGCCTGTCCGTTAGCTTTCCCCTGCTGGGTAATAAAGTTGTCTCCTCTTTTCTTCATGCCCAGCCACAGACCACTGGACCTTCCTCACAGGCGTGGTGACCTGGTTAGCTGCACATGGAGGTGGATTAAAAGGAGGATTGGCCATGGTGGTCTGGGGCATGGAAGGTCAGATGTGTTTTGGGTTGGAACTGAAAGGGAGAGCAAGGAAGAAAATTGGGAGCATGTAGCCATTATATAACAAGGATTTGTTGCGGAAAATTAAGCAATTTGTTTAAGGAAGAGAGTCGTATGTTTGGAGGCCAGGCCTATCCGATCACATTTAAACCAGACAGGAGCGAACAATATGCATCAGTTTCTGTCCAAAACTCCTCTTTCATTTTAAGGACTAAAGCAAATTATTTAATTAGTTATTTCTAAACATGGTAATCATATTTTAGCTGTTTATTTGACCCTTTCTGCATGGCCAGGAATTGTTATACAAATATGTTCCTAAGATAGATATTTGTTAATCTGCTTATTGTTTATTCATTTATAAAAACTGTTACATTTTAGTTAATTTAATTTATTTTTTTAGGTATCACATTTTATATATTGTTTTAGATTCTGCTTATTCAGATTTTTGTTTATGTATTTAAGTTTTCATCAAATTCTATTCAATTTAGTTTGAGTTTTTAAATTAAATTTTATTAATTGTTCCAAGTATTAAATTCTATGTATGGATTTTTATTTTACATTTACTGATGCATTTAAAGAAATCTAAAATGTTACAGTAAAGAATGACATGGGTCAATAAAGCCCCCTTAAAATAATTGGTTTGTGACCATCTTGAATGAAAGCACACATGCTGAACACAAGACTGGGCAGAGCTACATTACCACACAGCTAAAGGGTTTCTCATATGAATCCTGCTCTCAGATGGATTTTCCCTTGATTAAACCTTTTGGGATGTTTCATGAAGTTTTCTTATGCTAGAAAAGAATCCCAGACGTATTCCTCCTGATGCTTTGAGGCAACGAACCTAAATTTTGTTTGGGCCACATTTTCCAAGACCCATAAATGATGACTCGGTCAGGTCAGCAAGTTGTTTTTGCTGGCTTGTCCACTCTCTTCCAGAGATATTTTCCTTGCAGCTGGCCCGAGGCGAGGCGAGAAAATCCATCAGGAATTTGGCCCCTCCGAAACCTGTCTTTCTGCGGGCCCCGGCTCTTTTGTACACAACAGATACTGTCTCTGTGAATTAAAGCTGTTTGTGTTGAGGTGTGAGCAGGGAGAGGTTCACGCTGGGAGTTTCAACTGTGTCACTCATTTACTTTTAAGAACGTAGTAGGCTCCCATGCAAACTATTAAATCACTTTGCAGCCCTAATAACCGCTGCAGTTTAACAACAACTACCACCTCGTTTACGGGGCTTTTCTTACTCTCTCGCCTCCTTACCTCATTTGTTCATAAAGAAACGGAAAAGAGAAGGCTGCTCTGGAAATATTTGGCTCCATATTAATTACTGCCTTTCATGTGTTTTGCTTTTTTTGGCCATTAAGGCTTCCACAAAGGGCCAGATTTTCCCAAGACAGAGCAGCCATTCATTCAGAGTGGATCCTAACCAACTCAAAGAGAAAACAAGAGCAAAAAGATATCCAGGTGGATTGATGGCTTAAAGGAAAGGATCCCACTGTGACAAATGATTATGAGAATTTATTGATTTCATTAGCATTCATTATTGCAGACGGAAACCTGGAGGCTCATTCTCCCTCCTGCAGTGACCATGATGGGATAACTGAGGGGGAACCTGATGGAGAGCTGAGCCTGTCAGTGGGAGGCTAATTGAGTAAAACATGTGATTGTAACATTAGTGATAATTTAATACGCATTTCAGCAAAGAGCCAGGGGAACGAGGGGGGGTGGGGTTTGCTTTTGGCCACCCTCGCTCTGTGGATTGGGTTTTGTGTACACAGTGGGAGCGTGAGCTAATCCAGGGTGGGGGTAGCTGTCATGAGACTTTGTTTGGCTGGCGGGAAGGTGATGAGGTTGTGCCACTGAGGTCACAGTATATTAACAAAGATCACATTAAGTGTTAGAACATTAAATATTTCCAGAAAACCATAAAATATTCACTTTTCGGGACGACATAAAAATGTCATGTTAAGTTTTCAAGACATATTTGCAAACATTTTTTTATGCTTTCAACTGTTCTTTTAGTAAGAGATAATTGATTAAATAGTCAAGTTATAAATGTATGCTTTTTTTTTCACCTTGCAAGAATAATACTTGTTGAACTTGTTCACATGCAAAAACTTAAGTTCCTTTTGTTTTCATTTGGCTTTTTGTATTGCAACACCATGGCGTACTGCAATGCAGAATTTTGACTTGGAAGGGCATTGAGAAATGGTTAAATTAAAAAGAATGAAAATCGGAGAAGCGTGACATGCATTTGTACATGCATGTGTAATAGAATCACCTTTCACCTTTCTCTCAAATTTCACTCAGTCATTGTAAGCCTTTGCGACTTACAGAAACTCAATGTTTATAGCTTTGTGCATCTTGAAGCTAAAATTGTTCCGTTATTTCTTAAAAAAACTCGGTTTGGATGTAGAGTTTCAAGTCTTGCCAGAAATTCTTATCTATATTTAACTCAAAGCCATTCCAACATATGGCATTAAAACATCTAACTGTGCTTTGAATTAAAACCGTTCCATTGTAGCTCTGGCAGTGTGTTCCCTGGTGTTCATGAACCTCAATGTTCTCTTATTTTCTCATACAAAACCTCTGGGAACTCGACAGAACGTCTATAGTTACACTGAGAATAAATTACACACAGGTGGACTCTGTTTACTAGTTGGGCAACTATCCATCCATCCATTTTCTTTACACCCTTGTCCCTCAGTGGGGTTGGGATGGTTGCTGCTGGTGCCTATCTCCAGCTAACGTTCCGGGCGAGAGGCGGGGTCACCCTGGACAGGTCGCCAGTCTATCGCAGGGCTAGTTAGGCAACAAATTTTATCTAAATAATGGGTGTACAAAACCTTTCAAATTTCATTTGCTGTTATGTGTATCCTGATTTGTCCTGTGTCATAAAATCCTTTAAGATATGGCGGTGACATGACACCACGTGGAAGTTTTAAAAGGAATAAATGCAGGCACTGCACTTTCTTGGCCATTGCGCTTGAAGGTGAAGCTAACAGCTAGCCTCCATAAGAACAAATCAACCACATGGTATTTACTTAAAATTGCTATTATGTTTGGTTTTAGAAATCGCTGTACTTGTACCAGATTAACTAAAAACGTTTCACCTTTTTCGTTCTTGGTACGTGTTTAACGCAGGAAAATCAAGTTTGGTGCATGACCTCCTGTCTCTATGTCCTACATACATGCAAAGGCCAAACTTTAGTTTAAAAGTTTAAAGTTTCATAGAGTAACACGCAAGTGTCTGTTTTTGATATTGGAGTTGCTATAAAATGATAGAAAATGATAAATTAAGGTGCCAAGAAAGTTTTCTGACAGGTCAGACAGTAACTGCTTAGAAACGTTTACCAGAACCTCAATTGAAAAATCCTAAAACAGTTTCTCTAATTTCTAAGCTTGAGCAATTTTCATGTCTCAGAAGGAACACCGGTGTCTGGGTGAGGAGGGGGAAAGAGGGCACAAGTGGGGAGATTTTTTTTCTTCTTCTTCTTTTTGGCCTCACAGATTTCACGGCTGTTTCATGCTACATGGCCCATTAGTGTTTTGTTTGGCCGAGTAGCTGCATTAATATAAATTTTAAAACAAGGTGGTTTTGGAGTGGGTGTATTGGTTTAGCCAGCTCTTCCAAGGTGTATACGTCTGCACAGACGGTGTTCCATAGCTCGATTTTCCAGGCTCTTGATAATTACCCAGAAAACAGTTTAATCTCTGTCCAGCCTGTCGGACTCTGTGTGTGTTTCTAGACTGATTTGTTTTACTTATTTAAACTCTCCTGTAATGTATTGCTACTCCGGTTTAAATTCTCTCATGAATGAGCTCAGATCTAACGGCATTAAATGAGTGGAAACCTTTCCTCTGCACCTCTTTGTATAATGTTATTTAATGTTCTTAGAGCCAGTGCAAGTATTTCGATTTGACTATTTTTAAGGTCAATTCCTTTGTGCTAATTGGTTGTAATGGGAGAAAATGATTAAAACCCGAACATTGATGTCATCCACTTGCTTTTCACTGCTAATACATATCCCGCGTAGCCTCGCTCTCCCCCCATAACATTCGGAGGATATACAACGTGTCTGTCAGCGGGGTGGCCATTCACTGAGGAGGCCCCGACAAAACCGCCACTTAGCCCAGTGCTGGGATGGCACAAAGGGCTCAGGTCAGGGGTCACCTGGAGCTCCCCACACCCTTTTCACATGCTTTTTTTCCCTTTTCTCTCACTCTTTCTGTTTCTCACTCAACGTCCCCTCCACCCTTCACCCGCCCTCCTCCTTCCTCCTCCACTCCTCTTGCCTCTGTTTTGCAGGTCTTCTGGGCCCATTGTCTGAACGGCCTCTTCCACTCCGTCATCCTCTTCTGGTTCCCCCTGAAAGCCTTCCAGCATGGTTAGTGGCTCCCAGCGACTCCTCCGTGGTTCTCAATGGACTGGATGAAAAGAGAAAACAGTCAAGCTCACATACTTTGTCTTAATTACTTCTCTCTCTGGCCGTTCCAGTCATGAATTACAAACATGTGGCATCTTTGGTCTGAGGGACATGCAGCAACAAGCATGTGTTCATATTTGCAGCGCTAAGTGAAAGCTGATAGCTTTTCTGTGCAGTCGTAGGCGAAAACCTATAACACTGATCAATTTATTCAGGAAACTGACATTTTATGTCTTTTGAGCAAATATCTTTAGTTGGATTTAGTAAAAAAACTTTAAAAGTGTGCATTTTAAAACTGATTTTTTTTTTGTGTACAAAGAAAATGACGATCCTTGAGCCTTTAAGTCTTGGCTGACCGGAGCTGAGGGACCACACAAGCTTGGGCCTGCTTTCCACACAAAGGCGCCAAGCCGCCTCACTCTGACTGACAGGCTGTCAGCACAGGGCATGTTACCAGCCGGAAGTAGAGAGAACCTCTGCTGCTTTTTCCACTGGCAGTCACATAGCATGGATATTTTAACTTTGGCTACATCCCTGACTCACTTTTGTTTTGAAGCAGTCCTGTCACTGTGACTCTGTATGTTCTAATCTTATTTGGAAATACAGGTCACATATAGTAACTAAATGACTATCTTGCCTTTGAAACCAGCCTTTGAGATCTGATTTAGCAATGAGTTACCAGGAAAGTTTGATGTTTCACCACTGTGAAGGCATGTAGGCTATAGTTGAGCCTAATGGACCTCAATGTAAATCGCATTTCCACAAAGCTGAAATTAATTATTTGAGCCTCAAAGTTTAATGAGGAAATGAGCTTTGGGTTCCACCACACAGCTTCCAGCTAGTGTTTACTAAGAACTATGTCTGCACATTGTCCCCACCACTAAATATACATCCAGTGCCGACATAAACGGCAGGAAAATCCATCCTACCAACCAAATATGTTATGGGTGTGCAGAATTTTCATGCCTTGCAGTTGAAAAAAAAAAAACTGCAGTTCTTTATGATCACAAAATTGCACACATTTAATCGCAGCGATGATTGCAGCTCAATATATTGTGTTGCTCTACTTGGCACCTGTCTTTGATTTGCCGTCTGCTGTAAGATTTGTGTCTCTAATAGCTAAACATATTGTGAGAACAATGCCTTTTTCTCCTGAGTTTAGTTTTATTTATCTATTTAACAGTAGAAATGTTGGATTAGCACTGGGAAACACCAGCTCACTGTCTTTTATTGGCTTTCTTTTTTTATGTTTCCTGTCGTGCAGTTTATATAAATGCATTTGCTAAATTTTTTGCAGAATCCACAAATGGCCTATCTGACTCTTTTGATACGAGTGCTGCCAGTACTGGTCAGATCAGGAATCAGTTGATCGGGATAGTTAAGCATTCATTAAATCCCCTGTTTGAAACCGCATACATAAATTAAGCTGATGATATCAAAATATCAGTTTGCCAAGATAGAGTTGAATAATAAAAATGGCTCCCTGTCCTGGAGTCAATAAATATTCAGGTGAGGATTTATTGGATGAGACTTTAAGTGAGGTAATGGTTGTGGAAAACTAAATGAGTTTGTTTTTTAGAACCAGTTAACTGACTCCAGGAGCAGCTCTTCCTGAGGCTTTTAAAGGGACTTCTAGTGTAGTTTGAAACCCTGAGAAGAAATGTGATGTTCCTCAAAGCTTCTCTTGTCTCGACTTCTTTCGCAGACACAGTGCTTGGGAGCGGAAAAACTACAGACTATCTCCTCTTAGGAAATATGGTCTACACAGTAAGTGCATCAGTCTTTTTGACACCAAGTTTTCTGTCCTGTGACGATGATAAACATCACATACATTTTGTTGTTTTTGTTTTTTATTATTAGCATAATACTAATAATGGGAGTGGTTCATTAGTTTTGGGTTGATTTAGACCCCCATTTAGTCAACCTACATATTTCTATACATTTCATCCTCCTTTTATTTTTTTATACTTAAACCAGTCCCCATATCAGTTTATTTTTGTTGTAGTCGAGTATTTCTAGTATTCATTTACATGTATATTTTCTCTTGATAATACTGTATCACAGTCACACCATCATGCTATTCAGTATTTCCATTCATTGTGGAAGAATAAAAATGTGGATTTGATCAAAATAAGTTAAAATGTTCAATATGTTTGGGGTTTTTTTTCCATTCCTTAACAGTTTGTCGTCATCACAGTCTGTCTTAAAGCTGGTCTGGAGACTTCATCCTGGACTATGGTAGGTCAAAGGCTCTCCGACTGTTTATATCACCTCAGGTACCCTTGGCACATTTTATATGCACCTCTTTTATCCTAAAGTCTCTTTACAGTTTGTTCTTTGTGGGCTTGTAACTGTAACCAGTGAAATGACTGGAAATTCACTCTGAGCGGACTTTGTACGAACTCTTACACACTGAAGAAAAAAAACCCAGAAACATTACTGTAAATTTTTATAAGCAAGTCGGAGAAACTCAACTGCAGTAAATGATTCCTGCATTGAAGACAAAGTCTAATTATTTGGCCATGTTCCCGTTTTCTCACAGTTCAGTCACATTGCCATCTGGGGAAGCATCGGCCTGTGGGTTGTGTTTTTCATCATCTACGCCTCCCTGTGGCCCATCATTACCCTGGCACCTGACATGTCCGGACAGGTAAACGTGCAAATCTACACGCTTGGGTTCATCTGAGCCGCGCAGATGCTTGAGCACCTTCTGCTTCGTTTCCCATAGAAGAACGCTGGTGGGAAAGTTCGGAGTAAAACCGAGCCCCGATCTTTAGAAACGGAGCCGGAGGGGTCCAAACTGTCAGACTTCTGGCTTGTGTTGCATAATGACTTAATTGAGCCAATTAGCAAACTGTTTGTGTTACATTTCTTTCCCTCAGCTCCGAGTAGCCACAGGTGATGCTGGAGTAGTGAAACGGTGAAACGATGTCCTAAAAACAAAAAATCTACAGTCGCCACAACAAAAAAGTTTAAGTTGATCTTTTGAGTTCACCCAACCCAATAATCATTAAAGATTTAGTTTTCCCTTACAAGCCAAGATTTACATGTGAATGTAGCTAATTCTCTGACTCACCCCTGGTGTTTAATGGGAAGCTAATAAACATTTGACATTTCCCAGTGCATTCTGGGAGAGGGGTACTGGGGCGTCCTTTCATCAGAGAACAAGGACTCAGGAGGAGGTTATTTTAGGGAAAAAAGGCTGGTATTCCACAGTCTGTAGCAGAGGAAAACAACCGTCTGCCGTGAAAATACATCATGCTTTCAGTAAGTTTCCCTGTGGGAATAAACCTTTACCATTTTTTCTGAAGATTTTTGCCTTGATACTCCAAGGTCATAAAGGCACAATCTTACTTTTAATCATTCATACTTTTTCATGACTTGGGTTTTGTGCCACCTCATTTGTTTAGGAGGTAAAGAGATGGTTTTTTTGAAGAAAACATATTAGAGAAAGCAGTTTTACTGCAGCAACAAGGCAACTGAAAGTGTTTTGCGTGATTAGAAGGTAAATTAAACTAGCAAAAAAGAGAAAATAACACAGGGAAAACAAAGACGTGTAGAAATAGATTACAGTTCATAATATTTTTGTTATTAATTTCAGGTGTAAGAAAATGGGTTTTAGCCTAGATTTAAAGGAGCCAGTTATTTCAGCAGTTTTGCAGTTTTCTGAAAGTTTGTTCCAAATTATCAGAAGAAATTAAAACCTTCATTGTAGGAGGGTCTTATTTCAGCAGCTGCTGTTTGTTTGACCACATGCAGCTGATATCAACCTTCTAATCTGCAGTGATTCTGGTGAGCAAAGAAAAAGAGCATTTTCCTACAATATAAAAAGGTTTTCTTAAGAGCAACGTTTCAACAAAGCCTGGACATGTACAGGCTTTGTACATGTCCAAAGTGTATCCAATTTTTCTTGGATACACTGGGCGTCTGGCCCAGTGTATCATCCATCCTTTCAGTCGTTATCCATCCATTTCTCCATATCTATCCATCCATCTATCCATCCTTCCTTTCAGTGATCTGTCAGTTAACACATTAATCAGTTCTTTTTGTTTGCTTGTTCCTTTCTTTTTTTAGCTGCAATTTTAAGGAAAACAATTGATAACGAAGTCCTACATTTTTACTTCAAGAGTTGGCGGAGAAGAACTAAGGAATTTTGAAGTTTAAGTCTGTAGAACTTTTTAAGTAAAAATGTGAGGTAATTCTGTGAAGAACTCTAGTTTCATATCAGATATGTTCCCTTGTTAGTAGAAAGATTGATGGACAGATACAGTCTTTGTGGAGTATTACTTCATTAGTTTTTTTTCGGGGGGGGGTTGTTGTTATTTGAATTTCAACCTGTCACACCCCTCACACACACACATACACTAACATTAGACGTGCAAACATCACCCCGTCTTCTGTCTGTGAATCCAGCTGCTTTCATCCGTGCCCCACAGCAGTTGACTGAAGATTGTAATGGTGTCCTGTGGGCAGATGGTAACTCTATGCCCAGAACTAACTGGGGGATACCACTATATCATCAAACAATGACACATCCCTGTGAAAATTGAGAGGACATCAGAGACGTGAGCTTTAGTTTCCTTTTAGCCTCTGAGGAGCAGAAGCACACCGACCGCATACTTCACCAGAACCTCCGCAGTGTTTACATGAATCTTCTTTGCCCTCTGTTCTGTCTGTTTTCCTTTCCCTCCCCTGAAACTTCTTCCTCTTTCTCTTATTTGCTCCTCTTCACCTCTGCTGATTGAACTCGGACCTCAGGGCGAACTGTATAACAGACACCAGAACTCGTTCTCCTCCTGTTTTTTTCTTCCTCACACTGCCCTCAACAAGAGATGCTAAGCAGCGCTCTGATCCTCGCAGTCGCATTAATCAGCTTTAGGCAAAACATACTTTTGGAAAGCGAGCAGGACAGGTGCAGGATCCATTCAAGAAGCGCGTCACTTGGGCTACTGTACTGGCTCCATCTCAAAGCTCGTATCTCACCGTGTCTTCTCCTGACAAGCGTCTGACATAGGGATGAAGGGAGAAACATCTCTGATCATTATGTCCAGGCAGGGCAAAATGCTTCACCGAGAGGCTTGGACTCTAGAGACGACTGTTTCACTGACCTGCTGTCTGCTACAATGACGGATATCGATGCATCTGGTTCTAATACAACTCTTCCGTCTTTCTCCTTGCACATAATTTTTCCATTTATCAATGCTGTAGCAAAATACCTCTCACACTAGACTGACGTATTTCTTTAGCTGATTAATTGTACAGTCCATTAGTAGGAGAAGGATTTTCTTTGGAAGCAATCATGGTACTCAGAATTGATTCATATATGCACACTCTTTTGCAAATTGACAATAATAAAGACCTAAAACTATTCTCTGAATGAGGTCAGATAAGCAAAATGGCATTCTGCAATTTGAATGTTGTTTTCACAGTGTGTTGCAGAAGTATTTACTATTTTTATGTCAGCAGGCTTAAATAATTTTCATTTAAATTTCATCATAGACCATAAAATTTTACATATTTGTGAAGTGGAGAGGAGAGAATTTGTATTTTTCTTTCCTATAGTAGTTCCAGAAGTGTGTCATGGATTTGTATTCAGCCTAATTTCCTCTGAGACACCTAAAAAAATCATATGAATGTTCTGAGGAGCTCTGAGGTTTGTTTGAGAGTTTTGGTGAATAAACGGCATCATGAAAATCAAGAAACACCGCAAACAGGTCAGAGATAAAGTGGTGAAATTTAGAGGAGATTTGGGTCTTAAAACAGTTTTCCAAACTTTGAACATTTTACAATGCACAAACCCATAGCCACTGTGAACTGTAAAGGACTATATGGGGTTATGGAACAGCTTTCCAGTCTTTGGGTTCAGACAGACTAAAGACGTACCATCCTCCAGTCTGTCTAATCAAAGAAATACGTTGATGAGTCGACTGCAGATAACATGCCAAAGGTGGCGCATGTATATAAAGACCTGAATGCATTTGGACAGTGGCAGGAGGACCATGACACCAAGAGATCTCCCTCAGGTGAATGTTGAATTCTTTGAGTTGCAAGCCACGCCTCTCCTCCCTATGGTTTCAGTTATGATCAGTAGTGTCAACTGTAATGAAGTAAAAGTTAACCCATCAGTGTGCTACAAATAAAACTAAAGTTACTTTTTCAACAATCTGAAGCACAGCTTTGGCATGCATTTTTCATAAAGAAAGGTGCCAGGGATTTGGATGCTTGTTTCATTTAGTTAATTGTTTTTCAAAGTGCATCAGCATTTTTGGTTTTATTTACATTTCCTTCTCATTTCTCCATATTCATCCATTTATTTCAGTTTACTTGGAGAAGGTCGAATCTTGCTTTTGACAGGTTATCCATCTTGTGTCCCTTTTGGGTTTTCTGTTGAGTGTTTATTGGTGTGTGCAAGATAACTGGAAGGACATTTGAGGAAAGCTGCCAAAATTTCCCAGATCAGCAAAACAGCCATCACAGTGATGAATGCAGTTGTCTGTCACGTATGAGAGTCGTGAATGCAAATGCCATAAATTTCCCCTTTTTGTCAATTTTTCTTGGAGCAGGTTGAGCAATTCTTCACAAATACAATTTCTAACCAGCCAACAGACGAGTTGCGATGACATGTTTGATTAATCGCGGACTCTGTTTGCGAAGGCTGTTCAAAGACTGGTGGCATGTTTTTGTGTGTAATGTTAGACGTTGAGAAATCTCTTTCTTATTTGTTCAGACTAAAATGGCCCTATTTAAATCCTTTCATCACCGGCGGACTTTCCCCTCATGCTGTATTTAAAGGTTTTATCTTCTCTCTCAATACTCCTGATTATGAGACTTTTTAGATGTTTGTTTTAAATTTTTTCTCTTCCCTGACTAATGATTGATAAACACCACAACACAAAGTTAGTGGAACAATCTGGGTGAAGTAAATACACCACGTCTTCAGCCACAGAGTGTTTAAATTTAGTTTTTGGGGTTTTTTATGACCGCTTTTGTAAAACCGAAAAGACAAAAGCAATTTCAGATGAGGAAAAACATTCCTACCTAAAACGGCTAAAATTACCCACAGGCGTAACCCATCAGGTGCACATAATTAGAACATCAATACTCAGCATTTCGAAAGAGCTCTGCCGTGTTTAAACCTCAAAGTTAGTTTGGTGGTTTCCTGATTGTTGATGTGATAGTGCACACCACGATGAGATGAAAAGAGATGCCTGAGGCGACTAGAAAGAAGATGGTAGCAGCTAATGAGTTTGCGAAGAGACTTAAAGAGGCCTCAAAGGAATTTGAAATCAGCCGTTCTTCTGTAAGGAAGAGTCTCTATTCTGTAATTGAAGGACATTCAAAACTATTGTTATCATTTTGCCTTTCAGGCAAATTCACACTGTGAGCAGATCACAAGATGTTTCCTAAAACCTTAAAATCTCTAAGTGTCCCATGGCATTCTAAATGGACTTTGCTTGTCCTCTCTCGCTAATTCGTCACTTTCTAAATCTGCCTGTTTCGGGTTTACTAAAATCGGTAGTAGTGCTTTGCTTGCTTATAGTTTATCCTTTGTTCAATACACCTGCAGAATCAATTTTCAGATTAGTCCAGGTTCACAAATGCTCTCAATTTAATTTGAAGACATTGATAACCAATTAAACACAGCTGTGATTAGTTGAATATACCTTTTCATTACCTACTAAAGGAAGTAATGTTGAATAGTGATTAATTCTGAATTTTTGTTTTATTTTTTCAATCAAAAACTTGTGTTAAGCTTATAAAGACTGCATTGGACCAATCAGACTTATTTTGGCCGCTGATTAAATTTTTTATTGTTATGCATCCAGTCCATGGGTTTCTCTGTTTTGGCCAGTGAACCTCCGACATGTGTCCAGTGTGCGGGTGTGTGTGTGTGGGGGAGCTTTGAATTGAACTCTGTGTGTCTGTGACTTTCTACAGCCATGAGAGGGTGGGACGGAGGAGGTTGTCAAAACACCCCCCTCCCTGCTAGAGGACACTACTGTCTGTCCGGCCAGACAAGTTTATTAGTTTGTCCTAAAAATACAGCTCCACTCCTAGGACCCCCTACCCCTCCAGCACCCAGGGGCCCCCGTGCTATGAGACATACTTGCATTAACCGACACTGCTGGACCCGCTCAAAGCCATGGAGCCTTTCCAGATGCCTGCAGACAAACATTTGTTGTTTGTAACTGCTCCGATTTGTTTGGATTTTGAAACTGACTTCAAAATGAAAAAATACCCTCTATTAGCTCGACTGCCTTACTTGCAGTTTAACTTTCTGAGTTATGAATTAGACTTTGTTATATAATTAGCCTTATGTCTTATGTATAAAGCTTATGTATACATAATTTGCAACTGAGTCACACGGTTGCATAAACAAATACAGGTCGTAGATTGAACTGGTGAACAACATAATTTATTTTTTGTACTGCTTTGCTATGATTTGCCAAGAATACACTCTGGTTTATTTTGAAAAGGACAGTTTAAACACCCCCTTGAAAATGTTTAATAAGCTTAATAAAAATGTAAATAATTAAACTCACTCAAGCCGTAAAAATAGTAATAAAAAGCGCATTGGTAAATGTCCCCATTGGGGCTGCACAATTTCAAAACCGGTGGGGAAATATCTTGCGCTTCAACGCAATTTTCTCTCACGTTTTTAGCCTCTGGGTGTCGCAGAAAAACCCTTTATTCATCCCTGTAGGAGAAAGCCATTTTTTTTTTATTTCCTGCCATTTTGGCGGGCTTCCTCTCCTGTGGTTTTATGTCAGACATCAAAGTCAGTTTGCAGGTAATGGCAAGCAGATTATGTAATTTAGGCTAACCTGAGTGCTTTGATAGGTTTGACACTGATCCATGTGTGCGTGCATCCCACGGGTCGCGCTGTCACGTTTCAGGAGAGGTACTGTCAAGGGGCCGCGGCAGTTTAAACAAGTGGCATATTACAATGCAAGGAACACGAGTCGTAACTCAGACGTGTAATAACGGATAGCTTCAGTAAGGTGGGCCAAAGAAAACAGGACAATCTTGAAGTTTTGTACCCCCACCACAGCGGTTCACAGCCTCACTGAAGCTAAAACTAATAAGTCATAAAGTAAATACATGTTACTTGGAGTTCTTAAATGATAAACTACTTTATTACTAAAGACGTGGGCGACCCTAGAGAGCTTTTTGAGAGGCGATTAGATCTGGAAACAAGGGTGGGAAATTCCATTATGGCGTTTTTCTAAAGTTCTACCTGCTGACCTTTTCCGTATTTTTTCACTTTATAACCACAGTTGTTGATGTATTTCATTGGGACTATATGTGCTAAACCAACACAAAGTAGAAAAGTGGAGGGAAAATGACACATGGTTTTCATTATTTTAGAACAAATAAGAGTGTAAACTGTACATCATTGTACAGTTTAAGTCCAGATTTAAACTGTACAAGGATGTACAAACCTTGCCTCCAACCAGGTTTGTACATCTACATTTTTACCCATTAATTTAAAAAAATCAGTAGACATTGATCCAGGTATTATTTTCCTTTCACTTCACAATTATGCTTTACATTTAAATCCCAATAACATGCACTGAAGTTTGTGACAAACTGACAAATCTAAAAATAAATGGTTTAATATCTTTAGAAGGCTCTATAATTCTTTATGCCAGAAAATATTTAAGAAATGACTATTGGAATGTTTTATGATGAGGGGCAGGAAAGGCAAATTTACACCTGTAAATGGACAATAAACAATTAGAAGCTGAGTTATCTTTGAGTAAATGTATTTATGCTGCTTTGACAGAAACTCTCCACACAACAGATTGCATAGTTGTTTTTCTTAGAAAAAGATTAAACTATCTTAATGCCCCACAGGTACTTCCTCCTCCCACAGGGGCGCAGAGGTGAAGGGCCTCGAAACGAAAACAAAACAATGGGATCCTTCAGTCATGGTTGATTAACCCGCCTTGAGCAAGTTATCTGAACCTATATTCTCCATTTCAGCACAAAAACAGTTTGTTTTGGGCTGTTTGTTGTGTGATACTGCAGGAGGATAGGGATTGTTGTTCAGGTTTTTCTGGTGTTTCTCCTCTTTAACATCTCCCAGCTGTTGAACTCTGCATTGTCCGCAGTGACCTGAGATTAAATGTGTGTGTGTGTGTGTGTGTGTGTTTGTTCCCTGCAGGCGAGAGTGATGTTCAGCTCAGGGGTCTTCTGGATGGGCCTGTTCTTCATCCCGGTCACTTCGCTGATCTTTGACGTAACCTACAAAGTGTGAGTTTTCTCCCCGCGCTCCCTCTCTCACGCTCGCTGTTCAGGAAATTCCTCCAGTATCTCTCCTATCGCCAGCAGAAATTCCTGCTTTCGCTTTTTCAACAAACTTCCAAGGAACTCTGGTGTTTCCGTTTTGTGAATTCTCAGCAGGAGATGACAGGCCGACATCATCCATCTGCAGATTCTCTGCGTCTGGAGCAATTTGCCGACTTAAAAGCTTCATTTTCATTTTCTGCATTTTATATCATCAGTCTCCAAACACGTCGTCGTGGTAAACTATGCTCAACATGCTGTTTACTGCATGTTTGATTTACAGTGTGAAGAAAGCTTGCTTCAAGACCCTGGTGGATGAGGTGCAGGAGCTGGAGGCTTTATCTAAGGACCCTGGAGCAGTAGTGCAAGGAAAGAGGTACAGCTACACCAGTCCAGTATTTCTGTGTTCACTGCGAGGTTTTAGTGACATCACAGGGCGTGTCTACAGAAGATTACTGAACATGTTAAAAAATAAACAATATTTGGACAAAAAAATAATCCTATCTTGTTTAGCCTAAAATATCTTGAAAGAAATGGATATAAAAATGTTAAAGTACTCAAATCTTCACTCAAAAAAAAGCTACATCTAAAGAAGTTTTTTCTCATCGTTTGTTGAATTTCATTTGTGTCGTCTCATGGGTGTGATTTCTCTCCTGACCTTTTCACGACCACACGATTGAAAGTTTAGCTGCTGTTCTCGCCTTCTTGGACAAAATATGAATCATTTTTTCCCAACGTCAATTAGGAGGAAGAATCATCTTTTTGTCACGAAAATGTCACGAACACTCACAGCTACTCTGCCAGCAACAAGTCCTGTGTGGAGGAAAGAAATCTCAAAATTGCTGCTAAATTGCAGGAGTCTGACTGTAATATCGGTAATCATGCCATAATGGTGGTTTTCTCCCTTTTTTTTTCTTTCTTTCCCATAAAAATACGGAACGTCGCATTTTAGAGCAAGAGCTCTTCGGCTAATTAAAGCCATACAGTGCTGTAGTGTTTTAGCCGAAGCAGGTCTCCTGTGCTGTTTGGGGTCTGAGGTCTGCTGCACACATCAACATGCAGCACATCAGTGTGAGATCTCCTGCAGGCTGAAAGTGATCCTCCTGACTGGCTGCTGTCCAAGAGCCAGCAGGAGCACACACACACACACATACACACGCAACAAATACACATACAAACACATGAATGACTCTCTGCAGACACACATGCACGCACACGCAGATATGTCCTGTCCCACACGTGTACATGAATTCCTCCTGGCCGCCCCGCTGCTTCCCATCCTTCCCCACGCTCTCGTTTGGCCCTTCCTCTAGCCTCTCCGCAGTTTAGTCTCCACGCTCGATGTTTGAACCAGCAGGTAGAGCGGCTGGCAGGTCGAGGCACTCTGGAGGTTGATGTATGGGTCATTAAGTCTGGCCGTGATGCTCTGCAGGCTGCCAACACTCTCAATGTTTCTGTGTGTGCAGTTTGACGGAGAGAGCCCAGCTCCTGAAGAACGTCTTCAAGAAGAGCACGGTCAGTCTGTACCGCTCCGAGTCCATGCAGCAGAACCTGCTCCGTAAGTTGCTCACACATCCTTCTTCTCTCTCTGGTTTCTTTAAGCTTTTTGTTCAGGTAGTGTCCGTAATTGTTTAGGAAAAATAAACATAGCTCTATGCATTTTAAATGGATATTAAAACTCCAATGAGAAGCATGGAGTGGAAAATAACTGCTAGAAACCTCCGGATCACGGTTTGTAACCATTTACCAACTTTTTTTTTCTTTATTTTTTCTCATCATGTTTTCCTTTTAATTTACTTGTTCAAGGCAGATATATTCTTGAAGCAGCTATGCACAGATCAGGCATCCATTAATTCCAAAGCTCCCCAACTTATTTTGTGCACAACTAATAATGTAGACGTTTGCTTCAACACAAGTTAATCATTTTATTTTACCAAATTCATCCAAACTGTAAACAGTCAGCATTGCTAACTGTAAAAATCAGTCTCGGCGAGCCTGCCAACATTTTTTACACCTGTGATCTGTGACACAGAGATTGGACTCTTCCAACGGATAAAAAAGAACTAATTTAATTTGATCATTGTGAAACTTTGAAATATTTCACCAAAACTATGCAACAGCTGTAACGTTTGAGTTTTCTTCGCTCAGTAAAAATCTCCATGATGTCTCCTGATTAGAAAATAAAGGAAATGTTTGGGGGGGGTTTTCAGCAGTTGATGACGGATCCGGGCTCTTAGCAAAAAAACTGTCAGAATCTGGTCACCAGGAAATTTTCATCTCAGATTATTTATCATCATCCTTTATCATTTATGCAGCCTTTCTATCTCCGAAGTAATCTGCAGTGTCCAGTCATCACATTAACTTTCAAAAACAAAGTGGGAAAACTTGCTAAACTTGTAATTTCTGGACTGATTCTACCTGATGAATAGTTTTAATAGTTTTAAAGTTTTAATATTCTTTGTTTGGTTTGTGTGAAAAGAATCCATCTTCACTCAGACAGAAGAGCTAAATGATTGATACATATATTGACGTTGGCGACTTCAGGCAGCATCATTAATGCTGTGTATTATCTTACAAGGCTTTCTCAGCCCTGCCTTGTCACACTGCTAACTGCTGATATATACAGTAATCAGCTCAAACTGTGTTCAATTCCCCACAGGCTTAATAAGTTTGCCAAAAGAAAAGCCAATGTTCTTTTTTTTGCTTTTAATAATAATCTCGGATTATTACATGTTGTTGAAACATTTCTTCTCTCAAACCAGGCAGAAATCTGATCCCAGTTCAGCCTGAAATCAATCGGAATGAAGAACTTCTATATTTAATATTTAAAAGTTCAGACTTAGCCGTCTTAACCATCCAATATCTTCTCAGGCATGGGTTTTATTTTCTGTTTTGTGTGTTTCTTTGTTCTTTTGTGTCTTTTGTCTGATCGGCTTGTTTTTTGTTTGTCCTTTAGGTGGGGATGAAATCGTTGTTGTGTGATTCCTTTTTGATTCATTATTCACACCTCATCCCCATTTAAGTCTCAGCCCCCCGTAGCTCCCAGATAGACGCCTCTATCTCTCCTTGTAGCTTTATTTCTCGCTCCTTCCTTGCCGTGTGCCTCAGTGTGTCCTGAGATAAGCTCAGTAGAGCCAGATAATGATGAAATGTTGCGCTGTTATTCCCTCACATTGCACTCGACTCAGCGGGCTCCTTTGAACTGGCCCGCTGGCCGCCGGGCACTGAGCGAGTCATTTGACACCTGAAGGTGAGTCAGGGGCCAAAGGTCAAGTGAGACCCTGTTAGGAGAGTGAAGGTGTAGATTATAGTGCATCTTCACACTACAGATATACCTTGTGGGTGGGGTGGGGGTGGGGGGGGAGTGTGTTTTTCAGACTCATCACATTATTTTATTTTTACAGAAATGTTTGTTTGAAATATTTATTCATTTATATGTTAAGTAAACTGAGCATTTGTCACTGCCAGAAATGTTTGTTTCTCCTCTGGTTATAGAATTGCATTAAGAGTTAAAAAAAAAAAAAAGTAACAGAGCAATTGTTGTTGTGTTCAAAAAATCTCCTTTAGGTCATCATCAGCATCATTAAGCTAAAAAAAAAAAAAACGTACAGGTACTTGCTAATCTAGAAAATCATTGCAAAGTTATTTTATTTCTGTTTTTAATTCAAAAATGGATCCTTTTGGACCTGTTATAGTCATATTTGCTGGAGCTGCACAACATATATTACAATCATCAGAAGAGGTTTGTGGATCTTAACATTTTCCAGATTCCTGAAGGTTCCACATTCATCAATAGTACGGAACGTGGTTTTGGTGTGAAATCTGATATTCAGCTCAGTGATGAGAGTAGAAGGCCTTGTGAAGATGCTGGCTGAAGTTGGTGAAAGCACAACTAGTCCTGTGGATAACTGCTCAGAGATGAAGAATCCATCACCCCAAAATCAACAGAACATACAGATTGCAATCTTTAATAAAGCTCTTGCTTTCAGCAAACACATCCAGTGGTTTGATGGAAGTGAAACTGAAGTGTTTGGCCATGATGACCGTTGCTAAATTTGCAGGAAAAATGGAGAAGCTTGCAACTCTGAGAGAACCAAACACTTGAAGTATGGTGATGGCAGCATCATGTCCTATGGGTATTTGGCAGCAAGGGGGGTTAGTGCTCTTGAAAATAGATTTCATCATGAGATAAGATAACATTATATGGTAATATTAAAGCAACAGCTCAAGACATCAACTAAGAACTTTAAACTTGAACACAGGGGGGACTTCTAAATGAGAAATGACCCCAAGTTCATTACAGAGAAGCTTAAAGGCAGAAATGTTGTTTTTGGAGCAGCCATCTTAAATGTTTTATGGAGAATGTGTGTGCAGAGCTAAAACATGGCGTACTACCATTCAGACTCATCTGTCAGGAGAAATGGACCAAAACTCCAGCAAACTGCTGAGGGTCGCTAGTGTTTCAATTTCATCAAACTCAAGTCATTAGTTTAAACCGCATGAAAAGAATCTGGTATTTAGTGAAGAATAATCATTTTGGAAAGTCTAAGTGGCCTAAAACAGGAAAGGCTTAGCCTGACTTAAGGTGCTATAGTGAGAGAGGGAAGAAGAGGTTTAGGGTTTTTAAACTGAATATGAAATGTGGTTTCAACTTGGTGGTCAAGATGCTAAACCTCACAACGAGTGTTGTCGAAATATTCAACAGCAATGTCACAATATCGCGGCAGCTCCAGTATTTCCCAGATATTTACTTTGGAGTTTTATTTCGCATCCTTGAGGTTTTACGTTCTGTTTGGGGTTCATTTTAACCGTGTCGCTTTGTTTTCAGATGGCTACGCCTTTTCTCAAGATGAGAACGGAGTGGTGTCTCAGTCCGAGGTCATCAGAGCGTACGACACCACCAAACAGAGAAGCAACTAGAGGTGCGCCGCCGTCCTTCTTGTTCCCGGTCGGACCACCTGGGCCCATGGCTGCTGTCTCCGCCGGGGTTTTTTAATGGACAGAAAAGTGTTGGTGGGAGCGTAAACTTCCAGCACACAAGGGAAGCTACGGACAAATGGATGGACTGAGGAACAATGAAAAGTCTTTGAAAATCGTGGACATAAAAAAAGAAAAAAAAAAAGACGACAAAAAACACCAGGACGGAAACAAACCATGTTCACTATCGGCTGTGTTTGTGTGTCCAGCAGAATTGATGAGCACTGTGCGTTTTTTGGCATTCTGTGGTCTGAAGTTCTTCACTGTTCGCGCTCAGTTTTGTCCGAGCGAACCTCTCCTTCCTGTTGAATGACAGCTTCTTAGCACTGAGCCACAAAGCCTAAAATCATTCTATTAAACCACTCCTAAACACTGTTAGTACCGAGGTAAGCGCCACCGGAGAGCAGCCAGTTCAGAGGAATCGAACTTGTGAAAGATTGCCAAAGAGCAGTCGTGTATACAATCGTCCAAGTACTAGTGAATTCGGACAATTTTCTATCAAATGCAGGTAAATGTTCTCCAGACCACTTCAGAGCAAATGTTTGTAATGTTTTAGTTCGGTTTTGCACTTACGCGAGCATCTCTTGTGTGACGCCTTACATCTGCTCATGCCTTCGTCCCCATTTGTTCTTTTAACTCGCGTTAATTTAGGTTTTTAGTTGCAGCTTTTAAACATGTAGATGCCGCGCCTGGTTAATCCTTTTTGTAGCTTCTTATTTTTTATTTTCCTTTAGAGCTGACCCCGTTTCCTCTTGTTTTTAACAGCCGGCGCTCGGCTCTCGACCTAGAATCGCATTCCACACATCACTCCTCTCTCAAAAATCACAGCGGTGCCTACCTGAAACTTTTCCCTCTTAGAAGAAAAAGATTGCCAAGAATAATTTAGTGCTACTTGGAAGCTCTCTCCCTTTCTTTCTCTCTCACACACACCTGAAGACAACAGCACTGTCTGAACTCCACAGTATTGCACTCCTGCAGTGTTTCAAACTACAGATCTGCTCCTGCAGAGGTGAGCTGAAGGCAAGCTCACAGTAGCGGTAGTGTTTCCCCTAAAAATGGAGATTTTATCCCTTCAAACATAAGTGCCATTAGCTTAAGGGAGAGAAATATTAGCCAGGAAACTCCACGACGGTATCAAAACCACTTTCTCTCTGTAGTTCTTTGTGAATTTGTATTTTTATATTGGAGATCTATGACTTTTGCATTGATTGGCTTTGTAATGAATTGTCTATAGCTTTTCATTTTTGGCAAGATAGAATAGATCCGACGTGGAATCTGAGCTTTCTTAAATGTCTCGTAATGGGTAATATGAATATTATTGTTCCGGCTTGTTTTATTTATATTTGACTGGTCAGTATCTGTGTGATTGCTTTTTTTCTCCCTATGGGAGATCAGATTTCTGACTGTGTGTGTGTCACTTCATAGCCTGCATGTGCATGTGCTGTATGTTTGCGTGGATGGACTGCATGTGTGTGACTGGGAGTCCTGGTGCATCTCTTTTATTATCTATGTGTGTGTGCGCGTGTGGGTGTGGGTGTGTGTTGATGCTCGCTCCAGTTGTCTGTCTGCACGACTTCAGGTATAGTTCTAATTTATCTGTGTGTGCTGCTGCATGGCCCGTACAGGGAGTGAGTGAGTGTGTGTGTGTGTGTGCAGGATGACTGTGTGCGTGTATGTGTGTGTGTTCAGCTCGCTTTGACACAAAGTGTTGCACAATGCACTCAATGTACCTTTCCAGTTGTTAATATCTGGTATGATATAGTTTATCATTTCTAAAGAGTGTATATGTTTGTAACTTGTTTTACTTCATACGTTGTACCTCTGCTCTACAGGAATGTTTTCTTTTTGTGTTTTAAGTTTCAGATACTTTTCTTGTTTTTTTGCTCGTTAATAGCATTGAAAAAAAAAAAAACCTTAATTGGTCGTCGGAAATTTCCAAGCAGCTGAATGTGGATGTCGTCGCCGTCGTCGTGGAAGGCTTGGACTGTCGCTTTTTTTTTTTTTCTTCCGCAAAGAACATAAAACTTTGTCGTCTGTGAATGTGGGCTGCATGAATGGATAACACAAACTGTTCTCTGACGTGTTAACTGTACTACTCTGAATCTCCCTGGAGTGTTGATCACTTTGCAAAAGTTGGAAAAAATGCACCTTTTAACTCTTTCTTTTTAATGTCCGATTCTGTTTTCTTCTTTTGTTCAATGATTGTTCTGCATGTTGGGACTGCAAACCTAATAAGTGTTGTCTTTTACTGCCATGAAGGACTACTGAAATAAACTTTACAACCATGAAGGAACAGTGTAAACACACTGGCTGATTTTTGTGCATGCATAGACAGCAACCAGTGATGCTCAGATTAGGATTTTCCTAGCCTTTACCAATTTGTGGGGTTTTTTTTAGGCAGACCTGCCAATTCATTTTTTTCTGGCACTACAGCGCATAAGAGGGGGAAAAAATATGCTCTGTGTTTGTAGAAATGTCCCTAGCCTTTATCTCATTTTCATTAAACTTAATGAAAGTTTAAGTTCAATTTTAATGCATTTAATTAATAATATAGAAACTAGTCATATTTTGCAGGATTTGAGCAAAATCGAGTGAAAAGCGGCTGACCATGACTTAGATCTTTGATTGATTTCGTGTGTCTCTAAAAGCAACATCATCAGGGAAACGGGGAAAGAGAGGACAAAAACATCACCAGGAAATTTGAGATCTTAGGCCAAATACAGACTTTTGATTAATCTGTGTGTGCTTTTTTTTTTTGCTGTGGTCTTAATTGTTTGACTGTAACAGACGAGCCTCCAGACTAATTTCCTCGTTTCACACTAGGGGCCCCTGTGTTGGCCTCCGCAGCATTCACTGTAAAAACAAAACGGACGCCATCTTTTGAAGCGATCCAAGGATAGCAAATTAACAGAAGAGGCCGCTGGGTAATGCACTGACTGAAATGGATGTAGCATTCATAGAGTTATATCTATGTTCCTGGAAATGAAAAGTGTGGAGGAGAATAGAGTTTAGTACAATTATCCTTCTCAAATTGTGGACAGGTGTGGAAAAGGATCAAACTAAGAATGGAAAAATGTCTGCACCATGAAACTTTTTACTCTAGAAAGAAAACTACAAAAAAAGTTGAAAATTTCATTGTGATTTATATCTGTGTCAACATCACAGTTAAGTTTTTCTTACTCATTGAACGTTTTGGTGTTTAAGTGATGGAAAAAGGCCATTTCTCTGCTTTTTTAACCCTTAGAACATCATCGGGATTTTTAAATTGGTTCTATGCTCCATAAACTGGGTTGTAGTTTATGCTTTCTGGATTTATTGGCACCTCTGTGTGTGAAGATGTGTAAAAAAACTTAGTGAATAAATGACCTCAGGGCTGGCGGAAGCAGAATATATTGATTACCTATCAACAAATTGTCAAAATATTTATTTGCATTCAATTAGTACTTTTAAAAATAAATATTGTCATCCTTTCACACTTTAGAAATTTTTCACCGTGCAAATGAAAACTGATTTAAGTCATATTGAAGTGATCTTGAACTTCTATTTCTGTGGTCCTCTAGAATTTAACCGGATTTTGCCTGTAGGTCTTCAGTTTGACATTAAAACTTTGGAAGAATCTAACCCTTAATCTGAGTTTATGAACTTAATCACTAGTCACTTGTCAAACCAGTTAGCTAAAAAAACATTTAAACTTTCTAAATATTTAACAAAGTGGGACCGTACAGAGACAGATCTTTATCATTCCTTAGGACTGTTGTAAAAGAAGGTTGACTTTTCTGTGTTGAGGAATCATTTCTCTCATGTTGTGCATCATTATCCTGATGGATTTTCAGTATTTTTCTTTCTAGAAGGATACTTATCGTATTTTCCGGAGTACGGAGCGCACCTCACTGTAAGCCGCACCTACAATTAAAATAATTTAAAAAAACGTAATATACCTAATATATAAGACACTGGTATCTCCGCCGCTCTCGGTTTTCCACAAAGACGCAGCAGAGAGCTGCGTATCCAACGCCGAACCATGGACTCGTTCACGGAGATTTTACGTGCAGCGGCTCTATTTCCTTGCCAGATCGATAGTCCTCAACTTAAAAGCGGCATCTTTTTCTTCGTGTTGTTTCCATGATGAGGGGGTATGAGTTTCAAGAAATTTCTCCGTTGTGCCTGCTGCTAGCATGTGCTTGTTCTAAATGAAAATTGGCGCTTTCTTCTTTGATTTCCAATTTTGATTTCCTATGATTCACTTTCTGCTAAAGAGCCCCCTGGTGGTTGAAGAAAAATCCACATAAAAGCTGCACCAGGAAATAAGCCGCATGGTTCAAAGCGTGGGGAAAAAGTAGCGGCTTATAGTCCGAAAAATATGGTACTTAAGACCTTAATAGTGTTTAAAAAATAATTCCTTATGCCATTCACCCCAAAATGTTATTTAAGGTGTTTTAAAAGAAAAAACAAGACCATAGTGTCACAATTCCTCTTCTAGTGCTCCACTAGTCACCTAATGTTTGTGACTATAGAACAGAAGAGATGCTTATTTCTGCCAAACCCCCCAAACAACCAGTTGGCATCTAATGGTTATTATAGACTGTCCTGCTCACTGTAAGAGAATAATGAGTTTTCACCCAGCAATGTGTTCTCTGTTTAACCCATAATCAGAATTAATTGTCAGATTAAAGTCAGATTTTTATTAGTTTTTTTCAGAGGCACTAATCTATTTCTGTAGATGTTTTATTATTATTATTTGGTAAGGGAGGATGATTTATGTCGTCAACAAACTTGTTTTTAAAACAGCCAGATTTTCAGAAAGGAATAAAAGAGCTCCTAATGTTTCTGATTGTATCTGATGTTTAAAGTTGACCCAAACAAAGAAACGTTAAGCTGGTTCTTTTTTTATTTGACATAATTTAGATGAATGATTGTGGCTGCTGCTAACCATGGTGGTGAATACATTGTTTCGCTAGGAAAACTGACCGCAAATCCCAACAACAGGGTTTGATTATATGAAAATCTAAAAAATCCTAACTAATGTGTTCTTGTTATTGTGGCAAACAGAGGTTGTGTGGTTTTTCTGAAATGTTTTCAAGAGCTTACAACTGAGAAAAGAGACAAAGTCCATAAAAAAACACTTTTAACAAAAATAGTTCCAGTGCTCCTGTAAGGAGGGTAGCTTTATTTAACTTTGCAAATGCATTAAAGTATCTCTCCAGAAACGTTCTAGATCTGTTGCCAACTTGTACTTTCCTTTGAGAGGACAGACGTTGAATGTGTTGCAGATGTTCACCCTGAAACTCATCCTGTAAGATGCATTTTTGTGATAAAAGCTGTAATTTTGTGTATCCTCTCCACGCAGCAGCAAACATCCGCAGCAGGTTTCAGGAGATGCTGATCACCAGATCAGTTTCACAGTCAGGTAACCGGGGAACAGAAAGGTCTTTGTGGCGGCTCCCCTATAGCTCCTGCTGCAACATAAACCTGTTTCTGGAGGGAGTTGTTTTTAACACTGCGACCATGCCATGCTCATTGAGCACTGACAATGACGGATCTCAGCTCTGCATTCCTGCCGTGAAGTCTGGCGCAAGAAGAAGCTACAGGTAGGGAGCTACCGTGTTGGTCCGACCTGTCCACCGGCCACCGCCCATTAATTACTCACTTATTTAGCTGCTTTAATAGGACACCCTCACACATTAGTGTCTAATCTATTTGTTTTCATCTCAGGAAAGGAAGAAATTATGAAATCTAAACGCTAACTGCACCTTTTTGTAGCCATCATTCAGTCGGTGAGATGTTTGGGGTGTTTTTCCGTGTACAGTCTGTATCACTCTCAAAGCGACACGAATGTTTGGGCTTCGACTCAACATCAACAATGTTTTAATTTCTTTATTCTTGAAATTAATAAAGAAATTAAAACATCAACAGGAAGTGTCCTGTTGATTTTCTGGTGTTTTGTGAGGGAGCAAGATCCGGTTGCTCCCTCACACGGTCAGGAGGACACCAAGCTGGATATCTGAGGTCTAAACTTTCATCACAATGCAGAGCAAAGATTTTCTGATCTTTATCTGATGAGATCATGTTTAATTTTAGTTGACGTAAACATGTAGGTGCCCTTTTTCTATGACCCTTAGGGAAGCTGCAGTGTTTTTTTTTTTTTTTTTTTTTTACAGTTTACAAAAAACCTAGAAATGCATTTTCTTCATTCTTTAGTCTTTCTATATAATACTTGCATTTTTAGGTATTAGATTATTTTAAATATCCATACGTCAAAATGTCACAAAATCAAATAAGCTGCTGAAGGGTTTTCTCATTATTTCCCATGACCGTATGCCTGACCCAAGAGGACCAGAGTTGTTTTTGTGTAGATCTGAGATATGCTTCACAGAACTGACAATAAACAGCTTTTAATTAGCGTACATTAGGGAGTCATTTCACAAACACCCACATTTCCACACAAAGCGTCTCTTCACTCTCAGGTGTCATTTTTTACATTTAAAACTTCCTACATTCTCTGTATAATATACTTCTATAAAAAACAACAACATTTTGAGACATTTGATGTTTCTGGAGGAAGTTGGACAAGAGTTTAGTTAGACCACAGGGATCTGCTGGCTTTATAAAAGTGCATAAAATGTAGAAATGGTCCCCAAACAGGCCTGTTGTTGTGTCCAGTTCACTCATTCAGGCAGCCATGTTTGTTCTCACTGACTCATGCTCCGCCGTCCAGGAGTTCCTGTAAGCCTCTGGTGACGCCTGTCAGCTCTGTCCAAAGTCAGCAAAGCCCTTGGTTGCTGTGAAGGCGTCGGGCTGCAGGGGGAAGAAGTACTGCTGGGGAAGCAGGAAGCTGGTGCTCTGAGCGGGATGAGAGGGCTGGTGGAGCTGCAGCTGTGGGTGCTGGAGCGCTCCTGTTATGGGCGGTGATGTGTAGGGCGGAGGCGGTGGAGGAGGTAGTAGAGTCTGTGGGGTTTGACTGGGAGTGGAGGCTGAGGAGGAGACGGTGGCAGTCACAAGGCAGCCGTGCTGCTGCTGCTGGGCCGGACCCCCCAGAGAAAACCTCCGCGTGGAGCTGCCCCCGCCCGCCGAGCTGGAGCTGGTGGTGGCCGTGCTGGACTGCCGAGACGGGGCGCGCAGGCTGGGCGGGGCCGTGGTCAGGATCATGGGGATGGTCTCTCCCTGGCAGCTGCGCAGAGAGAAGCGGATGGGCTGCTGGGTGGGCTGCTTGGGCCGCAGGCAGGTGCAACAGTAGACCGCCACCAGGGAGCCAACGATGACGAAGGCGATGAAGATGCTTCCCACCATGAGGAAGGGAACATAGATGGGCTCTGAGGGATAGGAGAGGAGGAGAAGATGCAAATAAGATCTACAGCCATGATAGTAAAGCTTCATATATATATATATATATATATATATATATATATATATATATATATATATATATTCTTCTGTCACTTGAAACTTTGTGAAAATTTGAGGTGCACTGATTGCAATTTTCTGGCTAAATGCCAATTGAGATTTTGACCAATATTTATTTATTTTTTATCTGAAATCTTTCTAAATATAGAAAGAAAGTCGCTGAGTAGGTAACAGTGTGGCGACTATTGTTGACTCCAAACATGCAGACCTGACCAGCTGAGCGGGTCTGCCAGTCAAACCTCTCACAGCAGAGTAAAATAGGACTGTGGAAGATTTAGACCTTTGTCCAGGTAGATAAGGTCGGTGCATAAGTATCGGCCGATCACCGATCTCCAAAATTTAAAGAAGTCGGAGTAGATTTATTTGTGAACCTCTAGTGAAAATGTTCTGGATCTAAAGTTCATTATCAGGTCATAGAAGTGAATTCACCACCAGAATTTAGACTTTAGTGACATGCGCTTCATAAAAACAGACCTTAGCACAACTACTCATATGTTTTCCACAAACGTCAATGTACTGTATTTCACAAGAAAATCATCTTTAATATTTTACTAATAAAAATCTGAATATTACCATTCATATTCTGCTGCCCACCCCTTACTCTGATTCTCCTAAATAAAGTCCAGTACAACCAAAATACGGTACTTTTTAAGACCTCTGGTTGTTGTGATTAGAGCTGCATGTAGTATTTTTTATTTATTTATTTTGCATATGTGTCCACCAGCTTCACACAGTGAAAATTTTACATTTCTGCACATTGTTTTTTGCAAAGTAGCTTCAACCTCTCTGAATAGATTAGCAACGTCTGAGATTCTCAATTATCTGATTAATTTTAACATCTAAAAACGGATTTGATTCAAACCGCTCAGTTAAATCTCCAGCTCTGTAGCTTTGGGTTTGTTTTCCTGCTGGAAAGTGAAACATGCCTTTCTGCTGCCTCTAACGGGTTCTCCAGATTTTACCCTTTATTTAGCTCCTTTAAATTCTGATTATCTTTCCCAACTCCGCAGCATGGTGCTGCCATCGACATGTTTCATTGTGGGATGGCCATCATATCATTCATCCCCTTATCTAATGACACCCTGGGCAAATGCCCATATAAAAAAAAAACAACAAAAAAAAAACACCAGGGCGTTGGATTTCACCCATGGATTTGAGACTAAAGAAGACTGAATATGAACACCAGTTTTACTTTTCAGATTTCCATGTTAAAAATTCTTAAAACTGTGTAATGTATTGCATTTATTTCAAATAATATGCTACTATAAGGCCTATTGCATTAAATCCGGGAAACATATATTAAGATTTGTGGCTTTGACATGATGCCCAAAGAATATGCTTTTCCAAGATGTACACAAAAAACCTTTATCCAGACAAATGGATCATTATCAAACACTTTAAATCGTGTTTTTCTTTTGAAACCCATGAAATGTTCTGATCAAAACAGGGACACATTCCTGCTGAACACACAAACATCTCAAGTTGCTCTTTGTGAAGCCTGGTTGCGCTCAGGAAGGAAATCTGTGAGCATTTATTTATTTTATGAGACACAGTGAAATCAGTTCAAGACTTACCCCCGTTTCCCTTCTGGAAATTGAAAGAAAACTGATAAAACCTCTAAATTTAGGCAGCAGAAAATTAAAACCTACACAGCTTACTTTACATGGTTTGTACAAGCTGTAAAGACGCATTTCCGTGCAATAATGATGTGATAAGCTCAGTTTAAAAACAAGTTATGTTTGGCAGCAGAACGTTGCCAACTTGTGCAGAAACTGGTTTTGATTCTGGAAAATCTTCAACCTCCACTTCTTCGGGTTTCATCTCTATTTCTTTGGAAGAACATATTAAAACTGTGTGTTTTATGAACATCAGGCGAGAGGCAGAGATATGCTGCATCATAACTTATCCAGTTTTTCCACAAATAACAATCTGAAGAGTGCTGAGGTAAAAAAAAAAAGGAAGCATCTGGAGCTAAGATGAAAGCAGGTGGTTTGGAAACTAGACTCTTTTGCCAAAATAATGCTGAAAATACAACTTTGAAACAGCATGAATTCATTGAATCTGAGCAGCTCTGTAAAAGTTCAAAGCTGATAAGAAAATACTTCCAAGGAACAAGAAAAGGAGCCTAAAAACTTGGGCTGAGATTCTGCAGCTACATTTTTGAAATTTTATAATTTTATTTTGCAATATTTCTATTTTGGTCGTGATTTAAAAGGATTGCATTGCGGTATTTTTGTTGGAGACTCCCCCCTCCCCGCCCCCGCCCCCCCCTCCTCTTAAAGACATGAAGTATTTCTGACCAAGTCTCTCTCTGAAACTTAACCTGTTCTTCCTTGTCCAGACTCTCCATCTGACCTCTGACCTCTACTGAAAGATCTGCCACAACTAATTGTGAACAGTACAAGCATCTAAGCAAATTTTTTCATTTTTAAAAACTAGTTACATATTAGTGGTATATAGTTATTGCTGCTGTACAAAATACTTCTTTAAAATAATATTAATTAAAAAAAATTTTTTTTTAAAAAGAACTACAAATCAGCTAAAAATGTCTGCTTACTTCCATTTATTTGCTTTGAGTTCTGAACAATAAAAACTCCCTAAACTTACGCGGGGCAAACTCCGTGTTGTCCACCTCCCTGTCGTTGGTGCAGACCCCCTGGTCCAGGCGTGCGTCCGCGGCCGCGCAGCAGTAGCGCAGCGCGCAGGAGCCGCAGCACACTGTCGCGTCCGTGGTGTCAAAGTCTTCCGGACACTGAAAGCCCTCATGGTAGTTCCCGTTAGAGTCCAGCCAGCCGTGGCAGTACTCCCCCTGAGCGTCCGATATGCGCAGGTTCCAGGTCAGATATCCCAGCAGCAGGCAGTTCCAGAAGCGCACCATCCCGCCCGGCCGCTCCGGGTTCACGGTTCCCCCTCCTCCCGCCGCCTCGCCTCTTGTTCGGCCTCAGCTGCCTGGACGCGGGTTCCGAGCTGGGATGAATGTCCCAACGCGAAACTGAACCCAATGCATGTAAAGTTATGCCATCTTTGCCGCATCCGACGCGCGGTGGGACATCAGCGGCGTTTGAAGTGAACAGGATCCAAATGATGGGTTTTAAGTGACTTTTAAAAGTCTCATCTCTGTGGCGAGTTCTGGTCCAGACGGAGACGGCAAAACCCAGCAGAACCAAATCGCTCCGGTTTCTTCTCCGCTTTGGTGTAGCAGGATGAGAAGGGGCTGCGTGTGTGTTCGCCTCTCTGCAGATCGGCCGCTTTTGTGAATCGGTGCTTTGGGGCGCGCGCACGGCACTCCACTTCATCCGGACGTGCGCGTTCACGCTGTTCAACAACAAATTATATAGTAATATTGATGCCTAAAGATTGACACTTAAGTTCTTATCTTAACTTGTTATAAATATGACACGGGCTTCACTTCAGCAACTACAAGTGGGAAAAACAAAAGCTGACTACAGTTTCTGACCATATTTGCGTGAATTTGTTAAATATTAGAGGATAAGCATCAGTCCATTGTGTTTATACCTGAACTATGCTTTTATTTTACTTATTTACTTATTTACTTATTTTACTATGTCCAGAGTTTTTTTTGTTTTGTTTGGGGGGGTTGGGGGGGTTGCCACTTTTCAATATTTATTGGTAGTTTTACATTAATTTTAGATATTTTACTTTATTGTAGAATTTCTGAGATTCATTTTGCTTTTGAAATGTACATCTTGTTGATTCCTTCACACTTACAAAAATGCCATTTACATTTAATTTATATGAAAGTATAGATTTGCTACTTAATTCTGTCTGAATTAATTTTTTTTTAAATTTAGCCAATAACCTATATATGATGTAAAAATGCTAAAAGGCGTAAAAGTGATCTATTTGGTCTTATTGAACGGAAAAGCTTGTGGTTCTAACCTCTTGTTTGAAACCTATTGAGGCGGCGCCCCCTGGTGGCCACACTAACTTTTAAGCCAGGGGTGTTTAGGGCAGCTGTTGGCTGTCTCTAACAGCTGATGTCAAACATAAACTTACAACAGACTAAAGATGTAAACACGTTAGGCGCTCGTCTGTAGGCTGTTACTTAAGATGAAATAAATCAGACCATGAAGCTGCAGTATATTTTTAAGATTATTTCATGTGTTTATTAGACACTTTTTTCCTTATTCTGTTTTTTTTAATCTTTTTTTTATTTCTATTGTAGCAACAACTTTTTGGCTTTTTTTAAATATTTGAATTTATGTCGATTCCTTTTATTCTAAACCAAAATGGCCTCTACTTCCTTTTCCTTTTTTTTTTTGTAGTATTTTTATTTATTTATTTATTCAGTATAATTTCACGTCGCAGCTACAGCTGCTACAGCGCCCCGCTGTTCTCGGTGGGGATGTTTTCTACACAGAAGTCCCGCCTGTATTTGCCTCTGGAGGAGTCTCAGCCTGCGCTCCCGACTGGGGATTGGAGCGGCCACTTGTCAGTAAGCCAGCTTCACGCCGTGCATGTGTGTGTGTGTGTGTGTGTGTGTGTGTGGAGGGAAACCGAGCCAGACAGTGACGGTCGGATCGCTCACTCATCAGCTGTCTGTCAGGCCAGCACGCCACAAAGAGCAGCTTGACACTCGGCCGGTATGGAGGGAGAGATGCAGCCCGCGGATGAAGGGCCCTGCGCCCCGAAGATGTGCCGACAGCAGCGGGGTCCGTACAGCACCCTGAAGCCCTTCCAGAGCAAGCGCTCCGCGGGGAAGTCGCGCTTTGACCGGTCCGCTGCTTTGGAGCTGCCTGTGTTTGGCGACGGGCATCCCTTCACTTTCCATCCCGAACAGCCTCATCCTTTCCAGCAGCAGCAGCAGCAGCAGCAGCAGCAGCATCAGCAGCGGCTGCAGCACCTCCACCAAAGCAGCGTCGCTATCAGCAGCAGCCAGCAGCATCACCCGCTGCCTCAGCAGCAGCACCACCGTCTCCCATGTGAGGCCAGGCCCAGCAGCAGGGTCCCGACATCCACCTCAGCGGCCACGGCATCCCTCGGCTCCCAGCGGCGCTCCGGCAGCGGTTCGGAGCCCCGGTTCTCCCCGGATTGCACCTACGGAATCAGCACAGGTGGGTGTGAAACTTGTCATGAGTGAGCTCTGTTAGTTCCGCTCCTTCTCACATAGTGTTTTTTTTAAATTTATTTAAATAATGATACTTGACCAGTCTTTGTGTTTTCCGTAAACTAAATATTCTTATGGGAACGTGAAATATTCCTTTCATATCAACCATATTCTAATGCCTTATGCTCTACCAAAAGGCACCTCCAGAAGGTGGTAAAATTGGTGGCCAGATGGTAGTAATCTTGGGGTGCCACTTAAAAACCAGAAGCCAGTGGAGGTTTTTGTTATGACGACATGGCTTTCAGCCCAGGGCGATATGAAAAGGGGACACCAGAGAAAAACAAACATCTGTCAGTTTTCCTGTTGCTTTCTTATTGCTAATTTATGTCCATTTGATGGGAATGGACTCCTCCCTGTGGTGCACACAGTGCTGGCAATTAACTAAATGGCCTTTTTATAAGAAATTAGGACTGAATTTAAAATTGAATAGTTGCTCTCTCAACAGAGGTTTTTTAAAACTAAATTTAAGGCTTATAAATCTGAATGTGAACACGAGAAAGCCTTTTAGTGCACTTTTAGATTTTGAACCACTTTGAAACACAGTTTAAATTGACTGGTAGACTGCCATACACTGAGTTATTTAGCAGTGATTACATAGGCTTTACAACTAATATTGTGTTTTTCAACACCACACGTGAAAAACATTGGGTTCTCAGTTTTCTCAAAAATATCATTTAAATCTGTCTAATCAATTTCTCTTGATATGTATGTATTTCAATTAGCATGAGATTTATATTTTTTTAATTAGTTCTTAATGTTTCTATTAAGTAACCTAATAATAAGCTTTTTGGTCAAATGGTCTTCATTAGGGAAGTGTGTTTGGATGTGTGAAAGAGCATCTCACACCAATCAAGAGCTGCGGCTGCCAGAAGCAAGTTGTCATGTGGGAACCCAAGGTGTAGATAACACCAAAGAAAAAGATTCCTTTCTTAAACAATCTGATGATTTTTTAGTTTGTGCATTGAAATACCTATAGGAGCCATAGTTGTTAAAACGTGAGTTTGTTTGTTTGTTTGTTTTTTGCCAATGCATAAAATTGGTTCTACAATTCTGTAACTATCCAAATTTATTCACCTAACCAGTAAAATCCTGATGCTTTCTTCAATCCAGGACCATGGCGAAGTGACATAAATTCACAAAGTGGTTTTAATAAAGACATAAAATGACGGTACATGAAAACACATAAGTCAGTAAATGTTGAAATTCATAAAAATTGTCCTTGCCTCTCCTAAATGTATCCATAAAATATTATAAGGGGTGGTTTTATGCAAAATATATATTTTTTTATAGCTTTATATCATGTTATAATTTAATTCCCTCATTATACCTGGAGTGTCTGCTTGATTATTTAAATCTCTTGTGGCAGCCATTTCCTGTTTACTCAAAGCTCCTCCTCGGAGCTACAGTCTGCAAGCCGAGCCTCCACCTCACAGAGCACCTCTTCCCCACTCCTCCGCAATTCTGCTCCTCCAGACTAGCGGCAGCAGTGAATAAACACCTGGTAGGACTGAGCATCTGGAGAGCTTGTCAGACAAACTACTTGTCAGTGCAACACTCTTGAGAATTAATTTAAAAGGTGAAATAAAGGAGTATTGTTGTGACGACGTGGCTCAGTGTGGGAAAAGGCACGAGCTTCTTAAAGAGACAGAGACCAATTTTCAGATGTTAAAATACAAAGTCAAATTTCTTTTCAATTATGTTTGATGTATGCAGCCATTTTTATAACAAAGAAGATAACATATTTACTTGATCATGCGTTAAAATGGCATTATATGGCTAGAAAATAAATAAAACCGTCCCTTTAAGCACATAAGCCAGTCTGAACCTAACATGTCTTTAGACTCTGGGAGGATGTTCATTAATATCACATTTGGATGCATGTAGGAGAACAAACAGAAAGACCCCAGGCTGGGATTTGAACCCTGGACCTGCCCCACAGTGCAGCCTTGAGGGGTTGATTCATTGTGTATGTTTTGTATTTGCTTCCTAGATGTACACTCCTAAACTGTAAGCAGTCAATAAGCTGACAGAAAAAACCAGCATCTCCTAATCCTCATATTTTCCATTTCTTCCTTTGTTCCTCCTGTCAGCAGTGATTGATTTACTTGTGTAATGGGAGCAATAGTGATTGAATCTCCTCTTCATGTGCACAAAATTACACTCTTTGCATCTCTCCCTTTTTCTCTGTGCACCATTACGGGTCCTCGCCGTCATCCTGTTGAAACACATTGTTCTCTGCTCATGTTTTCTTTTTTTTTTTTTCTTTTTTTTTTGTTTCCCCCTCAGCTGCTGTTCATTAGCAGGCTGCATACAGGCAAGAAATGTGTTCCCCATGTGGAGGGCTGGTCCGTGGGAGCCAACATTTAGATGAAAGCGATGAACCTTATCCTGGCAGTTTCAAAATTAAATATTAGACACAGCATCCTTTAATCAGATTTTAATCTGGTTATCTCTGCAAGCAGCAGAGGCTCTTCGTGCTCTTGTGTTTTTTTTTTGTTTTTTGCAGCTTCACAGTCAAGTTTTCAGACAGACTCTGGGCGACGCAAACGGCTGCATATTAAATCGTTTTATTGCAAATGTGTGATAGCATGTCGAAAGATCAGTTTAACCCGGTTCTATTGTTTGCATATGTTTCGACAAGCACTTTTCATGCCAAATTGAATCTGCACACGCCATGCAGGATGCGCCACTCCTCAGGTGATAATGGTACATCAAAGTGGTTTTATCTGCACAAATGAGACAGGTTATTGTCTTTCTCCTTCCTGTAGGGGAGAAACTGGGTGTCCCTTTTTCTGTGAAGCGCAGCAGCAGAGGCCCTGGAACCTGCAATCAGTTCAACACACAATAACCCAAATTGCATTGAAAAGCCTTTCCCAAAGAGTCGTGATTAAAACAAATGGGCCTCATAAATTTGCTTCTGCCGACCGTGTTGTTTTTAATGAAATTTTATGAGGCTCTCAGCTCTCAGTGCCACAGACCGGGAGAGGAGGGGGAGGTGGGAGCAGGGGTGAGGGTGAATGATATCAGACACATCTCCACGGGTAAACAGAGACAGCACGCATATTAATAAATGCGACACATCTGCGCCAGGCTGATAGACACGTCCGAGCGAGTGGCACCGCCGCCGCAGCGGCCGCCCAGAACTCATGGCGTCTGTTTGTGTGTTTTGTTTGCAGCTACAGTAGACTCATAATCATTACGCGGAGGTGTGTGGGATCGTTTCACCGAGACGTGTCCAGACTACCGGGGGAAATTTGCGCACTGAGGCCTGAATCTGGACTATAACTATGTGCTGATTGTCTTGGTCACAGCAGATACGGCGACCTTAGAGTTTATTGACATCTGAATAAATCACCATAATAAAGCTGACATTTCTATGAACAAAGAGCCTCGCACAAGGCTTTTTGTGGAGCACTTCAGCTCAAAAAAGAGAAGTGAAAGTAGGTAGCGTCTTATTTCGTATGTGAGCAGGTCGTTTCTTTCTGGTGCTTTTATTTGAAGATCGAATAATTGTCAACTTGAGTAATTGTTAAGTTTCCAAATGAGTACTTACAGCCTAAGAACATCAGCACAATGAATTGTAAGAAGAAGAAAAAATAGCTTACAATTCATCTAAATTTGTAATACCAGCTACTCTGCAAAAGTATTCACACTCAAGGTTATGTTACAGCTTCAAACGTTCAATTACTTGATTGGAGTTTTATGTCATAAATCAACACAAAACAGTGCATATAGTTGATAGGAAGGAACATTTTACATTCTGAGTTATTTTCAAAATGTGGCGAGCCTGTGTACGTCAGATTGAATGGGGGAAATATCTGAACAGCAGCTTTCAAGCCTTGCCACTGATTCTCTTTTGGACTTAGAGCTGGACTTTGAGACATTTTGACAGATGATTGTGCTTTGATCTGAAGTATTCATTGTGTTATAATAGCATAATATTATGTTATTATGTCTGCGGTTGCTGTTTTGTGGGAAGGCAAACCTCCACCGCAGCTTGAAGTTGGTTTTTCAGCTTTCAAAAGGATTTCTGTCAGGACCAGCCTCTGTTCAGCTCCTATTCATCTTACCATAAACTCTGCTGACCCGGCTGCTGAAGAAAATTATTCCCTCAGCATTATACCGCCATCATTAGATATTTTGCCGTGGATGTTGTGCTTAGGATTGATGCGCATCTTTTCCTCCACACATATTGGTTAAAACATAGACAGAAATTAAAATGTTCTTTTCTTTGTTATGTTATCAGAGCACTCATTTTCCAAACTGCAAACTCCTAATGGCTTCTTTTCTTTGTGATCTTTCTCTAAGGCCAGATTTGCTCAGTTTACAACTAATTATAGTTCTATCCAGATTCTCTCACCTGAGCTGTGGAACACTGCAGCTCCTCCACAGGCCTTTTGACCTAAGATTTCTAATCCTTATAGAAAAAGTATATAGAATGCTCTTTGTATTTTAAAATAACAGATAAAAAAATGCAGTGTGACACGTCCAAAGCCTGGAATATCATTCTGTTATCTATCTCTGCTTTAAGCGTCTCCACAACTTTATTTTTTACGGCTCTGCTGTGTCTAACTCAGTTATTGACCTGCAAAGCCAGTTGTGCTGAACATGTTGAAATCCATCCAGAAGTCACTTGTTTTGCACCTTTTGAGCTGAAATTTATAATTTGATCCTTCAGATAAGCAGATAAGAACTGACTAAAAAAAACCAAAACAACAAACACCAGTTCTTCTCTGACTCCCTGACGTCCTCCACAGAGAACCGTCTCATCCTAGATGCCTTCGCCCAGCAGTGCAGCCGAGTCCTCAGCCTTCTCAACAATGGCCGTCTCCTGGAGCCTCCGTCTTCCTCCCTCAGCTCTAACATCAAGCTGGAAGACGGACGAGGGGACGCTCAGGGTCTCCACTGCTCCTCTCAGGGGAAGCTGAAACCCCCGGAGAGCTCCTCCACCACCGACCCCGAGGACGAGGCCCAGCAAAGCCATTCCAACCAGCACCAGACCTCTGCCGTCCTCCGCATCTTCACGGACTCCCTGCAGAGCTACCTCCTCTCTGGGCCTCAGCAACACCTGGCAGCGTGTCGCGAAGGGGAGCAGTGCGCTCCCGCCGAGCGCGGTTCAGACGTGTCTCCGTCGAGACACAACCTGGGAGGATGGGGGTCCCCGGCTCCGTCAGAGTCGTACGGACACCCGTCGTCCACGCTGCCGGAGGAGGATGAGGAGGAGGAGAGCTGCTGCCCCCGCTGCCTGGAGCTGGAGCAGGAGGTGCTGTGTCTGCAGCAGGAGAACGAGGAGCTGCGTAACAAACTGGAGAACATTCCAGGTGCAGTAAGACCACAACCTCAGTTTGTTGTTAAATCCTGTTATTCCTATTTCTTTCACTGCGTTTGTTTGTGTCTTGCTTGGTCTCGTTTGCTTTTGTTTTCTTTCTGACGTTTTGGATTCATTTGGAGAAGGTTTCACAGAACAGTTTTTTTATTTTTGGATTTTATATGACAAAAGAGAGAAGAATATAGGGTGATTGCTGAAATTCTGTCTTGGTCAGGCAAAGTTGGCAATTGATTTGAACAGAAAATGTAAGACTAATAATGGATAACATACTGATTTTGCTAAGCTTTTCAAGAGTTAGAGCAAGAATTAAATATTATTTTTCAAATGAATGAGCTGGGTGTTTTTCAGAATATCTGATATATTCTGTTTGCTTTAAATCATTTAGAACTTTATAAATAAGTTTAAGATGATTGTCTCTATAAATCATTAATGAGAATCTTTTTCTTTCCATCTGTTCGTAGATCCATTTTCATCAAACACAAAGCACGAAAATAAAACCTGGCTTAAAATATTTAATTAAATATTAGACCGCTATAAGCTCTCACATTTAAAGCGATCGTGAGTGGAAGCATGTTTAAGTACGAATGACCTTTCTGGGACCAGATTGGGCCTGAGGGTCCAGGCAGACGGTCACATTCAGATGTTAGCGGTGAAGAAAAACAACAAGCTTCTAAAGTAACCATATTTGAAAATTACATTTGGAGTGAAACAGTATTACATGTGCTATATTTTCCATTGATATGAAAGCCACTACCCATTCTTCTAGTAAACCTTTGGGAAAGTCACATGTGAATCGGATTATAGATCATAATACAGCATTGAACTTTACACGACGGGCAGAAATGTCATCATAAAGTTAATTTAATTGAGTAATTCAATTTAAAAAGAGAAGTGTCTTATAAATTCATTGCAGACAGAGGGATGTAATTTGATTCTTATAATGTACGTCTAATGAAATCCCCAAAAATATTTCTAACACAGGTTTGTTCTGTGATGTCCAGGTTATGACCTACACAGTCACAGTAAAGCAGACATTTAGTTGTGACAAAAATAAATCTATGAAGCGTCAAATATCTATATTTTTCACTGTAATATATTTGACTCTGCGAATGACTTTCTATTACTTGAATGAAATGTATTTTTTAATTACATTTGAAAATAAATTAAAATTCACCTCTACAAACAGAAATTGTAGCAACGAGAAAAACGTTTACAAATTCTCACATAACATAATTTTGTTAAGTTGCAATTGTGAGTAAGTTACAAATAAAATAGAGATATATTCAAAGTTATTTCTCAGAATTTATAAGAAAGGTAAAGAAAGTAATCTAAGGATATGGTTGTAGGTTTACAAAATCAATCCTTTTTGCTTCAGGGATTTTTTTCTACTACTGTTCACTTTAACACCTGTTTTTGTTTCTGTTTTTTTTCCCCAGTTCCCTGCCAAAATACTTTGGACTACTTTAAGACTGTTCTTGAATTTCACAACCAGCTGGCCCAACAAATGCCAGAGGAGCAGCTCACCGAGGTGAGAGACAGGCTTGTGTTTGGCTTTATAAAGGATTATCATTGTGATTAAGAGAAAAATATAACATCCTATCCATCTTCACGCAGTGTGACAATATGGAATTAAAAGATGTATCTCTGCAGGAGGAAGAGCAAACCGTCTTTGAGGTTTGTCGTTTAATCATTGGATCATACATACACGTGTTTTTTTCTTTGTTTCACCCAAACTCCTAAGTTTAGCTTCTCTTCCCTTCAGGGGAGCAAACAGCTGCTGGAGAACTACCCGCTCTTCATCACCAACAAGCAGTGGGACGAAGCCGTCAACTCCTCCAAGAAAGATGGCCGACGGCTCCTGCGATACCTGATCCGCTACGTCTTCACCACGGATGAGCTCAAGTTCTCCTGCGGTTTGGGGAAGAGGAAGCGCTCGGTGCACTCAGGAGACCCGGGCCTGGAGAGACGCCCGCTCAACCCAGTCAAAGTCAGCTGCCTCAGAGGTGCGTCGCCTTGATCTCCGCTGATTTAGGAGAGTATGCACTCACCATCAGATTTAAAGCACTGAAGGTGTGACAACTTTGTTTTAAAGCCGTGTGATTTTAGACTGTTAATCAAGCAGGTTTATCTGATTTTATGTCAATGTTTCATTCAATGGTTCACCATTAGACTACTTTTATCTTAAGGACTAATATGTCGGAGTTTTTAAACTTTTACTTGCCAGTGATAATATTGATCATGTTTTCTTATAACTTTACCATTTTTGAAGTAAGAGTAAAAATCTTGCGGTAAATAATTGTAAATCTTTTGGTGACTTTTATGCATGGCAGATAAAATAAGCGATCCACACTCTATGCACCTGATTATCGTGCTCCCGGCTGCAGAGAAACACACACAACAAGAAATTGTGCATTAGGCAGTTTGTTATTTGGGACACTTAACATTTCTCAAATGAAAGATCCATTAAGAAAAGCTTTAGAATCTACCCAACAAAGCCTAAGAGCAATTGTTTCAATTCAACATCATTCTCAACATATTTTTAAAAGCACTTTTTAATTGTAGCATTTCCTTTTTAAAGGTATTTCTTGTCAGTTGAGAGATTGTAATGCTTTTCACATCATTCAACTCATTTTTTTGTGGATTACTACAAATGACTGTATTTTAGGATTAAACAGTACCACAGTAATATAATCATTTATAATTATTAAACTGTGGTACTTCTCGGATTTCTTTTTAACGTCAAGCTTTCAGAGTGAGACATAAAAATGCCAAGCAATCAGAAGTTGAAAAACAAAACTACAACTCAGTCAAACTACAATATATTTTTGTATCTCAACTACAGCAAGACACACATTGTTACGTTGGACTCTTGTGTTTTTGGTCATTCTGCTCTCATCTTCCTCCATCTCACTTTCAAATCCTGACTCAAGTCTTAACATGTGCTTTGATTTTCCAGTAAAGAGAATAACGTTTATTAACCCTTCAGAGTTTATCCGGATGCACTGTGCCTCAAACCCAGACTGGTGGATGCCCTCAGAGGAGCAGATCAACAAAGTGTTCAGCGACGCCGTCGGCCACGCGCGCCAGGGCCGGGCGGTGGGTACGTTCCTGGGCAGCAGCGGCAGCAGCACCAGCAGCCTCTACATGGACGGCTTCGACGGACATCTGTCGCAGGACGAGCTGTTTCTGAAAGGCTGCCAGAACGGCCAGTCAGACTGAAGTTATACAAAAAAAATAAATAAAATGATGAACCTTAATATGTAGCTGTACAACAACATATCCAGAAACACCAACTTTTATCTAAAAACATTCCAGAGAAAGTGTCATACAGAATACAACTCCAGCCCTTGCTTTAAGTAATTTTATAACCCTTTTGGTTGTTTTATACTTGCATTTTTTGAGTCAAAATGTGACTTTTGCCGGTTTTCAATTTTAAAGCAATTTGAGTCTTCCTTTTTGCTACTTTAAATATGACTTGAGTTTATTTCACTGTCAGTGGGTTATGTTTAGGGCTAAGTCAGTTTCAGAGAATATTTTGTGTTAAATTTATAGCATAGTTGTGTTAGAATTTCCGTATATCTACACAAGCTGCACCTTCATGATATTCATAGCTAAAAGTAGCATTTAATCTGTTTGCATCTGTATGTAGTGAAAGCACCTTTACCTGAAATTTTTAACAGGAGTGCCTCTGACATCATCACATTCGCTTGTTCACTCTGCTGCGCTTTGACTTTCATTCAATCTTCATGTAATTTAAACAAAAGTATGTAGGTCAACACTAGACATTTGCTCCAAGTCACAACCAAACTTAAAGGTTATCTTGTTATATTTTGGAGGTAGTTACATGTAGTTGAAACCACATTGTTATTTTTTAAAAAGCCACCAGTCCCTTCTGCAACAAACCACACACAAAACATGATGCTGCAGCCACCGCCGTACTTTATAGTTGGGATCCTTGGTCACGATTTTGCAAGCTTCACATTTTACCTCCAAAAATAACAATGATGATCATGGTTCAATTTTAGCATCCTCAGACCGCAGGAGAGACACAAATGTTTTTCCATGAGCACATTAGCAAAAATGGTTGTTTTATACTTTGTATTATCTGAGTCAAAATTTGACTTTTGGCAGTTTTAAAGGAGGCGTCTCTTTTAATCCAGTGGACTGCTTCTAAGTTTCACAGTAGGTGCTAGATGTAAAACACAATAAAGTCAAGATTACTAAAAACATTTAAAGGTAAAGCAACAAAACAGAAATGTCATTCTTGAAATTTGTTTTTAGAAAACACTGCAATTAAGAAAAACATAAATTTCAAAGTCACATTGAAAAGAAATAGTTAAATTAAATATCAAAGACTTTTTTGGGGAGGGTGTTCATTTCAGGGCAACCTTATAGCACAACTTTAACCAAAGTTTCCTGTGTCTTTAACCTGTTTACAGTCCAGTAATAAGTCCTGCCGAATTGAAATATGACTTTAGTTTGCGTTTTTGTCTGAATTTGCAACAATACCGCTTCTTTTTGCTCAAATACACTGTTGCCTACCAGGTTTGAATGATTCTCTTTTTACACACTTCTCCTCTTTTTGTTTAGTTTAATTTTTACTATGCTATTTTTGAAAAAGTTTGATCAAAGCAGTTTTCAAAAGATATGCACAGCATGTCATGAATAGACCACATTGTCACAATAATTGGTAGAAAATACACTATTTTGCCAAATTTATTGGATCACCCATGCAAGTGATTAAATTCAGATGCTCAAATTACCTCCATATTTACAGGTGCATAAAATTCAGAACCTATGGCTGCAGACTGCTTCCTCTCTTATAAATATTTCTCGTCCAACATCAGTGTCTGACCATACGAATGCGCATTTGGAAGAATAGGAAACAAAAATGCCCATAAACACACTTCTTAGTCTGGTGGAAGGTTTTACCAAAAGATTTCTACCTTTTATACCTGCAACGGAAGAGCCAACATCTTACTAAATACTATTGATTAAGTCAGACAAACGAAACCTTGTTGTATACTGTAATTTATCCAACTTCATAGGCAGCAGTGTGCAATAAATACTTGTATTTAAAACCTAAATTAGGAGCAAAACACAGGCAACAGTAAAGATCTTTAGTTTAAGGCAGTTGCCACTTTATGAAGCCTTAAATGAGCAGGAAGTCATTCACATAGTAAAATGTTAAAGCTCTGTGTCATCATGTGATGCGTGTTGTTCCCTGACAATTACTGAAAGGGTCTACTTCCTCTGAGAGAGAAAGCATGAAACACTTGCTTATTTCTGAAGCTGTTATTTGCACTTTTCGTGGTCTCACTGAGAACAAACAGATGTAAAGAGCTAAATACTCACCTCAAAAAAAGATTTCATGCTGAACAACTTTCTTTGCGTTAATATGTAACATTGTTTTCTTCATCTGAATGTAGCTGATCGTGAGGCCAAGTCACCCATAAAACGTGCTGTGTAAATTGTGTAAAATAAAGTATGGTTATTGTTAAAGTTCTTTTTTTCTTTCAGAAAATACAATGTCTCCCTCTTTAAAAAGCCAAGTAGATAAGTGCCAGAGAAACCTTAAAACTGTTGGACTGTGCTGTTGTGTTGCTGTTCTGAATGTGTGCGTTTGTTCCCATGTACTTCTTTACTCAAAATGGCTGTAATCAACACTGTGAAACATTCAATTTTTACAAATATTCAGTAAAAGTTTTTTTTTTATTATTTCCAATGAATAAACTAAAAAAATGAAGTTGAAAAGTCCTCTCTGTTCAAAATGTCTTTATTAACAGATCATTAATGTAATCTTGAAATGTCGCTGTTTTTCTCATCACATTTCACTGATATTTGATATATAGTATCATTAACCAAGATTTTTTTTAATGGTGAGAATATCACCATTAAATATATATTCTACTAAAATGTTCTATTTTAGTAGAGTACTTTAACATAGTTGTACAGTGGAGAAATGTTATTCTTAACTCAATCAAAACTCCTAAATCATTTGTAGAAATTCCCCTGAAATGAGTTCATGTCGGTGTTAGAGTCAAGATGAGACTACAGCTCCTCCGTCTGGAGGCTTCCAGGAGGTGATTTTGAAGTTTTTTCAGTTCGAGCTGCAACAATCCACAAGGTGGCTCTGCAGCTTCAAGAAAGATGTAACTTACTAGTAAAACATATTGTCATGAAGGCATCTGTGCAGATGATTATCGGAAAGATTGCACTCTCCACAACAGACTTCTGGACAGTCTGCAGCGTTGTGCTCCAAACAGTGAGCTTTTTATAAAGTTTGCTGTGTCTTTTACATGGTTTCACTGTTTCACTGTTCAGTCTGTTGTCCAGGTGAACACAGAGGTATTTATACTCCTGCATAAATGCAGTTAGGTGTGAACTCCAAAAGGCTGAATGCTAAAAATAAATCAGAGCTTGCCTCAAAATAATATTACTCTAAGCGTGTGCATTTCCCACTAATAGATTTGCTTGTTCTTCAGGTTTTTATTTTGCTTACTTTTCAAAAACATGGAACTTTTGAGAAACATTTTGCATCCATTCATTGCCTATGTAACCAATTTACCTCACAGTGATGTTTTTGGGCTGTTGGAAGAGCTGCAACATATAAAGAAGGAAACATGACAGGGATTTGAACCCTCGACCTCCTTGCTGCAAGCCAATAATGCCATTTAACCATAAACATTACTGTGTTTTCATGGACAAAATGATTAATATTAACAATAACATCTTCTTGGTAAGATTTTGAGCAAAAACACAAAATCTTACCAAGTAGTTTAGGTCTAATTTTTTTGCGCTAACATCTTGGTACACTTGAAACAAGACAAAACTAACTTACAAGTAAATGTTCAGCAAGATATATGAGCTTATTTTAAGTCAATAATGACTTGATACTGATGAAAAAGTGTTAGTTCAATTGGCAGATTATGACCATATTAAGGAATTATTTACTTAAAACAAGCTCATACATCTTGCTGAACATTTACTTACAGTTAGTCTTGTAATTCTAACATATTTACACCGGAAACTAGACCAAAAATACTCTGTAAGATTTGCAGTGTAATTTAACAGTTATTAAATTGAACGCTGCACTTATTGATCAAAACGCAGCGCAGGCAGGCTGCTTTCTCTATACCTTCACACAGCTTTTCTGTGTCTCGCTGGATCAGACGCAGCTTTGGGTGTTTCTCTTTAATTCTGCGGCATCTCTCTCCTCTCTATGCGGGCCTGCTGTGGTGGAGGAGGAGGGCGGGCCGTGGAAACACACAATGAGCAGATTCCGGACCGTCGACTCGTTGATGATGCGACATGAACCGGAGCAGATGATTTCTGCTCCACTATAACGTGATTTGCATTGACTGAGTTTAAGCAGCAAATAAGCGGCTGAAACTGAAGACTGAAAACTGAGGCTCGTCGGAATTTTGGGAGATTTCCCACCCCCCCTCGCCCCCCCCTGCAGCGGTATTTTTTGCGCAGCACTTAGAAAAAAAAGGGGGGTATGACCTCCCGATCAGCTGATCAGACACATCAGTGAGTGAAACTGCTTGTGTTGAGTTAAAGGTGGTGGTGGTGGGGGGGCAGCAGCGGTACAAGATGATGTCCTTGATAGATCTGGACGATGATCAGCGGTGGGTGCCTACTCATGTTAATGTCACCGTGCTCCGCGCCAGGGGGCTGCGAACCAAGGGCAAGCACGGCAGCCGCTACCTCTACACCATCATCCAGGTGGGGAAGGAGAAGTACACCACCGGGCTGGTGGAGAAGGCGGAGGTGCCCGTGTGGAACGAGGAGTGCTGCTTCGAGCTGCTCCCCGGGATCCTGGAGGAGGGCGGCCGCAGCGCGTTCCCCCCGGGGAGCGGAGACCTGGTCCTCACCGTCATGCACCGGGTCCTCATCGGGCTGGACGTGTTTCTGGGTCAAACCATCATCCCTCTGGATAAGATATTCCAGGACGGAATGTGTCCCAGAGATGAGTAAGTTCACATTTTCATTTCAGTTAACTATCCTCTCACTTTCAGACAGACTCTGGTATTTTTAGTTTGTGATTATCAGTCATGTGCATCAGCTGAGCTAACCGGTTATCCTCAATGAGTTAGTTTAAGAAGGAACCAGAACTGTTCTGCAAGAAAGGATGCAAGCTGCAGAAGCAACATCCTCAGAAAGACCTGACCTATGGACAGATGTAGCATAGGTTCCCATAATGCACCGCAAGTAAACAAGATGAGTTGCACTTTCCGTTGTTGCACGAGTCTTGATCGTGACCATTAAGTCAATCTTCATGCAAAAATAAAATTTCCCGACAATCTTGTACAATTTCAGAAAAAAAACAACATGTCTGACAACAGCAGCCATTGTGTCTGTAATTTTCTATGAATAGAAATCACATAAATCATTATGCATATGGCTGCTGAGATTAAAACACATTTAACGTTCTTATGATGTTGTTATATAAATAGTCCAAGGCTGTGACAGAAAAATATAGTTAGTCGTTGGGAAAAGATTTTAAAAGCTGATTATGTGAGAGTCAGATGGCTTTAGAGAACATATTGCATTAAATGCCCCTTAAACCCTGTGAATGGACTGTTCCTTGTTCAACTTTGATTCCACCACCATGTTTTACTCTGGGGATGGTTTGGTCTCTCCTGACCTGAACACTGCTTATGCGACCTTTTTTCTTTTTTCTTTTTCTTTTTTTTAGCTTTATTTAAAAAATGCCAATCCTGCTTCACTCTTCCATTGAAACTATAATTGTGAGGTGTATAACTAACATTTATGCTGTCAACGGTTCCTGGCTGTTGTAGTTTAGGCCGACAGTCATGTAGTGATATGTTTACAGCTGTGCCAAAATATTTCTGTTTATGTAGAAAAGATTAAACAGTGCTCTGTGAAATGTCAAAAGTTTGTGATATGGTTTATGAACTAACCCTTCCATGTAGTCCACAACTTCATCACCTAACTGCTGTGTTGCTTGGTACTTTGATGAACTGGTTCTGGTTACATTGGATTTTATTAAAAGGTGTCAGAGTAAAGGGGGATGAAAACAAATGTGTGCCACAATTTATAATTTTTCTTTTAAAAAAAGAAAAAAAACAAACTTATTGCTACTTTTCTTCCTCTTTGCATCTGTTTACTACCTATAAACACACTGAATGAAAAATAAAAAATATTTCTGGAAAATCAATGACGAACATTACCCAACTGACAGGTTATATAAGAGCCTGTGGATATGGTCAGTTTCTTTTTATTGGAGCTCTGCTTTAGATTACTTACTGGCTGTCAAGTCTTGAAAAGACTCAACATCGTTCTTTTGTAATGGTTTTTGCAGAGTATTAAATGTGGCTGACTCACCAGTTCAATCAAAATACCATTAGTGGTCGTTTTCCCTCCAAACTCATGTCTTCACTCATTACCTTTTTGGCTCACAAGTCAAGAGGTACAGTTAGGCAGAAGTAAGTATCCACTTTTCTGGGTCCAGAAACCTTTTTCCTATCATGCAGGTCTTCTGTGATGTCTTCATCGTTTACATTCAATGAGGAAAAGCAAAGTGTCATACTTAGAAACAGGTGATCGGACAACATGAAAATGATCGCTTTCAATGGAATGTCAATATAAATAATATGATAATTTTTGGTTATTATCTGTCTCAATTATTAACTGTGAATGCTAGTGAACCACCCGTGTTTAATACAACAAAACATGGGTGAGGTATCTGGCCTTTCTGTTATTCGAAACACTGGGATAGAGTAAAACAGAAACATCTGGCTTTAATTGAGGATCCTGCTCCCTCTATGCTCACTGAATTCCTGCTGTTCGTTCTGGCTTTGTAGCATTTTCTGGGGTCCGCTCAGTGGACCAGAGAGGGAGGAACAGAGCAAGGACTGAATTCATTGGTTGACCCAGTTTATCTGTTAATGCTTTTTTTTTTAGCAGACCTTTTTTGTGCACTTTGAGAAATATGAGTTTCCATTTGTAGCTGTGAGGCCATCAAATAATTTTGCCAAATGTAGAACTAAAGCACACACCTCTGAGCTTTATCTAAACATTTTGCAATAACTGGGATGCTTTTACTCAGAGAAACTATTATTTTTATTGCTCAAGTTCTTATTTAAGCTCTGAAAGGGGAGTATTATGTAAAATCTGCTGTTTTTAGCATTATATTATAATTTCATTACCTCATCAAACCTGGAGTATTTTTTTTAATCATCCATCTTTGAGGAATCGCTGAGTCTCACATAGCAGTCATTTAGGGGTGCCTAACAGCTTGCCCATACAAAGCCTATTTACCCAAAGCTCCTCCTCGGAGCTGCAGACTTCAGTTGAGCTTCCGTCCCACAGAGCACCCCTTTCCTTACGCATTCCCCACAAAACTCCTCCAGACTAGTGGCAGCAGCAGTTAGAAAACACCTGATAGAACTGTCGTAATTGAGGAGCATTGTTATTATGACCTGCTGAAGGCGGAGAGTTGGAAAGAGTAGAAACCTTTTAAAGAGACAGAGGTCCACTTACAAGTGGTCAAATTACAAAGTCTCACTTCTTTTAGGTTGTCAGCTTTTTTATGACAACTAAAGGTAACATAGTTACTTGATTGTGCTATGAAATGGTGCTTGGAAAATACTGAATAATACCCCTTTAAAACAAAGATGCGTGGACATTGTCTCTTGTTTTCTGTAGGTGGTTCAAGTTGAACTCCAAGGCGGGTAGAAAAGAGAAGGAACGTGGTGAACTTCAGGTGACGGTCCAGTTCACCCGCAACAACATGACAGCCAGCATGTTCGACCTCACCATGAAGGACAAGCCCCGGTCTGCTTTCGGCAAGCTCAAGGATCGCGTCACTGGGAGGAAAAGGGGGGATGTGGAGTCTTCCTCAGCCATTGTGCCAGGCCGCTACGCTGCGTTGTCAGGGTCCCTGGGGCAACCGTTTGGAGAGGATGGAGGGGTTGGGGTGGAGTCAAAAGAGGTGGAGATAACAGAGGAGAAGAGGAGCAAGATGAAAGATTTCTTCAAGGGAAGACTGCGAAAGTCATCTGACACGAGGTCGTGCTCGTCTCTGGCCTCAGAGAGCAGCTTGTCTTCCATGGCCAGTGATAACCTTGGCCCTCCACCCAGCCTGGATCTGCTGTCAGACCCTCCCAGCTCCCCCATTTACACAAGCAAAGTGAGAATTGATGCACACTATGGAGAAGCAGACCTAGCAAAAAAAGGTAGGTCTGAAATTATTTGCAGAATTATTAAATTAATCAATGTTTTTAGTGAAACTGCAGATGTTTGCCACTTCTCAAAGATAAGTTAGTCCCAAAAGCAACAAAATGATATACATTTTACAATAATGTTAAATAAAAGAAACTTATTTAGATCTTCTTTATGTGGTAGCTATATAGCTATACAGAGAGCTACCAAACTCAGTCATAGATACAGAAGTTTCTGAACCTGATCACATATATACATTTCAAAACAAATAGACAAATATAAATTGTACTCACTGTACTGTATAAGGCTTCTATCTTTGCTGGTTGCTTTGAATGTTGTCTATTCATTGGTTGCTACGAGGAATTCAACAGTTTCCCCGTTTTTGAAAAGTAAATACATTGCTTGGTAATTGCATTTGGAAACATGTTATTTTGGACTGTTGGTTATGTCCCCATGCTTAAGGCAAAGAAACTAAACCCAACAAAGCTCCACTTCTGTAAAAAAGCTACACAAATGTAGCCTGGAATATTCTTTTCAGCTGCTGTTCACATAATCCTTTATATTTTACAATTTAAAAAGTGATTATATCTCTTCTTATTTCTTTCTGACAGTGCTCACCACCCAGCACACCACCAAGATTCTTACGCACAAGCGAGCATTCAGCGATGAAGCTAGTAAGATCACCACAGCCCTCCCTCGACCAAATGTCGCAGTGGAGTCTCTCAAGGGTCAGACCATGACTCAGTCCAAGTCGTCTCTCTGTATAAATGGAAGCCATGTCTATGATTCAGAGCCATCGACTCCAAAAGGCTCCGGAGCACTCCCATCCAAACTGGTTCTGCTGGAGAAATGTTCACCACTGTCTCGGTCTCTGCAGAATCTCACAAAAAGAGGAGAGGAGAAAAGTTCCTTTACCGAGGGACGGCGCTGGTCCTTTGATAAGCTGAAGAAAGAGGAAAAGGAGGAAGAGAAAGAAGCATTAGCTCAAGAGGCTCAGACTGGAGATCGCCCTGTTCAGGCAGCAATGCCAATCGTATCTTCAGCAGGATGTTCACCTGAAAAAGGAAGGAAACTGAGAAAGACGTTGTTCTCTGCAGGGAGGAGCGATTCTCTGCCTACTAAGTCAGACCTAAACCAGGCTGGTGCTTCATCGGAGGGAAGGCTCAGAGGCTGGTTTGGCTCCGGAGACTCCCATAACAAGCCCAGGTGAGTCAGGAATCATCATTGGTTTTCCACAGTTCTGAACATATTTAGTTACCATTTGGGGCATACTGAATAAAATGGGTGTCAAAATCAAGCATTTGTTCTGCTATGTGCTCATTTGAAAACAGAATTACTTAATTTTTGGCCTTTTTAGAATCACATGGTATCATCATCACTATCCGTATTTTCATATTTGGCACTTCAGCATTGCCATTTTTTTTCAGCGTGTCTTTCTCTCCTAACTGCATCACGTGCACACAGTTGCTCACCCAGCACTCACCAACACTCTACCTGAAAGTGTAGGTGGAGCTTGAATTGCTACTGTACATCACTTATTTCTTTCTTTGCTTGATTATTTGCTTGATTTTTTTGCAAATGGGCTTTGCTTTTTCTTATTTACGTTTCCACAATTCTGCTTTTATGATCTGATATCTTCAAACTGAACTTAGCTGAGAAGGTTTTATCCTAGTCAATGGGCTAGTATTCTGTTTTTGTAAACTGATTTTCCCCAGCTGGTAACCTGGCACATCATTAACCAAGAGGAATATTGTGCCCTATTTTCCTCTACAGGCTGGAAGTTTCTACTATGGTAGAAAGCAGCTCAGATGTACCCCCTTCCCTCTCTCCTTTCTCCCCAGTACCTCCTCCATGCACCTCTCCCCCTGCTTCTCCCTCTGGTCACGTGTCACCCGATAATCACAGTCACATCAACCTCTTCACCCCTTCCTCTTCTCCTTCCTCAAACCCTCTCTCCCCTTCCAACCCTTTCCTGCCATGTATGCAGCGCAACCCCTTTTTTGAGGAGCTTGTGGCAGAAGAGTTAGATAAGTTGCCTTCTTTTGCTCCGTGCTCCTTATCAGACTCACCCCCCTTTCATTACACCACTCTGCCAGCAGACACAAATCCCGAAGTCAGCAGCAAAAATAGGGTTTCAATAAAACGTGAGCGCCCCCGGCCAGTTGCTAAGCAGATATCACTACCTGCTTTAGTGCCCAAAGGAACCACACCTGGCTCCCCCATCCACTCCCCTCCTTACTCCATGCCTGAGCATCCTGGAGAATGGGAGGAATCCTTTGATGCCTTTGCCTGTAGTAGACTCAACTCCCCTAAAGGTAGACTTCCTCCAGAACAGCCCAGAACCAGTCCAACCTTATCTTGTAAACGTAGCTTTTCTCCGGTGGAAAACATTGGCTGTAACTACGTACAAGAACTGCAAAGATGCAATGATGAGCCTCCACCTTTACCTCCAAGGAGACTTATAAGGACTTCGGTGAATGAAATGTTCTCAGATGGCTGGCTGCACAGAGGCCAGGAACTAGCTGTCCATAAAGAAGCCTACCTCCTCTCTCAGACTGGTGTGGCATCTTTGCAGCGTGGCAGGGAGGGTGAATCCAGAAAAGAGATCCCTTCTCCCAACACAAGTTCAAGCAGCGGAACATCAACGTCTGTAGGCGTCCACACCCAGCCATATACAAACAACATCTCACTTGGACTTATATCTGAAGAGAACCCCAAAAGGTTCAAATATGAACCTTTGGAAGACGTAGCCGACTGTTGGGGTGGAACATTGTTTGAGCAAGACTTGTACAGACGTGCGTGCAGGGGAAATTATGGACAACAGAGACTAAACAGTCATCATTTATCAATGAGCACTGAGGAAAATGCAGGGGATAAAATCTCATTCAAGAACTCAGGGTCTGGAGGGCTTCTTGATAGTGACCATTTCAGCGAACTGTCCAGTGTTCCCGCTGATGAACCAAATATGTCATATACTACAGCAGAGGAGACAGACGAACTGAACCCATGTGAATCCACATGCCTCAATAATAACATATCTTTTTCGCTAACACTAGGAGACCTTAACATGAATGTGAACAATTCAGATTTTGGTTTCATTGACTCAGATGGATCTCCTCAATCTGAAGCAGCCGGTAATTTCAAAAGCAATCTAGGAGAGAACGTTCTACCCCAACGTTCACAATTAGACATTTACCAGAAGGAGACCACATCTGGGGACATATTCACATTAAAGGACAGCTATATAACCACTTTGAACTCTTCTTTTGAAGTAACTGCATCTTCTAAAAAACTTTGCAAAGTACCACCAGTTTGCCAAGACAACTGCCATGACTGTCTATGCGAACTAGCAAGTGAAACATTGTGTGGTCCCTGTGTGTCAAAGAGCCAAGGGATTGTTGCTCCATTGCAGCACAATCCTGCATCTAACTCAGCAGATGTTGAAGCTGAACTTAGAGGTGAACAAATAAAGTGTGATGACGACTTTGAAAAGATAAAGAAAGACTGTGATGATAATGGGAACCCAGAAGATAACTTGGGCAAGCCTAAGCAGACCGAGTCATTTTCAGGAGTTGTTAGTGCACGAATCAGACCAAAAGGAGTTTCTAGACAGAACAGCAGTGACAGCCCAAGCAGCCAAAGCAAATATGGAGAAAGGGAGTTTGTGCAGTTTCTCTCCCTCGTCCAGAACATTTCAGAAGTCAGTGAAGGACCATTGTCTTATCAACCAACTAAATCAGTGCTCTCTTCCTTACAAGTTCTTGACCACCCCAACAAGTCTAAATTGACCTCTGTCAGTGACCAAACACACCAATTTATGTCTAACACAATATCCACAATACCTTCATTGGACAAAGAAAAAACGACTCCAATCAGCTTTGAAGATCTTCATGCAAAAGTTGCACCATACTGCAGAACCCCTTCCAATACAAAGATTAGAAAATCTTTGCAAGAACATGAACCCTGTTCTCCCTCCATCCCTTCTACACTCCCCCTGTCAGCTGACACCCTGGTCTGTTGCCCCCCCATACAAGCCTCAAGCACAGGGCCTAGTGCTAAAGTCGGCACTTCGCTGGCTATGGCCTCCTCCACCCCCTCGCTGTCTGCCACCTTCACCACTGACCAGCCCCTGACTGATGCACGGCACTCACTTTTACCTGAGGAGACACAGCCTGCTGGCAGCCTGCCCCTTCAGGAGAGCAGGTGAGACTCCTCGCACTAGGACATGACCTTTTTTTTAAGATCTAGACAACAAAACATGAGAATGGGATGTCTTTTTTTTTTTTTTTTGCTTAAATCATTGTTATTGTTTTCTGCTGTGATGGTTTGTTTGATTTTGATCACATTCATGTTAAGGTTTGCATTCACATCCAATTTGATTGGATGGTAGCAGTTGCATTGCTTCTGTTTTTTGCTTTACATTTATGTAAATCATCTCATGCTTTAATTTTTTTGGGCTAAAAGATATTCTGTTGCTTGCTTAAAACGTTGCACTGCATTCATTTAGCTTGTTTTGCTGCTGCTTATGCTAGCTAGTAGCTAATGACACCATAGTAGAACCACTGCCATTGCAGATTCAAGCTTTCTCTACATACAAAAGAAAGAAATGGACACTAGTATGTACAAATTAATAAGGATGGTACAATTCAGGCTAAATGTTTGGGCTGCTAGATGGAAGATTTAAAATAATAATATTATATAGGTATATAACATGTATAATCCATTATTAGCTATGAGAGCTGTTAGCACTGCTTGGCTTTACAAAAACAAATGTTGTTTGGTTTTTTTCTAGACGGATGTGTTTTGGCATTTGTTGAAAACAGTTTGTTTTTAAAAAGGAAACTGTTTTCAGTTAAAAAAATGTTTATATCTTAATGCTTCCTGTAATATTTTAAGCACTTCACTAATATTGAAAAATAATAACTTTGAGTCTTTCTCTCAATAAAAACATCCACACTGAAAAGAGTAGTTGTCAGTGCAGCCTGATAGTGGTTAATTATGTTCTTTCACAAATTGGTAAATTTGTTTGTTTGAGTTTCTAGCTAGCTGGCCACTGGTGATTGCTGTTTTTTTTTTTTATTATTATTAATGCATATTTGTTTAAGCAAGGTGATACCAGACAGCTAATTCTTTTCCATTTCTAATTTATTTAAACATTGATTTCGCCTTCTTATCCTAAGGCTCAGTTCCAGCAAGTGAAAATGGAAAGGGCAATGACTAAACAGTGAGAGCATATTATATACAAACAAGCTAAACACATAGTGATTCTGGTCAACTTTTTCTGTATGCCTATATGTTCAAATTCAATATTTAGTTTTGTAAATAATTACTCATTGTTATTGACTAAATGAATGAACTGTATATAATTTTCCCCATTTTTGACTTCAATTTTTTCATGAAGACAAATGCCTTATTTACTGATGGCCTTTATGCATTCTGCTTTTACTCAATATGTACTTATTAAAACATTCTCTGTTGTTTGAAGTTTGAATTGCAAAACTGAGTCATTCAGAAAACACATATGGTAAACAAGCATTTTGCATTATTGTAAACTTTGCAGCATGTTAGTGTTGGAATGCTGGTCCCAACTTCTTCCCTTTCCAGGTCTCATCCAGTGAAACCGTTGACATCCAGCCAGCCTGAGAAGAAAGAGGGTCGCTCAGTTCTTGAGAAGCTAAAATCTACCATAAATCCAGGACGATCCACCCATCAGGCCACACCTGAACCTGAGAAGAGTCAGGTACAGATAAAAAAAGATACATTTGTTTTTAGTCTTTCATACAACAGTTTTAAAATCTTTCAGATTTTTAAAGAAGCAGTTGAGTTCTGATTTCAGAGCTTTAGTTTTGTGACCGAAAGTGTGTCAGTCAAGATACAGACAGACATTTCTGACATATTGCTAAGACCTAAATTTAAATTTTCACTGAAACAAGAATGTCTGTTCAAAACCTTCAAAACATTTCAACGTGCAATTAAATAAAACCTGCAGGTCGCCAAGTTAGGTTAATAAAAAGCCGTATGTTTTCTTTAATTGAATACTACATGGATAATGCATAATTAGCAGGTCAAAAACACTGTTATAACCATAAATATTTCATTTTATTTTTAAATAGCTGCTTGGTATTTTTTATATTATAATTTACATAAATAGATGACAAATGTTAATTTTCAGTCACTTATGTAAAGGTGTGTGTTAACGTAAACACAAAGTTGAGACATAATGCCTTTTAGTTTTCGGTCATTGATTTGAATGGACTTAGGGGACATCCCCAAACGACTGAGAGTAGATAAATAAATAAACAATGAGGAAGGTTATTTATAAGACCTTTCAAAACAGCTTGGATGGAGACAGATAATGAGCTCAGACCAAGTAATGCTCAGATGAAGCTGACGGTAGATACAATCAAAGAGTTTCATCTTGGACTCTGCTGACCTTCTTAGATCTTGTGTAATAAGAGAATCTAAAAAGACTGAAAAATGTCTCATTTACAGAACAGAGAGGTTTGCAGGAGAAAATAGTTGAAAGTTTTTGAAAATGCAAAAAGTTGGTGAGTAAACATAATTACATAAATCTGCTCTCTCTGCAGGAGGTTACCGCAGACAGAGTGGCTCAATATCAGCACCTTACCAACATGGAACTGATCTCCCTGCTACTGCAGCAGGAGATGGACATGGAGAAGCAGCAGGCAGCATCTGACCAGCAGGGGGCGCAGCTGCAGAAGGTTGAGGCAGAGCTGAAGAAAGTGAAGGCTCAGGTCCGAGACCTGGAGGACTACATTGATAATCTGTTACTGCGGATCATGGAGCAGACTCCCACACTGCTTCAAGTACGCTCAAGGCACAAGTAACGACTGAGCCAGTGTTGTTTTGGAGATTAGCAAAGTGTGAAAGGATTCTTTCATTCAGATAGGAGGTATTCTGGAGAAACGCTCCATTAATTTGGACTCACAATCATCCAGATTGTCTCACTGCTAATACTACTGCCTTGTTGATGTAGACGTAATATTAACTTTCATGCATGCTGGTTACTTTTTCCCAGTTTGGCACAAACAAAAAACTGAAGACATGCCATAATAAAAGCTTTCATAAAAGCAGACACATGATTATTTCACACAGCTCTCTGTAGTAGAATAACTTAAAGTAGTCAACTTTTGCCACTTTATCTTAAAAATGGCGGCTTTTGCATGTGCTTAAATTAAATGCAGACTGAAAAAAAAAAATGTTTTTCTAGTGCTTTGAATTAGCTCTTATAGAATTTACAATTAGACTTGATTTGTCTTTGAAATAAAAAATTTGATTTCTGGCAAAACAATCTAATTTCAGATTATTTCATGCCATAAAGAGTAAGTTAAAGAGTCAATTTAAGCTTATTACTTCTTCTGAAAGAGAAATTAAAACAACAAAAAGGAGGGAAAACAGCTTTGCAAACTCACAAATGTTAAAGCAACATTTAGTACGTCTTAAGAGTGTTGAGGACAAAGCCTTAGTTTATGCATTTTTAAGATTTGAAGACGTTATTTTGTTCAAGTTTTCCCTGAACTTGTTTTTCACACTTGAACTGATCCAATGACAATGTTTAAGTTTTTATCGCATTATGTACATACAGAAACAGTAATATTTTACTGTAAACAACCATATAATGGTATTGTAAGTTACTTTACTTTTTTCATGATAATGTATTCTAATGCCACTCTGAAGCACCACTGTAGCTAGCTGCAATGCTTTATATGACCGCAAAACTGTAATAAAATAAAGTGCACATGAACAGAGGTTTATATGGTTTTTTTGTCCCTGATGAAGTCCCATATGCAGTGCTTCATCATGCACTACAATGACAAATTAATTTGTTTTGTGGTTTTTTTTAATGATGCATTTTTTAATGATGCTTATTCAACACATAGCAGCAATATTTGAAGCAAGAGTTAGGTTACCACCTACCTCTTCTGTCTTTCTACAGGCGGCAGAGCTACCACATCTTTGGGAATTAACAAATGGTGTACCTCTTACTGTATATTCTTTACTTACATTGTTTGGTTTCTTGGCATGAATCTAACATTTAAACTTAACAAATTTACAACAAGCTTGAAATAAAGAAAAAGACATGCTTGAGTTTGATAACAAATGTACTCCTCTAAACCAAACTTGCTTCTTATAGTCGAGCAATATAGACTATAAAACCTCTCTTCAGACACCATTGGCTTGTCAGTGCATCCAGCTAACATTTTTTGTCATGCTAGAAAGTGTTGGCTTCTTTCTTTCTTGTTAAGCCCTCCCTCAGGCAACTTGATGCACAACTTGTGGACAGTATCTTTTTTCCAGCATCTTCCAGTTTGAGACTTGTTTATTCCAAGGTTGCTTCTGAAAATTACAACTGATTTCCTTTCATCGAATCAACATTTTGGGGCAGACGGTTGCAGTTGTTTGTTCTAAATGATGCCAAACAACATTTTTAACGTTTTTATTCAAGGTCTTCCCAAAATTACTGACCTTAATCTTACTACTGTATGAACTATGACTAAAATAAGTCTCTATGTCAGGGGCCAAACCAATTTTACTGAGCTTTGCCGTCACTGATAAAATGTGATTAGATATATTGCCAGAACCTTTCTGATATGGACAGTGTGTAGCTAATGGGATGTTTAAATAAATCTAAATGTATTTATATATGAGTCTACGTACACTGGAGAAAATTACCTTTTAATTCAAATGCAAAAGAGTATGATGATCCCACATGGGTACTGTGTTTTTTAATCGGTTATCAAAAAATGAGCAGTAAAATGACATCAAAGCTGGTGCAGAGACCACACTGTTTGACTGGGACTACTTTGCAGCAGACGTGGTCAATTTTGTCCACGAGGGGGCGCCCCTGACTATTTTAATCAAGAACCTGCTCGATCAGCACCTCTGTTTTGCAACCTGATTATGTAATTGATTGAAAAATAACTTGGACTGCAGAGATCCCGTACAGCACGTCCAACACAGGTTACATAATCTGACAGAAGACCTGCACAGGCTTAGAAATGTAGCTCCAATGAATTGCATGGTTCTGAAAAAGCATAGAAAGAATTAAATAATTGCTTTATGTGATTGTCATAAAAGTATCATGTAGATGCCAGTGTTGGCCATGTGGATTTTGTTTAATTTAAATGGCATCATACTTACACATGTGCTCATGCTCTACATTGGGTCAACAGAAGGTCATGACTTCTTTGATGTGAGATTTGAGACACTGAAATTCCCATTGTTCAAATTTCCATTTGATAACGATTTTGAAGATACTACATATCTGTAATTAGTCTTATTTATACTACAATTGTACAGATTTTTTAAGATAGTGATGTTGTGTTTCCAGTCCAACTGACTCAAATCTGGAGTCATCCTTTGTCTGTGTAGACCAGTGGTCCCCAAGCTACGGCCCGCGGGCCGCCTCCACATTTGGTCCGGCCCCCTGAACAATACCAGAGAGCATTCAGAGCATTTTTTTTTTCATATATTGTATTTTTCGGTTTAACCACCAGGGGGCTCTTTAGCAGGAAGTGTGTCCTGTATACTGTGAGTGTTTTGTTTTGCATGGTGCATTGCTGCCATCTGTTGGACTTTTAGGGAACTGCTTGACTTTTATGTTATTTAATCAGTATAGTTGTTTGCTAGCGGTAGAGCAGATGAACACACGTGTTTGTTATGAACGCCGCATGTCCAGGTCGAATTCTTCGAAGCACTGCCTGTAAGTAGCAGCTTATACTTCAAAACGAGCCTGTATGTTGACATATGAGGAATTCATATGTTAAAGTTATTTAAGTTACTTTCCCTCAATGGTATATATACTAGTCAGCCCCAGTGACCGTTTCACTAACGGTTTTTGCCCTTGTGCTTTTTGGGTAAAAGTCAATCGAGTAACGCGCGCGCACCCCCCCACCTTCCTCCCGCCAACAATTTCCGCCAGCGCAGGTGATAAACGTGTCACACTTTTTCTGTTGCAAACTGACTCCGGCCCCCCACCAGAGAAGGGAAAAGCTATGTGGCCCTCACAGGAAAAAGTTTGGGGACCACTGGTGTAGACTATTCTACACAGACAGAATAGTCTACACAGGCAATTCTGTCTTAATGCAAAACTTTTTAATGCAAGTTTTACATTGATCTTTGCATTAAACTTAATGTAAAAGTTTAACTGATCAGTATAAATCTCAGAAGTTGCTCCTGGAATCTTTAAGAGGATATTGGTGTATGTGTGGGTTTGCATTTGGGCCATACACACTCTGTTTTGTTGGATGCTGGTTAGAACAGTGCTCTATTAGATGATTTGAGTTTATGACACTATTTTAACATAACGTTTTTCACTAATTAGCTCCAACAAATGTCAAAGATTTTAACAAAACAATTAGTTGACTCATTGGTTGCACTGCATCTTATTTAGGGACGTAAAACAAAAGGAAATCAGACACAAAGTCAAAACACACTTTTCAGATTTTATTTGTATTAAACCTTTAAAGTCATGTTTCGTCCCCCCCCCCCCTCCCATTTCACTACTACAATTAGGTTGGATTTTGTAACATGACACCATTCAAGTGGTATTATATTTTGTATCACTCCAACATAATTTAGTATGAATAGTCAATCAACTCTGCGATTGGGCTGACATTAAACCGAATGGAAATGAAAATCGTGGTGACTCCATGTCACTGAACGGAGTCCAGGCCTAATGATCGCTTCTCCGTGAGACCACGCCTCCTCACACAGTAATCATAGGACCAACCTGACACCTATATGGGCGCGTCAGTCGTTATCTCTCCCAAGATCAATCCGAACAGTTATGCAATGACTTTCAGCTTATCGATTATTTGGGATGTGTAGTCATGCGCATCAACTTTGCCAGTGTTAAGGCAAAGGAAAAAAACTACAACTCCCGGCTGGCGTAGGGGCGCATCGCTTCGCCCGAGTTGCTCACACACACACACTGACTGTGAAAATCCCTTCTAATGATTCAGTTCGTGAATAAATAAAAAGAGTTTGGTGTCATGGCGGAATCTGCAGCGTGTCCCGCTTTCCAGCTCGGGAGACCCCGCTACGATCAGGTAGGAGCTCCGTGTCCTCTGGTAACTACCCAGTTTCTTGACATTTTGTTGTTTTAAGGCTTTCGGATGAGAGAGAGAGAGAGAGAGAAAAAAAACATCCTGTTCCTCCGCCCTCATCGCTTCGCTTTAGATGAAGCGATGAAAAGTTGTGCCGCCGACGTGCATCGGTGATTGTATTCATGCAGAAACTCTAAAACTTCTGAATGCGATCAGGTTAGTTAGGAGTTTGTTGTATTAAAGGGGAATTATTGCGCTATTTGGCTTATTCTACGAGGCGTCACAATGCAGAGGGTGTGCTTGTGTTTCATTTGAAAACGCACAAATTGGTGACTTTCTCTCCTCACTCCTGCAAGATTTTCAAAATGAGTCCAGACCAGTTCAAACTTAAGTTTCTGTGTAAACCGAAAGTCATCTACATGCACCCGCTGACCTGAAGCTTCGTGATAATTTACGGTTATGAAATGATTTTATGTTGGTCATCACTAATAATGCGACCTTAACGCCAACTTACGTTGCTTATTAACCTTGGCGTCAGAGCAATTCGTAAAACAGCAACTTTAAGCAAATCATTTAACACATGGGAATGCATAATGCAAAATGGAGTAAATGGATATCTAAGGCTATGTTTGCATTATATAACTTGCATGTTTATCCACAAAGCTTATGCAATGCCATTTTGGTAAAGATCTTACGTGATGGTTTAAAGTAGCATTTACAATTGTACTTATTTAAGGCTTAATTGAGCAAAACTCAGTGGCCACAATTGATTAATGGGAAAACATTGTTTGCTTCATAGCTACAGGCTCACACCTTTACAGGTGGAGATATTAAAGAGGCATTCCTCTTGGCTCATTCTTGAGATCAGTTCTTTTTTCTATTTTTTGGAACTGAACAACATATCAATTTGCAATTGTATATCAGTAATATTGATATCCATATATAAATTCTTACCATGCCACAATTGCTAAGGCTTGTGTAGATGCAGCATTTGGTTGTGTATTAGATTTAAGGTCCCATGCTTTTACGCCGCGATTGCCAGAGTTTTACACTCAATGCTACTCTTATAAAAGATGACATAAATGCAGAGACATATTTGTGCTTAATTTATTTATTGCGTCAGCTGATTTTAGTTTCATATTTCTGCAACATTTTGATCAAATAATCTAGCCCAAAACACTGAAGTTTTATTTTGAATGAGTTGCAAACTGATCACTAATTGCTGTAATGGGATACAAAAATTAACACACAACATAAAATAAACATAAAGTAACACAAAATAGCTCTAGAAGCTCTCTGGTTTCACACACAATCCGTTGAAGTCAAAATCAAGCTAAAAGTTTATCACAAATAGTAAAAATGATTCACTAATTATCCTGTTTTATTCTGGATGTTTAGATCATATTTATAAGAGCTGGTCTCTATTCACTTGTCTACACTTAGTTCATTGATCATAAATTTATCTATGGATCACAATAATGTTATTTCTTTCACGGTTCACTGCTTTTGTGCTTCTTCCTGCTCCTGTGTGCATTTCTTTGTTCAAAACCGGTTGAAGAACATCAAGACCAAACCGCTTAAATCATCCACCTTCAGTTTATAACACCTTGATAAAGTTGCTGTAACACTTCTTGGGTCTCGCATCAAAGCGCAGGAAATCAGGCCAGCTCTTGAATCAGCGTAAATCCTGCTTGTTTTTTTTTTTTTTTTTTGGTCTGCGCTTCGAGCCGGATTCCATCTTTGCTAGCCTAGTTGTGTTCTCTCATGGGAGCTGAAGCTCATGCATAATTAAAGCCGGCTCCTCACATGGCTCCGCGCTCTCTCCACCTCTCTTACAAAACAGCACTGCAGCACATATGGCCTGTCAGAACAGGAGATGTGCAGTGACAGAAAGGCAGTGATAGAAAACCCAGAGCAGGGGAGTGATGGTCTATAGTGAAGACTGAAGTAATGTTCCAGTCATTTCAATTAGGATATGCTGCTAAGGAGTTAGTTATAAAAAGACACTCTGTTTCCGCTGTGTTTTCTGCTCTTCATAACTAATAAATATCTCAGAGGGAATCTGACTGAATCTTGTTGCCTTGTTTTTGTCCACTGAGGCTGCCAAAGAGGCGTTTGGCACCAACTGTTAGTGGGTCTTTTCAAAGAGCTGGCACACAAACTCAGCAATTGGCATGCTGACGCAGACGGAGAAAAACAGAATGCTTGACCACAGCAGTTTAGAGTCTTCCACTGAAGTGTGCTGTTATATTTTGTTCCTGCTTTCCAAAAAAAAAGAAAAATATTATTAATTATTAGGATGAGTTTCAGTATTTAGCCACCGAGAGTATCTAATTTATGAAGTGTGTGTATATCATTTCTATGAAGAACACGATGTGATTTTAACAAGACAGCCCAGCTTTCAGATTTATTAAATGTACGTTTTGTTATTGAATAATGGGGAGTTGTTTTTACTTAATCCTTAGTGCAATAATTGTCAACAACAGACACTTTATACTGTTATGAGTTTACTTGGATGGGGGTGTTTTGAGACAATAGTGTCTTCAGTTCTCCATCACAGAATGTTTTTGAAGTGTTTCGAAAATATTGTTAATCTTCCAGATATTTCGCATGGTGATTTTAATTAAATTGCTTGGGCGTTGAGCTTTTCATCGAAATAACTTTAGTCTCACAACCGTATGATGTATGATGGACATTGCAGAAACATTTGCACAAAAAGCTGTGCAATAATTTAACATTTGTGTCATTGTTTAGACTTTTAGCTTAGACAGATATTTCCAAACATAAAATCTCCTTAAGACATTCATTCATGTTTTCTTTTAAAAGAGACTAAAATTGACCTATTTTTCTCAGAGCTCATTCCTTGGACGTCTGAGACACTTTGTTGACATCATTGATCCCAGCACCCTGTTTGTCTCGGAGGTAAAGCTTCCTGTTAAAGTGCTTGTTTTGCAACTATTTATATGTTTGGCATATCTTTTGCATGCAGAGTTCTATGTTATTCTCTTTTATTGAAACAATCTGATATCTGAATAAAATGACAGATTTGGTCTCCAGTAACATTAAACATTTGGGCTCTCTTTTCATAATTGAATAATGGCACATAAAGGTATTTTTGCGTCCCCATTCTCATGCAAAAATAATGGGGATGTAGGTTGATTCACTATTCATGCTGACAATTATACCAGTGTACCTAATCAAGAAACAGGTTTGTGTGTTTATGACTTATTTTATTTATTTCAGAAAAAGCTAAAAGAATGCATCAAACTCCTTGATGACTACAAACACGACACACTTCCTCCTGGAGTGTCTGCAGATCAGGTGAGCGTTTGCCACAGTTGATGCAAACCGTGTTTCAAAATATGTTCAGAAGGCTTGGAACAATATAAGTAATGCAATGAATCATTTTCCTTTTCTGAAAGATTCAAAGCTGATGAATTAAAGGAAACGCACTGGTTCCTTTATTTCAAAACTAAAAATGAGGCGCATTTGTCTTTGGAAGACTGAGAGTTTTTTTAAAGCATCTTCTTGAATAATTAATTTATATAGTTGACTGCATCATAAGATATGATGCAACTTATGGTGCAAAATGTGAAAATGGAAGACAAAGATGACATTCCTCCTTTAATGACATTCTGGTTTTGCTGTGTAGTTGTGGGAAGCCCAGAAGATTAAACAGGTAAGACTATGCTTCTTCATCTTAACCCCACTTTCATCCATTCATCCCTGAGCTGGTGGCAGCATGAGGAAGCTCTCATGCTTTGTGTCACAGGCCATCATTCACCCTGACACAGGAGAGAAGATCTTCATGCCATTTCGAATGTCAGGTATGTCCTCTGATGAAGATCTTTGTCCAGATTTTCTCAAACCGAATCATTTTTTCCCATTGCTTTTATGCTGAAAACCATGTTTCCACTATGCAGGTTATGTGCCATTCGGAACACCAATTGTAAGTCAAACATACAACCCATGCATTTTGAATGTAAACGTGTTTGGGGACAAAAAAAATGAAACGGGACTTATTTTGTTCAAAAATAAGCTCTTATTTCCTGGTTTCATTTAGGTCATTGGCCTTCTCCTCCCAAATCAGACTGTGATGTCTACCATTATCTGGCAGGTACTGGAGATAACCAACCACTGTGGTGCTTCAAAGTATCCAAAACCTTTACAGTCACTTATATTTGTGTATAAATATGATTTTTCACATTTTGGAGAGGTGGTGAGAGAAGGTGTCCTGATCAAAACCGAACTTCTTGTCCTGCATTCAAATCTTTGAGTCGGAAAACTAACAGTGAACATCTCTATCGAAACTGAGATTGGAATAAACAAAAGTTTTAGTTTCCAGATCTCCATAGGTGGTAGAGACATTTATTTAATTGCAGCTGTAACTGCATCTAATGTGTTTTTACAAAACATTAATGAAAGAGGGCTGAACGTAATATGATGTTTTCAGATTTTTATTTGTAAAAGAGTTAAAACCATGAATATTTTTTTTTTCTGGTCATCATATAAAATCTCAGTAGAATACAATAAAGTTTGTGTGAAGAGATGCAACAGGGAAGAGATAGAAAGTTCAAAAAGTAGAATTACCTTTGCAAGGATCTGTACGGTGAAATAAACTCCAATTATAACAAAAATACAATTTGATTCAATTTGTCTTCAGGTAACATGTTTAAAATAAAACATGGTGACAGCGTCACTGTTAAAACAGTTAAATTTGTAACTTTTAAATTCAAACAGAAGTCATCTGCTCAAGGCAAGTATCACAAGATAAGACATTGCAATCCTCGTTTTATATATAGATTTATATAATCAGCTTGTTAAAATCTGAGTCACAATATTTCATCGGTTGCATCATATTTATGCATATTTATAGGAAATACTTGAAGGCAGAAAAGCCATACTTTTTAGCACCAACATATCACAGCATCTATTATCCATTTTGATCATCTGGTCAGTTTTGCCACGATGAATGGGTTAAGTCTTTTCTCGCTCCTTCCTCATAGATTATGGATCGTTTGTGTTTTGTATTTTGTGTTTTCTTTCAGTGGTTGAACCAGAGTCACAATGCCTGCGTGAACTATGCCAACCGGAATGCCACAAAGGTAAAAACAACTTCAGATTCCTGTTTTTTTTTTCTTGAAATTGAATAAATAAAAACTGATAGCTTTCTTTTGTTTTGTCTGCAGCCCACTCCTACATCTAAGTTTCTTGAAGGCTATGTCGGAGCTGTGACCAGTGCTGTCTCTATTGCAGTAATTTAGCTTTCTTCTTCACCGAAGTTGATGTCATTACTTGTAATATTGTGTAATTCTTAGAAATCTAGGTATATTACTAATTGCAGTTTTTAAGTTAAAATGAATTGGATCCAGCATGCTGAAACCCCCCACAAGATTTAGTTTAATACAGCTGCATCAGTTGCAGTTTTTTACTTTTTTCTAATTTGGATTTTTTTCTTTAAAGGTGGGACTGAATGTGCTGATTCAGAAGGCCAACAAGCTGAACCCTGGCACCAGAATGATCATCCAGAGATTTGTCCCATTCCCAGCTGTAGGTGGGTTTTCAAGACCCTCCTTCATAATGAGACTTTTATTATGTGCCCCCTCTGCCGGTTAGAGCTGCAAACTCATAGAAGATACATTCTCTGTATTATCCAAATTACTATGACGGTCATAGTGTACCTAGTTTAAAATCCCACAGTTTTTTTTTTAGCAAAAGTTTCTTGTATTCTTGTTGGTGTTTTATAATGCCTCCTTTGTTCCTTTTTAGCAAGTGCAAACATCTGTAACGTAGCCCTGATGAGACACAACGAGCTGTCTGAAGGTATCGACGTTCTGGACAACAACGGCAGCGTGGTGGGATCCTCCAAAATCGCTGCTCGACATGTAAGCTTCTTTTTTTATGTTGTTTGACTGTGAATTTAATGTTTAATATCATGGTGGCTAACTGGTGACTTCTCATTTCCTGCTTCGCTCGACTCTCTCAGCATCAGATTTAATCACCTGTCCATGATCTTTGGTGTTTATTCCCAGGCAATAATGGAGACCGCCTTCACACGTGTGGTCCTTCCTATGCCAATCTTCGTTCTGCCGCCCATCATCATGTCCTACCTCGAAAGGTTTGTGCAGAAACACACAGGTGAAAAATGATTAAAAAACCCCTAAACAATCATTGCTTTTGAGAAATCAAATAAAACAACTAATATGTTGTATTCTTGTCAAGGAGGATAATATTTGCACATCAAGTCTCTATAACGACCACTTTAATCTATTTACATGCCAACAGCTTTTGCTGGGAGGTTTTCAAGAAAAATACTTTTTTAAATTTACTTCAAAGCCGCTGTTCACATTTTTACTCCTTTTGCCGATAAATGTGGAGGGCGCTGTATAAACCTGTAGCAGATGCTGCTTTAAGAAGAAAAAAAAGTAACTCACTGTCCATCCATTTGAAAGTTAAGAACAGAAAAAAAACACCTGCATCAAAGGTTCACTTTTTAAATATCCCATATATAGGATGATTTATGTTTATTTCATGTTCATTTAAAATTAATGCAAGACTTTCCTTGTATTGAATATTTTATTGCTCTATTTTTATTCATTAGATTTTAATAATTGAGTCACTGAATACATGAAAGCCAACAGAAAAAATGACTTCAGGAGAAGATAATCAGTTTTGAAATAGCCTGACTAAAGTCTGGTGCTAAATTTGAAAGAAAAACTGTGGGGTGACATCTGAAGATGACTCCAGGCAAGAATGTCCTCAATGATTTGGATATTTGGCCTTTGATATTTGTAATAATTTATTATTGTCTGACTTTTCACATCACACCTGACATTTTAACAGGGTCTGCAGCTACACTTTTTAGAGCCGCTGAAACTGATGGATGAAAAACATCCATCAGTTTTAGTTTAACACCATTTAAAAACTCTGTGAATTGTTATAATTTTACTCATATATTTATGTTATGTTATAAATATCATTCTTTGTTAGACACTTATCAGAAGGTTTGAATCTAGTCCACATAATTGTGCATGTACCAAATGGGAGCCAACATATGTTGTGTCCTGAGGTTGCTACAGTGGGGGGGATATTTAACAGAAGAAGACAGAAACGCAAAAGGAGGGAAAAATAAACTTAGGATTTTTATTTAAAATTTAAATAACAGAAGAAATGTGCCATCTGGTTAATTAAGCTCCATTCTTCTGAATTTCCAACCTCTAATTGTGTGAAACAGCTTCCCCCAGATCTGCAAACGATCCCAAAATAACTCAAGGCGTTGCAGTAGTCAGCCTGGATCAATCCACGCCGCAGGCTCACGTTCCCTTTTTATCCTTGTCCTGACTCACACAGGCTGCGACTCCTGCAGAGAAACCGCCGACTTCTGCTGCCCATCCACAGCGTTGTGTGCCTGGTTACGTTCGGCCTCTCGCTGCCCGTGGCCATCAGCCTCTTCCCTCAGATGTCTCAGGTACGCCGCGTTCAGCTGCTCTCAAGGCCAGATGGCTCATGGAGCAGCTGGGAAGATATTCACATTAAACATACTCCACTTAGCTCCCACGGCCCCTGCAGGCTTTTGTTCTCCACTCAGCTCTCTAAAAATGACTTTCAAGGTGAAACCCAGAGCTTAATCAATTCAGTATCATTTTTTTTTCTTGTCTTTTTTTTTTTTCTTTTGGCAGATTGAGGTATCTCGCCTTGAGCCGGAGATTGCCATGGCAACGGATTGCAAAGTGTTGACCTACAACAAAGGTTTATGATGAAGATGGGACACGAGCTCCAAACTGAGGCTGCTTTCTGAATGACTGTAACTGCGACCCTGCTGCAGGGTTTTCGGGGTATCTGACACGTAATTGTTATTATTAGAGTTGTATTTACCCAACATTCCTAGACCTGTTCTCATGCTGCATTCACTGAGCCACGGTGAATCCTCTGAGCAGCCCAGAGATTGTTGCCTTCACTACAGCTGTCCAAGAACTCTCAATTTTTACTATAACATCCCTTTTTGTGTGTTTCTGATATTTACAGAGTATTGTTTTCTGGAGTTTCTGTAGCACAATCAACCTAAATAGTGATCCATTAAATTCTGATAATGAGATCGTTTAAACACATCTTTCCTGGACTGTTTTTGAGTCAGATATGTATTCTGTTCTTCTCACGTTTCTTCATATCTTTTTGTCCCAAAGTGTTGAGCTCTGGCAGCTGGTGTTATGTTTGTTTTTCTGTCGGATTTTCACAGCAAACAGCTGCCTGTGAAGCAACAGAAGGAAAGTCTGCGAGTTGGGATGGAAGCAGCAGGATGAAAGAGGTTATTGAGTTTTTGTAGAGTAGAGGGCAGCTGCACAGTGTGGGGATTCTTCCCTGTGCATTAATATTACTGAAGGCTCCTCTAAAAATACACTTAGTAGACAGCACCCTGCACATTCATAGTCACCCTGGTAGAAATGTGTAAATGCCTCAGATTGAATCTCTTTTATTGCAGCTGCATAGGCTTACACTAATAAATATTCAAACCTTTTAATTTGCTACAGTCATTCTTTCAGTAATTTATTTTCTCCTCCTACTTCTTCCCTGCTGTCGATACTTTGAACAACTTGTTTTAGCAAATAGGACAGGAAGACCTCATCGGTGACCCATTTCATGTTCAGTAGTAGAGTCCAACAGGTATTTATTTAAAACAGGATCACAGCATTGTAGATCTTCCATCATTGCTACCTGTAGACACGATTTATACATTTGACCTCCAGTGTTTTTTTTACTAGTCCTACATGTAGGGTTTGTTGCCAAAAACACAGTTTTATGCTGATTTCATTTCATCCCTTGACCCTCATATATTGTCATTTTTTCTATGGCGTGAGGGTAGAGAAATTAAAACTTATTTCTTTTTTAGAGGCACAATTGGAAGAAAGGGAGAGAAAAATGTACAAAGAAATTTAGTTTGTTATTTGTAACCATACAGAAATATATCAGTTATTTCTAATTAGTTCAAAATACACAAAGATAATAAAATAATTCTTAACTTAAAATGTTTTACTGTCACAAACATACACAATCAAATTTAGTGTTTGGCTTGTTTGTCCAAAGCACACATTTGAAATTAATTGATCTTTACTAATTGTAGATATGTTGAAATAAAATATTTTGTTGATCTAAACTATTTGTGCTAATAAAGGTGAATGGTACCATGACCACCTTTATTCAGTGACAAGGCTGTTCTGTTGTAACATAAGCTGTAGTTGTGATATAAAACAGTAGTTTCTGAAGGGTACTATCTAAAACCATTTAAATGTGTCAGACTTTGTGTTGTACACCTATATGTTGGAGCAGTCTGTAAAAATCTAAACTGGTCACAAATTACAAGACCAGTTTGGATTTGTTTTAGCCGTCACATTGGTCCCTGTTTACTGGGGCTTAATGAATCTCTGCTGCAGATATTTACTGATTTATAAACTGATAAATATTAACAGAGCACCTTTTTTAACCCATGTAATGTGAATTAGCATTCACAATTTCTGACATTGTATGAAGTTTTTGTCTTAATATTTTTACACTACTGACAGTTATTCAACTTTAACTGCAGTTACATTAGATTTATTTTCTGTACATTATTTCAAATGTATGTGTAACATATATGAGATAAAATGTATTGTTTATAAATTCATTCCTATTAAATGTTTGCTTGTCAAAAATGTTTATCTGTGTTTGTATTATTTTACATTATATATATCTGTGAGTCAGCTGGTAAGAAGTGTGCTCTTGGGCAGCAGCTTTTATGTTTTCGTTTTACTTTTTTGTTTAACTTACTCAAAAATTGTATTAAAGTTATCCCGTTTCTTAATTTCTTTATAATTTCATTGTATCTGAATGTCAAAGGAGTACACAGACATTCTTCTTATATCCTTTGAGTTTAGGGGCTATTTTATATCTGAATGACTCATATAACATGTTTGACAGCTTATAGAAGTTTTATAATTTCAGTTTAGATTTATAAGAAAAAAAGAAATAAAGGAAGGAAGAAAGAAGAAAAAGAAATAAAATGTGCTATTCATCATCCCACCAGCAGGAGGCGCTGCCTACTTTTCTACATGGTTATCTTAAAGGGTTGAAAGGGCAAATCTGTTGTCAAACATGGCTGCTCCCGTGGATGACATGTTTTCCCTCTGTGTGGACCCGTGTAAAGTCACCAGCAGCGTGGAAGTCCAGTTTATAGACAACATAAAGGTGAGACTTTCCTGCTTTGTCACATTTAAACAGACTGAAGTTGTTCTGTGGCTTAGTGGCGCCTCAGAGGAGCTGTGCTGCTAGCCGCATGTCGGCTGCAGCTCACTGCTGCATGACATGACATTATACACTGAACCTCAGTGTACAGAAAATACAGTAAGAAAACAGCAAGATCACGTTTTAGCTTAAAATGTTATCTATAGTGTTGGATATTGTTGCATGTAATGCAAATTCATTGGTTTTTATTTGTTTTTCCTTCTACGATTCACTAAGACCCTTCAGTGTAGCAGTACAGAGGTTAACAGCTGGAGCATTGTCTTCTTTGTTTATAGTTAAATCACCAACATCGTGTCGTTTAATTAAACTGGAATAGGTATGATGTCATGAAGTTCAAAGTGTTGAGTTATTTAATTAATTTGGAAATAATTACAGCTTATTAAACATTGCAGGCATAACTTGTGGCATTTTGGTCTAATTAGTTTTATTTTCTATTACCATTTTTTTAATCTATCCTAAATCATTGCAGTAAGGGCTACAGTGTATTTTGCTTTATTCAAATTTGCTGCATTCCTTTTTTTCTCAAGCTACTTGTTTGAATGTTCGCAGGGTAAGGGTCTCTTTGCGAAAAGAAGAATCAAGAAGGGAGAAACCATTTTGATTGAGCGGCCTCTGGTTTCTTCTCAGTTCCTGTGGAATTCCTTGTATAAATATAAAGGTATAAAGTGCTGTTCATTGTAGTGAAGTTCTCAAACGTAAAAACTTCAAAAAAAAAACAAAACAAAAAAAAACATCAAGATGCATGCTCTTCACAATTAAAGTAGGTCTGAATTTTTTTCTGGAAGTTTTGTATAAAATTAAACTTAAATATTTTAAAAGTTCATAGTTTCCCCTCTGTGTTTTCCCAGCCTGTGAGTACTGCTTACGCGCTCTGGAGACTGCAGAAGAAAATGCCCGGAGACTCAGCTGCAATCCCGCTCTCAGCCTTCCCCATCCTGAGCTCTGCCGCGTCCGGCCTGAGCTCCATCAAGCCTGCCCTCAGTGCCAGGTAGGTCCCCTCAAAAGCTTCAGTGTTTTGCTATTTTGCGATATTGCATTTTTGGTTTTTTATTGGTACAAAAAAAAGCTACATGCTAGTTTCTGACACTTTAGGTTTTAATCAATCTCATCTAAATGCTTCCACTTTACAAATAGTTAGTTGGTTCGTTAAGAATGCTCCACTTCAAAGAAAATTAGCTAATAAGGCACAGTCTCCATAAATTACTACAAAATAAAAGCAGGAGGGGAAAAAATGGTAACATGTAAGTATAAATATGGTAGCAAATTGGTGAGGTTAAGCATCTTCATCAGTTGAATGGAAGGAAGTGTTTATTTGAAAAGTATGTACTACAATTTCATAATTTAATTATTTTATAAATTTAATGGTTCTTTTATGCAAATTTACAGTTAGAGTTTCCTGTATAGCAGTTTTAAATACGCCAGTATTACATGGGAGTCAAAGTGAAAAAAACAAAACAAAACATGAAGGTAACTGAGACACAGATCTACAGTTTATTTTATTAATTTCTCAGGATCTAAAGCCTGGAGTTAAATATTTTCTCATCAACATCTTGATAATTTAACTCTGGAGTGTAATGAGTTGATTAAACTACACTGTTAGGATGCTTTTGGACATAAAGATAACATCTTTTTAATATTCAGTAAAAACTAATTTTTTTGTTGCAACCAAATTACTTGCCCCCTGCTGGTCAGTTGCTAAATTGCACATTTCTAATTTTTTTTTTGACAACAGAAAAACTCCACGTATCTTTTTATACAGGTCGAGGAATAGCTGATGTTCCATAAATGTTTCAGTATTTTCTGACATTAGATAAGTTTCACCCTTTACAAATATTTCAAATAAAGTTTGGTTACCTAAGAATTTTTTAGATGGTCTTAAAACTCACTTCCCTTTGCATGCTTGAATATCTTGTACTTGCACTTTCAGCCTGGGAGACGACGAGAGCAATAAACTTTACAATCGCTTTCTTGATTACATTGTTGCCAGGTGATGCAAAACTGTTTTCATCACTTTTTTTTACTGCTGCTCTGCAGGTGATGTACTGCAGCAGTGATTGTCGGCAGGCAGCTGCAGATCAGTACCATCGGGTTCTGTGTCTGGGTCCCTCTGAGGAAGATCCAGACCACCCCATCAACAAGCTTAAGGATGCTTGGAGGTGACGCAGACTTTAACTCGCCATTTTATCTCCTCTTGTATCCTGATTACATTCAGACATGTTTGTTTGCTAGTATTTAAAAGGCACTGTTTGCTTTTAGGAGCGTGCATTATCCCCCAGAGACGTCCAGCATCATGCTGATGGCCAAAATGGTCGCTGTGGTCAAACAGGTGAGTCTCTAATGGCTCACAAGTGTTGATCTGAAACCAAAATCTTGCAGAAATCTGTTAAAATGAACTTGACAAGTATCAGATGCGGCAATACAAAATGTACCTTCTGTGGATGTAATTAGATTTTCACCCTGCATTGTTTCATAATTCAAACCTTATTGTTAAATCAGCCATGAAATGAGTTTTAAGATTGATACAGATGGCCTTAATGAGAAAGTTGCTTCATAAAATGTTTGAAATCAGCCAGGCAGGTTACAAAATTAAAGTTTAATCAAAATTAATTTTCAGTTTGAGCTTTTTTTTTTCTTTCTTTTGTTAGACATGAATTAAGCTGCTGTTTGCCATTGTAACTAATAGACCCCATGATGTGAATGTATTCCAGGCCAAAGATAAAGCACACTGGCAGAAGCTGTTTTCTCACTTCTGCAGCCGGGCGGCGAACGAGGAGGAGGAGATCGCCCATAAGCTCCTGGGAGAGCAGTTCAGGGTGAGTTAGCTTCCTGTTGGAGGCCTCAGGTCACGAAGTGTGTGTGTGTGAATTATTTTAACTCTGTCAGTTCAAAAGGAACATCACAGTTCTTCACAGCTCAGCGGGCAAAGCAGCAGAGTGCTTTGACTTGAACCCCCCCTCTGTGGCTGCGTTTGCTTTGTGAAAAGGTGTTTGTTCAGTGGGATCTAATTTTTCTGTCCCGTTGTGTTTGCAGGGGCAGCTGGGCTTGTTGCACAGCCTTTTTAAGGAAGCACTTTATGATGAGCATCTCAGTCGGGTAAGTATTCATCACATCCTTTTCTTTTCAGTCTGGCAATCATTCATTTGTTATAAGCACAAAAACAAAATCTGCAAAAAATAACAAAAAAGCAATAATTTGTTTGTGTTTTTCAGAGCTTGTCAGACGTTTACATACACTAATAATCGGCATGAAATAGGGACGCTGAACAGTTATTTTTTTCAAGGTGGAATTATCAAATAAAACGCATGTTGAGGATTTTTTTCAAACCCATGTGTTGTCAAATATGTACATTAAAACTTAAAATAATATTCAGTTAAGTGTCTTTTGGCAATTTTTCATATCCTTTAACAAATGCTTGCTATAAAATGGTCACCATAAAGCTCAAATGAAATGCTCAGCTGCCATGTGGATGAACCGAATTCTGTCTGGAGAAAAGTTTTGTGATCAGATGAGACAAAGATTGAACAGTTTGAGATTTCAGCCCTCACAACACTGCACCAGATGTCAAGATGGTGGCAGCATCATACTGTGGGGTTGCTTTGCTACCACTGCACAAACTATATAGAATGATAAAGTAGAGTGACAACAACCTTAAATCCACATTGAGATAAGAGATTTTCAAAACCACCTGAATCTGTTTTCTGAATTACCTCCTCAGTTTGCAGTCCTGCTAATGATCTCATTATTTGACTGAGGTGTGTTGAAGCAGAGACGCATGTAAACGTTGCAGGTTGCCGGCCCTTGAGGACTGGACTTGAAGGCCTCTCATGGATGGTTTTAACTTGAAGGGAAGTGGGAGTTCCTGCAAACAATGATCTTATTCACGCATTAAAACTGGTTCTGGGAAGGATTAAGCGGGCTGACATATGATTTGTGAACAGGATTACCAAAGCCAGGACCTTAATCCTATTGAAAATTAATGAACTACGCTTTAAAGCTGAGGCAGGAAACCAGTCACTATAATAAACTCAGTGGATTACCAGCAGCTGGTGAAACGGGGGAGTGTCTTTTCACACAGCTGGCAAACACCAGAGATGTGTTTTCTTCCCTCTTGAAACAAACACCTGTGAAACTACTTCACTCTGCCAACGACGTCGCCATCACTTGGTTGATCCAGGACAGGAAGTATTCAAACCCACCAAAAAACTTGGTTGTGAAGTTGTTTGTATGAAAATTTTATTAAAGAAAGAATGATCCAAATAAATCGTTTTAAACCTTTACAAGTAGAAAATGGGAAGTTTTTATTAGAGCTACATGCAACATGTTTTAAGCTCACTGCTTTTAGCCCATGCATGCAGCATTTAAAGGAGGATGATGTTTTAAGTATGTGTGTTTCTAAAGGGCTTAATAAGTTGCTGTTTTTTCCTGATTTGTTAACAATTGTAGATTTTATTCAGACTAAAACAATTAAGAATGGATTACCTTTCCACTTTTTTCTGCTCATATTAGTCTCGGTGTTGGAATCTGTATGTCTTTTTAAATGTTGTTTCTCTTACATAAAAATATTGCAAAATAACTCACAATGCGACTCTTATTCAACCAGGCGTTTATGTGTAATCTGAATGAAAGCAGTAGATGTGTGTCTGTGTTGCAGTGGTTTGTTCCTGAGGGTTTCCGCTCTCTGTTTGCGTTGGTGGGAACAAACGGCCAGGGCATCGGCACCAGGTGAGCCCTTCCTCTGCTCCTGCCTTTAACTATCCACATCCTCGCTTCCGGATCTCTGTTTGAGTGTCATTTTGCGTCTAACACAGCTCTCTGAGTCAGTGGGTTCATGCCTGTGATGCACTGGAGCTTCCCGACCAGCAGAGGGAGCAACTCGACTCTTTTATTGACCAGTTATACAAGGACATCGACAAAGGTCACTGTTTTATCTCAGTGCTGCAGTAATTTCTGAAGTTAAATAGATTTATTCTCTGCTGAGGAGATTTGCAGCTGTCATATTGTCTGAATGAGAGCTTGTTCTAGTCTGTATTGCAGTTTTCAGCAGGAACAACAGTGCATTCGTCTAACAGAAAGTCGAAGCTAATGAATATAACTTGTGTGTTTCCGTGCAGCGACAGGAGAGTTTCTGAACTGTGAGGGATCTGGACTTTACCTGCTGCAAAGCTCCTGTAAGTGTCGGCGATGTTCTTTGCTTTATCTCCAACAAAAAGGTTCCAGTTCTAAGAGTAGATTAAACCTGAAAGATTTCCACGTTTGAATCTCGCAGGTAACCACAGCTGCATCCCAAACGCAGAAGCGTCCTTCCCCGACAACAATTTCCTACTTCACCTCAATGCCCTGAGTGACATCAGCGCAGGAGAGGTCAGCTGACACTGCTGGATTCACAGTGATGTATTTTAGTCCGCCAAAGACGGGACAGAACATCCCTCTATAGTCTAGCTTGGTGTTCTCCCCTGTCAGACGGTATTAGAAGGCTGAGATGTCCAGAATCGGAGTGGGTTTGTCAAGCTGTCAGAAAGATTGAGAAGGCTTGCATCTGCATGGCACAGTAATGTCACAGAAGCTGTGCGAGTTTCACAGCAAATCTCTCCTGTGGATGTGGGGGAAAATACGGAGAAACAGGGGGATTTAACTTACTGCTGCATTGTACACAGACAGGCGAGGAACATATTATTTTCTTTTTCTTCTTGGTGAAAAATAGTCCAACTTTTCAGGGGTTCCCACGCAATCTGGGAACATTTAGGACGGCGTAGATTTGAAAGAACATCTGACTGTGTCAAAATAAATCGCTTTAATTATAGGGTGTTGTCCATGTCATTTGTTCATAATTCAATCTGCTCTCTCCATTTTCTCTGTTTATTCCACCATCTAAGCATCAGTCTGTTCATATATCTGTTCATCCAGCTATCCTTGCATCCATCTGTCTTCTACGTCTATCAATCCGTTGACTTTTTCTTACATCCATCCGTTTGCTCATCACTCATTTGCTCCTTTCCATTCATGCAGTTGAAATTTTTACGTGGGGAAAAAATGTGCGGGAAACCTGAGGCTTGTGTGTTTTTTTTTTCCGAGAGCGCGGTTTCTGCTCTGGGGTCCTCAGTTCAATGTCGTCTTCTGTTTTCAGGAGATCTGCATCAGTTATTTGGATTTCTGTCAGCGGGACAGGAGCCGACACAGCAGGCACAAGATTCTGAGGTAAACACACGTAATCTTTAGGATAAATCATTTAAAGGCGGGTCACACTCTTATGGATTAAATATAGATCAATAAAAAAAAAAGAAAACCCAGCAGGCACTGATGGGCAGTCCTGAGGCAGAAACGGCATAGCTGCTGCTCATTGATCAGCATGATGTCAATCCATCTTCAAATTACATTCAGTCTCAATAACACCTGAAGTTTTAATGCAACCTGCTTATTTCAGTTTTAATAAAGTGCATTTCCACCCTCGGTGAGTGTTTATATCATGCTAGTTGATTAAATTATTGGAAGTATGTACTAAAATGGTTGCATTCATTTGCTGTGGCGTCTATCTGTTAGTATCTTCAGCCATTTCCGTGGGTGCAATATCTTGACCGAGTGCTTTTCTTCGCAGGGAAAACTACCTGTTTGTCTGCTCGTGTTCAAAGTGCATGTCCCAGATGGACGAGCTGGACGTCACATCTGAGGAGGAGGAGGGCGAAGCAGAGGGCGAAACAGAAGGGGACGAGATGGAAGATGAGATGACAGATGTTTGATGAAAGACTCTGCCATATTGTTCTCAGCTTTTCCCGTCCCTCTGAAACACGAGGCCAAAAAGAATAAAGACCAGTTCAGACTGTGATCTGCATGTCCAGAAGCGTGAAGTGACACATTTCACTCTGTATTTTAGAGATCCTTAGTCAGATTATACAGAACTACAAGAGAGCAGTGGAAACGGTTTCACTTGGATGCTTTAAACCCCCCCAAAATTTTAAAATGGCTGTAAATTTACCTCTTGATGCTTCATTTATAGTTTTTTTTTTCTTTGTTTGATTTAATCTTCTGCGAATGATTTGATCAAACATTGACACGCTTATAGATCCAGCAAACGGTGAACAAAATCAGTATTCAAGATGGATTTCTCACAGTCAGCAGGTGGGCAGAAAAAGTTGTAGGGTTCAAAAGTCTTTATTAAGCTCTCCTGCTTCATGCTTTACTCAAGTATTTTTGTAGCTTTTGAAGAAAAATCTCACCTAAAATTCATATTTTAGTTGTCTTTGTAAGAGAAATATGACTGCTAAATGTAATAAAACAATAAGCAGATAAATGGTTACACTCTATATATTCGTATTTGGTTTTCCATGATTTTTAAAGTGATATTTAGAAATGCCCAACATTGGCATTGGTTTCTTCTGGGTTTTTAATTTTCAGTTGGAATAAAAATCTGAAAGAGAAATATACAACAAACGGCTACCTGCTTCAAGGAACAGGTAGCTGTTTGATATATTAACTATTATTATAACTATTTTAATAGTTGTAAAACAAAATCTAAAAAGAAAAAGCCAAGTCTCAAGGTACAGTTTAGGCCCTTTGTGGGTGAGTTAAAATTCATAATAAATTTAAACTTTTGCACTTTTAAAATGAAGAAGTGATCCTTAAAATAGATGACATTCATGCCACTTATGAGTTAATCTAAAATATTTGACCAGAGCTACAGACAGTTGTCTGCTGCTGTCAGAAATAACAGTATCTTTAAGCTTGTAGTGATTATTGTTCATGCATTATTTTTTAACATGCCTCTTTCTGAGTATTTGGTTTCAGGACCCTTATGTGAAACCTTTTTGGTGCAGATCTGACAGGTTTGTGTCTTCAGAGTAATTTAGCTCTTTAGTTTTCAGTGTAAACCACAATCCGGTCAGTGTAGCAGCAGACGCCATGTGGTCAGTGTTGATAGATGTCCTTCCAAATGCAGTGGTTGAGCATTAATAACTAAGTGCTTTGAGATAAACGGTTTGTGTTGCTGCTTTTTCACTATGTGTCAGAATCAGTATTAGGACTACCTTATACTAAATAATGTTCCATAAATTTTGACAGATGCTCAATTCACTGTAGTCCATTCATGCTCTTTTCAAAGCATGATGACATTAATTATGCTGACATTGGTTATGATTAAGCTCATCTGAATCTTTCATTATGGCTGAGTTGTCAAAACCCATAGTTCTCATGCAGCTTGAAACTTGTTTCCCCCCCATCATGTTCTGCTTTGATTCTGTGAAAGCCTTCATGTTACACAGGCCTGCCACAGTTAAAAGTTGGGTAAGTGAACCCTGATTTTAGTTTAGTTGTCTATAACTGGTTGCTGGTTTCATCTGTGCATAAGGGAGCAGATGGATGTTACTGTTGCAACGTTTTCATGTTTTCTTGTCTGAGCAAGCACATCTGTTGTCATTTTTTCTAGAGATTCTTGCAGGTAAAAGCTATGAAGAGGATTAGGGCCATTGAAAAAACAAAACCAAAGTAATTCTGACTGTTTTTCACTATTAGTTTAATCTCAGACTTCTGACTTTATGGCAGGTGGGCAGCTGGGAGCAACCAGCTTCGATGACAGAAATACACACGAGAACTAATTTTCTTGGGGAACATGTTGGATTTATGGGATTTCTTTTTACGTGGCTGATTAAAGTCAACATTCTTTCTTTTTTCAGTGACTCTAATCCTCTTTTGTGAAAAGCAGAGTTGTCTGTTTCTGAATTTATTTCTGATTCTAAGCTCTTCATCAGCAGAGCAGAAAACCAAAAAACTACCACAAATCTGACTGCGCCATTAGAACTGCAGGCTCTACCAAAGAAACTTTTCTCCTGAGCGCAAACCTCGACAGAAAGCAAGGAATGTTTAGCTTTTTGCCCTTTTATACTCATCTCAGACCTGACTTTAGAGTACGGTTTTTACTTCACAATAACAACCTTCTGAGTCGAAAAGACATACTGTGAAATACAGCTTGGTTTTCATACCACGATCTATGGGTTCCAGTTAATGCTCATGTAATGTATTATGGAGATCTTGTGTGGAAAATTGCTTTGTCAGTTACTGTTTTGCCTTTTATTGAGAGCTGTATATCTCGGATGCACATGAGCGAAACGGCTGCCATCGCCTCACATCAAGCGATATTTCAACAACTGTAATCGCAAATCTCAACATTTTCAGCTGCTGAGGAAAGATCTGAAATGTTTAAATAAACCCTTCTTCTCAATGTGCATTTATCGCTTCCAGCTGGTTGTGTACGTTGCATGTAAAATGTGTTACAGCCGCAAACCAGCAGTTGTCGTTTTTATTGCGGTTTCATAGGCCGCTGAAATTGGATGTTCGTCATTTATCTGCCTTCATTACACCGAACAGAGAGAGAGGAGAATATTTAACTCCATGCATATTAAATCTAAATCTATAGTGAAATAGTTTTTTCTCCCCAGTGGAGGCTTGTATTGGTCCTGTTTCACAATAGAGTGTAAAAATTAAATAAAGCAAAGGAAATGTGACATTTAAAATAAAAGGAAACAGAAACCTGAATTAAACTATAAATCATACCTCCAAAATGTCCCTTTAAAAAAATAGCTTTCTCATAATATGCATATTATTACATTTCCCAAACAGACAGTAAAACTTTGACTACAAATTTCAGATTTAGACTTGGCAAAAGGAACAAGTAGATAATAAATATGCGTTAGAGTTTCTGAGAGTCGCTGTGGGGAGCTGAGAGACTAAAGGAGGTATTTTAGAGGCTTAAAACGGCTTTTCTGCTTTTAAAAAAGCTATTTCACTAATTTGCAGCGTTTCATTTCACTAACGCACCTGTTGCTCACCCAGTTCCACTACAGGCTACTTGCAAATTATTACCGGTGCGATTTAATCAAGGTCTGGAGGGAGTCGAGTTTCTTTTTGACAGATTATTAGAAAAAAGTTGAGGGGATAAATGTGACGTTGAGAAGTTCATATTCAGTTCATTTTCCAAATTGGCTTTTTCCCCCCACACACACAAGTCAAGTTAAATGTCATATTTACTGAAAGACTGAAGTGATTTTCATTTATTAGGTGACAGTTATACGCACTCCTTGAGTTTTCTGCCTAAATGTCAATGATTAAAACCTAAGAGCTGTAAAAAGTAACCGTGAGAAACCGTAAGCTCTGAGTAATGAAATAATCCGCTAATTTCTGTAGTGCATCGCAAAAGTATTCACACCCCATGTCTCAGCATTTCACATTTTGCCACTTAACTGAAAATTTCAATTTATTGGGGTTTTTTTTGTGATACACCAACATAAAATATTGCATACCTGTTAGTTTGAATTAAAATTTGTTTTCGGGCAGTTTGAGTCAACACTTTGTAGAGCCTCCTAATTACAGCTGTAGGTCTTTAGGGCGATGTCTGCTGCAGCTTTGGACATCTGAAGACTAAAGGCGATCAGGTCATGTTGAGCTTGCTTCAGAAAGTGCAGCCTGCGGCTGCAAAGATCACAAACATGGAGGATTTTCAGTGTTGTCATTTTCACAGTCATTTCAAAGGATCCCTTAATGGTCATCTGTGCCATCTGTTATGTTTTATCAATAAAAGCACTGAAATAAAAAAAATAATTTTGCCAGTCTTTATTTGACCAAAACTGTTGGTATATCTTTAAAAAAAACATACATTTATATTGATCTATTTCCAACACTTTTGAATGTTGTTTCCACAGCTTAATTTGTTTATACTGGCACAAAGGATGCACACATTTAAAAAAAAGCAAAAGTATAATATTTGCTAACGACAATATTCAAAATTGTGGCCTTAAATCCTTTCATGTACATCAGCTGGAATATTCTGTTTCCAGCTTAAAAATAAAAAGAAATATGCAGTTGCTTATGTAAACCTTAACTAGCTTACTTAATAAACAGTCTTAGTATTATCACACTTACAATTTGGAGAACATTAAAATTTATTTATTTTTCTTAAATTACACTTAATTTACATGTTTATATAAATAAATAGGAAAAATAGGAAAATACCTTTTGACCTTTGTAAAAAGGTATGGACCATTTAATAAAGTTATCCACATGACTGTTCTTTCAAAATGCTCCTTACCTTTTCATTATTTTTCTTTTTTCTTGCTGCAATTACATCATTGTCAGATAAAACAATATTTGATATAAAAAAAACAGGCATAAAATAAAGCCCACCTGGAATAATGTGTCAGAAGTTTAGACCCTTTGGACTGATCCTGCTCTTCAAGTTCCCCCGCGTATTTGTCTTGCTTTAAAGCTTTGCCAGACTTTCTGCAGGAGCTCTGCAACTTGAGAAGCAGCGTTGCCACGGCAGAACTCTGCAGGGGGTTACGGGGTTGAGCCGGTAGATCCGTCCACACCCAGTAGACCTCCACACAACACAGCCCATCTGCTTCAAGTAGCAAACGCTGAGAAGTCAATGAGTTTTTTCTGTTTTTCCCCCCTGAAACATAGAAGTTTGGTTAAAAATTGAAGGAGTAAGAAGCGAGAGACGCATGTGAGGGAAAGAAGACCGGAAGGAGGGAGTGGGCTTTTGTGAAGAACCATTATGAACATGAAAAGAAAGGGTCTTTTATTCTTGCAAATCAAGCACCAAACACTTCAAATGTATTTCAGAGACTAGAAGTGGCACATTACTGTCATCACCATAATATGCTGATGGAAGATAGAAGAGTACTTGACTTTTTGCACAAAAGAGAAGACGGCATTTACAAACTGTTACAGTTAATGGTGGGATCAGGAAATATGTAATATCATCTATTATGTAGAAGATGGAACTAGGCTGGAAAACTTGATGTTCTTTATTTCCTCTAAAGTCTTCAACTGAGCCAGAAGATGCACATTCACTATATGTTATATTATGTTTCTGACATAAGACAACATAACCAAGGGTATATTTGTTAAATTTGTGATATTTTTGAAAAACCCAGATGGAGAACATTGATTAATGATTAAAATAATAACTAAAAACAATTTTTTTTTATCAGAAATGTAATAAAAGATCGTTGAATGCCCGTTATGGTGATTCTTCCATAATCGTCAGGGAACCTATTTGCCAAATCACAAAATTCTCCCCACCTACGATCACCAGCTTAATCCCATCACCAACATTTAGCTCAGTTGTATCCAAGATCCGTCTTTTGGTCACAAACCAACATTTCTTAACCAAATATCACAATAAGATAATTGACAAAGAGGCAAATTAACTGCTTTACTTTTTGACTCAGCTCTTTCTTTTGAACCATTACAGACCTGAGCAGTGCCTGCATTATTTCATAAACCCCCTCTGTTAATACACCCTACTATCAACTCAGAACAAGACAGAAAGATACTTCAACTCTGCCGCTTGAGGCAGAGTCTGATCTCTGACCCAGAGGAAGCAGTGGTTACTCTTTGAAGCAAAGCATATACCCCTCAGATGTGAACTTCACCCTACAGAACTGCTTTTATGATGTCCCTAGCAACCCCAGGCCGACCTGACGGCAGATTGTGTCGAGGTCTGACCATCATCTGGCTGCATGCTCGCAGAGACCCATGCTAGTTCTGTGTGTCTGGGAATCCCTTCATAATGTGCCTCTTTGAAACAAAACATGCTCTAGAGAGACTGCCATATAAATATTGCGTTTAAATGTATTAATAAGATCACAAAGGATATTTACAAATTGCCCTGAATCCAGGACCCTCTTGCTTCAAGAGATTGGAGCTAACCACTGCCATCATGAAGCTTTGTTTGATTTATTGTCATTTCAAACTGTTTTTACAACTTAATGTCTAAATGTGCTTCGCGCTTGGCAGTGTATTTGTAATCCTCAAATTAACACCTCATAATATTTTTCCTGATAATGTACCACTAGTAAAAACAACAGGCCAGGTAATTGAATCCCATTGGACAGAAGTTATTCTTTCTTGAGAGCACACTGCGTCTCGCTGTTGATTTATCCACCGAGGTCAGAAGGGAGCTGTTTGTTTATGGCTGATGCTGCTGCAAAAGTTGTCTCTTTGGATGCTTGAAGGGAGCAAACTGTGAAATAACAGCTGATTTTTTTTTAAAGACGCAAGCAAAGCAGCTCTGCGTGAAACAAGCCCCATATGGAAACAATCTCCAGACTACATTAACTCTGTCCACATCACTTACCCCAACAGACACCATTGCTGCCTTGCAGCGACGCTCCAGAATTAACTGATAAATGACTGCTTCACGTAAAATCAGCCGACCTGCAGAGAAGTTACTGCACTTTAGCTCACCCTGAATTTAAATAAACACAGAAGAAGTACAGTTTCAGGAACACAAACATGGCAACTGAGTGACCTGACGGCGTTGATTGATGGTTGAAACGTCTGCGGTTTGTTTCTGCTGAAGCCATTTTCTTGGTTCACATCAGAATATCACAACTTGTCAGCAGTGCTTCTGCTGTGTGGTTCTCTGGAAGATTTTTAAAAGTTTGTGGGCAGCTCAGTAATTTCACATTCATCTTTAGTACAAAATGCTTAAAGCCTCATTGGCATCGTATAAATCTTGCTGGGCTGCCTGGGATTAAAGAATGAAAAATGAAGAATTGAGCCGTTAATCATTCATACTGAGGCGGCTGCAGAGAGGGTTTTGTGGGCAGATTCCTTATTTTGAGTAAAAACAACCTAACAAGGAGGTGAAGGATGAAGGAACATTTCAGCAGTTCTTTCACTCTTGGACAGACTTTCCCCATTAGGCAACTTTGTTTTACATACAGAAAAATGTTCAAATAAACCACCAGCCAACACTCTTGACTGGAAAGACGCAGCGCTCTGGGTGAAATATTCAGGTTGTCTCAAGTAGTTTTCAAACAGAGCGACAGTGTCTCCGAAAAGTATTCATACACCTTGATTTTTGCCCTGAATGTTACTGGGATTTTATCTGGTTAGCCAACACAAATGAGATAAAAAGGGCGACAAGGAAGAAAAATGATAAGTGAAGGTGAAACTATGAGCAACCAGGTTTTACTGTTCACAGCTGCAAAAATCCATCAGGGTATGTTCATCTCAGAAAAGCTTTCTTATCCCTGCTGAGTAAAAGTGCTCCCTCAGCATGATGCAACCACCCCTATGTTTAGAGTGAGGATTGTGATGAATGATAGTTTTCCTCATGTTACCTGTGGGCTAGAAAATTAGAATTTAATCTCATCTGACCTTCCACATACTTATTGAATCCCCTTGATGTTGCTTCACAAGGTTCTTTTTTTAATCCTTCACACCTCCATAGAGGCCATAATTATGGATTATGTTCCAATCAAATTATCTCCACTGAGTTGTGGTTCCTCCACAGTTACCACGCCTGTATTGGTTACCACCAATACAGGTGCTTTTTTCAGTTGGCATTTTTTTTATGTAATACATACAGTACTACATAAATTAAAGTTCTAGTTATACTGTTTGGATCGGAAAATAAATTAAGGAAACAATGAATCAACCGATTAAAAAAAAGGTTGTACAGACATTACTTCAAATTAAACACATTTGAACACAAGTTCACGAGTTTTGCTATTCAAATTTGGCCGCATGTAGAACATCTTTTTAACCTGACTGCAAACCAGCATCTTTCAATATTGTTTTTAACATTTTGCAAATATCCTATTCTCTTTCTTGCTCAGCGAGAATCGAAGGCTTTTGGGATGTTAACTCTTTTAACTTTCTGAGTTTGATGCCTTAAAAATTAAAATAAGACCATTGTGTGATATGCGAAAGAGTTCATCTGTGATCAACTGTGAATGCATGGATTTTTTTTAAGGTCATGCCAGATATTCCCACTGAGACCAAACGTGGTCTGACTCATGTGGTGCAAATGAGGCATTTGAAACACTCTCCCTATTCAGCTTCATCTCTTGCTATCTCCTTCTCACATCTCTTGCTGGACATTCAACACATCTTTGCTGGATGAGACTGATGCTTTTTTTGGATCATGGCCTTTCAAAATCTGGGATGCAAGAAGGAACAACAGCGTCCAATTATGTGCAGCTTATTCTCACCAGTCAGAATCATAAGCATGCAGGCGAGATAGCCGAACCAGATAAGACACTTTTCAATATCAAGGGCTTCTTTCACATCCTGTGGGCAGCTGCGTAATGGACTGTTCATCACGCAAAAGGTCACATCTGTGAACCAATTACAACAGGAATCTATCTGTACAGAGCTGGACATAAATGAGATAAGATATTTCTGTTATTTGGCCAGTTCCTTCAATTAGGTCTTTGAAAGCAGACTGTGATAAAAGTGTTGCCTTCACAACAAGTGGACACAACCTACTTTTAGGACTGTGATCAAGAGCATTGCCTAATAAAACAGCAAAAGATATATAATATGGATTCCTCCTGTGTTGACTGAAAGGCTTTTTTAAGACATCAAATTGAATTTTTGGTGATAAAAGTGAGCCATTTAGTTTTTCCGATTCAGCAAAATCTAATGCTAATTAAGATACTATTTGAATGACATATTAATGCTGATTTAATTGAGTACTTAGTACAGAAATATGAAATGCAATTTGCATATTTGAAGCCTTGTACAGTTCAAAAATAATAGGAGTATTTCTTTCTTTCTGCTTAGCAAATAATTTACCAGCAGGTGCAGTAAGGAAACAGAAAACTAAACCAAACAGTTATCCCATGTGACTGCATTACTAATTCATAGGGGTGGGTTCAGTTTGGTCTTTAATTTTGTGAAGGGGTCTTAAAGAAACTATTTTTTTGTTTCCTGTTTTGTTTTAGAACAGAATGTGGAGTTTTCCTAAAGCATTTTTTGATTTATTAGAATTAAAGTTATATATATATATATATATATATATATATATATATATATATATATATATATATATATATATATATATATATATATATATATATATATATATATATATATAATGTTTTCTTGCATTATTCAGACCTCAAATAATGCAAAGAAAACAAGTTCATCTTCATTTAGAAACAACAATACTAATGTTTTAACTCAGGAAGAGTTCAGAGATCAAGATTTGGTAGAATAACCAGGAGGTTTTCAATGGGGTTCAGTGCAGTGGGCTCTTAATTTTAATAGGTGTGTGTGTGTGTGTGTGTGTGTGTGTGTGTGTGTAAAAAGCTGTAATCTTAGCTTTGCAGCTTTTCAAGGATGTTATAAAACATTCTAGAAAACTGTGAAAAATGCACTTTGATTATGTTGTAATGCTAGTAACCCATTTGTTAGGCTTTTAGACACCAGTCATTAAATTAACCCTAGGGTTCTCAGATTATTTGTCTTTCCCCTAATCTCTGATAAGAATGGAGCCACTGTGAATCTACTCCTCTAAAGATTCATGGTCTTCATATTTAGATTAAAAGAAAATGATCCTTCATTTCTAAATTTTTCTGGTCAGTCCCAAATGAATTGGCCTCCGTGTGAAAGTGAGCCAACGTTCCCTTCCTCCCACATCACCATAAAGCCTGAGGACACGCTCTGACTACCACTGGGGGGGTTGTGTGGGGGTGTGGGGTTATTTGAGGACCTTGCCATTTCCATTGATTACACATAAAAAGACCACAGAGGCGCCTTGGTTTCAAAAGGCCCCTTCATTATAATTTTAGCATGACAAATCCCAGTTACCATTTTGTTCATACAAGTGCTACATCCACAGATATCCACTAATTATTAACCTAAACAACAACTTAGTAAGAAAAAACTGGCAGATAAAGGTGAGCTTGAGTTTTGCTCCCTTACTGTGGTTTCCTATTAAATATTACGGGTAAATTAATCTTTTGTTAAACTTATTACACAATGCCAAAGATCCAGGAGTAATAGTCGGTAGACATCAATATTTGTTTCACGTATGAGTTAATTACATCTTCATTGTAAATGAAGAAAACAACATGCGGGCTGCACAGTGGCACAGTTGGTAGAGCTGTTGCCTTGCAGCAAGAAGGTTCTGGGTTCGATTCCCGGCCCTGATCTTTCTGCATGGAGTTTGCATGTTCTCCCTGTGCATGCGTGGGTTTTCTCCGGGTACTCCGGTTTCCTCCCACAGTCCAAAAACATGACTGTCAGGTTAATTGGTCTCCAAATTCTCCCTAGGTGAATTTGAAGTTGCCTGGAATGTTAGCTGGAGATAGGCACCAGCAACCCTCCCAACCCCACTAAGGAACTAAAGTGTCCAGAAAATGGATGGATTGATGCCCTGCATGCTTTAGATGTTTACCTGCTTTATCACACCTGATTCAAGATAGCAGTTCAGCAGCAGCTCAATTGAAATTTGTGTGTTGATTCAAGAAAACACCTAAAACACACTGATTTAGGATGCCTGATGAGTGTTTCTAGGCACGCCCTTGGGCAAACTAAGATCTTGCTGCAGGGACTTTATTTCCATTTTCCACTGAGATTGCCACTGGACCCCCCAGAAAAACCTGGAGAGAATTTCTATTGGAATATGTATAGTTTCCCTCCTGGACTTGTTTACCTCTGCAACCTGATCTTGGAGAAACAGAAGACAATGTATACATGCATCGATCAGGCAAATATATACAGTATACTCCAGAAAATATATATTTGGTTTTCTTAATGATTGTACCCGGTGTGTACCTTCCACCTAGACAAGTTTCTTCAGCAGCTATCATTTTTCCTCACCTTTCTACAAGGTTAATAACAATTACCACAATTAATTGCACTGGAGACAAATGCAAACAAAACAAAACAAAGAGTGCAATTACATTATATGATTTATTTAGAATTCAAGTAGCCTCATTATTTTATAATGTAGAAAATGTTTTAAATATACATTCATTTATTTTGATACCAGCACTGTGTTTTAATGTGGTTGCTGTGCGTCACATTTATACCTTCCCAGAATGTTTTCACCACATTCAAGGCTTGCAATGGAAGTTATGTCTAACAAAATTTCCCCAAAGGAATGAGGAATCTTAATCACTATTTTCCATGAATGAGTTAATCAACTGCTGAATCAGACGAACCTTTATTTAGCACGATGCAGTCAATGTCTTCTTCTTCGCTAGCCAGATGTGCCTCTGAAAGTCTGTTTTTTCTGGCTCTGAGCTTTGCTCCAAAAGTTTTTTGAGAGTTAAATCCACCAGGACAAGAAGCAAGATCTAAAGCAGAAGCTGGAAATGTGATTAAGGCCTGAACCTCAGTGGAACGAAGCCACTCAACAAATCCCATAAGCAGCGCCATATTTCTGCAGTGGATCCTCTGAAGACATTTGGCGTTTTGTTAGCATAAACCTGTTTAGTGCGACACGGAATGAAGGACCCTGAAGTGACAGATGTTTCTCTTAAATATGATGGGAAATTGCTTTTTTTGTGGGTGGAGAGGATATTGTGTGGTTGAGACACTCTGGTTGCTTTGGGGGTGTTTGAAGTCTTGGGATGAATCGGGACTTTTTTTTTCTGGTTGAAGCTTGCACATTGTAATACACTCCTGTGCAACCCAGTAATGTGCTAGACAGTCTCTGCTTTCCTCTTGCTACTGCACAAGTTGTCAGTTAGAAGCTGTCATTATAAGGGTTGTTGTTTTGCTTACCTTTGGGGATTTAAACATGATATAATTTGACACATAAAGAAAATATATTCCACAATTCTCTTTGGGCTTTTTAAAATGACTTTCAAGTTTTTTCTCTGCCTCTGAAATTTGAGAAGACACTTTTAAACTGTTAGAATACCTGGACTGGAAAATAGTTAATTGAATACGTAGTTTAGTCGCTAATTTGATTTGTGTCGCAAATTTTGCTATCCAGCCATGTTGTAATGAGCTCCAGCGTTGTGGATGAGAGCCAAAACAAAGGCTTCTCTCATGAAGCTGGTGGTCTGTTTGTGTGGTTGGTTGAAAATACTTTAGACACCAGAGGGGAATCCATCAGACCGTCAAAGGAGCAGCGCAGTGGAGGGTTTTTGGCAGACAACTGATTTGGACAGCTTGCATTTGTATAACACAACCCCATTTGCTTGTGTAGATGAGCAAACTCTACATTTTCCATGAATCCTAGCTGTGTAGACCTACACATTCGCAAGGGCAAGAATATTTCCGAAATTCTGCACATAATCAAATGTGGCGGATTGATTCTCTGGCCCAAATCTGTGTACTACTCCACTAGAAAGTTGTGTTTAGATTTGTACATTTAAATCAGATTTCAAATATGCGTTCTTGATAGATTTTTCTGGATTTCTGTCGTTATCACATCACGTCCTTCTCAGCCACTATCCAGGTTGTTTAAGTTAATTACCCACAAGCAGTGTTTATTTGCAGTCAGTCAAACTGCACTCAGACAGTACTTACACCCCACAGACTTCGCAGTTTTTTGGCAGATCTTTCTGCTTCCTGCATGTTCAGCTGTTGTTTACTGTTTCCCACCATTTTGGCTTGAATTAGAGTATTAAAGAGTGCAGATTTGCACCTGAATTTGGCTCCTGAACGACTGGATTTGTGGCCCATAACCATTTTTCCAAAAGCAGAATAACTGCCTATAGACACCATGTTGTAATACGTCACCAAATCAGTAGGTAGTAGTCCAAAATGTTTCAATTTCTTTTGTTTACTAGGAACACGTCTGTTTTTATGTATCTAAATAAAAAAAATTGAGATCATTGTTCAATTTGTTAAGGACTAAATGTCATCTGGCACATCTGAGTTGTTTTCATTTGTCGCAGCCAGAATGGCTTAAAACTGAGGTTTTGTTTGAGAGAGACTGAAATTGTGTCGGATCATTTCACCTCTCACACTTGCAGACTTGGGTCGTCACCTCTTCTCAGACTAACAGAATTTTGTCTGACCACCATGCGGACTGACCATAACTACTGCAGACCGGCAGAGACTTCCCCCGACCGGGAACAGGGGGTGAAATCATGCAAAAAAGTAAAAAGTAAAAGAATAATAATATTCTAGTGTGTCGCCAGCTTTACTCTGACCTGACCCAATAGCACACTTCACATCATCCTCCCATTAATCCAGTACTAAACTAAACAAGGATTCATTACAAGAAAAATACATCCTTTGTTGATGCGATTGGACTTTTTGTTTAGACCAGTGTTTGACTGTTTTTTTTTAAAGAAGCAGTAATAAAGTGGCTTATTGATGAAAGCAGTCAATGACCTTAGGAGAGCTAAACATATATATTTGAAAGGCTTAATAACTACTCCTCATGTCAATGAATATAAATGTGGTAATATGGTGTGATTCCTTTGAGCAAAAATTATGACTCAAGACTTTTTTCACATTCCTCCATATAAACGCACCATATGTACATATGGTATGTACATATGGTGTAATAAATGTATTTCTGCACAAGGACAAACACAATCTCTCTCCTACACACACACAGGAAGCAAATGAATTATAGATGTAGAAACAGGAAATTCCTTTCCTCACCCTCTGTCACTCAGACTGTGACCTTGCACTAAATCAATTAGTAGTGCTGTGGGCAATCAGCAGACCTCCCTGGAGGCCCAATAAATGTAGCCTTAATTCATCAGGTCCGGTTAGACCTCTCTCCACAGTCCTTACCTGATGGGTGGCTCCGGCTACGCCTCATGAAAACTCTATGGTCGTGTCATGCTGTGCAAATCAGAGCAGTAAGGGTGAGATTGTTGTGTTTTTCTCTTCAGGATCCTGTCTGATAAATAGAAGAATCTATTGTGTGTGGTTAGGAGGGTCCGGTTCCACTGGATGGTCTTTCTAAATGTTCCTCATTTCATTCCATTGTCATGCATCAGGTAAAGAGGTCATTTATCATTTCTTTGAGGTGAGTCCTGAAACAACCTCACCTCACTAAAATTTGAAACATTTTTTTTACCAGGTTTCTAAAAATGAAGGATTTTTAAAAACTCTTTTAAATGTAAATGCATCACTAATAAATTATTACCTACAATAAGAAAACAATAAAAATATACAACTGTGCCACAGAAAAAAATAAATGTGCAGTTAGCGACATATGTATGATCTCCTCACATTTTCTAAACTGTGTTTAAAGAAGTAAAAAGTGTTGAAATATTCATGTCACATTTATCTAAATAAATGTTCAAAATGTATTCCTATTATTGGACATCTCAAATATAATGGACAATTTGATTACCAATCTACACTATATGTCATCAAAAATTGGAAGTACTTGAATTTTTACTTTGCCACAATATAAATAAAAATAAATAAATCATTTACTCATACAACATTACTTTGAATTAAATACTTAAGTAGGGGAAAATATATCTAAACTCTTATCTGTATTTGTGACACCCAGCGATCACCTGCTCAGAGTGTTTTCGTCTTCATTGCCTCTGATGTGTAATTTAGATACCAAAAAGTCACACACATTTTATTAGGTTGTAGTTAAAAATCAGAAAATAATTTTTTAGTGTATCAGACAGCCATGTTGGATTCCAAAGTATGCATGGTGACAAAAGGGAAATTCAAAAATAAGACAAGTTTGTCTCCCTATCAATCTGTTGGAGCTTTCTTTTCATATCTTACAGCCTCTTGACTGACACTGTGGTGACACTTGAATAATTAAACTTGAAAGGCCATAATATAATTGCTTTGATTTGATACAATATGGAAATATTCAATGTAAAACCGAGATTTCACAGTTTAAATTGTTAAGTTTAAACTTTTCATGCAGTGATAATTTGGTATGCTTTAATAAAAAACCATTTAATCTTAGCAAACATTACTCTTTCTCCAACATTTGATAGAAACAATACTAAATTGTGTGCAGAGCCTAACACCTACATGTGGATTGAAAAGTGAAAGTATAAAGTGAGGTTTTGATTATATAAGCAGCGATATTATGTAAATATAAAATACATATTAAAAATTTCTTTAATAATTAATAACTCAAAGTTCATTTGATAACTTTTACTTCAAAAAGGAGAAATGCTCAAAACTCAAAATGTTGTTGCTGACAAAGGTAATAACTCCAGACCACACAGGCACAGAAAAAGACATACAATCCAGGTCTGTCACTCATTAAGTTCATGTTTCCATGAATTACATTCCATTGACAAAGTTAAGTGAATTACAGACAAATTGTGAAAATTAGTTCTGCTAATTCCATATCCTTCAGGCTTATCTGTAAATCCCACATGCAGGGCTGTGAACTTCATCCCTGACTGTCTCAGTGTTTCCGTTCAGGGAACCTGACACTTACTGGAGCTTCCAGCCATTCAGTGTTTATCAGCAGGATCAATGAAGCATCTGTGTCTGTCTCCCCATGAGACTCTGTGGGATGTAATCCTTCTTTAGCCGAGCGGATCCTGAATCTTCCCATTCACTCTCACTCCCCAGGAGACCGGGCACGTTCTTCCTGGATCTAAGTAACTGTGCACAGCACTGTAGAATGCGGTCTGACGTTAGCATCGCTGAAATCCTCTAATGCTTCTATCGTTCTCTCATGATAGATAGCGACTGCCTGTTTGAATGCGATGAATGTGACCACAGCATTACACCTTTGTTTGAAGATTCACACTTGAGTTATGCATGGAGGGAAACTGGATCGATGCTCAGATCAAACATAGTGTAGTGGTTTTCTTGAGATTAACTGAGACTTTAGTCCAATTTCCCTCACTGAAACCACAGCATGGATGACACGTTTCACTTGATTTAAGAGTAAATAAACTAAGCAGATTTTCTTTTAGAAATATTGAATGTTTTTAAGTAAATGAAAGGGTTTGAGTTTGTCATTTTAATTATTCACATAAGCAAGTACCCTTTGAGGAAACTATACTTTAATTAGCAAAGTCATATATATAATATACATATATATATATATTTTACTACTTTTTTGTTTTTATACAAGGTTTGTATTTATTACAAATGCCTGTCACCAGTTTAGTTTTAAATTTCAACAAGATAATGATAATAATTAGAACCGAAGCTAACCGACATCACTTTGATCACTTAAAAGTCCATTATCAAGCAGCTCAGTGATAAAATTAAACATTTAAATTATGCCAAATTTTTTCATTGTACAACTTTTAAAAGCTTTATACTGCTGAAATCTAGCTAACCACTTCACAAAAACCCTCTGAAAGCACGCATCATAATAGACAATTGTGTCTCTGTGAGGTTTGTTACGATAACATTATTATAACCAATTAAATTTGGTGACTTTTTAGAGTTTGAGTGTTTTAAATGATAAATGAAACATTCAGTGCCTAGAACTTTATACTGGTGTTCTTGTGTAATTAATTTAAATAAAAACAAACAGACAGAAAAGCAAGTACAGCCCACATTTTTCACCACTTGTCTCGCTTAGTGGCTCTTCTTTAATCATTCACATCTTCTAGTGTCTTGCTTTGCTGGTAATGTTTGCAATTAAAGAGGAGCTCATTAAAACATTCAATTTAACCCATAAACATCCTTAGAGCAGTGGGTAATGCAATAAGATTTTTTTGAACTTTTAGTATTTGCAAAAGGCTGCATTTATTGGTCTTTCACACACTAGCAGCAGTTTTTATGTGATTTTTAAAAAAATGTTCTCTCAATAAATCAAATAAATCCCAAGCGAAAGTTTTACTTTGCTCATTCAAAACGTTTTACAGATTTTACTTCTTCCTACCAGAGGAAAACTAACATATTAACATTATAAATGGCTGAAAAATATAATTTACTCGTGTGTTTGGTTGTTTATTTACTAGAAGGTCGTGCAAACGTTTTAAAATGTTTTAACTTTCCGCACCTCCAGTCAGATGAATCTAAAATGGAGCTTTTGGCCCAAAATCATCCTCCTCATAGTGAAACATGGTGGCAATACAAATGTTCGCCACATGTTTAAGTTATTTGTAAAAAAAAAAAAAATGCTTTGTTATTTAAGCAAAGGAGACAGTTTTATTAACTTGGTTAATAAGGAATTGTTTGTACTGCATATTAAATACTTCTATTGGAGTCCTGATAAACATTTATTCATGTCTTTAAAAATGCAAATGGAACAGTCTGCCATAGTCGTGATTTCCAACATAACAATGAAATGCAAAAATTACAGTAGAAGAACTGAGACTGCGGAGCTGAAGCGGTTATTTATTAAAGTGAGACGGGATGGCACCCACAGCAAATTGCCTTATTATTTATAATGCTTGCTGCGAGTTATGTGAGTCGTTTTACAATGGCAGCTTATGAGAGGCGCTGCTGTAAGCAGAGTTGGGTTAAAATCATGACACGACTTTTCTTGTGCTGTTAACTGAAAAGTCATTTATTTAGGACTCTCCAAGTGATTTATGGTATTTACACTGAATACTTAACTCAGTGACTCACTGTTTTTAGAATAAAGGAATTTTTCTGCATTGAAATTTGAAATGAGCTTTTTCAGTTTTCACAGAAGGGCATGAATGGGAAATATGATCTTTCTGAAATCACATTTTTAAGTATTTCTGAGGGAGCGTTGTCCATTTTGTCAGTAGCAGGTTCTGCAATATAACTACATTATAACTACTGCAATATAACTACCATGAATGATATGAAATTAGTTAAATATTTTTTTTAAATGTAGTATAATTAGTCACAGTTTGACCAAGCTTATAACTATTAGTGTATTTAAATGTGCTGCACAGGTGCAGAGTTATCAAATACATTTGTTATTTAATACATGTATGTCTGTGTTTTAAAAAAGAATCAATTTAAATCAATTCTGTGCTGTTTTTCTCGCATCAGCCGAGACTAAACCTCAGATATCTGTATCATTATCACTGGATCAGTGCATCCCTTTTAAAGAGACACATTTTACACAGGTAACATGTTACTGCATTTTGTATTATGTGATTGTATCATTTTAGAATAAAGATTAAGGGCTGAAGTTAAGGCAAAAACTTGTTTTGTGGTAGTTTGAGATACATTGACAGGTCATTTATAAAGTTTGTGTTATGACAAATAGAAATAAAAATGCGTATACATGTAATTCTGTAATTTTTTTTAATGGATTTGTACTTTTCCTTATACGATATTGAGGCACACATGTACCCAGAGTGAACCAAGTTAAAAATATAATGTTTAACATGAGGCAACCACATGGTGTGTTTGACCAGAGCTACATTGTGGAAAATGTCTGGACCAAAACTTAACGAGACTGAAGAGCCCTCAAGAAAACAAATTAATTAATCCCAATTTCCCACTGCCAAATGTTTATCCTTCATTTGGATAATGAAGGATAATGTAATTATGTTCTTCATTGATTCATTGGTTTTCTTTAAGGACTAAATGGTCCTGTAGTAATTAGCGATTTTACTTTACATCCAGCCTTAGCTTTAGTCTTTCTGTGAGTTTTTTCACCAAACATCTGGCAATTGACAGGTAAGCCAGATAAAACAGCAGTTTTCATCAGGGTTGGAGGATTGTCCTACAGAGGCCCACCTTTAGGTGGTGGGAAGTAACTAGCTACATTGACTCAGTTACCAGATTAACTTTAAAACAAAAACAGCAGCATAAGCTTCACTCTTGTGCTTTTATGTTTACATGAATGTTACAAGCAGGACATAGTGAGAATTTGAATAAAAGTTTCCTGCTGAGCTAATTTCTGGATACTATTCAAATCGAGTAGCTTTAATGAATGACGAAAAAACATATATTGCAAAAATGCACGAGACACAAATGCACACTTGGAGTTTATGTAAAAAGTGTGTTGAAGTAGTGCTGCTCTTACTTGACCAATTTTTGGTCCTGAGCTCACATTTTTCTCAACCTGTCTAATAGCATCTATTATTGACACACTTCATGTACTTCAATTAGGAATAAATGGATAAAATTACCGGGACATTTTTGATAAGAATCTAAACATGAATTGAGTGTGGATTTCCAAAAAAGGCAAGACTCCTAAGCACATTTTGTTTCAAAACAATAGAGTGAAATTGCTTGAATCGTCTGTTTTAAAGGTGGTTTATGTAAAAGAAAGGGTAAAAGTTACACTGAGAAATTTATATGACTAGTTTCTTCCTACAGGAAACATCTTGAAGTTGTTATTACAAAAAGGAATTCTCCACAAAATAGTAAATACATTTAGAAGAGTATTCAGTCATTGTTTTCCTTTGTGGCTACGGTATTTTATCCATAACTTAATTTGTGGACTACTTTGCTTTGACTTTTCACCAGTGACGTGCGGTGAGGTTCATTGCTGGTGAGGCACTGACTTATGACTTAGACACATGCATGTTATTGGACCTACGGAAATTTCGCGCATGCACACAACGCTGGGGGGCAAAAAGACTAATCTTTTACATGTCATCCATAGCCGCGTTAACTCAGTGAAACTTAAAAATGTAGGTATTGATTTCGTGCTATGATCCACAACAAAGTGATCTGTATTCACCAAGCTACGCAGACTCGTTGCCGTAGCAACTGACAACAATACCACTTCATGTTTTAGGATTTAACACCAAAAAACATTCAAGAATTTTGCACACAGAACAGAACATTTAGTCTGTTGTTGTAGTACGTTTTAGGCTTAATGTTTTATTAATAAATAATTGCTGTGGTAGATTAGCTACCACTTCTACTTTACTGAATTATTTAAACGTTAACTGTTGCCCACAAAACGCACATTTAATTAAAAAAACTAAACAAAAACATCTTGTTGCTGTCTTACCTTTACGTATCAATGAAATCAATGCACCCCTAATTCTGCACAAAAATATCCGTTCATCCAAAGCCAAGTCTATCCTCGGCATGTCTTTTCTACTCGGTTTGAGAATCATCAAACTGTCTTGAAGTAATGTTGACGTCGGAAGAGAGAAGAAAACAAATATATCGCTGTACTTTACTTATTTACTGTGTGGCTAGCTCCATGGCTAGCTCACTGTGTCTTACTCTGCAGTTGTGCAGTCACAATATCTGGGAACATGAGCGCCCCCAGCGGTGAGGCAAGAGAACTGCCTGCCTCACCTCGAGTCTGTTCTCTGCCGTTTCTTATCGCTCCTCCGCACACAAAACACGATACACACACACACAGTGACAAAAAACACTGTACATTATAAGCGAAATTATGGAAAATCAGTCCATATATTAAATGTTTCTTAGCCATTTTATTGCCGGCGTACAGACAGGACGAACATGCTGTCATATAATGGCAGCCAGTGCAGTTAGCGAGAGGTTGCGTAATCCCAGGTGAGGCTCAGCTCGCTGCTGCCTCACCGGCTTCGCTTCTGAGCATTTGAATGGGAAAATGCAAAAATCCAGCGATTTTGAAGAAAAACTAATCAGAATTGGTTAAGCTAAGTAAAAAAATAGATACTTTATAGTACAAAACCACAGGGTGAAAATAGCAATATAAATGATTTTATTATTTTTCCATGATGACAGGTGAGGCTCTGCCTGACCCGCCTCCCCTGACCGCACGTCACTGGTATTCACTGGGCTGTCACCGACTTCTGGTGCAAATTGTATGTTGAAAGAAAGCTTCACCCTGAAAGATTTGTGGGCTGTTCAATGCTAAGGAAGAAAATAAATATCAACACATTTCTATTTAACAAAGAACTAATATTGCTTTTTGATTTTGACAAATACATATAGAGTTTAATCTTGAATTAGTTCAAGAAAATCTCACTGAATGAATGCTGCTCCTCCTCCACAATCCTTATCTATTATTCATAAAGTAATTGGATACATTCCTCACAACATGGAGTTTACTATAGAGCATAGTGTAGTGCAATATTCATGAAGACCTCAGGCAAGGATAAAAAATGCAAGACTGTATGAAAAAAGCTGTCTACTGTGAAGGTTTAAGGCCAATATCTCTGCTGTGGCCCTGAAGGACAAAATCAACAGGCGATCTGAAGGGGCCACCTCATGATCAACATTAATCGATATGTAAGAAAAAGACAGTTATTTAATGGGTATATACAGTTAAAACTTATAATGCATTAAATAAATTTATCAGCATTTAATTAGACTAAACTAACTGTTTAAGTTGGTTTGTTATTAGGTCTGATACGGCTAGAGACTTTTCTCTGAAGGTGTATTTTTTTTAAGAAATGGGGAAGCCCAGATGATGATGTCATGGGTTTGCAAGGTTCTGATTTAGTTAAATGGAGGCAATCCCATGGATGTATCTTAAAACGGCTCATCAAACACTCATATGTGCCCTCTTGGGAAAACCAAAAGTAATCAGGCAATTGACAGTCTCCATTAGACTGATTCATTTTTGGTTTCGTCAAAAGCACACAATCTATATCTTCTCTTGTCAATTCACCTAGAGACAAAGGCCTGCATTTTTGAGACATGCCCTTTGGTCTGATGAAAGTCAAATAGATGTTTGCTCATAAAAACCAACATAACATTCAGAGGGAAAACAAGAAAGCGAGAGAACACCGTGTCAACTGTGAAGCACTGAGGTGGAGGCATCATTTTGTGTGGGTATTTTGCTGCAGGAGGGACAGTGTACAACATAAAATAAATGGAAACATGAGCAAAAAAAATAAATATGTGCAAATACTGATGCAACATCTCAATGTATTATCCAGGACATTTAGGCCTAAATGGGTCTCTCAAATGGAAGGATCCCTGAAATGTTTTCCCCAAATTATACGATGTGAAAAGCAATTTAACCGAATATTAAAGGCAGTTTTTTGTACATATTTTAGTTTTAAGATGAAGAAAAAATAGATCTATAAATTATTATTATTATTCTGACAAATAGAAAAAATGTTGGTTATTGTAATGGAGCTAATTTTGTGACAAATTAAAGCAACCAGGGTATATTCATTTTCATAAGGTGTATATGGCTTCAATAGGAAAACTGCTTAATTCCCTGTAGACATGTATCAACAAACAGCATTGTCACATCAACAAGGTCTTGGACAGCTTGAAAATGACTTTGTGTACTTTCAGCGTTGCACCCATCTGCACTGCCAAAGGAGGCTAATTTTCTAAAAAGAATGAATTCATTTTCCTGCTGAAAACTGACTCTAGAGATCAGTTGCTCACTTTGAAGCCTATTAAATAAGGACACAAAGTAAATTGCTACTTCAGCTTGTTTCAGTAGCAATGACAGTGATGATGACAGTACAAGGTCTGGGACAGAATGAACGAAAAATGAAAAAATCTATATGAGAAACCTGCCTGCGCTGAAACTCTCTCCAGGTTTGTCCCAGAAGTGCTGGCTTTTTTTTTTTAAAAGAAAGAATTAAAAACGGTAAACCTGTGCTGTCAAACTAATTGTGTTTTCAATTTAAACCACCACAAATAACACTACTGCTGAGCTGTTTATTTTACAAGGAACATTGTGAAAAGAATTAGTTTGTATTTTGACCTTTGTCCTTGCCAGATCTTGCCTTCTAATTAGTCAAATTGTGATTATTTTGTCCCAGGGGACACATATGACCTGTGTGGACAACGTCAGTGTAACAGTGTCCAGGTCAGGTCAGAGTTAGGACACAGCTCAGTCTAACAGGAGGCCAGTAATAAATGTTCTGCACACCATGCTGACTGGAATCAGCACTCAAGCTTCTCTGGAGCTTTTAAAAAACAAGAAGCCTGTGAGGTGAGTAAAAGCCATCAGCTCATCTCAGGTTTTACACTGTCGTTCATGTTAGACTGTTCAGAGTTTTTCTCCACCTTATTCACTGTTGACAATGTGAAAGGAGCCTTTGTTTTTAGCTTGTGCAGGTATATATAGCTCCAGTCAGAAGCTTAATAGACTCATCATCGGCACCAATACATCATTAATTATGGGCTATTAATAACTCACATCTTTATTACATTTTAACAAGAAATACCAGGTGCACAAGTTTGAATTTACAGTGGATTTTCTCAAATCCACAAACAGTTTAAAGAAACAAACAGTGTAAAAAACTGAAATCCCCCCCATTGATATTCAAATGAAAGTCCCTTAGAAATTTGAAGACAATTATTTCTAACAACAAAGTTGTGGAATAATTTACCTGGATGATATTTGACCTCTTTTATTAACTATAATAACATACTTGTAATACATTTATTTATTTTTTTAATTGTAGTTCAGAAACTATCAACAGGACTGGGGTAATAAACGTTCTAGAAGTTGAATGCAAGTCTGCTTCATCAATTCTAATACCCATATAATGTTCATCTGGGACATGTTTAAACATTCAACATCATTAAAGTTTCACTCATTTGTGACAAATAGTAAGAATGGATGTTCTGGGCGAAAGAGTGAACACAATTCACAATGACTCAAAGAACACTGACTAATAACTAAACATCTGCTACAGAACGGAGACATTTAGGCTTGACTTACGTAAATGCACAGCTTCTACATGAATGAACCAAATGCCTTCTGGAAAAAAGTTTTTTGGTTAACCAGGACAAGGATTGAACTATTTGGTCATGGTGATAAAGAAATAGGTTTGGAGTCTATATGACACTTTCAAACCTAAGAGCACTTTACCAATTGTCAATCACTGCAGCGTCTCAAACCTGGCCCTCGAGGACCCTGGCCCTGCATATTTTAGATGTGTGTTTGCTCCAGGACACCTGGTTCAAATGATAGCATTAGGTCCTGCATGCCATCAAGTGCTGCAGAAGTCTGTTAATCATCAATTTATTCAGGTCAGGTGTGTGGCAGAAGGGAAACACCTTAAACATGCAGGGCAGTGGTCCCTGAAGACCAGGATTGAGAAACACTGTCGTAATGGTATGCGCCACTGCTGTTGGTATTTGGTAGGTTGCAACAACTTAAAGTGCAATACTGGGAAAAAAAAAGGATTAGCTCCAAATTCTTTAGCTTCTCCTCAAATAGGAAGAAACTCGGAGATACAGTTGAATGATTCAAAACGACAATGATCTCAAACAAACATCAGAACTGGTTTTGGTTTGGGCGAATAAGACTAACATCAAGCCTCTGGAATGGCCTTCGTTAGTCCACTTTGCACAATGCACCAATTCGATATTCTTTCATCTGAGGCGACCCTTCAGGTTTTATGAGTACAATTTTTAAATTAATGAATCTTCCAACAGGATACTGAAGCCGAGAAAGTCATATCTATGTTCACAATGAAATTAATGGCCCAGATTTATGATAAGATGGACTGCATGTTGTGTGTATGAAAAATTCTGACTGGTTTTGTATTTAAGGGAATGTATATCCTACATAAACTGCAGAATTTAGGACAACTTGCTATTAAAGTTGTTTTTGTAGCTCTTAAGTATTCTTTACAAAGATTTTGAATGTGTGTGTAAAACAAAAAAAACTACTTTTTATCCTAACACAAGGAGGCATAAAAAGACATGGGATATGATCAAAATAATAACAAGTCAAAACTAATATTATGCTGCTCCAAGATGCCGTTTGGCAAGACGTAGCACTGACAAAAATATGGCAGAACATTTCACATCTTTCAAGACGAGTGGATAAGCCAAAAGAGTTGAGGTTGCATTCAGAAGGACATTTAACAGAAAAATTGTTTCCAGTGAAATTTCCAACTCAGAGGGTTGCTCCTAAAAAAAACATGTGGTCTTTAGTTGTGCCTGAGCCCATTTGTTCTGTCAAGCAGCGAAAATGGTTTAGTATTTGGTGTTTTCGAGTTCAGTACCTTCAGATACAGTTTCACAGTGTTGAAAACTCTTTAACTTTAAACACACTGCTCTCACTCAGCTCACTGGATCGTATTTCATTGTTTCAGGATTATTTACAACATGGTTGAACACATGCAGGTGTGTTCTGTCTGATTTCCAACAGAGGAGGACATAATACCTGAAGATTTATGAGAACAACGTTTTTCAGGTTTAGTTTCTTAAAAAAAAAAACTTTAAGATTAAACATTGTATTATCTCATTTAAATTATTCATTCTGTTGTCACTTTGACTTTCCCACAAGTACAAAAACTTTCATTCTGCTTAATGAAATTAGAATAAAACCAGCATTTAAATAAGTCAGTCACCCTCAGTGGCCCCATCAATTGGCATTACCAGAATGTGACATGGCAGCTGAGCTTCAGAGCCAGAGGCGAAGAGATGACAAGTCCAAGCTTAAATTCAGTCTAATCAAGTTTACTGAGGTGCTTTTGTGCTGCAGCACATCTCTTTTCTTTCTTCGCATCAGTTTTAATTCCTAGGTCTATTCTACCCACAATAAAAGCACCAAACATGAAGTTCCCTCTGCAAGTCAGAAAACAAGACGTCAAAGATTTTAGCACAGATAAGTTTAGTTGTCAAAATATTTCAGCAATTCTGAGAATGTCTATTATAATTCACTTAGCAGTGTCGCGGCCTTCTAGCTTCCAATACTCCAACTAAGGCCGTGTGTGTTAACAGGTGGGTTTTAGATTGAACGCACTTCCTCTTCATTTGTTTGCAAAAATAGATTGTTTATTTCTTATAAAATTAGTAACAAAATATCAAAAAATGTCCTACATCTTAATCGAAAACGAAAGTGAACTTAACATGGCGTTTCAAGTAAAAAGGTGCAAAATAAAAAGTCAAATTGAAAGTGAAATGCAAGTGAAATGAAATGGTCAAAAAATCATTTACCAACCCTCCCGTCCACACCAGACATTTGCAAAACAATGCCTCCACCAAGCACCCGGTGTGTTTTTAATTACCTAAATTAATGGGAGGGGCTAACCAATTACCAACATAATCAATTCTAATTTACAAATTAATCACAGACTTAATTCTAACTTTCCAAAAATAAAAAACAAAATTAATAGAACTTACAAGTTGCAAACATTACAAATGGCCACCACAAGCAGTGTAACAATTTTTGCAACATGTCAAACTGAACGAAATCAACCTGAACAGACAGGAAAAAAGCAAAGATTTTATTTTATGTTTGTTAAATGTGCAAAGAATGCTCACATAAAGGAGAAGGTTGAAAAAATAAGAAAATATTATGTGGATAAAGAAAATATGACACTATATAAAGTAGGTGCACCAGCATCCGATCAGCAACAAGCAAACAAAACAAAGACAATGGCAATTATTTTCACCTTATTAGAAGGTAATATTTTTTCTCTTTGCCATTTTGAATTTTTTTAATGCCATATTTAATATTTAAACTGGTATGCAATAAAAATCCTCTCCATGTGAGCCAACCATCATGTTAAGACAAAGTTCAGTATACATGACTAAGATACTTTTCATTGCTCTTGATTATTGCCAGTTTCTACATTTTGAAGAAAATCCTCCTTTTACTGAAACTTTATGGAAGAAACCAGAACTATGGTCATGTTTTCTGTGCCATGCATGACTGCGAGTTTATGGGATTCCTGTGTGGCCCTTGTTGCATAAGTTTTATCAGCAAAATGCATGCAACATTCTCTGTCTGCTGCAGCGTGTTCTGCAATGTGTTCTAACCATATGGACTTGTCTGCTGGATTTATATGTTGTAATTTGATGTTAGAGCATGAGCAGAATGCCTCCGTCTGGAAGCTGAACTGTGTCAAAAGATGGAATACATCTTTTATGGCATTCTGTGATGATCAGACATCAAGCAAACCCCCACAGACAGGAGGCAAGAACAAAAATTGGGACAGCTGGAAATATGTCAGGAGAAAGGAAAAGACCTTGTACCACTAAACTGTGTAACTTTAAACTGCTGCCAAATGAAGGCTGTAAAAGGGAAATGGACATCACATTTTTTCTTTTACTGAATAAGCATGCCATTAACTCCTTTAAAAATTCTACTGCTTTTAGTTGATAAATTGCACATTTTAAGAACATGAATTGCTGTGCAGATAGTACTAATAGAACCCTAAATCAAAGAACAAATCTGTTATTTTTGACCAAAAACAATGATACTTGCAGAATTGTGCTTTGCAAATGCATTCATAACACTTGAACTTTTTTCCCCTACATTTTCTCTCATTACAACTAAAACTTGCAGTGATTTTTTGGGGGATTTTATTACATAGACCAACACAAAGTAGTTTATAATTGTGAAGTTAATGGAAAAGCATACATAGTTAAATTTTTTTAAATGGATAATATTGGTAATAAGTTGGTAGGACCTCCTTCCCATCTCCATCTTTACATTGTAGAATCACCTGGCAGTTTGTCACATTTAGATTTAAAAATATTTCTCCACCTTTTGTTTACAAATTAGCCCATGCTTAGTCATATTGCAGGGGGAATATGTCTGAATATGAATCAACTCTTGCCATTTATTCCAAATTGTATTTAGGTATGGACGTTGACTGGACCATTCTAACAACACATGAACATTTTCTAATGTAAAACATTTCTTTTAGAGAGGTCTCTGTGGATCAGAGTTGGGGACATTGTCTTTTATGTCTTATTTCAAACTGAAAACAGGACTTTGCTTTGCTTTCTAAATTTGTAACTATTTGTTTTGAATGTGTTAGCGAGCATTTATTGAGTTTATCCCAAACACATAGTGCACACACTCCGAGAACGTGTAGCTTGTATCAGCTTATTTCCACATCACCACCTCTTCCAATAAACATCTGTTGAGGGCCTCTAACTTGAAAAGACAGGCGCTGTAAATTCACCCTGGAAAAGTTTTGAAGAAACTTCAACTCATGCACTTGCACTCACCCACACATTTTACTGTTTTCACTCACATTCACCAAACCCCTGGAGATAACTTAAAACAGAAAGCTGTTGATCCAGGTGCTGTCTAATTGTTTTTGTCCGCTGGGAGTGTCAGGAAAACAGTGATAGATGTTCCCGGATAACCTTATCACCCCCTTAAACCCACCACAGAGATGGATGGTTCCGTCTGAAAAAGTGGGAATGGATACATAAATTCTGCTGAAGTCAAAGGAAGCCGATTCCTCTGCTCCACTGAACAGTAATGCCTGAACTGTAATGTGACATGAAAATTTTATTTAATACATGTAAACACACCTTCGAAACAATACATCTGAGTTTATGAGCTTGGCTGAGGGTTAAACCTCACACAGTTGGTGTGACAAAACATGTTTTTTTTTTTTGCTGTTATCTCTCTGAGTAATTAATGCAAATATATAGAATGTTTCCATTTATTATTTTTGCATCAATTTGTGTGTCTGCGTCAATGTGTCTCTGCACCTGTGTGCTCCAAATTAAGTTAGGAATCCACAGGGTAATGACACATTCTTCCACAGAGTCTGCATCACCATCTGTTGCTGTGAGAAGTAACCAAGTCGCTGTCTGTGCACATACACCACCCCACAGGCGAACTCCAACTGAGCATTGTTCTGCTTGGCATGGAACCTATCTGATCGCTGCAACAACTCCCACCTAATTCTACATTAATTCCTACTTAGCCACATTAAACTTCTTTGAATATTCCATAAATCAACCATTTATTTACAAGTCTGACCAATATGAAGCCACTCAGCTGTTGCAAGAGGAACTGAATGGGAAAGAGGAAGCTTTACAGGGGTGCTGGGGGAACAACTACCACTCTGTTTGCAATCAAGCGTAGACAAGACGTCACCACCCTGGGAGCTGCATGCATGCGCTGTGACTGTTTCGGAGTGGGGAGCCAAGTTCTGGACACATGTCAGTGGCGTCATTATTGCAGCATGAATCACTTGTAACCCACCTATAGATCTTTAAGAGAATGGTCCTTGAGCTACTTTTTTCCCTTTCCCTGACAGCCAACAGAAGTGCCTTATTTATAGCAAGATTAACTAATACAAGGTGAAGTAACATTTTTTTTTCTTTTTTTGGTACGTAATTCCCAGCTTGAAATTTCCCATTTTTTCCAGTAAACATCAGATACTTGACAGTGGAAAAGCCGCAGTCATTTAAATCTTCTCCACACAGCAAAGTTGAAGGATTGCAGTAAATGAGAAGTTATAAAATATATTAGATGTTGTACATTTTTCCTAGAGTTTTAGGACGAAATAAAAGCTGAAGAACGTGCATCTTTTGTCATGCAGAGGATCCTGATTACTGAAATTAAACATTAACAACAGCTACTATAAATTAAAAACAAACGAATAAGCCTATTGAAAATATTACTGTTCATCCTAATAGACAACCTCAACTGCTTAGATCTCCTTGAACATGTGTGGCTTTTTCCTGAGTCTCATAGTTTATGCAAAACTACAAAACAAGACAATTTGTGCCTTGAAGAACGTTGAGACGAACATTCAGCTACTTGGTCACAATAACAAGGTGAGACTTGAAATCCTAAGACTCGTGTACCAACTGTCAAACATGGTGGTGGTAGCATCATGCTTACGGGTGTGTTCTCTTTGAGTTCTACTGATAGCTTGCACAAAATAGAGAAAATGACGATTGAAGAACTACTGTACCTCCATTTTTTCCTCTGAAACTGATGACTTTATAGTTGGACTTTGGACACATTTGGATGTTTTTAACATGACAACCGCAGCTCACATCAAAACTGCTTCTGGAACAGCTAAATCAGGTCAAATTAATCTTTCAGAACGGTCTATAGCCAGAAGAAAGAAGAAAATAAACCATTAAAACCCCCAAATAGATATAACACGCTTGGATCTTATTAGTATATTTGACTATGGCTGAAAATCCAATGTTATTATATGTTTGATAGCAAATGCAACTAAGTGGTAAACTGCAGATGAGGTGGGAATAACACTGTAAAATAGGAACTTGTCAGTGATGCAGTGTTAAAGGCAGAGGTGTTATGTGTTTTAATTTCAAGATGCACTATTGTGCCTCTCGGATCACTGTGTGGGCTTGCTGCTCCGTGCAGTTATCTCAAGAGACACATTTTCATGCTAACAACAACAGCCGCTGCTTTCTTGTGTCTGACTAATTAAAAGGATGATATGCAACATTTACGATGGCTAAACTATATCTAGCTCGGCGGGGAGGTGGGTGGGGGTTGTAGCTGTCACTTGTTCTGTAATACTAAAGCAACACATTGCTGGAAACATAGGTTTGCTTTGTGCACAAGACACAACTACCATTCAAAATTAAGGCTTGACTTTTGGTTGTAATTTATCATTTGACTAATATGCCAAAGTATTGTTTGTTCTTGTTTTTATCGGCCAGGAAATACTGGTCAACTGAGTGCTACAACAGCCAATGCAGGGGGTGTAAAAGTATTATTTGTGCTTTTATTTTCTCCTGCATACGTTATTGTAATTAATTTTTTATTTGCCACAATAAAACTTCTCTGGATCCCTTGAATCATGTCCAAATGCAGCTGATATGCTTTTGTTGAGGCCCTTTAAGTGCTCCCATGTTACACCTTTACTGATTTCTCTGCACCATCTCTCTGTTCAGTGCATAATTTAGTTTAATTTGCTGGTTTGGAGTTTAAAGCCCTGCCCTGTTTTCTTATTCATTTCTGAACAAGCTGCATGTTACCATAAGGTCCCTGCAATTATCTGATCAGAGTGTTTTAATCTGTGCTGAAATTAATCCTCCTGCTATGTTCGTTTCTGAGGTACAGCAATAATGTTCCTGGGTCAGTTTGACCCGTGGAGTGTTTAATCATGCAATAGTGTCAGAAATTAAAAAAAAATCTTCCAAAACATTTTTGTATCTGATTATTAACTTCAATGCTAACCATTTCAATCAATATTTGTGCAATGATGTTTTTTTTATTTCTCACAAATAAAGGATCAATGATGACAATTTACTTATTTACTCATTTGGATGTAAAAAATTGAATTTAAATTTTTTATGTCCTCTGAAAAAACCTACACACAAACACACACACAAAACAATAATTATCCTTAAAATTAATCTTTTGTAATTTCTTTTATATTACATTTCACATTTTTTTAAAGGGATGATCTTTATAATTGAACTTGAGACACGTATTATGTTCTGGGCCAAATTGACCCGCTAATTAAAATCAAGACAAACGAGTCATATTTATGTTTCCCCCAACTTCTACTGAGTGTCACTCAGTGTGGGTGGAGTTTGCCCATGGGATCAGAAAACGTTCCCATCAAAAGTTGCATGGACACCTGCTTTCTCGCAGTTTCCTAGTGAAGTAAAGATTAGTGAGAAAGTGGACTTGTGCGCATGCACATATGCATGTATGTGTATGGTGTGGTGTGTGTGTGTGTGTGTGTGTGTGTGCGTGCGTGTGTGTGTGTGTGTGTGTGTGTGTGTGGTGAAATATGTCTCATAGGTGCAAGGAAACAAATAGAATTGGACATTTTTTGACCCTGTTTTACCCTTCAACTTGACTGCCGGGTCAAATTGACCCGAACAGTATCTAGGTATAGTATAGTATAGACGCAGGAGGGGCTGCAAATGTGTAAAATGAATACATTTTTAATTTATATGTAGATTGTACCTATTAAGACAAATAGAAAAAGTTTCATGCAGATTAAGCACTTCCAACTATTTAAAAAAAATTTATATAAACTTATTTTTAACTTATGCTGCGGGTCAATTTGACCCGCAGCATAACAGGAGGGTTAATTCTAAAAGCTTAAGTTGACAGAATGTCTGTTGCTGTTAGCTCTCTGGAACTTTTTACCATTTCATCTACTGTCTAGGAATTCAATAGATCAAGATGCAATATAAGACTCGTCTTTTAAGGTGGGTGTTTTATTGATTTTATCTGTGCTTTTCTGTTAATTTTATTTTAACTTGAAGAATATTCATATGCCTCAAACATGTTCATATTTGATAAAACAACCATGATAAAACAACAAACATCTAATCCATTCCACTGACGCTCTGGCTGTATGGTATGGTGCTATATGGTATGTAGGCGGGGAAAAAAAAAAAGAAAACTTCTTATAACTTTCAACACTTTCCTTTGTTTACCACGCTTCCATAAGTGTCATATTTGTGGAGCATACTAGGAATAGTTCCTGTCAACAAGTTCTCTCACCTGAGCTGTGAATCGCTGCTGCTCCTCCAGAGTTACCATGGTCTTCTTGACTGATTCTCTGATTGATGCTCTCCTGTCAGTTTTGTTCACTAACGTACTCTTACAGGTGGGCTCCATGCACTGATCAGGTGACTTCTGACAGCAATCACTTGCTGTTGATTTGATTTAGACGTTATAGAGTCAATGAGGCTGAACTGACTCAATGTGATAGGTTACAGCACATTTGGGTGATATTTGACTTGCAAAATGTCTTAAGAATCGTACCTTTGCCATTTATTTCATGAGATGCACAACTTTGTGTTGGCATTGCATTATAGTTTGTAGCTGTAATGCATTAAAGTTCAAGAGATATGGATTGTATTCCATGGTACTGTATGTGATTCAACTGCTAAGCAATTTGTGACCAACCATCTGTTGGTAGGTAGCATTATCCATTTTCTACAAAAACAGATTGCCCTTAACTTTTTTATGCACAATTAGCCATCTTGAAATTTAATACGCTGGGTGTTGTATCAGTCAGAGTCAGAGAAGTTAATGGATAGTGAGATTAAAGATAAATGGTAAAAATAAATAAATAAATAAATAAATAAATAAATAAATAAATAAATAAATAAATAAATAAATAGTAAGGATAAATGTACTGTTAAATCAGTCAGCATACTTCTGCATTGAAATAGCCAATTAATAAAACACATCGGAAGAGTTTCTTTCTTCAGTGATTTTTATCTCTGATGCACTATTTTTACATCTCACAGTGATAGACTTTTATTAAACACGTTTCATCTGGTTTGTGTTTGTCTTTTCTTTTCTAAATACTGATGGTTTCCAGGTGGATCTACAGCTTGAGCCATATGGTGCATCAGGTCATCCTAACATTGTCCTGATTCATGAAGAAAAAGTGCATCTTCTACAAAAATGTGACTCTTTCATTTAGGGAGAAGACAATATTTGGAAAACAATTTCAAGTGACTGATTTTTAGAATCTGTCAAACCTTCCAGAGGAATCAACGTATGAAAACACCGGGAGATGTACTGGTTCCTGCTCTGGTGGTTGAACACTTAAAAATATATAAAATTACTAATCCTCTCTCCTTATTGCTGTGGCTAAAAGAGATAGATGATCAATGTGAGTTTGCCTAAAGCAAGATCTGAGAATCGTCTATCTCCCTCATTTATAGAGCACCTTGCTTTTCTAATTGAGAAATTATTAGGAGAGGAAGAAGACATGCTGGCATATGGATAACAAAATGTTTATTTTAAAACCATCAGACTTCCTGCTCAATAAATATCCTGCAAAAAAAGCTTAAATTGGAGGTTATTCAGACCACGTCTGTTCTGCAGTTCTCTGCAACACAAATCCAGTGGGAAGATGCCAAAGTCTTTTAACGGGTTGAAGGCAAATGAAAACTTCCTCTTTAGTTTTCCCTATATGTGCATTTTCAATGTTTTGCACATTTTAATGTTTTAAATTACAGATGCACAGTGCAAATATGGGCTTTTCTGAGAGATCCCCCAGTGGGATTGAGTTGCTGTTTTAAGATTCAAAGAGCAGTTTCAGAATGTATCTCCCCTTGTTTAAGCACTTCAAGTCCCAACAGAGATGTTAATATATTGTTTCCGATATTCTTTCAGAGGGCTTGTTAAAGTGAAAATTACAACTACTGAGGCGTAAAAAGATTGTACAGTTACAGTCCTCCCAATTTGATTCCTCAGCAAAAAGTAAAACAAAAACTTAAAACGATGAAGTTTTAAGTTTTTTTGGGTACGATTGGGCATAACGTACCCAAAGTTGTTCAATGGAAAAGAACAGCAGAGCAGCAATGCAGGATGTGGGAATAACGATACAACTGACAGGCCGAAATGGCTCTTCTGCCGTCTTTAGTCTGTCTTTGGATAAAGCTGGATCATCCTTTAGGGCCTCTGGGTTGATCTGCAGGCAACATGCACATGCATACAGCAAAGCACACACTCTGAGCCTGGGTGATCCAACATGGAGACCAGCTGTTATCTGCTCCTCAGCAGCTTTGTTTACATTTACAAACTCCACTGGCCATCAACTTTTAGAGATGCAATAAAAGAATACGCCGAAAACCATTGTGTGAAACAACAAAAAATATGTAGCCTATGTAATGTAATAATGGAAGCTCCATCATTTAGTTTGTGTCTAAAAGATTTTCTTGCTTCTCCAATAGATTTGTCCCCTTCTCAACAGAGACCTGCAGAGAACAATGCTCATTTATGTATACGGTGCCGTGCAAAAGTCTTTGCTCAGTTAACCCGCTCCCCCCTTTTTTTTTGTTATTTTACAACCAAAACTTTTCATTAATTTTATTAGATTTTTTTATTATAGTCCTTTAAAATAAAATGAATAAAAGTACAAGTCTGGAAGAGATTGTGTGGTATTAACCTCAATCAGTCTGAAAACCCCAAAAAATCATTGCCAGTTTTCACACTTGGTAGCAGTTGTGCCCTGAAGGACATCACAAGCAGCTTTTAGAGCTAGAGTTGGTTTGGATGATTTTCCCCCTTTAATAAATACAAAAAAAAAAAAAAGTCAACTGTTTATTCAGTTTATTTTTGTTTGATATGAAAATGTGTTTGATTATCTGAAAGTGTAACAAAAAAGCAAAAGCACAAGACCTGAAAGGGAGCAAAAAACTACTTTCCAGCACTTTACAATCTAACCTTAGCTTTTGAACAAACATTTGTAATTGTATTCTCATCTCAGACATGTTTTGAAACCCTAAGAGGCTTGCCTTTTCATTATCATTGCCATTCCTTCTTTTATCTCCGTCATCAACTCAAGGTCCACCATAAGTCATTCAGTTCGCTTACGTAAAATGATTTTTTGCTAAGAAAAATTGCAAAAGAAATAATAAAAAAATGGTTGGTACATTGTAAGCATAAGGATATACATACTGTCAAAAGCCTTATTCTACGACATAATTTTTTGTGCACATTTGTTTTCCTTTGCTATTTGACCCCAAGCCCCCAATGTTGCACTTTGTGCTGACAGAGGTCTTACAGGGCACCCAGAAAACTAAACAGATGATTAATGACAACGCAAGATAAAGCAGAACTATCAGCACAGACTTTGTCAAAAGTTGCTTTGGGAATTCCTTGACAAAAAGCACACTTTTTAAGCTTTTTTGAACTTTTTTTTTAAACTTTGATTTAAAAAATGCCTCTCAATAGGAAAAGGGAAAAAAAATACTTAAATGTAGATGACAACTTATAAGGCATTGGAAAATTATCCACGTCCTTTAAGAATTTCAGGTATACCCAGTAAAAGCACATGTGGAAGGTTGGAATTCTTTAAAGCGGATCTGCAGAATTCAGGAATTTTAAGATAAGCTACTTTTTGGATCAAAAAAGAAAATCGCCGTTAAGCAATCATTGTGTGACCAGACTGCCTAATGCCTCTCCTGCACAAACAACCCCCCCGCCACCCCTGCACCCTCCGTCTCTCTGCCCCCTCCCTCTCGGCTGCTCCCTGCGCTCGGCTTCTCTTCAGCAGCGGACTCAAGGACTTCAGCGACCACGTAGACGCGCAACAGAAGGCTCTCCAATACCAGCGGACTGTTCAGCGCACAGGACAACTTTCTCTCGCAGCATCACGCATGGCTGTACCTTTACGCAAAACCGCGACAGAGAGAGCGGCTGGGAAGGAACTGGTGGGACTCTGAGATATAAAACGATTTTTACAAAATCAAGCGACTAACTACATTAGACTGGCCGAGGAGGGGGAAAAAAAAGATATTTGCGCAAACAAGGATACCCAAATGCGCATAAGGAATATTCCGCTGTAGATTTAAGCTCTGAGGCATAACCTGAAATTCCGACAGAGATGGATCAGTGGGGAGTTTATCTGTCTATGCTCCTAACTTTTGGTAAGTATTAACTTATCTTTTTAGACCTGATTTGTAACCCGCTCCATTCGGGTGTAATGAAAAATATTTGGCAACATGTGCTTAAAATTGTATTGATGCAAATTTATAGCTGCGGCGTTGAAATGCGTCGCTAAAACGAGGAATCCGTGATAATGACCCGATGGCACAGCGCAATATGGGAAACCACGCAAAAATAGTTTACTTGCAAGTGCATATGCTGAAGAGTGGGCAAGTCCGCCTTGGGTGCTTGTGTGCAGGGATGGTTCGACTGTGTGTTGTTGAATTGAATTAGTTGCTCGAAGAAATATTTGTCCTAATAGTATAAAGAATGCATTTGTCATTCTTTATACTTAAACTAAATATTAAGTGCACAGAGGTACATTTTATGGTGTAATTGCTTAATTATTTAGCAAATCCTTCACAAGCGACCACTGGCATCAGTACATCAGCCATCTGTGAAATATTGCTCTCTAACTGAATGAAGCTAGAATATGGATTTTTGTGGTAACAGCACACAGAGTTGGGTGGAGAGAAACATGCGGCTGGTTCATATTTTCATCTGTTTTGTTTGGAAATATAAAGTTTTAGCCGCCTGGCCACTGAGATGGCTTCTTTTCTCTTTTTACCTGCAGCTCCAGCTTTCCTTCTTAACAAAGGCTGGAAAATGCATTAATGTATTTCTAATCTTTGTCATTAATTATTAATGCTTTTTGTTTGTGGAAGTCATTCATTAAATAAATGAAAGGATATTCCAAGAAATGCTGAGTGGAAGGATTTACTACTTGAATCAGCTGCTCTCTGTGAACGTCAAGTCAAATTAAAAACTTTTTTTGCATGCTTTAATTGTTGTCAAATAGTTGGAAAAAGATAGACCCACAAATGATATCTGGTGATGTGCTTAGACCTACTGTGCCTTAAAAACGTATTCTCACCTGTCAAGTTTTTCAGAGAACCACTTTCACTAGACGTGTCTTTATTTAAGATTATTAAATGGAATCTGCCTTTGTGTTTACACCCTTTACTCAGATACCTTTTAATAAATGCCAGTGCAACTAATGGCCTTCAGAAGTTTTTAAAAAGAGTCCACCTACGTATAATTTCTTTTATGTCCTGTGAATGCTTCGAAGCTTTGTTTGGGCATATCGAACAAACAGATGAAGACAGAGAAAACAGAGTTTCAAAGGAATTTCCCAAACTTTCATGGGGATCCACCTGAACTGACCTGTGGAAGAGCTGCAGTGATCCATAGCTTATGACATCAGTTTGTCCTTTTTCCCACAGATTTAATCGTCATAGGAACATGGAAAGGTGAAATGATTGTTTAAAGAAGTCACGAGACTTTACACTTATACACTTGGCAGATTTAGATTTAAAGATATTTTCATTTAAACCTCAAGTTAGTTTATGATTGGAAATTTGACAACTATATCTGAAAAGATAACACAAAATAGCACTTTTTAAAATCACCATTTCAGTATTTAAATCCTATTTGTAATTATTTACCTGCTTTTTGCATTTTTTCATTGGTGGTTGGTGGGGCTCTTAGCCATCACCCTAATCTTAGAGTGATAGTTTCTCTATCAGATTGACCCACCCCAAAGCATAATAATTTAGATTACAACATATTTATAGGTCAGTCTAAAATACTAATTGAGAAACTGTGGAAATGCTTGAACTTTGTAGTAAAAAAGTAAAAAAAAGTAAAAAAATTCAAAGGTTACGAATAGCTTTGGAAGGCATATTTATGTATTTGTTTTTAAACATGCAGATTTTTGTTGAATCACAGTAGATACGATGATCCTGCTTATTTAGCCGTTTACTCTGATCAGTTACCACGACTAAACTTTTAATGGTCAGTTTGTATAACCTGTCTGCATTACCAAACTTGTTTTTGCCACTTTCTGCACAGTTCCTCTGCAATCTATATTTTATCTGGACAGATGAAATAAAATCACACATTACCCCCCACTCTCTTAACTACTTCAGTTTCCTGCAGGCCACAACAGAATGACCACAATTTTCCAGAACCAACTCTGAAGGTAAACATCAAGACCTCTGTTGTAAAAAGTGTCCATTAAATGCTGGTATTGAGCACTGCCTTTCAGGAGAGCACAAAGTCAAAGATTTCTCTGTGTTTGCTTGTGTCAACAACCCCCCCCCAAAATAAAATCAACAATAAAACATTTTCGGGGATTGTTGCTATCTTAAAATTAGGAATAGACAGCCTCAGGTAATATAAGAGTTTAAAAAATGTCAAGTTTTTATTTAGTATCATTATCATTTTTTAATTATAATATTGCCATTGTTAAGTGTTTTAAAGTGATGCCAGAAAAAATGCATTGATTATAGCAGGCTTTTGTCTTACAATCAAAGATCAATAAAGAAATGATATTGAATAACAGTTTAAAAACACAAATGGTATGTTATTAGTTTCACATCAGTGGGCACTGAATCAAAATATGTTTAATAAATTTTCCTTGGACTCAGTTTTTTAGTAACTGTTGTTAAACTGTGTCATATTCAGCTCATCATGAGAATTTCATAACTAATTTAGGTCGATTACAAACACATGTAGGACACCTTACATGTGTTTGTAAGGTGTCCTTACAAACACATCATTCTCTATGTTTAGAGATCATTCTCTATGTTTAGATTATACCTATTTGTATTTCAATGTAGCTATCAAATAAAATAATTTGCTGCTATGCCAGTTTTATCCATTAAGCCTGCATTCAAACTGCACTCCTCTATTATAGAGGTTAATCTCTTAATTGGCTGCAGAAAGGAGTGAAAATAATCTGGAATTGTGCTTTATTTCCATCCATCAGCCCCTATTTGCTTTGTTAAGGTTGTTCTCATCCTGGTGTGGTTGGAGCTGAAAGCGTTAGCGCTGATGATGCTCAGACCAGGTTTGTGGGTCCTCCAGAAGACATTAAAGGGTTAATCTGTCCGTTTAAATAAGCTGTAGTGTCAAACTGCATCAAAGCTGCATCCAATGTTGTACGGAATAATAGCAAATAATCTGAGATAACTAGTGGACTGCCCAGTCTTTGATCTTATCCGCATGATAAATTTACACTGGGACTCACTTTGACAGATTCACACTGAAGCTAATAATTGTTTGAAATCGAGTTCAACTGTTCAGAGTACCTCATTTTTTATGGTTGATGAAGCATTTTTGTGCAACGTTAACTTAATAGAACTTTCACCAGAGTCAGATTATGTTTCACATCACAATGCAAGACCTATTCATAGCACAAAGCTGATTGCATTAATACTCTACAATAATCTAAACTAAAAGCAAAGTGAATATATTTAAATGGCACAAAAACCAGGGAATATCTTCTAGGAGTTGCCAACAGTGTTTATATTCATCATTAGTCCTTTTGCTGTTAAGTTTTTTTTTATATTAAGTCCTATATTTAGGACTTATATATACTTATATTATATTTAGTGTGCTTTCAGTGCTTTTTAAGGATATGAGATGTACTATTTTTAACCCCATATTTGTGCAACAAAAGGCTTTGTCACAGCATTCTGCTTCAGCCATGCTGCTGATTTATTTCACTGAATGTTGTTGGTGTTGCTGGATTAAACTTTTTTTCTCTTAATAAACACAAATAGGCATTGTTTGACATTGTACTTCATTATAAACTAACCCTTACATGGAGATTTGTTACAAAAACTAAACTATGCATTTTGTTTCACACACACAACCCAGTACATGCTCATGCTGCGTGCAGGGAAAAACAGAGTTCTGCTTTTATAAAACTACGACATATGACACCGGGTTGCATTTTCAGCCTTCAAACCACGTTTTGTTGAATATGTAAACATTTGAATTTCAGAAATGCGCTTAATTTAAATCTGTGCATAATAGCTAGTTATGCAGCATCTTACATAAGGATTAGATGTGTTTTGTTTCTTTCAGCATTGTCTACATTGGATATAAATCATTGATGCCATTATTTACCACACTTGTGTTAATGGTAAATGGTATTTCTAAAGATTCCTTTTTGACCTTATGAAAAATAAATGCCACAGCTCCCTTCCTGAAGGCATATTTCAGTGATTGTGTGATTGAAATTAGCAGAACTTATGAACCAATGCAGGAAATAATGATTTCTGGTTTGTTTTATAGGGTTTGAATTGACTTAATTTTTTGCTTTGTAACTCTTTTGCTGTTTAATAGCAGCTAGTCTTGTTTTCTAAGTTGGTTGCTTCCCTCCTGGTTTTACTTATTTGGTTTTTTACCACCTGTCATTGATTAGTTATTTCTTTCCCAGTTGTTTTTCTCCTTTTCGCCAATTTGTCCTCTTACATGATTGGTTCATTTTTCAGCTGTTTTTCATCTTTTTGCTTTGGTTCTGTGTTGTATCATTATTCCAAGATGAATTTCCTACCTTAATTATCCCAGTTTACAGGCCATGTTTGCACCTGGACCTCACATTATGCATCACTGCTCTTATTTTATTAGATCCAGATATATTCCAAGACAAAAACTGCATTGTTCTTCTTATTTGTGGAAACACCTGGCTGGTCTGATAAAGTCGCAATAGAGGTTCTAAACCATATTTTTCAGCAGATTAGGAGTAGGGTCTGTGTTTTTTTCCATGAATGCACAAAGCAAAAGAATGAAACAAGCAAAAAAAAAAAAACAACAGCAAACTAACAAAACGAAACAGGGCAACATTTCAATGTTAAAGATATTAAGTGAGGCAAATCACTTGTGGCTCTGGAGCTGCAGGTTGCAGACTTCTGATTTTGCAGATGAAAACGATTAGTTTTTCCGTCACTACAAAATTTCGCACTACTTTGTGCTGGTTGATCTCATGAAACCCAGTAAAATACAGTTAAGTATTAATAAAAGTAGTAAGTAGTAATAAAAAGTGGAAAGGTTAAAGGAAATTCAACACTTTTGTGCTTAAGTACCTAATAAACTGTGATTGGTTTAAGACTGGATTGAATTGCAATACATTTTTTATCTGGAAAGATATGTTGAGTAATATCAAATAAGTGCAGAAATAAAGAGCAATCTTAACATGTTGTGGATAAATAGAATATATACTGTGGAGTGAGGTGACTGAAAAATTGACTTTATGAAGGCTGAGGGGCTTTCTGTGTGCTATGCATGCTACTCTTTCTACCTGTGTGGGATTTCTCCAAGAACTAGTGGTCTCCCACCATCCAAACAGCTGCATGCCAGGCTAATTGGTGTGTCCAAATGTGCTGTGAGTGTAAACCCCATGGTGAAGCTTGATGGCCTTTGTCAGCTTGTCTCCAGGACCTTTTTACGAAAAAGAAAGTGAAAAAGGTATAGAAATGTATTTCTGCAAGCATACTTGGAACTGCAGTTTAATTAAGCAGTTCTAACAACTGTTTTTGGTAAAGGTTTTTAAGCAATTGACTACAAAGTGTAAATATTGCATTATACACAGAAGGTAAAACTCAAATTTTAATCCTCTGTAGGACACATTGGAGAAAAAAAAAGTCTTGTCAAAGAGTCTGGCTGCTACAGTGTTTCTGCAGAATCTCATGTTTTCCTACCTTTCTCTTTAATTATTGAAATTTTAGAATCTGCACATTGAGATTCAGCTGATATCAATCAGTCTGATGTCTCTGACTTTTCATGCTGACATTTTTCAGTTTCTCACTTCCTTGTCTGCTTGTGATGTTAAAATATAACTTTAAGCAAACAAAGTTTGGAAGTCAGAAGCTGCTGCACGTTTTCAGTATGAAACACACACAGACTGTTAGGGCTGGGTGTGTGCGTGTGCATGTGTGCGTGTGTGTGTGTGTGTGTGAAAGCCATAGACATGCTATTGACTGGGAGTGATGCATGGTAGTAAAAATAAATGGGTTTTCTGTCCTAATCCATTATTGTAATAAAGTGTCAGTTAAATCATTGTTCGCTAATCAGTGAGAGTGTTTCTGTTTTGAGATTCATGTGATCAAATATGTTGTAGTACAAGAAAATGAAAAGGTAAGTGATGGCCAAAGCATAGTTTATTAGGATTTTAAATGTTACTTAAATCTGCTGCAACCAATATTTTCATTTAGCAGGACAAGTAAACTGTATTCATTCGAACTGTTTCTAAAAAATGAGCACAAAGCGTTTAATACAAACACGTATTAAAGGCTTTGTATTAGAACTTTAATAGTTTTACAGTCCAAAAAGAGAAAGTCTAAGGTGATATGTCACAGCTAATTATAAAGGAGTTTAGATATTAAAAGAAGATTTACTTTAATAAATATAGAGAACTGAGCGTGATTTAAATGCTGAGGTTCCATTTACATTTAACACACTGACAGAGACTAGACTTCAAATTAAAGACTTTGTTTTTTTTCGTATCTACTAAATGCATTTATAACCCTTATGGGATTGTAAAACCAGGCAATAAAGTTACAAAAGCACGGCTCAGTGGAAAGTTTTAGGAGCTCATTTTCCTCACAGCGGTGAATATTAGGGATGCACACATTATTATTCATGCAAATGTTATTTCACAGCCTTTATGAGAAACCTTCTATAACCCTTTCTTTCTTTCAGGAGTCAAAAATTAACCTCTACATTTTGATTAAATATAGGGATAGAAATGTCACCCTGCTGTAAGAGACACTGGGGAGTTGATTATCAACAGAGTAATTTTCGGTCACTTACAAAAGTACTTATACACTTTGAAGAGAAAAGATTGCGGCACAACTACAAACCTACCAATGCATGGCCTTCCACTGCAGCAGATACAGTATTCGGGCAGGAAAAGAAAACATTCATCAAAGAGAAGCTAAAAGGCCAGTTTTGACCTCTGTAGGAGCTAGAAAACCTGTTCCAAGCTGCAAAAGACCTTGACTCAGACTAGGATGCACTTTCTAACAGGGTGATGCCCTTAGCATGCAGAGCTACTGTTGAATGGTGAGAATATTCTATCTAAAGTCAAGACCTAATTCAAATTGAAAACTTGTGACTTAGCTATCCATTCATTTTGTCCAAGCCTTACCTGTTTTGCTAACAGATCAGCTCACATATTTTATGCTGTAAGTTTTTTTATTTAGGAGATATCAGAGTAAAGAGATCTGAATATTTTTGCATGGCACATTCTTGTTTTTTTTCTCCACATAACAATTAGGCATTAGTTTGTGTTTATCTGCTACATAAAATTCACATAAAATTCACTGTAAATTTTGGATGTAATAGGACAACAAAAAAGTAAATGTAAATGAACACTTGCAAAAAATGTAGTTTTGGTTTTAGCTCAGCTATAAACTACCAAATTTAGTTGATCACAGAACAAGTAGCCTAAATTTATGTGCATAAAATTAGAATCTGTAAAGCATTGAAGATACATGAATTTTTTTGTTCCATGTTTTGAAAAATTCACTTCTGAGGATCTGCATGAGGCTCACCAAAGCAGAAAAGTAGCATACCACATATTCCAACATTGTCTATTGTGTTGTACTGAGATCTTCGGTCACATTGATTTTCCTGTAATTAAAAATCGAAAACCTTGACTGGTTTTGAACAAAGCCAGCAGTTTTTTGGATCAAGTCTGGGTCATGCAACAACAACCACTGACAAAGGTTTTGGCCAGAACAGCCTCTGTGGTTAAAATTGGAAGAGCAGTCGAGCTCCTGGTGAAATGTTCTGTTTGTGTAGGAAAGACTGAACATTCTGCGGTTTGTGCGTGCTTCGTCGAAAAAGCACATTCTGTTTTGTTTGCATGATTTCCTTTTAATGCTGATTGTCCCGATGTCCTCGGACTCCTAGTTGTTATGCAGGGTGAGACAGTGGAGATTTAGTATAATAAAAGAGTGAAACTTCAGGCATACACACTGAGAATAAATATTTCATATTGGAACATTTCATGGAAATTTAGAACTGGCTTTACCCAATTGTGCTTTTTGGCAAGCGATTTAGATTTCTCTCTGTATTTCTCAATTGAGTGTACTGTATTTACGCAGCACCAGTTCAAAAGGAATCTAATTTAAAAATATGTTAGTTAGTTAGTTAGTTAGTTAGTTAAACTTTATTGTCATATTGCATACACAAGGTGAATACAAAACGAAATTTCGTTGCATACAGCTCAGGACAGTAAATACGTATATAAATATAGAAAAATATAGAGTGAAGGAATAACAGTAAAAGAGTTCTTTGTTCTGTGCAAGAGGCAGATATAATGTGGAGACCAGATTTTCAAGTGCAATACGGTTGGGAGTTCAGCAGTCTGATGGCAAGTGGAAAAAAGCTGTTTCGGAACCTGGATGTCCTGCACCGGATGCTTCGAAACCTCTTTCCAGAGGGCAGCAGGGAGAACCATCCATGCTGTGGGTGTGAAGGGTCTCTGACGATGTTTCGACCTCGGGACACGCAGCGCCGGGATGAAAGGTCTTGAACGGAGGGAAGGGTGGCCCCCATGATCCTCTCTGCTGTCCGCACCACTCTCCTCACGTTCTTCCAGTCGGAGACGTATGTGGTCTTGATGATCCACCGGTCATCCAAGTGTGACCGGTGGATTTCTGCGTTGTGTGTGTTGTGTGGTGATCAGACAAACCACAAGACATCAAGTCTGGGATTGGAGGCGGTCTCCGTTTATTCAATCTGTCAATCGGGAGATATTAGCATTAGCACCTAGCATGTGCTCCAGTTCTCCAACCCGATCTCTCCCCAGTGGAACGAATAACAAAAGGGCCCGCTAACGTACCTGTCAATCGGGAGATATTAGCATTAGCACCTAGCATGTGCTCCAGTTCTCCAACCCGATCTATACAAAATAATAGTTAGCATGCATCAAATGATATAAAGGTGTAATAGCAACTCAAATGAAAATATCCAAACACTTATCATTAATACAGAAGGAAAAATAAACATTTGAACAATATAAATGAAAGGATTACAATAGATTATAAAACTTGCCTCTCCCCAGTGGAACGAATAACAAAAGGGGAGAGGAAATTAATAACTTAATATTTATAATAGTCCTGGAGGACCCTGAACAAAAGAAGAAGAATATGTAATCAATATGTAATCAATATGTAATCAATATTCAGAAATATATCAGATGTGCATCCAACCACAAAGTCAGATATACATTAATTTACATGCATTCAGTTTAGAAAACAACTGAGTCTAATTTACTATGCGAAACAGCACATTTTTGTGATTCTATTGAGTCATTGATTTTGCAGCAATCCCTCCTCCTGAGCAATCATGTAGCATCAGCGGAAGGGAAGAGACTCTTCCTTATAAAGAAGAAACTTCATTTTCCGCTCTACCAAGAAGCATTGATTTGATGCTAGCATTTTAAATCCAGGTACTGCTGACACTTACGTTTGAATCATTCAAATTGGCCAACAAGCCAATCAAAGCCTGATGATTTTAACTGTTTCAGAGAGGAGGTAAAAACTACACAGTAGTTGCTCTCATATTTTAGATCTAATTGGATAGAGGTCATCAGAAAACACTGTTTCCATGAAAAAGTGTCTGCAACAAATACAAAGCTCTGATAAGTGGAATGTGTTAAAGAAACATCTATGAATGGCACCGCCCAAGGTTTCCTATCCGAATGTTGCCAGACTGCTTTTGCCTTTCTCCAATAGTCCAGCCTTGTGTAAAGTGTTACCCAGCTAAATGATACACACACGCACACGCCTGGCCATTCACGTAATATACAGTTTATTAATCCAGGAAACCTTTTTCCATTACTTGTGGTCTAGTTGTGATCATAACATACTCATTTCAGATTCAGGGTCAGCACCGACACCCTGACTGGGCTGGAGAAACAACAAATTGAGATTCAGTGTGTATTCTGACACCACCTTTCTATCAGAACCAGCATTAACCTGTTCAGCAACTAAAGCTTCAGAAGTTCATCCGGTGGATCGGACCACACAGGCCAGGCTTTGGCCCCTTTGTGCACCAGTGACTCTTTTCTCCCCATGACAATATCTGCGGGTCAATTTTCTTCTTTGAGCCACATTTTATAAACTGGTAGCATCCCATGGGAGTTCTGGTTTTGGAAATGCACTAACCCAGTTGTTATATTTGCTCTATTTAGCTGATTTAATAAGATTTTTTTTTCTCATGTGAAATATTCTTTGGTGGAGTGTCTTTGTGGTAACTTGGACCAAAAACAGCAGTTGCGTTGAAGTCATATTCTGCTCTAATTTTGTAATATTTTTAAGACAAATTTGAATTTGACTTTGATTAACAGTGGCTTCTTTCTTAGCTGGGAAATATACAGTTCTTGTATCTTATGTCCCCTTTTTTGTTTTCCAGTGAGTGAAACAGAAGGAAAATACATTCCTATTCATTTTTATTAGTGTTGTGGTGCAGTATATCCATATGCATGAATTGCAAAAAAGCATGTCTCACAGGCCATAAAAAAGCTATGATAGCATTGCTTTTACATGAGGGATGCTGTTTTTATTTTTCTGGCTTGCAGGCAGGCAGGCAGGAGAAGCTCACAAACTGAACTGTTTGATGATGCATCTGCAATTAACGCAATTCAAACAACGGCAGTGCAATGTATTTAATTAATATTTAGTTGTTTATTTACACTGTGAGGCAAGTGAATTACTGCAAATTGGATATTTTGTTATCATAGCTCTCATTTTGAAGTATGTATCAGCTGAGTTATGGCAGCTATAGCAGCTTTTATACAAAAATTGATTTATGAATAATTTTGGCATGGCATGTCTGGAAGATCTCTTCAGAGGAAGCGGTTTATGGTTTTATCTTCACCACGATGGTAAAAAAAAAAAAAAAAAATGAAGAACTGACTGGTGATGGTTGTTTGCACATTATATAAAACTTAATTATAACAAGGGCTTTTGCACACCACTGCTGCACACTGGATATTTTTTTTGTTGTAAACCAGAGATTACAATATGTGAAATTTCCACTGTTTATGCTGCTTGTTTATTTATGCAGAGACAATGTACAAGATTTCATTAACTTTTTAAAAGGAGAGATGTTGCAGGTTATAGTAAAAAAAATGTCAATTTCCACCCACAGTCCCTGAACATGTTTATGTAATCACATATGATTCAACACATTATGATTTTTGTGAAAAGCCAGTTTAGTAATTAATTACATACATTTTTGGTAAGTTATACATCCTCAATGTCTGAAATACTTGAACCAGCCTCTCTGTCACCAACAGCCATTCAGCATTTTGATTTTAGGGTTGAACTACATCACACTTCAACTACAGAAGATGTCTTCACCATATTTCCATTCTAAATGCTCTAAGTTGCTACCAAGAGATTTTCTGACTGACTTTTTTGCTAACAAGTAATAGAGTATGCTTACAAATGGCTCATATCAAAATGGATTAGTTATTTTACTTGGGTGCACATCTGGTTTCGGTTTATTCCTGCATGTTTGCATGTTTGCTGACTTTTAATGCTAATTTTCCAGTGGCAAATTTTTATCCAGAGTCTTTATTTCCGAAATATCTTAAATTTCATTGTCTTAAATCACATATGTCAAAGTCAAGGCCCGCGGGCCACATCCGGCCCGCAAATCAATTATCTATGGCCCCCTGAATGATATTTAATTACTATGAGAACCGGCCCGCAAGCCAGAGCCGCCCGCTCGTGTTTTGCCTGCAAACACTACATTTCCCATAATGCAACGGTAGCCCGCGAAGTGACTACAGCGCGCCCAAACGGCTTCATTATTCATCAGCTCAGAGCCTCACCCCGAACATTGATGAACTTGTACAAAAGATGAGACACCTCCAAGTATCAGGCTCAGCCTCAGACAAGTGAGCATCACAGAGCAGTAACGTATTTTCAGTTTATAAGTTTCAGTTAAATTTTTACATTTGTTTCTACAAAACGTGATTTTTCTTTGAATTAAGTATTGTTTTGTCTGTGTGCCATATATTTTTGTATTTTATTTTATTTTATTGTATTTATTTTTCAGTTGAATGGATTCAGGTAAAATTGCAGATAAGAGCCATGAGAAAGAATACAACTGATTTGATTTATTTTTTTACTTTACTATTTGAAAGCAGTGATCGGTAGAATCATAGAGCAGCACAGTAATGCATTTTCAGTTTATAATGCATGCACTTTGATTTATGCATTTATCTTGATATTAAGAAACATATTTTGTTTTTAAAAACAATTAAATTTGTTGCTGTTTGCCTCTTGAAAAATGTTTTCCCTTGAAGTTACTGACAGAGCCATAACAAAATATTGCTTTATTCATTTAATCGTTAAATAATATACACTGTGTTAGGTCTTGGTTCAATAGGCTATGTGCAATCATTTCAATATGTTTTAATAAACATTAAACCAGTCCGGCCCTCGGCTTGTAGCAAATTTGTTTTTTTGGCCCTCTGTGTATTTGACTTTGACATCCCTGTCTTAAATGGTAAAGTTGTATCTGAAAGTCACATATAGGGGACAAAATCTTTTTTAAACTTTTATCTAAATGTTCAAAACACATTAAGGCTACAAACATGTTATTCTACAGAGAGTCCTCTTTTGGTCATTAATCAGGCTTCGCTGTACAACCTTATAATGAGGAGAACATAACAGCTGGACTGAGTGTTGCTCAGAAAGGAAACACAAAGCAACAGAGAGGAACCAGCTGGAGGGCACCTGTCTGAGTGAGCTGCAGTAGATTTACAACATCTGCTTCATGCAGGATAGGGTGTCACCTCCGTTCAGCGCCGCTTGATTAACCGTCTCAGACTAGGGTGTGACACCGACAAAATTGCTGCATATTGCATATAGATCTCATTTAGAAGTTAAACCAAGACAATAAAAGTTAGGAAATCTTTGTTTATGAGTTTTTGCTTAAGGTATGAGTCTTCTTGGGAGAAATTACTTGGTGTACATGACTATTCAGAAGGAATATATCTCTTTAATGGTCAGTTTGTGATAAAGCATTGGCTTAATTTGAAGAGGGCTTTGATTCTGTCACTGCTTAGTAGTAGCAAATCCCTTTTATCTCCATGTCTTATTAGGAGTTAATTAATTGGATCAACAGAATGCCACTAAGCATCTGACAGTCTGTGTGAGTGATAGCAGTGAAACCTGAGCCAATTTCATATGTATGTGCCCCAAGAGAGAAAGCGCTCCACTTTAGGTCCATTGACTCGATGCCACAATGGTTCCTGAGGGATCCAACACTGCTGTTGTTATAGAACGGCGTGCGTGTGTGTGAGATCATGTTTTGAAGTTATTTCCATTCCAGTACACTTCAGTCTTTTTGTCTTCTTTTGGCAGGCCTGATAAAGAAGTGTAAAAATAATCTTAAATTTAATTCAGCTTTCTCAGAGGGAAAAAAAAGGAACAATGCAACTTTATAATACATTTGTTTATTATTTTAGAAATTAAATTGATGTTCCAAGACATACAGTATGCAGCACATGCATAACCTTACTTTAAAATAGACTCTCTTTTTTTGCAGTTGTAAAATTTTATACGTAACATAAAATGAAAAGACATCTGAATCTGTAACCTAAGCACATTTATCCCACAGGTGTAAGAACAGATTTTGCTGCTTTTCAAAAAAAAAAAAAAAAAAAAAAATCATCAGATTTACACTGATCTCCTTTGGTCAAGCAGAATCCTGAGTCCTTTCTGAGAATTTGTCCTTTTTCACTCACAGCATGGGTTTTCTACAAAACGTTGTTCCTTGTGAATCATGTCTTGTTTGATTTGGAAATGTTTTTAGAGTTTGTAGAGAGGTTACGCAGGATCAGAAGTCAGTCGTTCTGCGAAGCGTGGCATGACTAACACTGGACATTTCTTCATTGAAAATACAAGATTGAAGCGCTCAGGAAGGCTGCTGAGACCTCAGTAGTAGCACTGAAGGAGCTTTGGGAATTACCACTTAGATAGAATTTTTTTAAAACTTTGAATAAATATCAGAACTTAATGTACTGTTTGATAAGGATCAAATGGAATGCATGTATGATTGAGTAAACGTGATTTAATTTATTCGTAAAGTTCCCCAATATGTGGGCTGCACAGTGGCGCAGTTGGTAGAGCTGTTGCCTTGCAGCAAGAAGGTTCTGGGTTCGATTCCCGGCCCCGGTCTTTCTGCATGGAGTTTGCATGTTCTCCCTGTGCATGCATGGGTTTTCTCCAGGTACTCCAGTTTCCTCCCACAGTCAGGTTAATTGGCCTCTCCAAATTGCCCCAAGGTGTGAGTGTGTGTGTGCATGGTTGTGTGTCCTGTGTGTCTCTGTGTTGCCCTGCGACAGACTGGTGACCTGTCCAGGGTGTACCCCGCCTCTCGCCCGAAACGTTAGCTGGAGATAGGCACCAGCAACCCTCCTGAACCCATTAAGGGACAAGAGTGCAAGAAAATGGATGGATGGAAGTTCCCCAATATGACATTTGTTGTGAATTTTAGCTATAATAATAAACTGAGTTGAATTGAATTCTGGCTGATACATGAACCAGCAATTACTTGCATTTTCTCAACTGAACTAAAGCGTAGAGCTGAACAGCAAAACTCTCCAAATAAAATCACACAAAAATAAAAGGTAAAAAAACTAAAGTTAAAGTTAAAATTTGTCAAAATCAGCTCTGAGCTTGGAAATGATGCAGCACCTTTTACCCAGCAGATAAGATCCTCTGTTTGAAAATTCATGACTTTAATATTTACGTACTAAAGTTTATAAGTGAAGATAATTTGAGACATTTGACATTTTCATGCATTCAGACGAAAAGGGTTCAGGGAATGTTTTTTTGAGATTCGCCTCAGAGGACAGAACATTTTCAGTTTAGCTCGTCACACATTTCTAATGTTTGAAGAGGAAAAAACATTCCATTCACTGCAAGAATTTTTTCTGTGTGTAATTTTCAGATCACCTTACACTTTGCTCTTGTGGATGAAAATCCAATGGTGTTTATATTAACTCAAAAATCAAGCTAATATGCTCCTTTACTAGGTTTTTTTAGTGTATCGGTTTCTACGGGATGTTTCATGCATTCTCACTGTCTCCTGATTCGTTGAAACAGAGGCTTACCTCCTCACTCATGTTTTCTTCTGGAAATCTTTTGGTGTTAAGTCCCTTGTGAAAACTGAGACTAAAGCAGTGTTCCCGTAGAAAGCAGCTATGCACTATTTATAATTTTAATTTTACAAGCTTTGCTTTAAAAATAAATGATCTGTCAGTGTGAAAACTATAGAATTTGTCTCTGAACAAAGATCTTAAAAAAAAAAAACTCTCCAAAACTGTTGTATTTCTATCATTTGCTGCACTAAACAGATATACAGTATGTGTTTTTTGCATATTTTAAATTCATGGTTAATAGTAATTTACATCCTAGTTAACGAGCTGGTGTTGCATCTTTGCGTCCTGTAATGATGACTGAATCACAGGATGTTACTATTCTGGAAGACATTGATTAGTGACGATAATAAATTAGGAATCAATGAAAAGTGGTGATTTACTGTGTGGGAAAATTACATTGTTTTCTGTTTTCATTGCTAAAAATGATTAAAGGGGAGTTTAAGAAGTTCCTAATGTTCAGTTCTATGCTATCCAGAGCATTGTTTCAACTTTTTTCATGTTGACCCATTGCTCTGCGCTTCGCATGGCTTGCATCATTACAAGGCACAGCTTGAAATCTCTTACTGGATCAGTCACCAGGGCTTTGAAGAAGGAAGGAAGCTTCTTAATAAGCTGGGAGTGTGAGGAGGGAGGAATGAGAACTAGTGGATTGGTGTGTGTACTTTAAAAAATGTATCTTTCAGCTGTTTAGTCAGTGAAGGGATATGGTGATGATGTGTGAAACATGAGGTCAGGAAAAGCTGATGTTCCTCCTTATGAGACCACAAACATGATTCAACACTGAGGATGCTTCAGGACTCAATCATAATCCAAGAGCTGGATTAAATCTGAACTCTGCGTTATGCATTTGGACAAAACAAAACATCCTACATACACTTTTTGTGTAAGATACAACTTGAAGAAGTCATTTTATAACATTAAATTGTATTTTATAACTTTTGCAATATGATGATGAATGAGCCTCATTTTAGAAGCAGACTAAAATTAGTAATATTGGTGTTTATCTTAAAAATGTGGGGTTTGACTTACTTATTGTGTAAAGATAGAAAATTTCCTTAGGGGCCTCAGGAATAGATCCAATGAGGAGCTACTACATGCTGCTTGTAATAGCAACTGTGTTAACGTTTCTGTTGAATCTGTTTCTTAATGCTGTTGGTAACAAGTGTTGTAAAAGAAAAAGTAAAAAACAATCGAATTTTGGATGCAACATCCAGGTAAATGCTTCATAATAAATTTATTCATTTATTATGAAAACTGTTTTCCACACACTATTATTTATGATTAAAATAATATGTTTGAAAGAATTGTATTTATATTCCAATGTATCTGTAAATATTTAATTGGTAAGAAAATGTGTGTACCCGATTATTCATGGTAAACTAGTTTATTCTACCCTAGATTTGACCATCAATACAAGGTAAAGCTACAAAACTGTCTATTTCCAAGAAACTACAAACATCCCAAAACTGTAGATCAAGCGAACTAAGATTGAGCCTATTTCTCCTCAAAAATGTCACAAAAAATGTCTTACTGAAAATAAATGTTAGCAGGAAGAGCAAAAATAAGCTTAGCCTTTATCTTGGATAATTAAATAATATAGAGATTAAAAAAGTGTGGTGGATAGTTGTCTTATTCTTGTGGCTGTGACTGAATTTGCCTCTCCAAAAGTCTGGTAAAACTGTTACAGAATACTTTTCTGCAAACATATTGTTTTCAGTTTGTCATTCATTGATGTAGTCAGCTTCTTGTTGAACAGATAAACCGTCTAAATGTGATAAAATCCTTTTTTTTTTTTTTTAGATGGTCATTGTTTTACTTTTTATTCCCACCCAAGGTAGTTTCCCCCCTCTGTATCTCCTCTTCTTCTTTATTTTCGATTTGGCTTTAGGAATGTTTTGGAAATTAACGTGAGATTAATGAGATTATCTTGTCTCCATTGCAGATTCTGAGAGCAGGTCTCACCATAAATGTATTATTAAAGCGCCGATTCTAAATCATTGCAGCCTTGAGGGGCTTCTGTGTTCTTCTGTGTGTTAATATTAAAGTGTCAGGTGACCTTCGTCGTCACAGAATCTATAAACCAATACACAAGATAACAACCCTTGCACACATAACAATCTTTACAAAACATTATTTTCTAACCTTCCTCGAATCTGGTCTGTCGTCACAGAAAAGAGCTTTTTCATTATGCATGCAAATAAACACCTTTATGTGAGAGTATACATTCGGTTTTTCAGCAGATTAACACACCAGGAGACCTTGAACAGATTGTTTGGAGGTGACACACACTGCATTCAGTATGAGCAAGCCTTGACAGTCTTGGTATTCAGGGACAAAAGAAAGCAGGAAAAGCAATCTATGTGATTATCATACAAATGGTAATGTAGCACACACTATAACTCAACAATGTTAGCTACTGTTACAGAGTACTTTCAACGGTTTTACCCATGTAATTTAGCATGCCTTGTTCTCTTCGACAAACTCTTGAATTTTCCTCTTCGAGTCACTAAAAGCCTGTTTCCTACTGGAGACACACCTATGACAGTGTAGGTGTTCATTTAGAATAGATGTCAACTTAATGTTTGGTTGTCAGTATTAAAATATCACTTTGTGAATGTATCAAAATGTGAAAAAATTGAAGGGGTGTAACTACTTTTGCAAATAAACTTCACTGTATTTTACTGATATTTTATGTGGCAGGCTAACATAAAGTAGTGTATAATTGGAAAGTTGAGGGAAATGGATACACAATCGTGATTTTTGTGCTCATTCTCAAGCTGCCAAGGCAGAGAGACAATTACCCAAGTGAAATAATTGTTGCTGCCAATCAATCTGGGAAGAGTAACACAGGGATTTTCAAAGATTTACAGTCTATCTCAGAGACAACATTTATTTTTAAATGGAAAACATATTAAGACATTTACCAACCTTCTTAGCAGCTGATGTTCCAGTAGATTTACTCGAAGGTCAGATTACAAGCATCAGGAAACGACTGAACAAGTATTTGTTTTTAGGCATTGGAGGAGAAAGCATCTTCTTTCTTAAATATATATGGCAACAGAATGTAAGTTTCTCAAGTTCTGTAATGACTTTTCTAAAATCTTCAAATAGAAAAATCAATGGTGTGCCATGCATTTGTTTCCAACCCCATTTGACAGTACTTTGCAGAATCCAATTTTGCTAATACTAACACTTCATGTCTTTTGAAGTATGAGTTTAAAAGCTGCAAATGTAAAGACAGGAACTTTGTTGTCGTCATTGCAAAACAGTTTGAGCTCATACAGTTTAGGTCCAAATCGGTTCAAATCAGCTCTAGAAGAAACGTCAGAGACTTTGTGAAGATTCGTCTTTATCCACAGTAAAACATGTTTTGTACTGAGTTGGGCTGAAAGGCCATTCAGTGAGTGGGAAGCCATCACTCCAAAAGAAACAGAAAAAATGCCGGATTGCAGTTTGCAAATGAACACTGGAACAAAGACCTCCATTATTGGAGTCATGTCTTGTGGTTTGATTAAGCCGTTTAACTATAATGACCAATGCTGACCACCAACATTTAGAGGAAAAAGGCGGATTGCCAACACATGTACATCTGCACTATGGAATCACTGCAACTCAGATTAAAATATTCCATCTGTGACCCAATAATAATTTTCTTTCAGCTTTGCAGGTGGGATACTTTAAGATGAAACTCAAACTGAGTTTTTCTTTTTATTTGGCTAATAAATTTCTGACCACTTGAGGGGAAGTTGAAGATCCACATTTCAATCCTGGGCTGCATTATACACCAATTAAAGGTTCTTTACAATATGTCTTGTGATACATGAAACCTTCATCATGTTATCCACAGGGTATTGTTCATGTTTAATCAGCTACTGTTTGCGATAGCCTGATCTTGGTAGAATGTGGTGATGTTATGGGCTATTATACCCAGGGGTAAATTCATACAAATTCTGATTATATCCTTTCAGACATGAAAATTGGAAACAAGAAAGGAGAATCAAATCCTTTGACTACAACAAAAACTTAAACGTTATAATAACATGGTTTTATTATTACTAGGAAAAAGCTGCAGGTTTATCATGTCTTACCAAGAATTATTGAAATGTTTTGGTAAAAACTGTTTTCATGGGCTGTTTATGTGAAAAAACTTTTTTTTTTCTCGTTTTACATTTGCAAGACTCAACAATGTTTTTTACGTTGTGGGTAGATCAGTGCGTTCATCCTCGCCTCTTCAAGTTTTTCTCTATTGTGCACATTCACACAATGCAGGAGATTTGCTAATGCGATGGTTTTGAGTTAACAACAGCAGTATTGGGTCAAGGCAGGTGAGGTTAGTTAACTGAGGATAACAAAATAATTCTAGCTCATCTCAGAAATGCATCATGTCCAAATATTCACTTTGTTTGTGTGCAAATGTGTAAACAAAGTGAAGTTTGTAAAGGTTTTTGCAAATATTAGGTAAATATGAAAAAGGATAAAAATGCTCACTAGATCCATATGCTTTGAGTTATTCTGTAAAACTTTAAGACTGTAATCTGGTGTGGGGAACTTGGAGTGCTCCACCATTTGGTTTTTAGAAATGTAAATAATCCACATGTTTATTCAGATTTGAAGAGTTAAAGTGGTCCCTTGGGACCTGCTACTACCAGATGTGGACGGATGCACTGAAAAGAAGTCCATCTGTGTTGGGATGAACCACAGCTCATTTTATCGCCAAGTCTAACAAGTTTCTAAGTGTATCTTTAACACCAGACAAATTACAGAGTTGTGTTTGTATCTCCTAATTATAGCTTTGACCCCGTTGAAGGAGGTACATTTAACGGGATATAAAACATTTATAAATTCTGTGTTGTCTGATTTCATAGAGAGGTGTGGGAGAGTTAAAGTAACTCTGAATATGCTGGTTCCTTTCTCTTCTACATCTGAAAATTAAAGTTGGCATTAAACACAAGACTAGATGAATGTTTACATTAATCAACATTTAGATTTCTATTACATTTCTTAATTACACTAAGCAAACCCTCTAAGAGTGAATGCCAATATTTTTTTTCTAAGTTACAGGTTTGCTGATTACAATTAGCAAGTAGCCTCTGTTTTTTATGAGCTGACTTTGGCATATGATTTGTAGCTTTTGATTCAGCTTCACTTATTTAAGCTTTGTCTTAAATGCTTTGAACCAGAAAAAAATCTTCTCTGATGTCAGTCACGAATTAATGATGTTGGAATAGTAATATTTTCCTAAAAGATTGTTGAACCGTCTTTATTCCATAAAAAGGCAAATGATAACACCCATAAAATAATTAAATAATTAAAATAGATTCAGAATTGCTTTAAAAAAACTTGTGAATGCTGTTAATTCAAAACCTATTATATTAATTTTGTATCCTTCAGGTGCCACAACAACCAAGAGGTTTTATTTTTTTTGTAACTCTTTGTTCTTATGACTTTGCTAAGTGTGAATTAAATAGGCGCTCATTTCTCACACTTAAATCTGTTTATATTGTCGAGAACAACGAGACAGGATGAGTAGTTATAAAATATAGTTTTCAAATGATGATGAAAGATGATAAAACTTTTTTTACTGAAGCACATGATCATATAAACCTGCTTTCACATTTTGTAAGAAAAAAAGGAGAATCTGTCTCATCCAGTTGCGGCTTTGCAGCTTTTGTTAGAGTTTCTATTGGTCATACAATAGATAAAAGATTTAATATAAAGGAAATAAATTATATTTCATCTCTCAAATTTCAGTTAATGATTATGACACTTCAGAAAATATAGAAATGTAAAAGAAGGATCACCAGTCTTTTAGAGATGCCACTTTTTTGTGTTATTAATTTTTCTGTTTTTCTCATGCACTGCTTGTTTATACTCCTGGAAGTCACTTGTTTAATTATCCTTCAGCTTTGGTTGCTGATTGGCCCTGCAAGCTATAATTCAGTCGGTCTGTTTGACAGCATAACTAGGAATTTCAAAGCTAAAATTAATTAGACTGTTGTTATGGTTTACTGCAAGTGGAAGTTGAACTGAAGTGGCTGAAAAAGAAATTTCTAATCATCTCATACAAAGTGGTTGTGCTCCTGGAGTAAGAACAGGATTTTTGTTCGAACAATGGATGGCTGTTCCTGTCATTCTCTGGGTGTATTTTTCATGCTAGCGACCAGAATATTAATCTATTAAAAATGTTGACTTAAAATTACAATTGAAAAAAAAAATACAATTGTGAAACAGTAGATTTAAAAATGGGGTTATCTGGAAACTGATACAGTAGTTGCTTGTGTTGTATTTCTGTAGGTGTTGCATCTGAGTTTAAGTTATTGAAATGATCTTAGAAGGTTGGATAGCAACTTTAAAGAAGCTTTCCCAAGTTTTAGATGTTCTAGAAAGAACTCCTTTCATTTCTCAATGATTATTATTATTATTATTATTATTATTATTATTATTATTATTATTATTATTATTATTATTATTATAATAAAGTAGTATATAGTCGTGTGAGACATAGGATGAAAAGGGTCCTTAGAGTAGCCAGTGTTAGTTCTGTACCATCTTGTATGTTCACTGAAGGCTTATGTCTTTTCAGATCTCTAGGCTATGCCTTTTGTTGTCTCACATCCTTCTGCAGGCTTTCATTTAAGCTGTGTTGCTGAGCTATTGCAGATCTCCTTGTCTTCCCCATGGGCTTGCATGATTGAGTCCTCAGCTCCAGAGTCTATAATAATGGGTCATGCTGACCCATTTTTCACGTCCTGTCATCATAATGTGGGCTTTAGGTGAATAATAATTCATGTTTTCTTATACAGAGTTCCTGGTGTTTTGTATTGTAGATATAAGTAAAACAAAGCCTCGGAATCAGTCTGTGACATAATCTGCTGCCTCGCTGTAAAAGTAAAAAACAAAAACAACAACAAAAAAAAACGAATAAAAAAAAATCCCCAGCATGTCACACAGTTGTATGAGGCACAGCTGAAACAGAATAAAGCAGTAGTTCCTAACTGTTTTGGCATTTGAACCTCAAATCAACAATTTCAGAGAATAACATTTCCTTATCACTATTGAATTGAACAAATATTATAACAAATGAACTAAAAAGTAAAATGTCAAAAGCCATATTGTGATTAAAACATATTTTAGAGCAAAGGCTATATGTTGATTTGTTCCTGGAGGCGTTTGAGTTAGATTGGCGGATTGGTGTGCGGTCTATAGTGATGCAAGCACTGTACTGGTCTGTCATGATGAGGAGAGCCGAGCCAAAATGCGACTGTCTGCTGCTTAACAGTAACAGTGATGAACGTTATAGCACTTTTGCAAAGTGCTATAAAACACAAATATATAAAAATAAACTTAAGGTGTAACTAACACCCCTGACAAATTTTGAAAAAATTCCTGCAAAGTGGGCGATTCAAAGAAAACTGAGGGGAACAGTAGGTGATCGATGGGGTTGAGTGGGGCTGTGGTTAGGATGAAAAATACACTGTTGCCAACTTATCCACTTTGTCACTATGCTAAGCGGCTTTTCAAACCCCTCTAATATTTTTTTTTTTTGAAAAAGCCACTAGCAACAAATCCAGCAACTTTTCTTTTTACAGTGAAAACAGAGGAGGTGCACTGAGCAAAAATAACACAAAACTTGATTTGGGGGCTAGTTATGCTTTAAGAAGACAATTAAACACACAGGAAGTGATTACTGACTTTATTTGTATTTTTCTTGAGCTGGTAAGAAAACAAAAATACTAATAACAGTTCAGTAAACTAGATGTATTGACTGTATATTGAGATATTACCTTTTTACTGTGAAGTCAGACTTTATAAAATATTTTATTTGGCAAAGAAAAATAAATGTATCCCTTTTCTGGTAAGCCTGTATGGATTGATCTTAACTGATCAATATGATTAATTATTTATGCACATATGGTGTAACATTGCTGATAGGCTGCCTTTTATGTTCTGTGTATCCTGAAAACACAAACACTGTATATGGCAGGTCTGGGACGGGATGATGGCGTCATGTAGGCAGTGCTTGCCAGCCTGTTGCAGTATACAGACACACAGAGATGGACACATGCAGCTTAAATAAGGAAATGAAGCTCAATGAAGTTTCTTGAAATGCTCCAGATTATGCTACAAACTAAAACTAAGTTTGAACCCATAGCAGAAATGTCCCCATTGCAGGACAAAGAAGGATATTTATATTCTATTTCATAGCTGCATTAAAAAAAAAATCCTCCTCACTCTTTGAAATTTTCTGTCATCATTAGTGTGAATTCTGCTCATTGGGTGATTTCTCTTTAGGACAACAGATCTGCATCGGACACCCAACAAGGCATTCAACTAAACTGATCATGACATTGTGACCAAAACACAGCATTATGTAACATGTTGTAATTTTATGATGGCATCAGAAGGCAATCTTCGCTTGCATTTTCTTGACGGACTGTTTCAGGTTCTGCCCAAGGCCAGTACATAAAAGACAGACAAAACATAAAAGACTTTGTTGAAGCGCTATACAGATGCAATGAGGAATCAATTGATGGACTCTTCATAGTTGATTTATCATTTATGTTTCTTGTGTTCTATGTAAAATGTGAAAATTGCTGAATATATGAATACAGTATAGGTTAGTACTGGAATGTAGTAGAGTGATTAAACATTGACATTATTTTTGTCTGCTAGGTCTTGGTTCCCTTGAAGAAGTGTTAATGTGACCTTAAACATTACCTCACTACTTCAGTTTGTTTTTTGCTTCTCCTTTACTGATTTTTGAGAATTAGCAACTTATACTGAGGACAACAAAACTTGACACATCTTATCAAAAAAGTACAACGTAGGAAAAAACCAAGAAATTTGTATGGTAGACATGACATGAGAATAGCAACAATTTTTGTTTCTGAGTTTTATTTGTACCTGGGCTGACATAATTTTAACTTAAGAAGTCTCTAGTTGAGAGGCTGCACAGTGGCGCAGTTGGTAGAGCTGTTGCCTTGCGGCAAGAAGGTTCTGGGTTCAATTCCCGGCCCCGGTCTTTCTGCATGGAGTTTGCATGTTCTCCCTGTGCATGCGTGGGCTTTCTCCGGGTACTCCGGTTTCCTCCCACAGTTCAAAAACATGACTGTCAGGTCCAAATTGCCCCTAGGTGTGTGTATGTGTGCATGGTTGTTTGTCTCTGTGTTGCCCTGTGACAGACTGGCGACCTGTCCAGAGTGAACCCTGCCTCTCACCTGGAACGTTAGCTGGAGATGGGCACCAGCAACCCTCCCGACCCCACTGAGGGACAAGAGTGTAAAGAAAATGGATGGATGGAAGTCTCTAGTTGTTTCATCTATTCCTGTGAAACCCAGTAGAGAGAATCTAGTAGCACTGAGAACTAATTAATACAGACATTTATCTAGCTACTGGCTGTTTATGAAACTCTCTGATCTTGTTGTTAAGCCGAGATTTAATTGGCAGCCGTCTTGTAGTGTGACATATATTACGAATCAGATTAGTGCTGTCTCCAGCGCTGCTGCATTTTGCTCACGTTATTTGATAAGATCCTTTTTTTTTTTTTGCACGCACTTGCTGGCAGGCATAAGTCCTGCTCAGTGCAGCAGACAGGCAACACTTCAACTCTGGAAGAATAAAGTGATGAATCATTCTCTCTGTATGCTTCCAATGAATCACATATAGATTAGTTAACTAGATGATACACCCAGTGTCGCAAGTCTGTAAAAACTACACAAGCGCGTACACTTTTACTCCTTCAATTTTGCCTCTCAGTAATCACAGCGTATATTTAACGGAGGAGATCTAAGAAAATTAATAGTGTTTAACTTTTCGGAGTGAGTCTGATCAAAAATACTCTGCATATCAAAAGAGTCCTTTCATAATTTCTTGCCTCATTACTGGTAACAAGGTGGTCCTAAGACCTACACATAAATTCTTGAAGCTTCTCATTTGGTTTGGAACCAAAAAGTCTCCTCTGCAGAAAATTAGGTTTAAGAATTTACAACTATTAGCAAGGTCTATTTATGACTTTATAATGAACTGAGATTCAGTTTCAGTAAAACATACATTTGCCGTTTGAAGAAGGATATAACAGTGGAGATATTAACTTCTTGCTGTTTAGCTGTGGACAGAATCTAAAGATTACTCTAAACCTCCCTCTGCTTGGTCTTAATTGTTTTCAACGGGCGTCAATTTCTCTCTGTCCTACTTTGGGTTCAGGTTTTCTTCTCTCTTTCCCTCCTTAGACAAAAATAACATATCTCATACTGGGTAACATTACAATTGCATCGAAATACGAATAATCTCTCCTAGGTAGCATTCTGCCTTTAATTAAGATCTCCAGTGAAGTCAGCATATTCCCACTGAGTCTTTGTCCCCTAGCCTTTCATTTGACTCATCTAGCGATAACAGGTTTTATGCCAGTAGTTGTGTTCGTGTCAGCATGTTGGTGGTGATACAATTTCACTTTCTGAAATTCAGCCTCAGGGGATTCAGAAATATTGGACAAAGATGGGGGGTGGTAAAGGCTTCCAAGAATTCATGTTGCGTAACAAAAGATGCAAAAATCTTTAATTACATTTTCAAGAAACTTTTCTGATGCTTACATGGAAGTGCATTTAACAACTGAGGAACAGTTTGTTGAAAAAGCGAAAGAAACACCTCTATAAGAAAACACGTTCCAAAATCTGCACTGACAAATGAAAAGAAAATGACAAATAGAGTCTGCATTTAATTACTTTTTTTCACTTCTTGATAATTGCAGCTACCACACTTCAAACAAATGTGTTAGTATTTATTAGAAAGTCTTTTTTTGCCATTGTCATCACTATCACAGCAAATATATTAATGTATTTTATGATAATTTTTCTCAAAAAGTTGTTAGAGCACTCTGTGCCATGACATATCTTAGAAACAACTTCAATTTTAAAGAGGTTGTGCCAGAAAATAAATACTTATTTTAAAATAAATTTTTGTCACATTTTCGTTTTCAGTAGCAATTCTGACCGGTCATCCAAGTAACTTTATATGTTGGTTCAAATTTGGATAACAGAAATTAAACAAAATGTTGATATCCACTCAGTTTGAGAAGCAAAATGAAAAACATATTTACTCCAGCATCATCTTAAGAGATCTGATACTCTTTATAAAACTTGCTTAACATGCTTAATAATGAAATATACACTTAATATAACTACTGACATTAAACGAAGAGCTGTTATCTTTACTTAGCTTCAATTCACTAATATTACTATGACAGCATATTTACTCTTTGCCCTCATCTAAACATAGTTGCATAGTGAAATGCCATAATTCACTTATATATATATTTTTTTTGTTGTTGTTTTTTTTTTTATGAATCACTGCTATATTTTATTTCTTTTTTTTTTTTTTAGATTTTCTAACAGACACAAAGGAATGTATGCTATTGAAGGGGCAGGTAAAGGTAAGAATATAACATCTGAAAAGTGTCCCTCACTCAATCCCCTTTATTTAAAAATGTTCAAAGAAGTACTACTTAATGTTTGCTACAAGTTATGGAGGAGCCAGCATCTCACTGTATACTCTACATGCTACAAATGGTCAGAAACTAACATTGAATATAATCCTGGCCAGCATTGACAATGAATTTGGTGGAGCCTACTACAGGGTAACATTGGATTAAAACCTGCAAGAGGTTGTGAAATGTTTACTTTCCAGCAAAACAATAACCAGAGACCTATAGCCAGAGCAACAATAGAATGGTTTAGATCAAGACATGTTCATGTGTTGCTAATGGACCAGTCAAAGTCCAGACCTAAAACCAATTGAGGATAGGTGACAAGGCAGGAAAATTGGTCTTTTCCGACTATTTCAATCTAATCTGACTGAGTTTGAACTAATATGAGAATAAAAAGTGGTCTCCAGGTGTGTGCAGAAGCTAGAGATGTGGCTCAATCAACATGCATGTCCACTGGATTAAAAAGGCTCAACAAATTTTAGATTCAGGGGGATTGAATACGAATGCACACCACATTTTTCAGCTCTTCAATTGTAAAACACACACACACAGACACACAACTTAACATTAAACTGAATAATTTTCCACTCATTTTACAATTATGAACTATAATGCCTGTAACATTATTGTTGTTGCACCATGATACGATGTAAACTAAATTAAACTGGTATAAATACTTTCGCAAGCCACCACATCGCCCCAGTCCTTCTCAGTCAGAACAAATTAAAACATGGACGGCTGTAAAACATTTGAAACGCTTCGGCAGGAGAAAATCACTGTGATTAGATTTGATCAGATGACATAATCTTTCTGCAACAGTTTAACAGTAATGTAAGCCTTCATAATTCCTATGTAGCAGTGACATAGCTTCAATGATATTATTTAATATGACTTATACTGACAGAACTCGTACCTTACATTGCTGTAGAGTTTTTATAAAATAAATGTTTTAGGTCTAACTTTGCCTGAAGCAAACTCTTCACTGCTAAAATGTTCACTTTTAGAGATTAAACCACTTTTCTAAAGACTAAAGCAAACAAGCTGTTAATAGTCAAGTCATACCTCAAAGAGGCCAAACAAACTATAATGCTAAGGTACCGTCACAACTATCAATCTGTTTTACAGCATTGGATCTTTGGATCGAAGTGGCACAGATCCTCACCTGAAGCAGCAGAACAAGTCATGAATACCAACCGCGGTCTTTGTCTCATTCAGATATAATCTTTTGTTTTTGATTCTTTGTCGTTCGCACAGCAGCTTTTTGAGTTTGTGGATCAATTTGGATGTTTCTTTGTTTTTGCAGTCTGGATCTGGGTTAGCAAATTTTTGATCTACGGATGAATAATGTGAGAAGGGAGAAAGAGCGCAGCATGAAATGTGTCCATGCTGCAAAGAACAGTTGTCAGAAAGTGCAGATTAAACAATGTAAACATTTTTGTAATACAAAAGGCTTTGACTGTATTTAAAGCAACTCAAAGGATAATTAAACCCAAAATGAAACGTTCATACTGCAGACAAAAACCAAGATCCTTTGGGTAATTTACATAAATTCAAACCATTTCTGACACAACTTGAAGGCCACAAGCTGAAACGCTTTCAATAAAGTTGTTTCCTATAACTTTAAATGTTGCTGGAGTCTTCACTTTTAGGGAAATTTATATGATGTTTTTTTTAAAATACTTTTTGCAGTTCCACTTGAACAAAACCTTTGCTCAAACATCTGTAATATTAATCAGGTTCCCTTTTTAGCTTCTGAATTTGCAATTTGCCATCAAATATTTCTTTACTAATTTCTACATTTATATTGCTGGTATCCTGCAGTTCAAAGATAGTTTTAATCCTCAGTTCAATATTTTTATAGGAAGAAGGAAATGTTTAATTTCTTTTGTGTTCCAAGACAGTTCTCTTTATCAGTTATATATTTCTTTACATTGACACCTCAGTAAAAAATCTCACGCTCATGAAATGCAGGGAGGAGGCAGATGGAAGAAAAAGCTTTACTTCAAAAAGTTATCAGTAGCAATATTAAAATGGCTGAGTTTATTACTGAACAAGGAGCTGGTGATTTATTATAAAAAGGGTGGTGAAATACCGAAATAAAGCAAAACTCAAAGATCACAAAACTCACATATCTTAGCTTTCCACTGACATCTGGCGTACACAATATAATTCTCATAGTTGTGAAGATTTATTTCATTTTTTGGGACAAAATCCATAAAAGGAAATAAGGACTGGATGCTACAATGCAAGCTACTTTCCTGCAACTTTTGGGTAGTAGCTGAATTCTCTTTTCAGCATGTCATCCAGTTCTGCAGAGGTCTGATAATGAGCCATTTACTTATTTTAAATAAATGTTGCAGGAGAGTGGCTCTCAAAGACTGGATTAGACTTAGAGCAAAATATGGGCTCAGTATTGTAAAATTGTTTTACTTAAAAAGTACAAAGCAGTTTAAAAAGTTACTATGCCCTTGTTTTTATATAAAACCAACTTCTTTACATGAGGTTAAAATAAAAAAAAATTAAGATTTGCCTTGTTTTTTCCTCAGCGCTCTGAAGTGCTCAACTCAGAAAAACTGAAATCCCAGCAGATACTCTGTGTGCTTAACTCAAATAATCCTGTTTAAAGGCCATTTTTAGATAAGTGATAGTGATTCAGTGAGAGTTAAAATGTCTTCTTTTCTGTCTGCAGCTCCTCTGAGTGAACACCTCTGTTAAATAGCCACATATTTCTGAAAAACTGGTCTTGGGGTGAAAATGGAGATGGTTATATCAGTGTTGTTACTATCTAGGATTTGATGCCATCTTGGAGACCTGTAACATCTTAGAAAATAAAGGCATTTTAAGAGATTTACTGCATATCTGTCACTGTCTCCAACATGGGGCGCATGTACTGCAGTTCTGAACAAACTGCTGGGAACTGGATACTACATAACTGTGACGTTACTGAGCTGAAAGTGCAACACAGCTCAGCTTATTCACAGTTTAATTACAAGGTGCTTGGTGTGACTTCATCAGTGTTATTAGGAGAAAGTGAGGCCAAAATAGATTAACAAGTACGTATGAAAAATACTTAAAAGACAGAAAATATAAAGAGTTTGTAGCAAACTTTGAGAAACATTCAATTAAGCACTCCTACCAAAATAGGAAACAATATTTTTATTTGTTTACTGGTTGAGATTCTAGTAATGGGATATATCTTTTTAGTAAAACATATAGACAAACCTAATAAGATATTTTACATTTTTAACATGAAAACCAGTTTTTTGTGTTAAATGTTGAGTTTAATCATAAATAACTGGAAGAATGCTGTGATTTCATCATGGAAGCAGTGATGCCACTACTATCATTTGTAATTATTTCCAGGCTCTTCAAATGACTTTTAAAGTAATTCTTGCTCAACCAATGTCAATGGTGATCAAAGACAAGCGAGTCTAACAGCTTAGCAATAAAAACACTTTTTCTAAAGCATTAGTAAGAAACAATCACATGAAGTATAAAATAATGCATATTTATTGCTAAAGATCAATAAAAGAATGAGAATGTTGATGACTAATAAAACAGTTAAACAAATATAACAAGTAACGAACTTTATGAACTAAAGCTGTTGTCCCACTGTCTTCTATTTTGTCATATTTGCTGCTGTTTTGAAATACAATTGATCCCAATGTACAAATAAATAGTCACAAATGTCTGATGGCTAACGAAGCTCAAGTTTAAATTTTTGCTAATCAATGAAAACATAAAGAAAAGCAGAAATCCCATCTTGGATTGAAGCAGTCGGAATAAGACAGTATTTGACACATCATCTTGGACAGCCCTGAGTGTTAGCTGACTTCTTTAATCATCCATTTACACCAGTCAGTCTTCGTCAGGATACAATATGACATTAAACCCCTCAGGTTGCTAATGCTGAATCTCATTTACTTCATTAGCTCTACTGGTCATTCCTCTGACATCCTGTCCCTGCTCTAAATAGTTTGTTTTAATATTTTATTTTCTCCTCTTTGCACACATGAAGTACGTCGGGGAGTGGTGAGTTAAAATATATTAGGATTAAGCCTCAGTCTACATTAGAGCTCGTCATATTTGTGTGTTTCAATTTACGGTTTGACAGCTGGCTTTGTCAGAGGCTTGGTTTAAATAATTCATTCGTTTGTGTTACAGAGAACATTGTACCTCTCTATGAGATACTGTTGAGGAGGAATTAAAATAAACTTTTTAAGAATAGCTGTGTTACCTTATATTCTGCTGAAAGTGCAAATGCTTTTCTTTTCAAACACCTTGAAGTTAAATTGGAAAGGATCTCTAGGTTGTCTATTTGTTTGATGCTTGTTGAAAGAGTAGAGCTGACGTTGCCAGATCTAGATTTCATTGTCTCATTTCTCCAAGCCCAATCTGCTTTACTTTGATCTGTAAAGCTGCTTATTTATGCTGTAGAAAAGCGCAATATTGTCCTACACAGAGAACAGGAGCAATATGTCTTTGCAAACGAAGCTACATTTTGGTTATTAGGAATTATGCATCTTAAAAGCAAAATGCTTCTACATACAGTACCTTGTAGTTATTCATACCTCATGAACTTCACATGCCTTCACATGACACACAAAAACTTCATCATCGCATCATTTCAATTCCACTACCAGTAAAGAGCTAAATTGTGTTGGTATATCACATAAAATTGTATTAAGAAATATTTAAAATGCTGAAAATCTCATTGTAGTTTGTAGTAATAATTGCATCAAAAATTATTAAATTATTTTGTATGAAATCGTGTGGGGAGTTAGTAGCAAACAGAAAAATGCAACAAATACAGTTGTTTGCAAAGTTTTGCAAGTCTTTTTTAATGAGGAACAGGGAGTTGGTTAAACCACAAAACTTTAATAACTTAATTATTTCAAACAAACAGATTGTGTTTCATCCATTCCACCATCAAGTAATGCACAACACATGTAAATCTTTTGCCTCTGACATGCTTTTAGTGTTGGATCATAGTAGCAAATGTAGAATCTAGTTTCAGAGCTCTGCAGACTATTAAGGTCGACTACACTGCACTCTTTATTTCTTCACCATAAACACATCATAAAAGTATTTTAGATGGAAATATTTACCCTAATTATTTTTTAAATATTTTCAACAACATGCTGCATTGTCTGTTGTCAGTCTGTGATGCTACAGGCAACCTCAAACTAATTTTGAAATAACTAAATAAATAGTTGCTTTCTTCTACAGATCTGTATTTACCAGATGAAAAAATACTGACAATATTATATTATTTCAGTAAGAAATGTTAATACCTTGCCATATTTTCAAATAAACACATCCACTTATCTCAAACACTGTGGATTAAACACATTCAACCTGTTATCTCTCAGCTAACTTGTCAAACTGCATTACATTTAAGTAGATTTCATCATCGGGAAAAACTTTCCCCACCCACACTTTAATGACATATGTATGTAGTTTAGCATAATTGTCTATTAAATATGTATCTAATATGAAATAAAATATTTATTTTGCAATAAATCACGGTATTTGTGAGCTTTATTACCTGGACTTAAGAGTACAAATCAGTAAAACATTCCTGATGTGGGAAACTGTTTACCTACAAGGTGATGCAATAACGTATTAAGTATCCATAAGACCTTGAACTAAGGAGCTATAGCCAGTTTAATATGTATCTGTCTGCTTTGATCCATTTATCCCCATTAAATAACAACTTATAAGTGCACAAAAATAAAAATACCATGTGCAACAATAAACCCAATTTTCATCCACAACTTAACATCTGTGTGGGCAAAGAGTGCATGAAGGTACTATTCCAGCTGACTTCATTAGGACCCATTCAACAGTATCTGTGGTGAAGTGGATCATTAAGTTGGTGCATGGAGGTAACTGATCAGCTAATCTTGCAGTGATTTATGTGGCAGGCAGGCTGAGGACTTACTGAACCTAAGAACACAGCGATTACTGACACAGTTAATAGGCTAAGCCCACTGGTAGATTGAGACGATCTTATTGGAAATGTCAAATCAAGCAACTCATTTGCATTCATGATGTATGGCGCTGATAGCAGCATCTGCCCCAGGCAGCACAAAGTGACACACGTATAGCCAGACAAGAAGGATCTCTGATTTCAGTCATGGATTTTCACCTGACCGTCTGGCCTTCGAGTTCCTTCTCTGTCAGGATTGGATATGCTAAACTAACCTGTGTTACCACTGAATCAAAACACCCCTGTGGTTTAAAGGTCCAATCATGTGTTCCTCCCATAAACTAGAAATGTATTTGATTCAGACTTATGTGATAGGTAGTGCATGATTATAAAGTTTAAGGAAAATGATACATAGTTTTAGCATTTTTTGTTAATTCAAACCTACAAATTATTATGTGCTTAAATACCAACAATCCCTCTGTCATTGTATTCATCTTTTTATTGACGTCAAATCTGAAAATGTTTTGGGGTGTGTTGCTTCACATTCAGAGACTGAACTGTTTGCCCATTCTGCAAAACACTTCAGGCTCTAGAAGATTCCCAATTAAATTAAGTCTTGACCATTTTAACACATGTATAGGCTATAATCTAAATCTTTGTGCTGCAAGGTGAGTCCTTGTGTCAGTCAAAAGTACTTTGCAGGCTCAACTGACTTTTGTTCAGAGGTTGAAATTTAACTCCCTCCATCCAAGTTCAACTCTGACCAGCTTCTAAGTCCTTTCTGAAGAGCAACAAGCCCACAGTATGATGCTGCCACGTCCATTCATTGTTGGGCAGACAGTGGGTGCAGGATAGTGTGCAGTGTCTCATTTAGTATTTTGGTCACATCTCTCCACAGGAGTTTCTTTCCTAAGTTTCACTGGTTTTATTTAGGGGTATAAGTGTAAATGGAGCTGAGTACAAATGTATGCTATACTTTTGGATTTTTATTTGTAAAAAACATTAAAAAAGTATGTTATCTTGTGCTTTGACCTCCCAATTATGGGCTACTTTGTGTAGGTCTATCACATAAAATACAAATACTTGATAGTTGGAGTTGTAGCTTGACAAAATGCAAACATATTCAAAGGAGGTGAATTTGTATCCAAGGCAATGTAAGTAGAGGAATGTCTCTATGGAAATAACCACAGTGTAATCTTGGGGAAGATTTGTGTGAAACACAAATCTTTATACAAGGACAGGGTAAGCAAAAATATAATATCTCAAGTAAACAAAAATATAACATGCAATTTCAATATTTGCTCAGCTTTAGGCAGATCATGCCTAGGAATATGTTATGAGAATTATTTTTAGAATTGCAGGAGTGTGGGTAATGCACAAAGCTGCATTTCTTCAGTAACAGTAATCTTCACTCAGGAACTGCTTATTGGAAAGTTAAACATTTTATTAATAGTAACAATAAATAAAGTCAGCTTAATTTGTGCCTTTCTGGTTAATAATTAACAGTACAGTTAATTAATGTCTTATTTTAATAAGTGGAATATGACGTTCTTGTCTGTGGAACTTCAAGAAATAATGAAGACAAGTGTGGAAAACTGGGGCTCAGGGCAAATAAGTGACAGAACCAAAACTACTCAATATAGATTAAAACAAAACAAAGTCAAAGCAAGAATTCACCACGTTTTACAAACATTTAAATGCCTCCTCATATTCTTAGTCATGAGAGAAATGTCTGCCCATCAACCTTAAGAAAAAGATGAAACTCGATGCAAAAAAATTCCGAAGTTTTGGAATGGTAAAAATGTAATGCAAACAAAAAAGAGGTTCCAATTTCAGAGGGAAAATAACTTTAGTGGCGAAAATTTCAAGCTTTTTAAAAATTATTCAAAGATTAATTATTTTATTGTGAAGTAATAGTAATCAAATTTTACCTTGATGTGCACAATCTTTACTGTTAGAGCGCCTTCTTAGCAAGAAGTAGTTTGTTTGTGTGTTTATTATTTTAATATTATTGCAATTTTTTTATGTTTTTTATATGTTTTTGACTTGTTTTGATACTTTTTTCTTCTATTACTTAAGTTTATTAATAAAAAAACATAATATCAGTTTGGAAGATCTATGTAGATTTTGGAGATAATACATTTTTAATGTAAGTATTTTACTCAATGTATTAACGATTACCTTTAAAGTAGTGGTGGCTAATTGTCTCTCTGTTGAGCTATGCTGACTGAAAGGAACAGACCAGATATCTGAATTATTAATATCATAACAAATTTAAAGGAGTCATATAGTAAAGCCATAAATATAAATGTATCTACCATTAATGAGCTGCTAAATAGTAAACAATGTTTTTCTGTAAATAAAAATGGCAAATTTTATTTCAAACTCAGTTTAGTTACTTTTGTATTTTGTATTAAATATTTGTACCTTACACTTTAAATCCTTTTCCTCTGTTTTAGGTCACGTTCGTATATTACGGTTACATTTTCCTGGTAGTACCTTAAAATAAAGGTATAAATCACTGGTTGCTAGGGATGCAGCTGACGTAAATTCACAAATGGCTGAACCAGATTTTGGAAAGGGCATAGAGATGCAGGAACCCAAGGGCTGCAAGGTTTTGGGAGCCCCAAAACATTGTTTTGTTGTTTTGTATGAATGCTGCAGTGCATACGTGCTTGGATTTTTATGTAAATTCTGATATCCTTTTGAAAAGGAGCAGAAAGCTGAAAATAAATGCACCATGTCATCTTTGACATTGGTATTTTTCAGTCTCTGCATTGCACTGTCTCTTACAGACCTGGCATACGTACCAAGACATTATGGGGTTATTGTTTTGTATAGGTAAAGTTTTTTCCAGGAATGATCCCACATTTAAGTAGCTTTTTTTTAGTCAACTTCCATGTAAACAAGGCATGTAACACCTTGAAGTTGATGTGTTTCAAACTATCCATTTTGTTTAGATGCACAAAAGAGTCTTTCAACACAGGGAGCCACATTTTCCCAAATCCAGCTTGGCAGACTGTACTGACAGAGTTAGTCTCCTGATACCTGAGTCACTTATAAAATGCTTTGATCAGGACCAATATGATAACCAGGATACCATTAAGACATGCCTAAAATTAAACAAACAAATAAATAAGCTGATGATGTTTTCAGGAATCAATAGTTCAGCTCATTAAACAGAGATTAGTGGAGAAGGTCTTTAAACTTTAAAGACCTTTAAAGACTGACGAAGAAATGTATGTGTCTTTCTTTAAACTGTTGTTCAAAGTCATTATTCATCTCTCTTATTTGATTAGTACAAGACTATAGCTGCCCAAACATACCCTATATAGAAAATAAAAATTATACATCGGAGTCACCACTCTTCTCACTCAGGTTTTTCCATGTGCATGTAAATGTAAACTAATGTTTCCACTAAAGACCTTGCCTAAGAATTAACCCTTTTCTTCAAAGCCTCAAATGAAGATGATACAGTGAAACTTAAATAAAATAAATGAATGATACAATAATTATTAATTGTCATATAGTTCTACTTTGGATCCATTCATTTTGTTTGTAAGTTCAGTCCTTAAAAAAGCTAAATGGGAATTTTTCAGAATAATTATGGATAAATTACTCTCAGTTAGTGCATAATGCATTTACATCAAAAAGTATAATATATTCAAGTTTTGCCACAATTTCCACTTAATATCTTAGCCAATGTTAAAGTTTTGTTAAATTGCATGAAAAAAGGTGGATAAAACCAGCAATTTTGTAAGATATTTGTTACATATAATGTGCTGTTCTTGTATAAAAATGAATCATCCCACAGTACTGCAGGATTTTTTTTTGTTTTTCACTCTGAAAACATTGACCTAAAGCCAATAGGATCTGGTGACTCAGTGCTCCACCAAGTTTAAAAACTCTAAAATATTCCAGCTTTTAAAGATGAGCAGCACACATTAAATTTTCAGCATGTTGCATGAGAGCAGTGGCATAATCACTGCAGAATTTGTTCATTTTCACAGTAAACTGTTGGCCTATTTAACAAAATGTTCAACATCTTCATACAAAGGGATCATATTTGATCTCTTAAAAGGCTTTTCACTTTTTCTGTTTTCGTCTCCCTAAGTTAATCTTATCGTTTTACTCCGGACCTCAAATATCCTAATCCATTTGCTCCCTGCGATGATTTCTTTTCCTCTCTAACAGCTCTGCTAGATGTTTTACTGGCTGGAACCGACTGTTTGGTGGCTGGAGACTCGTGCTCCAGTGATGAGACTTGTAGTCCGCGCCTACGTACTCTGCGGCAGTGTGTGGCCGGAAACGGCAGCATGAAGCTGGGCCCCGGCGCCAGAAGCCAGTGTGCCAACGCAGTGTCCGCCCTCCTGTCCAGCCCATTACGCGGCTGCCAGTGCAAACGAGGGATGAAGAAGGAAAAGAACTGCCTCAGCATCTACTGGAGTCTTCATCAGTCCATCATTCATGGTCTGTAATTTTTTGTTGTTGTTGTTTTAGAAAGAATGTTTTAATAAACCAAAGACACAGTGACTGACCAAGTTAAATGATTAATTTATGAATTCATCCTTTGGGATCTTTCAGTGACTAAATATAAACATATTTATTTTCTACATTTTTGCTTCGTCCTCTGATCATTAATTTAGGACATCTGTTATTCTTTCAGGACTCAACCTTGTGGAGAGTTATCCCTACGAGACAGTGCAGAGGGATTATGATTATGTCCGCTTGGCTTCTATTACAGCAGGTTAGCTAGATTCCTCTTATTACCTTTCCCCCTGTTGTTTATGACATTTCATCCTTCAAAGACATTTTGTTGTGGGAATAAGGCACATAATCCACTGACTTCCCTGGAAACATGCCTAAGACAAACACAGATCTCTTGCAGTCATGTAAGAAAATGTGTAAATATTTGTATAACTTCCAAAATCAAAGTTATTTGTTTGGATTGTGAGTATGTTTGGATACAAAGCTCCAATATTCTAGACTCGGAAAAAAAAACCCATACTAATCTTTGTGTGTTACAGCATGCTAATGGGGAATTTGGTTTAACCAACAAACTTTGGATCATGCAGTATTTTAAATCTTGTGTTTCCTTCGCAGCCTAGGGCTTTCTAAACAATACAATCACACAACATATTAATGAAACCAAAACAAAAATAGAAAATATTGGACATTCCATTTCTGGTAGAGACAAAGATTGCAGACAGATAAGTATGCATTTATTTTCTTTTACAATAATGTCTGGGATCCTCATAGAAAAAAGATTCTCTGCCAGTTTTTTTTCCCACCCTCAAGCAGCCCTAAAAATGGATGCTATGAAGATTCAGCCCAGTTTTCATACAGAGCCCTTCTCAACTTTTTGTGTGATAATAAATTCCTCACAAATGCTCTCACACTGAAGTCAAGTTTGATATAAAAATTTTAGATGCTCTGCGATTTTACCTTTTGAGACATAAGTTTTATGGTTTCACACAAATTTTTCATCCAGCAAAACAGTTTTGTCTGCATCACATTGTCTTCTCGATTTAATTTAATAAAAGTTCCTTTTCAAGCTTTCTGGAGCAATTAATTCCTACGCAATAATCTGAATTTTTTATATATAAAAAAAAAAACTCTGGAGTTTTTGAAACTCATAAATACAGGACAAGCATGGTAAACTTGACTTTTTATTAAATCAAACTCAATGGGAACAATCCCAGAAAAAAAGCACTGAAGGACGACAGCAATTGAACAGGATTTGTTTTGGAACTCTTGCTGAAAATAAATCAGGAAGTGCTTTTGATTTACCTTCAGTGTTAGTTTATGTTTTGTTAAGGGGTGTCCATACTTGTCTTATTTTTTATCCTGTATATACATTGTGCAGAATAAATTTCACAACAAAGGTGGGAAACGTTTTGAAATAATTTTATTTCATGTATGTCTCAGCACCATCTCCAAGAGTCTTGGATGGCTGTGGTTTTTTGTTTGTTAATGAAAGTTTGCATGAACATATTTAGGTCAAGGAAAATATCTCAGCACAAATGATGAATAATTTAAGCAGCAGCCACAGGTCGTACTTATTTACATAAACACAAAACTTTCTTGATATACTGCTATTACTTTTCCGCTGACTTCTTGACTTTGAGCTTGCTTTCATCCACAGACTCGGACGTTGGCATGACAACTGTGAATCGGTGCCTGGATGCAGCCAAGGCTTGCAACGTGGACGACTTGTGCCAGAAGCTGCGCACTGAATACGTCTCCGCTTGCATCAAACCTACTGCCAAATCTGGCTTGTGCAACCGGCCTAAATGCAACAGGGCCCTACGCAGGTTTTTTGACCGGGTTCCTGCCGACTACACGCACGAGCTTCTCTTCTGCCCCTGCACGGACACGGCGTGCGCGGAGCGTCGGAGGCAGACCATTGTGCCAAGCTGTTCCTATGAAAGTGGGGAAAAGCCTAATTGTATTGCACAGAAGAAGATGTGTGATGCAGACTATGTTTGCAGGTTAGAGCAGAGCAAAATTGGAGCATTTTATTGTTTTGCATACATTCTAGGTTGCAATAGAATTGCAATTCCCAGCTGTTTTCAGTAAGCGGTAACTGAATAAAGAGCAATTCAATCAGCAGAATGAACAACTATTTTACCTTAAAGCTTTCTGCCGCCATTGCATTAACCACCCCGGAGAAAGGCTGTTGGAATAACCTGTTAAATATTTAGTTCAGACTGAGAAACAGATGGATCAGAGTTATTGCTCATTGCTATCTCCTGTGCATGGCCATTATTTTTCCTCAGCCCCATTACACTCACAGGGCTTTACTAATGATCCCAGGTCTGGGGGATGAAATATATTATTCTTTCTATCACTTTCTGTCTACAGTTCAGTAGTTTCAGTCTCTTTAGCATTGCAAACAATATATCTTTCATGTCATGTTAATTAAAGATAGAGCAACATAATTCATTTAAAAAAAAAAAACTGGAAAGATTCTGTACGGACTTTACAAGTTGCTGTCATGTTCCTGGTAACTTGTGCCCATGTTGTGCTTTTGCAGGTCTCGTCTGGCACAGTTTCGGTTTGACTGCGAACCCTCGAAAACATCTGCCAGTGGCTGCAAGGAGGGGAACTATGGAGCGTGTCTCCTCGCCTACACAGGGCTTATAGGTGGGCAGACATTTCAGATGTTACTCAGAGAAGGAAAACATGTGCAAAACGAAGCGATATAAGAAATGCTGCAGGAGAAAACGGTGATGTATGAATGGAGGTGTGCACCATATGTTGTGTGAGAGATGGAAAGACGTAAACGGAGAGGAATGAGCAGAAGCTTGCTTGAAGGGGAATTAATGTACTCAAAACACATTAGGAGTGAGTGGGAGACTTGATTAAAAAAAACTAAAACAAAACAAAAGTTCACTGTGAGCATCTCTAGATAAAAATATACGTTGAAAGGCCTCTTATATAATGTAAGGTGTAATCTGTTTTCTCTGTGAAAGGAAAAGAACGACTGCCTCATTTCCCCCACTAGAAATTACCTAATGTGTTCCAATAACTTTAAATAGTGCCCCTTAGCAGAAACACTCACTTGGCATTTTTAATCCTGCCTTGTATGTACTAAAGCAATTGGAAATCCACCTCCGCAATGCTGATAAAAAACACAACCAAGACTTAAAAAGGTAGAATTATAGTATTAAACCAGTGCACACACTCTCAGACGTCTAATATTACAATGGTATTTATCTCCTCACAACAGAACAGGAAATGCAGTGACCATTAATGTTTAGAAAAAAAAATAAAGCAGTATGAATGCAGTGTAACAATTCTGAGAATAATGAATATTTAATACTAATCGAACTCTGGTGCTGTCTGTCTGCAGGAAGCACCATAACTCCCAACTATGTTGACAACTCCACATCCAACGTGGCTCCGTGGTGCTCCTGCTCACCCAGTGGAAGCACGAGGGATGAATGCGATCGCTTCCTGGGATTTTTCACAGACAACAGCTGTCTCCGTGAGTCCATAGCAACTGAACACTTTCAGCATCTATCTAGAGTGCTTTGGAAACCTTTTCATTCTTCATCGCAACCACAAATTGCAGTGGGTTTATAGGGACTTTATGTGAAAGTCTTACATAAAGTAAGGCTACACTCTGACAGTGTCCAGACCTAAATTCAGTAAAAATTATTGTCCCAGATGTTTTCCTTCTGATTTGACTGAGCCTGAGGTATTTTACAATGAAACATAGGCAAACATTTCCATCTGGAGATGTTCAAAGTCAGTAGAAAGTAAGTCAGACAGATGCGATCACAGCAAAAAGTGGCTGTACAAAGAACTGACTCTGGAGGGCTTTGTATATATGCATGGCAGCCTTTTCAGAGTTTGATCATTTTGCCTACGCTTTACATTGTGAGGTGTGCTACTTTGTGTTGTCTGTTATAATAAATGTAGTTATGTGTGTTTGTAACATGACTAAATTGGAAAAAAAATATTATTGGGGTGTGAAAACATTTTAAAATTCTATTTAAGTCTCTTCTGGTGAGAAATGAGACTACAGATCCACTCAATAGATTAGAATATTACAGAAAAGCCTATGTATTTCTGGAACATGCATTAATTATACACACATAGATGTTTGAAAACCTTTATTATGATTATTTTCCACTTACAGGTAATGAAAACATAACATTTAATATTATATTATTACATCAGACCATTAGATAACCATATTTAATACAGAATTGTGGACTTAATGATGACCCATTAGAGCCATTTGCTTTTAGTCATGTATCCCTGTTTTTTTTATTATTTTCATTCAATCTTAAACCACTTAGTTCTGTTATAAATTGTAGAAATTTAGCACTTGTTTTATTTCTGCTTTGTTCTGACTCTTGTCATTTATTTTCTGACCTCGGGCCCCGGTTGTTAAACCCCTTTAACTTTAACTAGTTAGACACAAAAGTCAACAAAGTGAATGGCATATAATAGATTTAGATGAAAAATGTTGTGAAACAATCCTGAACTGATTTAAATATGCAGCAGGTTTCTTAACTACAACTTTATGGGTATGAAATATTTGACAAGCTTGAGTTTTTCCACACTCAGAAGACCTTGAATCTGACGTTAAAGCTCTCCTCACAAACTTTGCTTTACTGGAACTCCATTGTAAGCTCTCTGCAGTCATATTGAATGACTTACCAAGCTTTTTGTGGCTGGTGCAGAGTTAGTCAGACATTTTTCCACAAAGAATATTACAGAGACACTATTATTCCAACCCTGGACATCTGCTGCTGATCATTGCATAATTAGCCCTTCAACAATAACTGCTTAATTAGCCAAAATCTAAATTTTATTATTCAGAAATGTGAAATAATTTAATTCTAATTCTTTTATGCACACCAATTGAACATGTGCATGTCAGAAGAAACTGACATGCACACCATGGGAAAAAATCACATTAATTGAAGAATTTGTACCATTCTTTTGTATGGCACAAACAGAACATAAGACTGTATTGTACATATATAGTTTATCACTTGACTGACATATTGCATACAATTGATTAAATATCATTATTCAGCTAAATCATTCAAACCAGATATTTTAAGAAACTAATTGTCTTTATAGGCAATCAGGGCATTAGTTAGTCACAGCATCTTCTACAGTTGTACGGTGCAGAAAAAAAGATCATTCAAATTCAAGGACAAAGTGATGAACAACTTTACAAGCCAACATTAGCCATGTTCTGCAGCTTTAGTTAGCTGAATTGATCTGGATCTGTGAAGAAAAAAGGCATTGACAGTTTGATTCTCATTGTTTCTGAACTTCTCTTTCAGATAAATCTCTTACTGACTGCCACACAAACTGATGCTTTTTGCACTGGCGTGTTTATGTTTCTGTATGATAAAAATAAAATATTTAATTCTATAATTCAATTGTCCAAAGTTGTGATTCCAGACTAAACACTTACTGTTTCAGATCAATCACTTTGCGGCAACTTAATGCATTCAGGCATCAAGGCACGAGGAAGACCTCAGTCAAACAGGACAGGGGAAGAAATGAGATTACTTTAATGGCAGGATGACTGTGTGTTCAACATGTTCTGGTCTAAGTATTTCAGAAACTTGAAGTAGCTGAAATTTTTATCTGTATCTTGGCTGTTCAGAGCATGGACAGGAGGAAGTGTCCAATAAGCAGGAGATGTCTGAACAAATATGTCAGATTTTGTTGTGACTGTTCATATGAGAATGGGCAGATAGAAACAGCAAACTGAAGCTACAATTCAAACAGATTCACCGAAAGTTGACTATGAAAGACAGCAAACACACTACCTAGATTAAAGCTGTAACATTCAGCTCGTAGGGTCAGAATTTAGTATAAGCAGCATGAAATCATGAATCTATTCTGCCATGTATCAGTGGTTCAGGCTGCTGGTTAAGGTGTGCTGATGTGGGTGACTTAGTGGACCCAAGATGTCTTTATTAAGTCAAAGACATCTTGTCTGATTAGTGCCAAGTGAGGACCATCGGCAACCTTAGGGTTGTTGCTGACCTTCCATTTCTTTGTAATGACTGTATGCTCATCTTCTGGCAGGATGATGCACCATGTCACAAACTCAAACTGATTTCTGTAGCATGACAATGAATTCACTGTGCTCCAGTGGTTTCCACAGTCGCCCGGCCTTAATCCAACTGAACACCTTTGTGATGTGGTGGAACAGCAGATTTGTATCAACGAGGTAGAGCTACAGCACTGCAGTAGCTGTGTGCTGCTATCACGTCATGACTCAAAATCTCTGAGAAACGTTTCCAACACCTCAGTCAAGCTATACCACACAGAATTAAGGCAGGTTTGAAAGCAAAATGGAATCCAATCTACTATTGACACAGTATACCTGCTGTTTTTATCCTAATCAGATTGTACAAAGAAATAACTTACAGCTGCATGAAACATTTAATTTGTTTATGATGTATAGCTTCTGGACATATTATGTATGCTAAGCAGCTACATAGAGACAAAAGCTAACATACAGCTCATTGTGATTGTTTTTGTCTGATATTCTTTTAAATGCATAATCGGCACTGCAGAGCAAATTCGTTTTTTGAAGGAAACAGGAAAATCATATTCACTAATCAGAGTGAATCATACAGATAAGCTGAAACAGGAAGAATTCAAATAGACTTGATGTGAAAATCAAAGAGCGCTTTGTGGCTGCAAAAAGTGATAGGACGAAGTTGTTTGGATTCTGCTAGACAGATGTTTCCCAGCAGGCTTCAACAGAAGCAAAGCGAGATATATTTAAATCAGGCATTTTGTGGGTTTAGGAGCATTATCAGCGTGCGCTTGCTCTCTGTTTTCCATTTACATGCCCCGTTTTTCCTCGCTATTAGTATCCCCCTTATCTGCTTACCTTGATAATGCTACCCGAGAGTTCACAGTGTCGGATCCTATGAATTACAAATAAGTGGCCCTGCAAATGTGAGGTCACTGCATATTTTTTCTAACCAAGTGTACTGATTTTACTTTTTCATTTGAAAAAAAAAAAAAAAAAGTACAGGAGTATCCCTGGTGATTTGAACTCTTTTTTCAGTTCAGTCATTGAGTTAGTTTGTTATCTTTTGTCTGTCTGAAAACTGGAAAAAGCTGGCGTTGCTCTTGATTTGAATACTCATGATTACAGTAACAAATGGGCCACTATTTTACCCTCATTTATTAAGTCAAAGACATCTTGTCTGATTAAACCCTGGTTTCTATTTTTGCTAAACTGCAGGCTGGGAATGACTGGCCATTTCACTTTATGCTGTTGATTGCTGTTTAGCACTGGCACATTTTTTAAAATTAAGATTATTTCCTGGCTGGTGCCTCGAAGGTGCAGGAATTGGGGAACACTCTGTCCGCAACAGTCTTTAGGAAGGTGGTGTGTGTCAGTACCATCAATATGAATGTGAAGTTAAAAGTTTTATTGCTGAAGAATCTTGTGCTCTAATGAGATGTAATTCATTTCCTAACTGAGCCACAAATGAAAGGAATTCAGTGTAAAAACAACATTTTGTTCATTTCATATGTATCTGTTTCTGCTTAGCTGCAGAACTTTAATAGATACGTATGATTGAAATAGGTTCAAAACAGGGGGTCTCATTTTACATGTTTGAAAGGAACAAATGTAATATGGCCTTGTATTATAACTTTGAGAGCTGCTTTTTTTAATCTTTATAGTGCAATTTAAGCCATACTTGTTCCATTAGCTCAGTTAACCTTTGGGAGTCTCAGATAGTTGATGTGCTTTAAAAAAAACATTCATGATGACTAACAGCGTCCTGCAATCAAGGTCATCTTATGTGTGCTCCTATGATTTAACTATACAACGTCCACATGAAGGATGGAACCGTTGTTATGTCGCTGAAGTAATTTGACTACCTTCCTCATTTTATCATCAGGTGATGCTGCCATTATTCATTCAAGTGCAGGTAACTAGGAAACATTAACTAAAGGGGAACACATCATCATACAGTTGTGATGGATGATATAAATCTCTCTCTTCACTGTGAAAAACCAACAACTATTTAACTATTTTTAGTCTAGAAAAAAATCAAAGAGTTTGCATTTCTAAATGAAAATGATATGGTTGCAAAACTGTATCACAGGAGAAAAAAATGTTTGACTGTGATGTGAGCTCCAGTAGACTTGTCTTCTTTTTTGCTTTGTATCAAGCAGTTCAGTATTCCTTCTTACAGTTTATTGTGGTTTTGGCTGTATAGCTACGTACTGAGGTGGAGTGGACCGTGATATTCTTTGTTGTGACCTTTCACTTGTTCTTGAGCTGTAATTAACAATCTTGCAGAGCATGGAGGAAAAGACTGATCAGAAAAGGCCTAAAACGAATTTATGAGTAACACATGAACATTCATTTGACAGACAATAACACTTTTAATTAACATTTTATTAGCTAACACAATTGAAAAACTATTTTCAAAGGATGTCATAGTTAGCAAAAAAGGTGAATTTGAATTTATTTATTGAACTTTTAAAGTACTTTTGTAAATTAGCGGCATTTTCTGTTCTTCTGCTGCATCTCCCCAATTTTTCATCTTAGTTGCTTTAGTTTTCAACCTCTCATGACCTATTTCCTAAAGTGTAAATAATTCATGTCCGTCTTACTGACCTATGTGAGTCTTTTTTTTCCTTGCTTGCGTTGCGATGGTAAATCTTTGGCAACTCTTTTCTCAGGCCCCCTGCCTGGAAAAGAGAGAGAAAGAGGGATCTCAGCATTATTTCTCCAGTCCCAGTGGTTGAACAGTTAATGAGGTCAATGCGAAGATGCAGATGCAGTCTATACACTTTAAGACTGAGTACGTGTTGTTTTTCTCTGCTGCTGACCCTGTCCAAAATTATTTTGGCAACTAGAAAATTTGGCAATTAAAATCAGAAAAATTTGGAGGTGAAATTATTGAATTAAACTTTCAGGGGAAGAATAAATAAGTAATAAATAAAATAATAAATATATCAACTCTGATGTTTTATTATATTATATTCTGTTTCAGAAAATGCTTTAAAAATGTTTGGAAGAGAATCAGACCAGCAGACTCCTCTCAGCACACCGAGCCACAGTGGAGGAGACAGACGGAGCAGCACTTACCAACCACAAACCACTGAAACTATGGGGAACATTCTGGAGCCTATAATACCTACACAGGTGTGCACACGCTTTCTGTCATATTCACCGCAGCAGCTCTTCACTATGTCATGACCAAAATCTAGAATTAATGAAAATTTATTCCAGATTTTGATCTAGAGCTCACAGGTCTAGACAAAGCATAAACCTATTTCAACAAATGTATTGCATGTAGAGCATTTACATGAATTTGTTTTCATCCTGGCTGTTACAGCAAAAATGTTGTTAGCCATTGCTGCACAATGAATTATTGCTACTAAGTTATCTGTTGATCAAAGCATAAATTTAATCTCTGAATATCCTCAAGAGTCACTGTTGCATGGCTTAAAGCCGTGTTTCTTGGGTTTACATATGTAATAAAATAATCTGCATTTGCTTTGAAATACTCTACATTTAAATATTGATTTCCAGGTCAGACAAGTCTATGAACTGTACTTTATGCTTCAATGCTTGCCAAAAAAAATCTAAGAAAATGCTCAAAATTAAATTCTGTCAAATGAAAAAAAGTTATAACTCTTAAATCTTTGACTGCCTCTGAAAAAAATCTCTCTTAAATTATATAGTTTAACTTTGGTCAGTGTTTGTATTTTCACTTGGTCAAATGCAGTCTATACTCATTAAAAACTGGGAAATGATGCTTTACTTTAGAATGACTGGAGACTCAGGAACAGATGGCAACTTTAGTATCACTGGTGTGAGTTTCTTGGTTGCATTACACAGTACAAAAAATGTTTCCACACAAACAACTTGAAAGAAAAGGTGGGATTTTAGGGAAAAAAAAAAAAGCTGACCCAAAATTACTCAGTGAATATCTTGTTTATGTACTCTTTATAATCTTATGAGCTCATGGAACCTTTACATAATTATCTAATAAACTATTAAGCAAAACATGTTAGGTAGTTGTACAAATCTGTTTCAATACAGAAAAAGAACAACATGTATAAATTAATGGCTTCTGGATGGTAAATGCTTTTTCCAGCAGCCATTGTACTGCGCAGTAAAACCAGCTAACCAAATGTCATGGAGCTCTCCTTAGGTTGCTAGGTGACAGGTTGAGCTTTGCTGGGGTTGCTAGGTAACTGTCTAGGCTTCCCAGGGGCTTCTGTACTTGTTTTTTTGTGACGTTACATTCCAGAAGTTTTTGAAACCACTCTTTTTTCCAAAAATTGGCTGAGTACTTTTTAAGCACTTGAGCTGTTTTTAGAAGCAGTAAAAACCCAAACGGAAGTACACAAACATGCCAAATGTGAATTTTGCATCATTTGTCCCCTTCAGCATTATACCATATTTACATTTTTCTCCATTTCAGGCTCTGGGAAATGAACTACTGGTGGGCCATGACACTCTTCCCTCCAATAGTTTCCCAAATTTGGCCCCACCTCTCAACCAAATGCTTCAGGCTGCCTTCAGCATTCTGTTGTTGCTCCTCCATTGCCTCTACGGACATTAAACGCTGCAGGGAAACTCACTGAGGACCCTTTAAGCAGATGGAAGAAACAGAAGAAAACTGACATGGGCTATTATTCCTTCTTCTAAACATGAACAGTGGCACAGTTTTTTTTCTTAATTTCTGTGTCAAAACAGTCTGCCTCCACATATGTGGGCAACCTTCTGCAGCCAGGCACCAGTGTGTACATTTGTACATTGTGTTTCAGCAAGCTGAAATGAAATTAAAATACAATTTCATGGACTAACCTAGCTGTATAACAATGCTACATATAACACAGATATGTGTGATAATGTACCATGTCATTAAATATATACCTGTAAAAAATTTTGTTTTTTGAAATGAAAAGGGAAATATCTGAAGGAAACCAGTGAACTTTGTGTCTGCACTGTTCTCAGTGCTTTAACTGTCCTGGAAAAGATGGAGTTTCCCACTCTCTTTAGTTGGCTCAATAAGGAGCTTTATTTCTCCACAATACTCTAGCAGAGGTAAAATGGATTTTGTTTACACATCCTGAACTAAAGCACAGATTTCAAGTCCAGAAAGATCTACAAAAGATGCCTCCAGCTCAAGTACATAAACAACTCTGACATAATTATTGCCATCTCTGTCAAGACTGTAGAGCTTTGTAACAGAACTTTCCATCAAGGCTGTTGTGCTTTAGCGATAACACCTCTGTTTATAAAATATATAGATCTTTGGTCTTTATCTGCAAAGACATGTTGTTGGACCTGAAAGGAAATAACCAGAAAAGCTGTAGGTCTACCTGTAGCTACTGTGCTTTGTGTTTGTGACTGTAATACCCTTTTATTTCTCATTGTGTTAGTGAACATTGCTATAAGCTGCACTCTGGGGTTTTTTTCTGCCAAAGAAGGAAGTGAACAAATTTGACATATTTAGTTTTCACCAACACCAGAATGGAGCCTGTTAGATATTTGACAGTAAAGAATGATTCTGGGTTTTCTGTTCGGGAACCTGCAGTGGATTCTGAACAGAGGCAGAGTTGTATTAAATAAAAGTTCTCAGATACTTACAGACACCTGTTTTGGTTATTTTAAGCAATTTTTTTGTTTAACCATTTGTTCCCCCTCTTAGAAAGGAAGGGGAAAGAGCAATACAAAGGGACAATATTCTAACACACCATTTATTTCATCATTTATCCTGTGTATTCTGCTTGGACTCTTGCAAACAGATAATGCCCTGGCTCCTGACTGAGCAAATGTGTATGTGTTTTGCTTACTTGGGTCAAGATATGCAGGACAAACAACAACAAAATCTATCGAGAATGAATGTTCTGACTTTTAAAATACATTTTCGTCTACCATTTTACCATTGAACTCTGTTGTGATCTGCTTCTTAAAGGTTTTTGGTTCGGCAAATAGGTGTCGTTTTGGCCTCTTATAACCTTAGAAAAAGGGAAGGATTCAAGAAAAAATCTGCAGCAATAACACTTTGCGGACTCCAGAACAAATTCATGTAGAATCTTTCAAAACTTCATCCATAAACATTTCATGCCATTATTTTCCTTTGTAGAATTTATATAAAACTCATTTATACAAATTTCAGTTTAATTAAAAGATGTGCATTCCATAAAAATAATACAGTGCTGTATTAATTATGTTATTAATTGTTGATAATAAAGAACTAACTACATACAGTAGTGAAAAGTTTCAGGCATTCTATTAAATACTTAGCTCTTTATTTAGAAATATTTATATAGTGAACATTTTTTTATTTATTGCTTGAAAATTAAGTGATTTTATTGCACTTAAAAGTGCAAATATATATTTTTTGTTCTTTCCACAAACTCAAATTAAAAAATACCTTAATAATCCTTAGATAAATTAAATATTGTTGTAGCTCATTAATTCAGCTTCTTCAAAGAATAATTGAAGATGGCGATGGCTGTTGGCAGATCCTGTGATGACAATTGGAAAACCAGACCTGGGCATGTCGGCAGTTGTTTTGGTTGTCCTCTACTCTATTTTCTACAAGTTGTGTTGGGAAAAACAAACATGCTTTATTTGGGAATCATTTTTTCCCACATGGCTCTAAAATAAACTACGAAAGTCAGAAGTAGCTGAAATCTGCATAAAATGAAAGGTTTTGTTGTTGGCAGTAAGTGAAGCTTACCTTAAAATAACTTATCAACTTAATACACTGGGATGGGGAAAAAAAACCCAGCCATGAATTGATTGTATTGACGTTTTTCTTCTCTTGGATGAAAATGCATTTCAAGAGCCATAAATTAACAGCGCAGACAAATAAGGTTTTAATAGATTGTTATTATTTTCTCTATGCTTCACCTCCTCACAGCCATTCAGGAAATTAAATTTGTTATTAGATAAAATTCTAACAGCAGGGGCTTGACCACAAATAAACAAAGCATGATTCCCTAACCAAACATAGTATTCCACCTAAGTGCAACTATTTAAGTTTGAAATCTGTACTTCCTTGATATTCATTTAGATATATATCTAAATACATGTTTAAAATAAATAGAAGATGCCCGTTACCAGATATTTACATACAATAATAATAATAAAAGCAATAACCATTTTTATTTCAGGCAGATTATAATATCATTTAGGTTTATCAAAGCTAGTTCTATTTGCATAATAGCAGAATAATCAGTTTTTCAGAGAATGATTTTTATTGTTAGTCAGATTCTGAAATTTGCATACTCTGAGATTGCTAGATTATCTTACATACATTACTATAGTGAATGTACCATGACCATGACTTTAACCATAGTCTGTTTAAAGTCATAGGAAACAAAAACAAAAGCAAAAACAAAACAGGCAGTTATTTATGTGAATATCTCATGTCACCTCAAAAAACATGTTTGTGGGCTCACTGTGGCCACTGCCCAAAAGTACAAAGACTTGTATCAGTCTTTAGCATAAAACAGCTCAAGCTCAAGCATGGTTAAAGCTAGACTTTAACCATAGTCTTGCTCTTTAAGACTACGGTCTTTAAATGAATGAAACCTCATTCATTTAAAAGCTTGCATACAAGTTTTTGTTTTACCTTCCAGTAGGGACTCTCATCTGCTTTGCAAATATAAAGAAATAGAGGATTATCATCCCAAGTCCACAGGTGATGTTTCAATGCTTGGCGACATACAAAGTATCCATTTGTGACACAATAGTGTTCAGAAACTAAATTAAAGCTGTTGTACCTTGGGGGCGAAAGGATTAGGTCATTGTTCATTAGGTTTTCAGTGTGTATTTCACAAACTTGTGACTAACATGAAACAAAACACCATCTGCTTAGCTGAGATATATTCCTTACTGTCAGCATCAGTGAGCAGCTCTGCCAACAATTGTAAACAACATGAGTTTAATTTAACTTGGAATTCATAAAGTATGACAGACAAAAAACAACAAAAATCAAGTTAAATTAGGGTCCTTTTTGTGCCAATGTAATAGTCAGACAGGAAGCAGAGCTGCATAACTTTGGGTGGCAGATTTGAAGATCCTGAGATAAACACTGGGAGTAACATGAATGAACAGAATTAGAAATGAGCTGATGAGAGAGAGTTAAGGTTGGGTGGTTTGGAGATAAAGTCGAAGAGGTTGAGATGGATTGGACATATTCTGAGAAGAGATAGTGGATACATTGGAAATTTGGATGTTGAAAATGGAGCAGGATAAGAAGACCACCCCGGAAACGATTCATAGATACACACTGAAGGACGACATGATGATAAAACAGCTGAAGAAGGTGAGATGGAGGCTCCCCTGAAGCTATCCCTGAAGGAAACACCAGAAAGAAGAAGAATGGCATTGGTATATATTTATTCCCAACATTTGGAACCCAGGTTGATTGGTGGCGATTGTATCCACTCCTGCGTCCAAGAAGGTCCCGGGTTGAAATCCTGGACAAAAGGCTTCCTTCATGGAGTTTGCATGTTCTCTCTATTCAAGTGGGTTCTCTTTCTTGTACTTGTGTTTCCTCCAAAAACATCAATCTTACGTTAATCGTTCACTCAAAATTGCCTTTCGGTACGAATGTCTATGTGCAAGGTTGTTAGTCATGTCCTGGTGACCTGTGAAGGCTGTACCCTGTCTCTCATTCAGTCTTGTGACATCTAAAAGATTTGGCAATTATGGAAAAAGCATTGTTAAGGTAAAAAAAAAAAGAATCCTCAAATCATCTGATCTAACTTGAGAGAGAAATGTGAAAGATCTAAATGCAATTCAATAGTGCTTTGCAGTGCAAAATGAAAGTCATGTCATATCTATCTGTCTTGATCACCTCATACATATCTTGATATTAAGGTATTTGGTATTCATAAATTAGAATGCTTTGCATTGTGCAGGTATTGTGGAGATAAATTTTGACATAAACTACAGTATAAGGACTCTACTGACTTTTCCTTATATGTATAACAGAAACATCCTGGTTTCAGCTGTAAACATGGGAATAGTTTCCATTCATTGATAAAGATCAGAACCTTGCACATGGAGTGTAGCAAGTTAATCTTCTCAATATTGCTTAGATAAGCTAGGATCATAAGCGCTACAGTAGCCAAAAAACTCACAATCACAACAGCTTTGTAAAATGATCCCTCGGTTTTCAAGGTTCAGCCTTGGTTAAGCTTTGACATTCATAGAATTAAGCAGGTTTACATAAACATGCAGTTTTGGCCCAAATACAACCATAGACTTTGCAATTTGCTGTTGGTCTCCCCACCCACCATGAAGAACCTTGACACAGCTCCCTTTGAAATAAAGTCTTTACCAGAGACAGTACAATACAGGACAACACCAAAAGATAAGCCAACCCGAAGCTCTGAACTCCTTAACTTTTCTGACATTTCTGAAACGTCATCTTCAATCAGAGCTCTGGTTTAAATCTCGTACAACAATCAAAACTACATGGCCATCATAATTCTTTGTAAGGCATCTGTTTGATATTTGCAAGATAAAAGTAAGAAGGGATTGTAAAATCTCAGTTGACTAAAGCTGATTAAAGTCCCAAAGTCTGCAGTGAAAATCTGAAATATTTAACTTCCTTAAAATTTTAGGGACTCATCAGGGTCTTTTCAATTATCTGTTCGAATTAAGGGGTGTATATAGCACACAGAGGCAAATTTGTTAACATTACCATGCCACAATTGTTTATAATTTTTTGAATCAGTTAAATTGAAATCATCAAGGTGAAAGGAAGAGCCAAAACAGCTGGGAGAGGATAGTATTTATTCATAATGGAAGAACTGTGAGTATACAAAAGTAAAAAGAAAAAAACAACAACATTTCAAGACTGTTGAGACAATTTTTAGGAAATGTACATCTCATTCAGACCTGATTGGTTGTGGTAGAAAATAATGAATCAAGAGTTCTTAGCAACTTAATCAGGACAAGTAAGAGAAACATCCTGTAAAAGGAAAACACTTACAACATGCCTTTATAAGGGCAGATAGAGGGGCTTCTGCGGCAGCTATAAAACATGCACTACTGAAAAAGCGCCTTGGATGGACTCCCAAGACCCAGACCATTTTGGACCACAAGGATTTGAAGAGGAGTACAGGGTTTTGGGATACAGCTTTGTGGGCTGCTAAAACCAGACTGGAACTTGTTGGAGTTATTAACCACAGGTATGTGTGCCTCGCAAACAGCCAAGCGTTTGACCTGAGCAGCCTGGCCAGTCACCAGCTTTAATGTGATTGAAAATGTTTGTGTGATTTAAAGAGGGCAGGTAGAAAAACATCAAACATCACTGAGTCTGAGTTCAGAATCTGACTCCGGAGTGTTTGAAGCTTTTCAACACTTCTTTAAAAAGTTGTAAAAGCTAAAATATGCCTCCGAGTTGAGGATGTAGCACTGTTACACAAGAGTTTATATTTTAATTGAAACGTCAAAGTTTTAAACAAACTTAATACTTCATCCACATCACTGCAATGCCTTTAAAGGAGACATATTTTAATACTTCTGATTTCAAGTTTGAATACCAAAATAAGAAAGAAATCAGGAAAATATTACAGTATTGTAGAAATAGTAGGTAAAATATTGCACTATATGTTGTAATTAGAATAAGTCAGAAAGAAAATATGGGAACTGATGATACATGGCAAAATAAAGAGTATTCACCTATTAACGTTTTGTCAGGATTTTAACACTTAAATGTTGAAAATAAAACAAATTTTGGTAACACTTTATTTGAAGGGGTGTGCATAAGACTGACATGACACTGTCATAAACACGACTTAACACTTGTCATGAACATAAAAAAGTCTTTATGAATCTTTATGACAGTTATCATGAAGTGTCATTTGGTAAATAATGACACTTTTAATGCAAAGTTGCTCTAAACGTTGCATTAAAAGTCCATTAAAAGTACCAACTTTGCATGATTTTGTAAATTATGATAATTTAATGCAAAGTTGGTATTTTTAATGAACTTTTAATGCACCTTTTAGAGCAACTTTGCATTAAAAGTGTAATTATTTACAGAATGACACTTCATGACCACTGTCATAGACGTTCATAAAGACTTCTATATGTTCATGACAGATGTTATGTCATGTTTATGACAGTGTCATGTCAGTCTTATGCACACCCCTTCAAATAAAGTGTTACCCAAATTTTAATAAGACAGCAGTTTTCAATTTTCTTTTCATAAAGGAAATAAGATTTTATTTCCAAATGTGTAACATATATTACTCCCTCTTGATAAATCATGACCTTACTGTGACTGTTCACATTTTTTTGGTTCAGTATTGAAGTCCAACTATGTGGTGGACTGTCAGCCTGTCCAGGATTTACCTCGCCTCTCCCCCAACAACACTTCATGCCCTGATGATATAAAGACATTTAACACAGCTTACTGCTTAAGCTGAAGACTCCAGCAACACTTTGTACACTGAAGAACCAACATTATTAACAGAGGAACACGTTCGGCTTAAGCATTCTTCACTTCAATATCTTTGTCCTTCTCCATGCACCTTGGAAGAAGGTGAAGTTGTGCTAGAAACCTTTGAATTCATTGTCAGAATTGTTTGAAGAAAATGTAGATGATTTTTAAGTGTGTATACATTATAGATTACAGAGCATTTCAGAAAAAGAACATAATGTTGACAGTATGATGGTGATGGCTGTGAGGCTGATTCAGGAGTCTGAATCAGATATTTCTAAATGAGAATGTTTAGCCGTTCATTCATGACCTGAAGCTCAAATGTAATTTGATTGTGCATGGGACAATGATGCAAAACACACAAGTAGGACTGAGTGAAAACTATTTTGGAAACAAAGTTGGATTGGACATGTTTTCCTTCTCATTTTTTTATCATTTCTGTACATATGCATAGCTTTAGAAGCATTTTCTTAATCTCATACCTTTGAGATTAAACATTATATGGAGTAATTTTCCTATTAGCAGATAATCTTTTAGCTGTAAGCTGAAGGACCAACTCCGTGTGCTTGATGCAATTTGAGAAATAGGATAATTACTAAGATCTATCCAGATGAAAAAAAATCAGCAGTGTACATCAAAAGATACAAATCCTATTTCCATGAGTTATGTAATATTCATACAGCAACATGTGCATCATCAGAAAAACTTAATTTCTAACATATTTATGATAACCAATAAGACTTGGCATGTCAATGGTTAACACAGCCACAAGTTCAGGAAATATCTGCCTGAAAATGACACTGCTATGATTGATAGAAGTACTAGAGTTTATTTCAAGGTTTTCTCAATTTGGTCCAACGATCTTCACTGAAAACCAAATAAACACCCATTGCAGCACTTCTAAGTAATGAGCCTTGGTGTCTTTAATGATGGTTCCAATAACTGATTTTCCTGTAAGATAAACAGACAGACGTTCTGACGAGCACATTTCAAAGAACATGTTTAGAATAGAGGAAATGCTCCTGGAATACATTGATCATTTTAAATGGGATTTTATAAATGAAGCTTGCAGAGCAAACTATGAAGTTTCATCTTTCACTTCAACCCTTTCTGTAAAACCACATTAATACTGTATGTATTAACAAGAAGAAAGATAGTTTATATAAGTGACCTTATGCTGTCAGATTTTATTCTCATCGCATTTAATGTATTATACTTCAGCTTGATAGTGAACGTAGTACTAAGTCCAATTAACTGAATGGCCTGAGTAAAAAGGACCCTTTTATATTTTAGCAAAATAGTAATCAAAGGAAAAGTTCCTGATTAACATAAATTAAATGAATTGGCAGCTAAAGTGTTTCAAATTAGCTAGACATTCAAGAGAAAACATGAGCTTTTATGTTTTTACAGTTTCAAAAACCAGTACTACTGTTGACCTGAAAGCTCAGATGATTCAGTCTGTTAACCTCGTACCATTCCCATAACACTAATGTCTCAGAACGTTTCTCTCTGCATTTCTGCTCTGCTGCTAAATGAGACATTCTGAAGGCAACGGGCTGGTGGGTTCGGTGTATGGAGATGTCATTTCACATCCAACTCTCATACCAGACTTGCCCTCACTCAGTCACCATCGCTGCATTGAAGCTGTTCAGACTAGACCAAGCAGCAAATTAGCCTGAAGAGAAGTCTTGGTCTGGGCAAAAGACTCTCCGTCTGTCTTCTTTCCTGCAGATATCCACCAACTTTTCTGCAGATTTAGGTCCAGATGCAGATCAAGTCAACACCTGCCCATTGGCAGCATTTCACTTGATCTAGTGAGACCTGAAAAAAAATACCTCTTATCCTCCACAACATGAGTAAAAAACTAGAGCCTTAAACATATATTAGAAACAATTGGAATAAAGATAGTAATGACAAACAATATCTGACCAACTAATAAATGTTTATTAGAAATAGTAAACCAAAAAATTGCATATAAGAGTTCACAGCCTTTACCAAACACTTTACTAAACCCCTTGCAGAAATTATAGCCTCTAGTCTCTTTGAATGTTCTACGCTGCTACCTATCATTGCCTGGTCTCCCTTGAAGAAGAAATTGTCAATTTGAGCATTGAAATTGTTAACCTCAGCACTTACTTCCTGGTTAAATAACTATTAAATAAATAAATAACACCACAGAAGCCTAGCACACCCATCTTTAGACAGTTCAACTCAAGCTCCGTCATGCTGGGATTACAGACATCCGTCAGTCATTTTCAGATCTTTCCAGAGATGTTGAGTCAGATTCAAGTCTGGACTCTGACATTCACAGGACGGTTCTGAAGCCACTCCTTTATTAAGATCTTGTCCATGGGCCTCAGGTTGTTGTCCTGCAGACAAATGAACCGTTGCCTCAGTCTGAGGTCAAGAGCACTTTGAAGCAGGTTCTTATTCAGGATGTCTCTGGATGGTCCTGACTAGTTACCTGCTGCAAAACATTTCCATACAACGATGCTGCCACTATTCTCCAGGAGATGATGAGCCCTGCCCTGGTTTCCTCCATACATAACACCTGGCAATCACACCAAAGAGGTCGTTCTTTGTTTCATCAGAGCAGAGCATTGGGTTTCTCATGAACTGAGAAACATTTTATAGAAAGGTGTGTGTCTTTCCAAATCAAGTCCAATCAACAGAATTCATCACAGGTGGACTCAATTCAATCGCTAAAAAGATCTCAAGTACAATCAGTGGAAACAGCTTCATTCTAAGCTACATTGGCAAAGGCAGTGAATTTTTATGTAAATGTTATTTCTTGGAAGATCTTTTAGTTAAACTGAAAAAAAAGGTTGTTAGTTTAGGAATGTGAAAAATTAAAAACAAATGTGAAAAGAACTATTACCTAAGAATACACAGTCCCTGCCAATAAGCAAAGTTCCCCAATAACCACATTTCATTTTCATCACGTTCATCACAGAGACTTTGTCCAAAAAATATATGTTTTGCTGATTGCAACAACATGCTTGCAGGCTTATGTAAGTTTTCATTTTATTATTCTACTTGTGTTTTCTCTTTTTCATTTAAAATCCAACAGTGACAAATACAAAGAACAAGAGGAAGTACAGCATGGTTGTTGCAGGAAACTGATCCAGTGTTATACTGCCCCCTAATGTTGTTGGTGAGCTGTAAAAATGTCTTTAAAACACATCCATCACACTTAGTTTCTCAGAACATCCACATCAGTGTCACTGACATGACTGTTGTAAGAGCACTTATGGTGATTCATTGTCTTCTCCGATCCTTCTGATGCTTCTCTCTGTAAAGGAGCTCAGACATTCAGGGTTTGTTTGTTTTGTTTATTAAAATAACTCTCACAACTTGCCTCTTTCTGCTGTCATGGCAACAACACTCTAATATACAGTAAATGAAAGGCCAAAAAATTATATATTATACTTCAAGTTTCTCTCAGACTATTAGAACATTTTTAGTTTTTAAGTTACAGGGATACATAAAGTCAAGACATGACAATTACTATGTATTGATTCCTTAGTTTCAGACATTTGAAATATAAAACTAAAGAGTATGCCATGCAGCATATGTTGAAAAAGAAAATGATATGAGATATGCTTCTTCTTTCTCCTACTTTTTTTTCTTTTGTCATGAAAAAAAAAAAGAAGCTAACTGAAATGACCTCCTCAGTAAAGCTAATTAGATTTTTAACACTGCTGTAGAGATGAAAGATTGGTCTCGGAGCTGCTTCTGAAAGAGCCGCAGTGAAAGAAGTTGATGTTTTATAAATATCATCCTAAAACTGGCAAGATTTCATATGCCCCTTGTGCAGCATAACAGTACACTGCAGCATTAAGCTACCTTGATCCAAGTCCTCCCTCACCCCTTATTAGTGCTGCCTGAGTGCCTCAGGTCCACTCAAGCAGAAAATAAGCCCCCCATCTGAGTTATTATCCCTGTTTTTGAAGCTCCTGGTTCACCTCTCAGGCTCAAAGTAGTTTATTATCGTGTTCAGACTTAACTGCTAGACAAAGAGAAGTAACATCTCCAGCAGGGTCACCAAAACACAGAGTCACTTATTACCTAATTGTTGCTCATTAACCCCAAAGCACCTGCATGAACTCTTTGCAGCAGTTTGCCTCGTTTAAAAGAATCCTCATCCTGCTGAAACCAGCCACATTAAAAAGACATTTTGGCTGTGTACATAACACTTCAAGCGATGCACTTTAAACCACTGCTGATTGCTGATTCACTAACAAAATATTGACAAAGTGGATAATTAGAGCTTAATAAATATAATAAAAGCCTTCCTACAGCAGTTTTTAAATACCCATGCCTGACAGAAAAAAAGAGGCCAACACTGAGTAAAAAGTAAGGGAGGCCCCAGAAAGGTAAACCAAAACAAAGTCATGTAGAAGAAAAGATAGATTGCGGAGATGCATTCCTTAACTACATCACATATGGATTGCAATTTTCTTCAAATATGATTCAACAGTAATGGTGTGAAATTGAGATGATATTTCAGATTCCCTTGCTTCACTTGTGATCCAAGTAATTTTCATCAGATGGACATTTTCTATTATTTATGAATAAACCGTTCTTGTAGACAATCAGGTCCTTCGAAAACCAAAACTAGATCTGTGTGCACATTGTCTGAGTAAAGTCAAGCTTGTTCCCAAAGCAGGATGGACTCCTGCTGGGCTGACCTTTGTCACTGCTGTTTGTAGCATTCAAGGACAAGATCTCAAAAATAAAGGGTGTCTGGTGTAAAAGCATTTGTATTTTGCTGACAAAATGATTCTGCTTGTATCTTAACCCATGTCCTTCAGGGTGCTCAGCCAAGTGAGAAGCAGCTGGCATGGAGGAATCTCAACCATATTTGGGTGTATTTCTTTCTCAGGGGACACATTAGACTTTGACTCTAGGAGTATCCTGGTTTCTTTTCAAGATTAATGAACATGTGGTGTGTGAAATTGATAGATGGATCAAGGCATATCCGCAGTAACGTGGGCACTGCTCCGGTCTGACTTGGTAAAGAAAGAACTGATCCGAAACCTCACTTTCCTATTCACTGATCTACCCTCATTTTAACCCTCATGTGGAATGTTATAAGATACAGCATTGAAGAAGGTCAAGAGATGCCAGGTGTCAGTGCTAAACTGAGGTCCTGCTGTGTGCAGGCTGTGCTTACTCTCAGAAATACGATGATGAGCCCATTCATCGGGGAAAGCTCAAAGTACGGTCACCGCTTCTCCACATCAAATGGAATTACAACATGTAAGTTAAGCATCTGATGGATGGACGGACGGAAACAGATCATCGAGAAAATATTTGCACCCCGTCAGATTTCTTTCATTACTTTTTTTTTTTTTTGGATAATCTAACCTTAACCCAGTTTTCACATCATCAAACAAATAATAAAAAACAATAAAATAAATAACCCGAGTAAATACCAAAACCCTATTTTAAGAGAAAAAAGCTATCCACATCAACCTTGATTTTTAGAAGTGTTTAACAGATCACTTTATCCTTTTCATGTTTTTGTGATGTATGTAACAGATCGCTCTTATAAATGAGACAATGAGTCTCAAGAGATTTTTCCTATATAAATAAAGGATTTCATATGCTAAAAAGCAATCCTCCTCCATGTTAATTTTTAATTGACTGTGGGTTAACCATGCATTTTTGCAAAGCTCAGGTCAAACAGATGCTATTGCCAGAGCTGCATTCAAATAGAACCAGTTTAAACAACATAAAGTACATGAAAAGTTTTCAGAAGTACATGCACAATTTCCTGATCTACAGACATTCTAGAATAGAGGACACATTTACTGAAAGTCATTGTTTAGTGCTCATGACTGAACAATAAGAGACCGGGAAAATATATCATCCATAAAAGAATTCCAAAGCCAAAATTCCTGCTGGCCAAAGAAGACACAGAGGCACCGCTTACATTTGCCAAAAATAACATCTTAACTCCTGAGACTTTTGCATAAATATTCTGCAAAATGATGAGAGAAAAGACGAGTTTTAACAATTCTAGTTTGTATTTACTCAAGTATTCCTTGATATTAAATGAAGTAAATGATCTAAAGTATTTAGGTGGGTAATTCTTTCTCAGAGCTATAGCAAATACTTTTTTGGCTCATCTGGAAAACTCTGGTTCTATACTCTAACGTAGAAGTGAGAATATTAAAAAGGCTAATTAAAATAGAGTTTGAGAAAAAGATTAGTCATCAGTGAGATAAAGTTCTCTATAAACTACATCTCTGCACAAACCTTCACAAGAAAGCAGGAGTGGAAAGGGAGACGTATAGCATGTGCGTTGAACATGTGGTGTTTGTCTTTCAAAGCCGACATAATCAGTGACAGATTACACAAAGACGTAGACGATTGCTCTAAATTTAGATTTCATTGTCTTTGGGTGTGGCTCATACCAGTTGTGAAAAAGTGCTGATTTTCAGGAACTGTACTTGTGTTTGCTTTAGTTTTAAAGCATGTATTTAAGTCAGGAAACAAATATATTGTATTTTCTTACATTGGTAAAAATCACAAAATCCTTTACAAAAACAAGTCATGCAAATAAAATTCTGATTAAATTCAAAAGAGAAATGAATTATACAGACAATTAAAAAATATATATTTATAAGGGATCTTAAGGAAGATCTTGTTTGAGAAATAATATCTTTAGATGCTTTTTTTAACAAGTCAAAACTCTCATGGCAATATAATACAAAAGTAAACATAAACAAATGAAAAAAAAGCACAACAATGTTGCAACAATGTTCTGCATTTAACTCAAAATATTGAAAGTACTCTAAATTTGTTTGCATTGCAGTTATTGTTAAAGTGACTAATTTGATTAAAAACAGGAGGTCTCCATCAGAAAGAATATGTAAAAAGTAGAGAGGTTGAACTCATAAGTAAATGCAGAAACATGTCAACAAGACACAAAACTATAAAATCAAACATCAATGACAGTCAGCATGTGCTAAAAATAGTTTACTTCCCTTTTTCCTGCACCCCCTTCATCTCTATCATTCTGCTTTGCCCAAAACCCACCATAAACGTCTTTATTACTTTAATCTGTGAAAGTCAGATCGTCTGTGATTGGCAGTGGTGGGAAGTAACGAAGTACAAGTACTTCGTTACTGTACTTAAGCACAATTTTCGTGTATCTGTACTTTACTTAAGTAGATTTAATAATGGATACTTTCTACTTTTACTCCACTACATTTTACAGTAAGTATCTGTACTTTCTACTTCACTACATTTCTACAAAACTGTCGCGTTACTCGTTACATCCAAGTCGCATTGTGTTTTTTTTCATTAAAATGTGAAGTTCAGGGACTTAAGGTGGCGCCGTAAAATCCAAGCAATAACGTGACTTAGTGTCTGTTGTCACCCATCGGCTCCCCCTTTACTCGCACGCGGAGCTCCAAGACATGCGCAGTGGTTTCCTCTGAGCGTCAGTAATATAATAGCGTTGCATAAATCATAAGATATGGCGACATGTAAAATCAGCAGCGCTTCGCTTTCACAGACGGTGGGACTTCGTCCAATTTTTAGCGTCACTTGGAAGGAAAGCTTAAAGAAAGGTAAGCTCCGTGGACGTGATGCTAGCAAAGCTAGCTGTATTGACTGAAACACATGTTGCATCTGCGATGAAAAAAAGTTGTCACTCATGCACTGAATTACTGTGTGGAGGTGTTGACTGAGGTGTTGCATATATGGGACAACGCTGTGACTAAAGTGCGATATAGTAATATGACATTCATGGACGATCCGATTCTTCTGGACGGATCTTGACCAAGTCCTATAGTGCTGAAGCCTCACTGAGAGCCATTCTTTGTTCTTGTAATGCTCTGCGTACACTGCAGTAGCTATTTTATTTCATTAAAATATCTTTATATTTAATTGGCGAATAAATAAAACAAGAACGTAGCAACACAGAGCATGCTCATTGCTCTTTGTTTTCGTCACCTGTCATGGTGGAAGACGTTGCAGCAGGAGGGAGGATGAGAACAGTCACGGTGCTCCTCCTGCTTGGTTACTTCTTGCTTATTGGGCCTTGGACAGTGTTCATAGTTGAGTGTTGTTAATTGCTATGTTTAATGGTGCAGACAATTATTATTTCTGACATTGGCAATATGGGCAACCGCCCAGGGTGTTATTTTTTTAGGGATGGCAGGAGACCTCTGTGTATTGTGGCACAGAGATGAAAGCAAAACAGAATGAAGAAGAGTTTGAATTGATACTGGTTAAATTTATTTCAGCTCTAAGTATTTAATATCTACGTGTTTTTATGGGAAAGTGAATCTTTCAGATCAATTTGAGAAGCAGTTTTGATAGGTGCACTTAATTTTATTGTCATGTAGCATAGGGTACTGGTTTTGATTTGGTCTTGGGTTCGGTGGTCTAGACTACAACTTCGCTACGAGGCTCCTTGGTTCCATGTCCTCCTCTGCTAGTCGGATTTCTTTCAAAATAAATTATGTGGCAAAAAAAGTGAAGTTCATGTTATGTTAGGACAGGAGACGAGATGTTTCCATCCCTGAAATTATGATGGATAGAATCACATATCTAAGTCTAAACTATGTTACAGAGTAAACGCAATAAAAACATGCTTTATCTGTGGCATTGTTCATTAAAATGGCACATTACTGATGTATTAAAATTAAATACGATTGGGACACTTAATGATATTAGTGATTAGGCAATGCATTCAGCAAGTACTTTTACTTTTAATACTTAAGTATTTTTAAAAGCCAGTACTTTTTTACTTTTACTTAAGTAAAATGTTAATGTGGTACTTTGACTTTTACTTAAGTACATTTTTGTCTGTGTATTTGTACTTTTACTTAAGTACATTTTTTGAGTACTTTCTCCACCACTGGTGATTGGCAGGAAAAACATTAAGGTGTTACTCATTTGCAGTGACCCGGTTCCCATTCACCTGGATGTCTGTCTGGGAGTCCACTCCTGCTGCAGCTCTTACAGGAGAAGAATTTTGAATTTTCATCTCCTTTTTAAATAACCTCTCTCACTTCTTGCTTGAACTGAAAATAAAAAATAAAAAAACCCTGATGAAGAACAAAAGGGAAGTAGAGGAGATGCCAGGAGTCACAATAAATCGTTATGCCGAAGGTAAGAGCTATGCAATGATGTTAAATGCAAAATATTTGTTGTTTTGTTTCATATAAAAAGTTTGTCATGGTGACCATTCTACAGTAGTTATGAACTCATTCTCATCTACACAATTAATTATTGTGTCTCCAACTAGGAGGAAAGTGTGTTAATGGTAAGTATACGTTCCACAAATATAATTGATGATAATTAAAGCAATTTGGCCCAGTATCCCAATGATGTATTAATTTGAATCCTTAAAGCTTAAAGTTACAGAACAGTGGAATGTCAGATAGGCTAAGCATTATATGTATTAATCCATAGCACAGCTTTACAACCTCAGTTCATGATGTACATGAGCTGCAGTGTTCTCTCTGTGAGGCTCAGAATCAACAGAGGGTAAAATTGACTGACCTCATATGGAAAGTCAGCAAGCACAGTTTGTCCACACGTGTGTTCATGTTTAATGTTTGACTGCAATAAGGATCACTGTAAGATCCGACATTCAACCGGTTACACATTTATAGTTTCTTGTCAGAAATTACTGCAGTTGCTCTTATATATCATTCACTGCTTAATGTCTTGTCTGCTGTTTCTCACCGTTTATAGATTTTATCTGACATACGCAGGAAGCATTTTTATTTATTTTCCTTTGTATTTATTCAATTGTATAAATACAAAGGAAGCCTCTCGTGGGTTTACAAGAGTGTTTGATCCAGTTTATGCCTCCAGGTGCTTGTGGAGTTTTGCCTTCATTAATGTTTCACAGTTGATAGAGACTGACTGACCACACACAGTTCATATTAACACACACATGAAAAACACACATAACCCAAACATAATGACTAAGCATTTTCTGTATTAGGTCAGACGGTATTACCAAGATATTCTTCTTTAGGTCATAAAAATAAGAGCGATGTATTTCTTAATATTTTTTCATTACTTTTAGTGAAATTCAGAAGAATAAACACACTGAGCTTACACTACTGGCTACAGTCCAGATGGTAATGCCATGGCTTTTTACGTCGCCAATTAAGTCAAGTCATGTTTATTTTTATAGAACATTTTAGCAACAAAGCAACTGGGCTCAGAGTCAGTTGAGCCTTTTATCTACCAGGGCTAAAAGGCCACTAAGTGATGAAGAAGCCATAAACATAACAGACAGATTACGGTTTGATAATGCACCCAGGGCCAAAGACCTTACATTTTGAAGATATGTCCTGTGGACTGCTGCTGCTTGTAAATAAAAAGGTCTGGCCATAATTAGCATCGGTACAACTGAAGGACAAGGGAAGAAGCCTGACAACACCTAGATGTGAAGTATGGGGGTGGTAGCATCCTATTGCTGCAGGACATACTATTACATAACATCATAATAAAATATTTTGGACAATACAAGTTTAAGATCTCAGCCAGGAATTTAAGTTTGGACTCAAATGGGTCTTCCAAATGGACAATGACCATAGAATATTGCCAAATAGTTTAAAAATTGGCTTTAGAGCAACAAAGTACCAGATCTCAGTCCCATACATGTTCAGAGTTTAAAGTATGTGTTGGCAAGTTGTCTACAAATTTGACTCACTGAATCCAGTTGTGGAGGAACAGGTCAAAATTCTAACAAACTGTTAGAATTGCAAATACCTTGAGAAAGGATACTCACTACATTTGACCCAATTAATATGATTTAAAGCACAATTGAGTAAATATGTAAATACCCATGTATGTAAATTGTTTATATAATAAACATTGAGTAATTGTTAATCCATAAACATGTTCTTTCTATAGATTAAAATAGACTTTTTTGCTCTCTTCAAGGATTTCTATATGGATGTATGCATTGCATGACACCAATTAGTCTTGAAACTATGAACTCCAAATGCAACCCCCCCACCCCCAATCAAAAATAAAAATAACAACAATTAAAATGATTATCTGAGGGGTTCTGAGGTTTTAAGTGTTTTTTTTTTCCAAAGACAAATTTAATATGTAGCACTTTGATGTTAGTTTATGATTAATCTCTCTCAAGATAATTTTCAAGGTCACCCAAAACTGAAAGTTTGCACAGTAAAAGGTTTAGGAATTAAACATGAGATAACATGCTCTCTTCAGACATACTTTGCTGTTTGTATTACATGGGTAGCGGATTCTTTGCCACCTCAGAACAGACTCTGCTGCCATCTTGTGGCATAAAGCAGACTCACGCCCACTTTTATTTCAATCATTTATGTTGGTTTAGTCATGAATCTGACAAGAACATTGTTTTGCTCATCGTTCTGATCTCCAGCACCTGCCACCACCATGTGATAAACTAAACAGGACTCTTTGGTTCTGTTTGCATCCACCACCATAATAAATCTCAAGCTGCCCTGCATGAAATAAAAACTTTACTGATTACCTAAGGTGTTCTCCACAACTACCTTTGGTGTTGTTACGACCAACCTGTAAAGTTTTTATAAGGATTGTAACTTGTTGCAGAGCAATGGCTGTGAGATGGAGTTTGTCTGGTAATCAGGAATGTCAGGGGTGGCTTTCATTTACTCTTGTTTAATGGGATTTTTTTTTTCTGCCTGCTGAAAACTATTCATTTCTGCAAGGCTAAAGGCTATTTTGTGTTTATAAGATAGTTAGACTTTGCCAAAACAACACTGAGCCCAGTTCTCTTTTTACACCACTTTGTTCCCTCAGATTAATCTGAACATTTCTTTTTTATGAAATTCTTTGAGTTAGTTTCATTGATCAAGTACTTTTACTTTTCCTTTCCAACTTTGTCTTTTTCACAATTTTTGTGCTTTTTAGATCTCATTTTTGTTTTATTTATCAATTTTTATCAAGAGTGTTTTCAGAGAATATATATGTATATTTATTTATTCATTGCATCCTTTTTAAGCCACATTGGCACTAGATTGAATGCCCAACCTAGATTGCATTGTGTTGCTAACTCTATAATGCTGTAACAGTTGTTATCAACTGATGGCGCTAGTGTACTGAATGCAATATGGAGCCAACACAGAAATCAGAATAAATAACATTTGTCATTTTTAGAATCTCAAACATTGATGCTCATTTAGTAAAGGCCGTCAGAGAACAGCTGTATTTGCACTGACTACACACAAATGGCCTCGAGGTTACCTCTGCATTTAGGGATGTCAGAAAGGAAGGGATTTCATACACATGTATTTCTCACTTTTCATGTTTTTATTTTAAGAAACATGTTAATAAAACATGCATAGTTTTCATTTTCTTTCAAAATTGTGCCTTCAATCCTCAAAAAATGCACTAAAATTTCTGGTTCCAATCTAACAAAATGTGAAAAAAGTTCCACGGCGGCGAATATTTTGGCAAGACAGTGTAAGACGTAAATAAAGCCATGGCTTCACATTATTAGTCAGTTTGAGATCAGAACATTTGTGAGAAACACTTCATGTTTCTTCACTGTTTTCAGAGTTGACAAATGAGTTATATCTACTGCTTCCAAGTATGCCAGTGTGTCAAAAGGCTTGAGTAAGCAACTTTATGTTTTTTAGTAACATTTTTTCTGCAGCAACCCCTGAAGGTCATTCTTAATGAGCATGTACCCAAACAAGAGATAAGTCTGATCTGCTGTTCTCACGTTAACAGGAAAACTCAGAGTGATGGAGTCATGCAGTGTGTTAAACAAACTACACTTGAAAGTCCTTTTTGCTGTTACGGACAATGTTTATTTGATGTAGCTTTTTGTGTCTGTGCACATTGCTATCAGAAAACTGAAAACCATATTAAGTCAAGGAGTTGCAGTGTTGCTCTTTACCGTTTTAGTTAAACAAACTGTCATTCTAAGCATAATATTAGCAGCTTCACTATCTGTTTATGGACAAAATGTATTTTTTAAACTGATTAATCCGACTGCTGATTGTCGGATTAATCAGCAGTCGGATCAAACCATCTAGGTTTGTGGCTCACCGGTGTGAAGTGTTGTAGCGGTATGAGATGTTGCTACAAAAAAAAAATAAAAATGTACTAAATAATGTAGATGTATACCAAGATTGGTTTTCTTTTGAATCAGGTGGGCTGGCAAACATTGCTCAAACCATATTTGTTTACTTATCACTTTTCCGGCAACAGTTAACAGCTTGACAAACATATTGATGATTATTGAACTTACTGTCAGTTTTGAATGTGGGTTAAATGTCCAGGTGCGTGGACATTCTGTCTGCAGCAGCAAGGCATCCCTCCAAAAAATTTGCTCATCATGCTAGTATCGTCAGGAATTTGCAACATTTTGCTAAAAATGTAGTAAGTTATGTCATTGGTGTACCACCACCGATACTAGCATTCATCTAATCCTCATGTGGTCCTAAAAGGAGACTCCTAACGTGACATCTGAATTCTTACAAAAAAAATAGATCGAAAAAAATTCCTGGCAGTCTTTAGAAATATGTTATTGAAATGCCGAGTATGAAAGGGAGAGAAAAAAAAAACACTTCTCATTCTCTATCTTTTTGTCTCTGCCCTCCCCTCCCATATGCTCCTGGAGGAGGTGCAGGGAGGTGACTTTACCCTCAGCGTCCAAGCCCATGATGTGTGTGTAGGTGTGTGCGCGTGCATGTGTGTGTGTGTGGGAAAAATATTAACTAAGAAACACTGGTGGATGAAGGGAAGAGAGATGATGGGTTGACTTTTGGAAAGCATCTTTATTGAAAGCCTGAAGAACATGAATTCCAAAAAAGTCCTCCATTTTGTTCCATCTGGTGAGTTCACAGGGGTTTTAACGGGGCGAGAAGGTCTTTTCATAATGCAACCTGAGCCAGCTGTGTCAAGTGTATGAGAAAGCCTGTTTACAGAACGCAGCTTTTTGTCTGAGTGAGCTGTTAGTCTTCATTAAACAAAACTTTATGCATGGTATAAATTGTCAAAGAAATTGTAATTTCTCTTATTTGCTGTTTTTTTTTTGTTTTTTGTCTAGTTCAGTCCTAATTTAGAAATCCCTTTGTTACAAAGGACAAAAACGATGTTTTATTGCCAGGAGGGCATATGAGTCAATATTTACATCATAGCAATAAACAGCACTTCTATCAAGTTTAAAAAAAAAAACAGGCAGGACCTAAATTTCCTTCTGTACAAATGCACTGCAACAGCTACAGAAAAAAAGCAACTTTTAAATACTCGATTATTAGACTTTATATTTATTCCTAATAAAGCAGCACTTGAGCAAACTCTTTGTTCAGATTGTTTTATCTCTAAATGCCAGGCTGTAAATTTCCAATCTCTCGGCTGGAACAGGACGTTACGTTTCTTTCTTGTTTGTCTCCAAGAACTCTTAGTTGGAATGTGTCTGTGCTAGTCTGACCAAAGTGCACAAATAATTTATATGTCAGTCTTTCTGCTACTTTTTTAAAGCGCTAAAGTAGTAACCAGCTTAGTTTTTTTTTACTGGCCAAGGATTAGGAAGATTAACTGGCAGAAAATGTTATTATCTAGTGAATTCCAACTCTCATTTAGACAATTTCAAGACTAACATTGATGTGTGTATAATAGTTCAGCTTGGAAAAAAAAAATCTAGTTTATTTACATTAAGCCTATATCAGTGCCATGCTTTGTTACTTGATTTTATGATCAGACATAAAGGCTATTTATAAGTCACCCCTGTAATTACTGAGAAATGGCTCCTTACAACCCATCTGTTGTACAAGGATTAGTGCCACATGTCAAATTAACCCCCTTGATGTCTAGTTTGGGGGAAAAAGGCACTCAGGTATGTTATTTAGCTGTTATACTGCATCTGATGTGTCACTGATTAAAGTTGGTCCAGCAGTCAATTTCATGGATTCAGGTAAACACACATTAGTCTGTTCTTATCAGCTTCCTTTGAGGTGTTTAAGTGGAATGAGCTGCAGTTCCTGCTTCCTGGTATTTGTTTTATAGCCATAAAGCATGTGAATGTGTACATTGTGAAATTCTAAACTATTTCATGGTACATTAGAGGGACCTGAAATTTGTGTGCTGTCTTGAGTCAAGTTATTTTTAAATTATGGTTGGTTTCAGTATATTTAGGTTAATTTTAAGTAGTTATTTTTAGGCTTTGTTAAGTTGACCCAAAAGTTCTTGATCAGTCTCTCTTTTGCTCAGAGACCAAACAAGCATTCTTTTCTTTGTTTTTGCTCAAGGACATTCACTTTCCAGCCTCAGATAACAGCGAGTCTGTGAATGATAAAACAATCCTTATGAAGTGGGAATTTTGTTGAAGAAAATATCCTCAATAGAGACATCCAGTCTTGTTCAATAGCTTAGCAGGGTTACAGAATCTCAAATTTGAAGTTAAACAAACAGAAATCGATAACAGTGATTCCTTTTAGTTTGGTTATCTAGGTATGTATTTAATATATATTGACACTTCTGTTGCCCAAACTTCATATTTTATCAAGTCTGGTCAAATTTCCTAATTTTTATACATAATCTTGTTGATAAACAGAAAACAAAAAAAGCACAGAAAACACGCCTCAATTTTCACACCTTACATGGTGTGCAATATATGTCAAGATTATGACTAAGTGAGAAAACCTTTTTCAGTGTGAAGGGAATTATGACGTTTCATTATTCTAACCAGAGGTGGTAATTATAGCTCAATACATACCTCAGGTTGTATTGAGTCACAGTTATGAAACAAGTAAAGGTATGAGGTTTTTTTTTTTTTTATTCAATAGAAAGCAAAACTATTAGACATTTCTGACAACGTTTTTATTCAAGAAATCTGTTATAATAGTTCTCAAAAGTAGCTTGCACAGAATTGACCAGTTTCTATAGTTAATGGATGGATTATAAAACAAATCACTTGAAATTGATCAGTGCTGCTGTTTTGGAGCTTTTGAATAAGACTGTGCCAACATTTAGTAATAAAAAATGCTTTGAATCAGGTGTGCTGGATTCAAAGCATTTGGACCTGTTTCGATATATAAACAATCCAGCTCATCAGTTGTAATCAAATGCATAAAAAAGCATACATTAAGTTTTTGATGAACATCTGTTGAGATATAAATTTGACATAAAGGTCATTAGAAATAAAACAAATTATTATTATTATTATTATTATTATTATTATTATTATTATTATTATTATTATTATTATTATTATTATTATTATTATTACCTTTATGCACAGAATTGTGGCTGCATGTCTGGACTACTACGCCTCCCATGGTATTTGAGGCTCGTTGAAAGCTACAGGTTGCAAGATTCTGACTTTTGTCTTTTTGTATCCGTATCAGTGATGGTTACATTTGGCTTGGCTTTGTTTCAATTGAACAATGAAGTTCAATGTAAAATGAATTTATCTTATCATTATCAAAACAGTTGGATAAAAGTTTGCAGTTTGGTCTGCCTTCTTTCTCCAGCTACGCTGCAGCTGAATGAGACAGTTCAATGTAGCCAAACAGTAGACCAAGGGGTTAGGAGTCCTCTTTGTTTTGGGGTCACTTTTCAAAGTTTTGTGACAGAAGGTTGAATTTAGTTTTGCATTTGTACAATTTTGAAACAATGCTATATTCCTTGGATGGACATGGGTCCCAAATCAAAAGGGCTGTATGGAAAATTATTGGTTCAGTATATGTATCGTTAACATCCTTAGATCTTAGTGTTAACCTTGATCCATTGTATGCATGGTTCAGGTGGCTCTTCATGGTGTAGCAAGGCAGATATTGGCACATTTTGGGTTCCTAATTACCAACTGGGCTTTATTTAAACACCGTGCCAAACATCAGTGTGCTTTGTGGAGCATGTCCATCTTTTTTAAGACAACAGTTTATCCATATTGCAATGAAGACAATAGAACAGGCTAAACCATCTCATCAAAAACATAATATCACGTTTCTGATGACATGACCAGGAATTCACTGTAGTATAGTAGTTACCAAAGCTCAATACAGCAGAACACATTTGGGATGTGGTTTTGCATATGAAACTGCATTGACTGTGTGATGATATCTTGCCTAGACAAAAATCTCTGAGAACTATTTATGATGCCTCAATGAATCTAAGCTATTACTTTTAAATTTGTGGCATCCGTTATGTAAATAGCCAAGAATCATGAACTGGGAAATAAGAATTTAAACCTTCTGGTATCAAGAGAAGAAAGTGCTGTGAAAACTTTAATAAACAAGGTCAAAGGAGCAGAGACCAGACTGTTTTGGTTTCTGCTTTCCACTGTGGAAAAAGTCACAGCTTAGCCATACTGTTCTGTCCCAAGACTGCATCATGTTTGCATTAGTGGGCCTGGTTCCCAGCAGACTCACTGGCAGAAGCTGGCAGGACAGCAGGTAAACAGAAACTATTTAATTTACTTCCTGCGCTCTCTTCTGACCAAACAACAGCAGGTAGAGGAGATAAAACTGTGATTTTCTAATTCTAATAGTCCTGCATATTTTCTTTTAAAGCCTAAATCCCACTTGTGTCTGCACAACAATTTAAAAGACATTATATTTCAATACCAATCTCTGCTGCATCTGACGTTGAGAGTATTAACGTTCAAGCTTTTGAGACAAGACTTAAAAGATCTCCAAAATCCTCTGCACAGCTAAGTTAGGGTCAAACTGCTTGTTGCAAAAGGGCCGTGGGTCCCCTGTTGTCTCCAGACTCCTGTGATGTGGAGGAGGCCTGGGAATGTTCTGTCTAATCAGATTTGAGATATAGCCTTGCTCCAAAGCCCCTGCAGCCAAACTCTGCCTGAGGCAAAAAAAAAAAAAAAAAAAATCCCATCTGCACAGCTGCAGCAGCACCTTGAAGATACACGATCGCCCATACAAACACTGCACACAGCTGGCGTCAGGTTTTTGTTGTAACCAAATGTGACAGAATGTTGCTGTTTTCTTAGCCTCCCAAATATTTTCCTAACCCAAACCCACCACTCGCTTTTTAAGAAAATTTAAAGGTCAAGTTGTCACAGTGGGATGTAAATTATTCAGTGATCTCAGATGGTAATGGGTAATTAGTAAGCCTTTTAATAAAAATTTTTACTCTTGTGTGCAAGTTAGAGAAGGGTTGATATTTTTCTGGAGTCTGTGAACATGTTACTTTATCATTTTTAAGAGAGCACCCTTATTGTTGGTGATTTTAAGATTTCAACAGAGAGAAGATCATCCATCCCTACTGCAGTCAGATAAATTAAACAAATTTACTTGAAAATATTGCAATTACACTGTATTTATGTTGCATTTTTTCACCAATCAAAATAACATAAGGAAAATAGAAAATGAGAAAATGATACCTGGAAGTCACTGGTCAGTTGCCAGCTTATACCCTACTATGTTTTCATGCTTTGCATAGTAAACTATAAAAAATAGATTGCTGGGACTGATGGTTCAGCGACTGGTCACTGAATGATCTGAGCTCTTTATGTCTGTAAAAAAAAAAACTACATACCTTTTAATAAAAGGTATTGTTAGCATGTATTGAAAAACTTTATATGAACAACAACTTTATCTGCCAACAGCAATGTTGCCAATTGTACCACATAAATATATATATATATATATATAAAGAAGTTCACTCTGAAAATGCATTCTAACATTTTGAGAAAGGTGCTCAAACTTCTGGATGATTAACTTTTTTCATTATTCTCCTCTGCTTAGAGTTCATATGATTCTAGCCTTTCCATATCTGAGGTGCGGGACGGTGACTTTCCAGACAATACAAACAACAATAAAAATCTTTAATAAAAGAGACAGCCAGCTTGAAACTGAGCCTGAAGCTTTGTAAACATGTTTATTTTTTCACTTCCACAGAGGCTCCATCCACTGGGAGGTCTAAGAATGGATATGTTTTCCAGGAGATGGGTATGTAGCTGCATCCACTCATAATGTTTACCGAGACTGCATTTCTCAGCCTTGTCCGCCCCTCTTATGAACTCTATGTGCTCTACATTTCATCAAATATTATTTGAGGTATTTTCCTGTGGGATGATACATGCGTCAATATATTTAATTGGTTCTTTATGCTAATATCAAACTTTCTCTTTGCTCACTGATGGCCCATTTCACATCCTGCTGAGCACAGCCGGTCCATTCTCTGTGTGCTGGAAGGTTAATTAATCGGTGAAAAACAAGGCAGGTGATCTCTGAGTTAATGATGGGTTGAAGGAATAATCATTGCACAAAGTTGTGCTTGTGAAGGGTTAATTTTCTAATTCTGAGGCGGTTTCTCTTCCTCCCATAAAACCCGCAATCAAAAACCCATATTTATCTTCTATACATGAAGGAATTTACGAGAGGCTGCTGTTGTTATATTGCAGCATGTCTGGTTTGAGGGGGATTTTTTTATTGGGTCTCTCGCTCTCTCTCCCTCTTGCTGTTTTCTTGTCAACAGATGGCAAAGTGGAGGAAGGGCAGAATAAATTGTCCCTTACTGGAGATGCTGTTAATGTGGCTAGCATCCCATTGATTCAAAAGGCAGTTTTATCTCAGTGTGATCATAACGCAGCAGCATCGGAGGCTCTCTAATGACATTTACAGCTACTTTTATGCGATTACCTCAGTTGAAAAACAAATTATTTGTGACAAAGCTGAAACTGCAGAGTGAGATGTATTGCAAAGACTGAGACTTTGTTTTTGTGATTGAATTTTAATGTTTTGATCCGCAGAGCTGAAGGATGGAGAGAAGGACGATTCAGATCAGGACTCACCTACTATCATCACAGACAATGTTAATGAAAATGACATCCATCTCAGTGTTTCAGGTTTGTGCTTTGGGAAGACATGAAGATTCTTCTGAAAAGTCAACATTTATGAATTTAGCAACATAGATCAACTAAGAAACTACAGAATAATTTTGCTTTACACGAGGCATTAAAATAAACTGGAAATTTGAGAAAAAGTTTGGATATGATGAATCTAAACATTTTATTTACTTCTTTTCATACAGACGCTGAAGGTCCTGGATATGGACTTTTAAACACAACAAGAAAAGTAAGATTTTATTTCCCAGGGTTTTTAATTTTTTTATTTTTGAAAAACACAAAATAACTGCAAAACAGGAAACTTGTTAAATCTAACTTTAAGATTCCAAAAACACAACAAATTGCTTATACAAAAACTAAATAAAAACTTTGTATTGAAAAAGGCCTAAGAACATCCTGTAATTCAAAAGCTTGTAGAATAACCTGTAAGCAATAATACCTCTCTGTAGTCGTTTTTGTTTTGCATTGTTTTGGAAGAATTTCGATTCCTACTCATGTACAACATTGATTCAATGTGAATAATTTTTGAACTGATACATAAACCAGAAATCTGGAATGTAAAGAATGGCATAATTTATTTTTATTACAACAGAGCAGCTTGGAAAGACCAAGATCTCATTTTTTAAGTTATATAAGGTAAACAATATCAACAAAGAGCCAATAACATAATAAAGGCAGCTTGCCAGTAAACTTTTGCTATCACAAAATGATAATCAAGCAGGGTCAAATAATTAAAAGCAGCAAAATAGAGTCCACAAAAATATCAGCCATCAGCAGCATAAATGTGTGACTGTGTAAAAACCCAGGCGAGAAATAAGTTGAGGTATCTGAGAAAGATAGCTGCTATTTTATACCAGTTATTTTAACAAATTCAGGGTGACGTAAAGTGATTAGTAAAACAGGTTTTCAGTCTTCAATATTTCTGAGACATTTCTTGGAAGTGCTGCAAATTATGTCTCTTCTAGCACTCAGGTAAAATTAAATGACTTGAGCTCAGTTTCTCGTATAAGGCCCATAAGATGACCAGTTTCCTTTCGCAGTTCCTAATCACATATATTCTGTTCTCCTTCCTATCAGTATGTAAAGCCCATGAACTTCCAAGAGGAAGTACGTGCCCACAGAGATCTGGACAGCTTCCTTTCTCAGGCAAGCATCCTTCTGGACGAAAAAGCTGCCACTCTGGACGAGGTTCTGAGGCGAATGATTGCTCACATGGTGGAGGACGGCCATGGCAGCTGTAACGTAGAAGAGGTGATGAACTCACTGTTCACAGATGCAGGAGGCAGAGATATTAACGGTGAGTGAGGAAGGGAAGTCTTCACAATTATTTTCTTGCAAAATAAAGATTAAAACCTTCATTGTCTTCTCTTGTCTTTTCATTTATTCTGCTTCTCCAGTTCACCTTCTGATGGAGACTATTCAGGGTGTGACTGCTACGTCAACTGGTATTCATTATCAGCAGTCTTGGCTTTGTATTCTGTGAGTTAAGCCGTAACAATGAACCTTCCTTACCATGTTAATGATCACAGAATTTCTACATTTTACCAGTTCTTTTTGGTGGCGTCAGATCATTCAGACTTGTCAGTTTTAAATGCTGAAGCGTCCCTGTTTTTTGTAAAGCTCCAATGTGAGAAACCTGCAGAGGCGTCATGTTTGTATTACCCGCCTGGAGAGGCCACAAAATTGGGGAGTCAACTGCTGCGAGGCCCGCTATGTTATCCTGATCCTCGCACCGCCTAGAACGGTAAAGCAAAAACTGAAAATACTTTGAGCATCCTTGGGAACTTTGTATGGACAAGCTTGAGCAAAAATGTTTTAATGATTCCAGGATTGATGAATTTGAGCAGGAACTATGGAACTATTATTTGAGCAAGTCTTTGGTTAGTTTTATATTTGAAACTTGTTGATGACTACAAAAAGTGTGGCTTAACATATAGGTTGCTAGGGGAAGTTGTATATTAGTGGAACTGTATGTTTGTTTTGGAGCCTGTATGTATAATTTTGACCATGTGGATTGGAGAAAAACAACAAACTCAGATTTGAGCAGCCATTTTTGAAAAACAATTGAAGTTAAGGATGATATCTAGCAAAGTAGGTGAGATTGAAAAAGTGAATGTAAATAGAACACACTGCATCTGATAAATTCCTGTTTATGAACAATGTTTTGCAGAAAAGCACCAAGACAGCTGTCGAACTGGGTAGGACATTTGCCACAATGTTCTCTGACATTGACTTCAGGCAAAGGCTTCTGGAGACCAAAACTCAGGAGGAGTTCAAACAGGAGCTGGTCTCCCAGCGACACCGGCTCTCTGTAGCCAGCGAGAAGACAGTCATAGAGGAAGTGGAGGACTCAGACCCACGAAGAGGAAAAGCACTCCAGGTGTGTAGCAATAGACTCAAAGTACAGGCAGTTCTGTGTCTAATCAGTCTAGAATTTACTGACGTAGGAGACCATTTATACAACAGGGTGATAAATGAATCCCAAAACGCATTAACCAAAGGAACAAAAAGATGTCTGACAGAGCATCCTTATTGCATTTGCCCTAGTGTCTGCACTCTGTACTAACTTCTCAAACTCTCCAGATGTGGAGACCACCCTTGTGTTTTCTGGCTCTATCCAGGCATATAAAGATGTGGTGCAGTAAACTAGATGAGCCAAATTATCTGAGTATCCTGTTTGTACACTCTATTAGCCAGACTGGTAGAATGAGAAGCAGCTGGGCAACAGCACAAAAGAACTGGCAACAACTTCACTATGCTGACGGCAAAATGTCTGCAGCTCTGTGCAACGATAAACTACTTCATTATATGCAGTTTTTAAATTTGGAGGAAATGTTTGTGTTAAGCAGGGGAAGAAGAAGAAGGAACACCCAAAGACTGAAGGGAGAGAACATACTGGTCTGGGTTGTAAAAAGGCTGCAGCTCCCAGCAGGCTGTTGATGTGACTGGGCTGAAAACAGCTACACTTTGGATTGTAGCCGTCAAGCTGCCTTTTAATCTGTGATTTAACTCCAGCATTGTAAACTACAAACCTAACAAAATAATCTGGTACATTTGTTTTTATGGTCATTTTGTACATGCTACACAAAATTGAAACACCTTATTTAGCAAGCATATGGGAAAATGTTATTTCATTTCCAAATATGGAGCATATACTCAAATAATTCTGTCCTCTCTTGCTGATCAACCACAACATTTCCTGACCTAATGTCTACATTTCAACATAGCATTGAAGGAAATCGCCCACCTTTTGATTGATTTAGCATTTTATTACCCAAAGAAAAGGTGGATTTACAGTATATTTCCTTGATGATTGAATCATAAACTATCTCAACTTTTTTAAAATAATGTTGCAAACATCCTTCAAAGTCTTGGTCAAATTGTTTGCTTGATTAGGAATACTCTGAAGACAGATGTTAAGGATCCAAGTCCTGTATGTTGTCTTTCCTGATGCACACCGTGTCAACAACAAGCAGTATTGTAGCTTTCCCTCTCTTCAAAAGATACATCCATGTTTCAGGTTTGAAGAAAATTTAAAAAATGTCAGCATTTGTTCTAATTTTTTCTGTGCTCGTCAAAGTTTTATCTTGCTCTTGTGGATGTTGAAAATAAATGTGAGTATGGTTTCCAAATTGTTATGAAGCTAAAGCAGTACTTTTGACCAAGGAATGTTGTCTGTTTTTAATTCCTAGCCAGTGAAACACAAGAAAACACTTTGTTTAGTTTTTGATTCAGGAGACAGAAACTTATTCCAGGTAATATTAATGATCTTATACACACTGGACCAGATAATAAAATCTTTACTTCACTGAATTGCTGCTAGTTTTACCAAGTGGGTTTAAAATGTTCTGGTGTTACACTTAATCAATATTGAATAGATGGATGTGAAAATGTTCAGTCAAAAATGTTTGTAAAACATTGAAAAGAAAAAAAAAACTGTCTTTTATTATAATCATAACCATACCGGAAACTTTGTAGAAACAAGCATATATCTGACTTGTTACGAAATGTTTCTGTGATCTTTTTCAAGATCTCACTGTTTAAGTTTAGCTGAACAAATTATTGAATTGAGTTTGTCCAGGAAAGAGAAATAGCTAAACACAGAGGCACAGGGCCGGTTGTACTTTCCATGGGAAAGAAATGTGAAAAGTAGACAAAGATCTGTCTGTGGTTTAACTGCAGGAAAGAAACATAGCTACACACAGAAGCACTGGGCCAGAGGTACTTTGTATAGTAAGGAAAAACAAAAGGCTTTAAATTGCTGACTATATTCTGCTCTGTGTCTCATAGTGCAGAGATTTCTTCAGAGCCGGTAGAGGTGTTTATGATGACCTTCGTCGGAGACTGCCTCTTTATCCTTCAGACTTCACAGACGGTATGCCAATGTTGTAAAGTGTTCTGCTTTTTTTTTGATAATTTTCTGTTCGAGGTTTTTACATCTTTGTTTACCCAATTAACAGGTATAACAGGGAAGGATCGCTGTTTACTGAAATATACCACCACAGCCATCTTCCTCTACATTGCCATTCTCCTGCCTGCAATCGCTTTTGGTTCTCTGAATGATGAAAGCACAAGAGGGGAAATAGGTATTGACTTTGTCTTTGTTATTATCTGATACAGCACTAATTTTATGTATCACATTTCAAAATGTTGGTTGTTTTTTTGCATGGATAGATGTTCAGAAGACCATTGTTGGCCAAAGCATTGGAGGAGTGATCTACTCTCTGTTTGCTGGTTCCCCTCTGGTCATTCCTCTCACCACTGCACCACTGGCCATTTTCATCAGCGGTGTGTATTGTTTGGTAATTTTTGAAAAAAACCTAGAAGTGGACTTAATTTTTACTAGTTATTTTTATTTATTTATTTTTCATTAAACCAACAGAAAAACAAAACATTCCAGTTTGCACACACAAACATACATAGAAAGGCTGAGACACTGCTACGAAGAACAGATAATTACATATTTTTCCAAGTAGTTTTACAGAAAAAAAAACTTTTCTGAATTTGAAAGAAAAAATATTTATGAGTTGGTGCCTGTGTGTCTTGTATGTATAATTCATAGTCATCAGGGGTATCTGTGATGACTACGACCTCGACTTTGATGCTTTCTACGCCTGCATCGGCTTATGGAACTGCTTCTTCCTTATCCTCGGGGGCTTATTCAATGTCAGCCTGATGATGAAACTCTTCAAACGGTGAATACACAACATGACTCCTTTTCTCCTTACAGACTCTGATTTGTAACACATTAAAAGAAGCATTGACCCACGGAGCCACTTACTGAAGTGAAATCAATAAGAAGAAAAAGTTTTATTTGTTACAAAGTTGTGGCTTCACCAGCATTAATCAGTGTTTTTTGTTGGTGTATCTTCTGGTAGGTTGCCTTGAATAGGTTGTTATGTCTGTGTTTTTATAAATAAAACCATAAAACATGACTTGTTATTCTTTTTTCTTGTTCTTATCTCACAGCTCAACTGAAGAGGTCATTGCTTTGTTCATCTCCATAGCTTTTGTTGGGGATGCAGTGAAAGGCACTGTCAAAAGTAAGTCTAGAAAAGATCGGGATACGTTGGCCATTCTGTGAATCAGTCCATTACAGATGATGTTGACTAGCAAACATGGTTAATCACAAGTCTTCTGAGGTATTGAAAAATACTGATATGTGTGACTGCTCACATAAAATGTGAAAAATATTTTTATGGTTGATTGGAAAACAAGTAATGAGGAACGCTCCTTCAAACAAAAATTAAAAATAATAATAATCAGGTTTGTATGGCAGTTTCCCAAATATTCATACTAACCTCTCCCACCCTTCCCCACAGTTTTTGAACACTTCTACCATGGGCCAACGTTGGCAACCACAAACAAAACTGTGGTGCTTCAGCAGATAAATGAGATTCTAGATGGGATTGAGAACCAAACAACCTCCAAGCTGGAGCATAAAATTGGGACGAACATGTCACTGTTTGAATATCCGGAAGAGAAAACGTTAGTCTTCCTGCCGGAGACACTGGTGGAAAGCACAAGAGAAAGGCCCATCCTCTGTCTGCTGCTCATGTTGGGGACTTTGTGGCTGGGTTACGCACTCTACCTCATCAAGAGGAGGTACAGTTCCACCACACACTGGGTCATACTACCTATGTTATCCATTGATACCGTCTCTCCTCCAACTTTGAATAATATCTTTTGAAATTTCGCATTTTGAGGCCTTGTTGCTCCACCTGGCTTGTACTTTGCTCAGAACAAACTTAATTTGAATAATGTTTCAGTATTGTCTTTGTCTTTGTCAGCCAAACATAATACAATTTGATCACCAAATAAGCCATGTTTGCATTGCATTGATTCTTTGAACATACCAATAATTTCTGGATTGTGACACCCTAATCTTATCAAAATTCTTTATATTTAGTAAATGTTAGAATGAGAGAAAAAAAATTAAGCATTTTCTTTAAATACAAAAGTTTAATTCCTTAGCATTTGTTTAGATTGGATTTTGAACTGTATGTTCTGGGCATCCTTCCACAAACGTCTTCCAAAATGGATGTTTTGGTCCAGTCCTCCTGACAGAACTGAGTCAGATTTGTAGGCTACCTTCACCTTTTTGCCTCTGCCCTGAAAATTTGTGATTTTGGGCTTTGTTACTAAAATATTGACTTCAGAGTCCTTAAACCTTAGAAATTATTTGGCGGAATGCTTAGGATCACTGTCCATCTTATAGATCAATTTTTGCCAATGTCAAAAATTGGTGACATGGGCACCAATATTGAAGCCATCTTAGCCGTTACTGGCCCATAGAGTTGTTGTTCTTCCAAATTTTAACATTCTCAGCATGGTCAGCCAATTCAGTTTTAGTTTCATCAGATGTCTCCAAAAATTAAGGTTTTGATTTTGGAGTTATGGCTTCTTCTTTGATGAATGGCAGTTCAGCTCATATCAGCATACGACTCGTATTACTGTGGATAATAACTTAGGTTCAGCCAGCATTTTGGAAAGGTTTTTTTTCTTTGCCTTTCTCCTCCCTGAGTGGTATTATTTCTGAATGTCAGAATTGAAAAAATAAATCATAAAAGACAAGGTGAGCATCTACAACCTGTTGTGAAAGGCATTTTAAACAATGCCTGAAAGACCAAACTGTATTCTCTGGAGCAGTGTTTCTCTGCTGTCCTTCATGTTTCAATGTAACTCTTCTCCAGCACGCCTGATTCAAATAATAGCATTAATTCAAATAATAGCATTACCTCCTGCATGCTAACAAGTGCTGAAGAAATCTATTAATCATACTTATTTAAGTAACGTGCATATGAAAGGAGCAAACCCTAAAACATGCAGGATAGTGGGCCCTGAAGTAACTGGGTTGAGAAAAGTTTTCTAGAGTCAGTGCAGATATTGCTCTTGAATAAATATTAACGATATAAGGTATTAATGTTAAAACAGGGCGCACCGCCCCTTAAATGCCTCCTAAGTAAAGGCAATATTTCATTCGTGTTGCATCAGTTTAGGCTGGCATGAGAAGAGGAGGGGGCATTTCATCAGCTCTCACTTTCAGTTCAAAGCATCTCAACGATCTCTTTTTGCTCACGTCAGGATGGTAAATAGTCAATTTTTTTTATTCTAGCTTCCTTTTAAATAACGATCTAAAGCAACTTGAAGAATCATCATAGAGTTAAATAAATTCAGCATTCACTAAAACATTAGGCCTGCAAGTTTCCTTTCCAACTCTCCATCTGGGGAGTTTGAAGAGCATCTGTTATGCCATTACTCTGGCACCATTAAGTTATTAGCCACATTTACACATTTGTTCTGTCAGCAGGAAGTCTTAGTGACAAATTACTTTGCATTTGTACTAAAATAGATTTTTGTGACAAACATGAGTAAAAAAAAGTCACATTTCATAATGCAGGTGGGAAGCAACAAGATATTTATGGATTTTAACTATTTTCCTGTAAAATAAAACTTGAAAAAGATTCACATTACCGACATGGAAATGTTATGTTCATAACTTTTGGTGCCAGCCATGACTTGACGTGTTTTGTTATTGCTTTCATCCTAAAAGAGTGAGTACAGCAGCAACCAGTGCGAGTACCATGCAGTCTCGTAAAACAGACTGCATAAAAGTTGTAGAAAGTTGTACTATGTGATGCTTTATTCCCCATGCAGCCAGTACCTGAATGGTAAAATCAGAGAGGTGGTGTCTGACTGTGCCTTGCCTATCTCCGTGGTGATATTCTCCTTCATTGGCTCCTATCTTTTCATTGACATACAGCGTGAGTACGGAGCCGTCAAATCAAAGCATTGATAGAAGATTACCCTAGAGGTTTATACATGCAACCTTGGCACATAACACCTTTTGTGATTCAACGCTTCTGTGGCTTTTAATGTATTCAAAAGACAAGAATATTAATGTTCCCTAAACAACACCTGCATGCAAGAAAGGATCCAAATTTTAATTTCACGTTTTGTCCTGACTTGTTTGTGCTGTGCTTGTTTGTAATATATTTCCTCTCTTATAAGTTCCTGTATTCAGTGTCCACGATGGTCCAATCTTCAAGTACCCTGCATTTGAAAAGCTGACCGGACTGACTTCACTTGCTGCGGTCGGACTTGGTTTCCTCCTTGCACTGCTAATCTTTATTGACCAGAACATCGTCATCTCACTTACACATGTACCGGAACATAAGTAAGGCTCCAGTTTGATGTTTGAATACAGGAGCAAGACAAGAAAGTATGACAGAAATTATGTCCGATCCTTTTTCTCTGTAATAGCTTCTGAATTAGAACAGAGGTACTCCTCCTTCTGCACTTGCAAACAAGTTGGAGCTTTATGTGTGTATGTGTGTATGCACATTTTCACCAGGTTGTTAAAAGGCACGGCGTTCCACTGGGACTTAATGCTGACTGGCTTCATCAACATCCTCATGTCCTGTCTGGGGTTGCCATGGATGCACGCTGCCTTTCCTCATTCCTCCCTACACGCCCGTCAGCTTGCCAAAGTAGAACAACACATAGAGAACGGACATGTCTACACAACGTGAGTAAAGTTAAAACAAGGTCCCCCCAAAAATCTAAATGGTCCAAAACCTTTTCTCACTATCCAAGGAAGACATGTAACACTTCTGTTGGATTTTTAGCACACTGAAACATCCAGAGATTATAAGTATTTGCAATTATATGAAAAAATGAAGCAGAGTTTGGACATTATTGGTTTAAGGTTTTGCTCTTGGAGAAAGCTGCAGCTCTCCATTAGCCTCATGTTTTTGTAGGGTCTAGCACTTGAGGATTGGAGTTGCCAGACCGCTGGCAAACAATACAGCAGGGCACCAACCTAACCTCTATAACTGCACATGAAATTAAGCAATACAAACTCCTTTCAATCTTGAACGTTTAAACTTCCTACTATGTAGGACACGTCAGCCAACCACTATAGTTCACTTAATTGCTTAGCTGCTAAAAATAAACTACATTCTTATCAAGATGAGCATCAGTACTTTGATAAAAACTGGTTCTTTTTGCTCCATTTCTGTCCGTGTAGGATTGTTAATGTCAAAGAGACTCGTCTAACCTCACTAGCAGCGAACATCCTGATTGGCCTGTCTGCATTCATGCTACCTTTCCCTCTTCAGTGGATCCCCAAACCCGTCCTCTACGGCCTCTTCCTTTACATTGCAGCCACCTCACTCGATGGAAATCAAATGGTAGATCGCATGACCTTGTTGATAAAGGAGCAGGTGAGCAGAAATAACTTGGTCATTCATTTACATCCTGCTGTGACCTTAATTACAATGATGACAAATACTGGGATTCAAAAATAGTGCATAGAAAAGAAATGGCAAAACAAGAATATGTCATTATAGATTTTTGTTAAACTATGAAGATATCAAAGACCTTAGACAAAAATAAAGGAGGATTATATTTTCTGGTTATAATAATAACGATAATGTAATAAATACAGGAAACATTACCGTAATACAATTGTGTTCTGTGTGCCAGATTATCTTGCTATAACGAAGACTTCTCCTTTTCTCGATCCATTTCGAATTTGTGAAATAACAGAATTATTGTTAGATAGGGTCAGCAGCAGTTTTCATATGGGTAATGTGGTTCATTGCCCAGGGCAGCACAACCTTGGTGAGATTTTTTTTTATTTATTTTTTTAACAAATCAGCCATTGGTGCTCCAAAGTAATTTTATCCTTCTTATTTGCATCTCTCCAGTGCTCTGCATGGCATAGTCACTGTAATAAATTTTAATTAAACTACAAATGGCTGAAGTTGGTATGTGATTTAAAGCTTTTGAATTAGGCACAGAAGAACTACTAAAATCTTATTTCTGATACAGAATAGTCACGTGACTTGCTAAAGTTACAAAAAAAAATTGCCTTTCCTTTCAAAGATGGCAACATTTGTAATCTTCCATCCATCCATTTTCTTTACACCCTTGTCCCAAGTGGGCTCAGGAGGGTTGCTGGTGCCTATCTCCAGCAAACGTTCCGGGCGAGAAGCGGGGTTCACCCTGGACAGGTCGCCAGTCAGTCGCAGGGCACATTTGCAATCTTTTACAGATTCAGAAAACCTGTCTTTCACGTCATTTGTTTTTCATTAATGATGGTTTTTACCTGACTATCTACCTGGATGAGCACCTTCCATTTCTGTCACTGACACTAAACAGAAAGGCCTCCTGAACCAATCATATTCCAGGAAATACTCTTGCATGTATGGTGGGAAAAGTATTGTGGCGCCCCAGTGTGGTAAAAGTCTGCATCTAAATCTCAGCAGCAAACAAGATGCACCTACACCAGGGGCAACTGTAGCCCTCCAGTCCAACTGCCCTGCAACTTTTAGGTGCATCTTTGCTCCAATACTATGTAATGAAAAGGCTGAATTATCTCCTCTGCAGGTAAACAAGTTCTGATTGAGGTGTGTTAGAGAAGGAATGCATCTAAACGTTGCAGGGACTTGAGGACTGGAGATGCAGGCCCCTGGCCTACACAACACCAAACTAGCCTAGTACTCTACTAAGCTGCACATTAAATTATTCATTACAAAACTTTGGGGCACAAATGAGAGAAAAAAAAAATAATTTCAAAACTTCAACCTGTTTGCCAGGGCGCATCAGTTCTAATTCCACCCTGGGCTACTGCCATTACATTGAACTCCATCCAATTTAATACAGTATATTAACTGTATGATCCTCTTCCCATCTGTCTAGACGTCTTACCCTCCGACCCACTACATACGCCGTGTGCCTCAGAGAAAAGTGCACTACTTCACAGCAGTGCAGATGATCCAGCTGATCATCTTGTGTGCATTTGGGATGTATCCTCTGCCCTACATGAAGATGGTGTTTCCTCTGCTCATGATCCTCCTGGTCCCCGTCAGGTGAGACATTCACAGCCAGCAGGGGGCAGAGTGGCTCTAAAAAGCCTAAGGTTCAGTGTCAGAAGATTCAGTTTGAGCAATGCTCTGATTTTACTCCTGAAATATGACTCAGAATTACTTTGACTGTGGAGTTTACATATTTATAACAGTTATTAAATATATAATAAGTTTATGTACACACACAAGTTTATATACTCATTTTTTTTATCTCAGACTTAATCTCTACATCTCCCAACTTGTAAAAGAAGAAATTACTCAGAAAAAAAATAGTGTTACATCTTTTGTGGTTTCAATAAGTTGCCTTCATGATCATATGTTTCAAATAAGAAAAAAATCCATTTAACGTGTTGTGTTTTTTGATCTCAGGATCAGCTTGCTTCCTCGAATGATTGATGCCAAGTATCTGGAAATCATGGATTCCCAGTACATGTAGGACAGCTGAGCAACCTTGTGAAAAGATGGAAGACAGAAGGGAACAGACAGACAAGATTTAGTCACCAATGTACCCACGCGATTTCACCTGAAGCACCTACTAGTGACAGGGTCTCCACTTCTTTTCCATAAACCTCACTGTAACTCTAACTGGCTTCAATATGAAGCATTTCTGCAGTTTAGTGTCAATACACATACACACAGATAAACATTTATGTTTGTCACTTTTTAAATAAGTAAAAATGTTAGTTGTTTTATTCAGATCTATTTTTAAATGAGGGTCACTTCTGTTTTAATGTTTTAATTCACATGCTGATGAGGTGACTTCACTGCAAGCAATTTGACAGAACAAACCATTTTAACACTTAAAAATGATCACCTCTTTTAAGCAGATGTTCATTTAGTTATGAAGCTTTTATTCTGATTAATCACATGATGTATTATACGCTGTCATGGCTGTGACAAGTTGTTTTTTCATTTAAATATTGGAGGGTCGAATGAAAAAACTTTTAACCCAACTGGTTTAACACAATTTGCCACAGTAAATTTATATTTTTCAAAGAGAAATATGCACAGAACTTTTTTTTGGGGGGGCAATTCAAGTCTGAAAATACAAAACCATCCCACTGCAGGGCTCTTATAGTTTGGTGGAGGACTGCTGCGAGTGTTTTGATTTGAAAAGGACACCAATAGATGGCAGTGGAGGATCACACCTCATATATTCAAATTCCACTTTTTGCATGTGCGTGTGGGTGTGTGGGTGTGCGCGTGCGTGTGTGTGTGTGTGTGTATCATCCATTGTAATACAAAGAAAATGATATAACCATGGCAGCCTTCATCTTGTAAAAGAAATGGTGATAATGAAGTTATGACCACCCAGTTATTAAGCATGAGTGGTTTCCAAATGTCACCAGGTTTATATGATCAGACATCTAATTTGTTTCATGTGTTTGTTTTCCTGCACAGCCACTTTTCTAATCCAACACCTGCATTATTCGTCTGTTTTCATCAAAACTTTCATTAATACTTCAACGTTGTCAAAGCAGCTGCTGTTTTCTATTCTGTCTGTACTCAGTGCTTTCCATGTAGAAATGTGTGTTTGATGTGAACTTACAATAAAATTCAAAGCATTCACATTCACAAGGTGTCCACTATAAACAACATGAGACAATAAAGTGGCTATTAAAACAATCAGAGAGAGCAGGAAGTAAGGGTTTTAATTCAAAGGATTAATTTGCTTAAAGAAAAATACCCTGCGTTGCATAATTTTTTTTTTCATGCATCAAAAGGTAAAATGCCAAACAAATAAGAAAACCTATAAAATTCTAACATTCAAAAACTAAAGAAACTATTACTGTTTGAAAATTAATTAGAATGTGATCTGAATTGAGGAAGAGAAAACTGAATTGGAAAAAAAAGGAGATCCACAATATCAAAACACAACATGTTTCAAGAAGCTGGAATGTTGTATAGAAATAAAAACGACATTTCTATACAACAATTTGGCTTATTCTCATCAGGGAAGCAAGTCAGAAGTATAAACAGGTTAGTTTTGTACACAAAGACATAAAGCCACATGATGATACTTTTTGATACAGCAAAAATCAAACACGCCTTTGGCAAAATTAGATTTAATAAGTTTGCTTACAATGAGCAATAAGAAAGAAATTCTTTAATGCTACGGAAAACACAAAAGAAGTTAATCTGTTTTTGTCTGCATTTTATTTTACTTTAAAAAATTTCATGTCATTTTCTCTGAATGTTTTGATACCTACTTGGTGATAAGCTCCTAGTCTCTAGGGTTAGAAGGCCTCCTTGTTGTCCCCATTTGCTTTAAGAGGGGTGAAAAGGTGTTCCTGCATGGAGTTTGAACATTCTCTCTGGATTTTCACCAAATACTCTAACTTCATCTTTCAGAACAGCAGCTTTATTATAAGCTTGTTTAGTGATTTCGCTTTGCTAGATTGCCCTTTGGTGTGAATATGCACATGTCTGGTTTGTTGTGGTGTCTGTCTCAGTGCTGCCTTGTGATGGACCACTGAATGCCTTTTCCCAATTTCCAATAGGGAACCATGCAGGCCTGCAATCCTGACAAGAAATAAGCTGATATGGAAAGTGGGTGAATTTTCTTGCTGTACTGCTGAAATAAACATTTGATGTAAAAATTAATAATAATTGAAGTTCTTGAAGCTCAAGCACTTGCAAAAAGCATGAATGTGAATGTGTTGAATCCATATATTTCTCTACAGTTTTTAGTAGCATGTTTTACGAAACAATTTTTAATAGTTAATATATTAAAATACCTCGGGGTACTTTGCCCCTGAACCATGTCCACATCCCCTGCAGAGGGAAAAAAATGTAAATAATTTCAGTGAACTTGTTTTGCACAGAAGAATTTCTTCCTGCATCCAAATAAAAGGGACTGTTTAAACAGGAAGCCTTTACGGTTGAAATCACACCATGATGACCTTCATGTGTAGCTCTTAAGTCTCAGTCGAACAGCAATGTGAACCATTTTCAGGAACGAGAGGAGAAATCCAGACAATCCTGCCATGGCTTCACTGAGATTGGTTCTCTAAAGGGATTTGAATCCCATGAGGAAAAACGAGGCACAGATGATGCTACTGTCACCACCAGGATGCATTAACCTCTTGGCCACCATAGAGATCCTGTCAATTAATTTGCCTTCACAGCAATCTTAAGTTTCATTTGTCTGACAACTATATGGAACACCTCAGCCTTATCTGAGATCTCTGCTGAATAAATTGTGTTTTTGTCTGGGCAGGTAGTGCCCAGCATCTTCATTAGTCCTTTCCTGCACATTTCTAATGGCCTTTAGGTACCCGTATTGCCTTGTCTACCTGTCGTCTCCTGCACATTAAGGAGGTGTCACCAGCAGAGCCTGTGTGACCCTGGTAGCCTCTCAAGTCAGAGAAATTCCAACGTTCCTTTAGACTGCCTCCCTCCGACACCAGTCAGCTCAGCCCGACGGTGCAGGACAGCTGGAGAAAATGAGCCTCCCTCTCCCAGACACATAAAGAATAGCAGCTCATAATTATTAACTTGCATGAGTCCATAGAATCTATCTTTCTTACCAAAATGACAAATCATTTTATCATGATTCAAAATGTGAACCAGCTTCACAGTAGAAAAAAACAGAAACTGTATTTGGATTCTATGCAAGATAATGCAATGTATTCCTTGTGATTATTTGCTTTTTGCAAACTGAGGTAAAGTTCCATGACTTACTTGGATCACTGGCCAGTTGAGTGGTCCAATTTGAGACAAGCCTCATCTATCAGACAAACAGTTTGCAATTTACTGCAGTTTATCTTTGTCGTAAGCACTGTCCTGATCTGCAAAATAACCCCAAATAGTCACCTTTCTGAAACGATGCTTAAACATATACGAGAACGAGAGGTTCACATTTGAAATATTATCTGCATAAAAAAGATGAAAGCTTGCACAACTACATTTTTTTTTCAATGCAACTCAGCAAATTTATGACTTGCACTGTTTCTTTCCAACAGAAAGACATTCTCCTTATCTATTTGTATTGCTTTGAACATTAGCATTTAGTATTTTACCTGTCAATTCTTAAAATCAGTCATATGAAGACCAAGGTACTCCCCTCAAAGAGCAGAATATCATGTCTAAAAGGTTGTGTGTTCAAAAAACACACAACTTGTCCTTTAATCATACTAGAGAACACACAAAGCGATACAGGCTTACTTGTGTGAGAGTTTGTCTGCATGTCTTAAACAAAGACGGCATCAGAAGGAAACGCTCTTTTCGTCTGAGTATGTGTGAAGAAGGCACCCCACAGAGAAGACAAAACAGAGCAGACTATTTTTGCTGTATTTTTTTTACACCGTATAACATAACTTAGCCTATTTTCAGAATCACAGATGGTGAACTTGCTTGGTTGTTTTAAATACTCAGCAATATTACGTGGAGTTTGCTAATTCTTAAGCTTTGATGTTGATAAGGTGACACTTTTGTATCCCTTCTTTGGTCAGCAGCCTCTGAGCTTAACACAGTCAAGAATGGGACAGCACAAAAAGGACTTTCACACACAAATTAGCAAAGGCACTCTCACACATGCTCCCCCCTCCAATATTCACACTTCTGCTTGCACTTCATTTTTATTACGCTCGCGCTTAATTCTTCAATGTTCTCCTTCAGTCTGGTGAGGAGAGGAAGCCTTTGCAAGGCAGGACTTATCTACTTGCTGAGCCGACGAAAATCAAAATGGCTAAGGTGACAGCAAAGACACATATCTACTGCACGAGCTGTTGTAGCTAACACATAGGATCTCGCGTTAATAAGTAGGCTGTTCAAGCCAAGCGCAGATGTCAGGATGAATTATCATCATGCAAGTCTGTCTGGTGTATCATTACTGACAATGGAGCTGTGACTTCTCATATGCAGCCGGAGCAGGAGAGGCCCGCTTTTAGTTCAATATGGGCCAAAGAACACTTTGAACAGGAAAAGAAACCACCCAACATATACAAAAGTATAGTTGCACTCTGCAAAACAGCAGTTAGGTATTTAAAACCTAATGTAAATAAAAGAAGAAAAAAAACTATAAACCTGAATATTAAAGTAAGGACTTAGATATATTTTAAAGTCAGGCTTCAAGGGATACTGATGCCTGATAAGATCAAGCTGCTTAGTGAAGAAAATTCTGACTTCATAAAACCCTCCACTGACAGCATGAGGCGACCTCGACAAGACGGTGTGCATGAATAAGCTCATCAGTGAGTTGTGGAAATGGGGATGCGTGATATAATTAGAAAGCAATAACAGCAGAAGGACAGAAGCTGAGACACACTAAGGAAGCAAAGACCTCCTGGTTCTCAGAGGAGCAGTCGAGACCTCAAAGGTTAGCACTAACAAGATATTGACCACAGGGAAGGTCAGGGGCTTCAGTGCTTTGTGCTGAATCAGGACAAAGCACTGCAGCTACTGTCCATGACCTCTATGATGAGTGACATGCAAGATGGAGCCAGTGCTGCAATGTGTTTAGCAAAAAATATCACTATTAGTGGCTGTGGCATGTACTCTAATCAGAAACTCTCTACTATACAATAACCAGACATAACATAACAACATCTGACAGATAAATGGAATAACACTTTTTATTTCAACATAATTATCATTATCAATATGATGTCTTGCTGTTTCTGCCTGCTTAACTAATTTGTGTTTTACCTGACTGCATGACAAGTGGTCAAGTCTGACTGAGCCAAACACTTTTCAGTGGGTGGGGTATATAAGGCAAAGAGGGAACGTTTTGTCCACAAAGTTGATCTGATAGAAGAAAGGGGCAAGTTTGAAGATCTGAGTGAGTTTGACAAACAGACATCCCACAAGACTGCAGCAGCTGTGACATGTTCATTAAAGTTCCTATACTGCAGATTGACCAAATATGCAAACAGTACAAATGTTTAGCTGACAGAATATTCATAGATTTCACACCATGAAACTGAATAAATAACCAGATTAATAAAAAGCATGATTTCATTTCACTGTGAGGGCTCTGCATATTTTTCAAAGACAAACTTTTATACAAAATCTCAGGGTTTTCACTGCAAGTGGAAAGGTTCAAAATGGATGGATTGACATAACTTTTGACCAACAATTTAGCATCTTAATTAAGTCAGCACCTGAAAGACACTTGAATAAAACTCTAGACATTTCCAGAGTGCATAGGACCCCTTTAATTATAATGCCCTAAATGACAATATACCCTTAATTGTTGTTTTAAAAATTCAATAAGATCTGACAGATCCAGACAAAATAAGTCAGTACTTAACAATTGGTCATATGAAGACCAAATATGCAAACAGTGCAAATGTTTACCTGACAGAACATTCATAGATTTCACACCATGAAACAGAATAAATAACTAGATTAAGAAAAAGCATGATTTCATTTCCAGGATATGGAAAAAAAACAAAAAACAATTTTTACCCTAAGGTGAAAATAATGTTTTACTGTGACCCAGCGAGAGCCCCACCTTCAATCTGATAGAGAAAAAGTAAGTTAAAGATTGTGCGATGCCAAGAAACTCATCAGATTGTCTCATCAAGATAAATAATCAAATTAGCACTGGAGGAAAGGAAAAAGCTGGTCAGAAAATATCATAAAAATGTTTTTTACTGAATACTGAGAAAGGTATAAACAAATTTTATTAAGCCATTAAAAAGCAAAAAGTTTTTATATATATATTCAATATGCTTAGAGGGATATCTGTCTCATTTTTTTGTCAGAAACAAACTTCTTGTTTGAATAAAAGTTTCAAATCAGCATAAGGTTATGAAACATCGTGGGATTAACACTTAACACCTAACTCCCATGAACCAGTTAATTGCTCGGTGGGAATTAACTGGTCAGGGCCTTTTTCTGCCTCAGGGATTTGTAGGTCCAAGTGTTATTTTGTTTAATTAATAAAAATCATAAAGTTGTACATTCTGGAGAGCTGTTGATTAATGCCACTTTAAAATACTGCAGCACATTGTGGCTTTTAGGGATGTTTTAAAACTGTTGCAGAATAGTGTAATTTAAATCATACATTGTATAAATCTGAAGAAACAACAGGAGAATTAAAATGATTAGTGTGACAAATACTATTTAAATCCTCACTTTGTGGAGAAGAGTGTAACATCACAGGGCTGTAGGATCACCAAATGTTTAAACTTGAATTCTTAAATTCAAGTGTAAGCTCTGCAGAAACCCTTAAATCAAGACTGAAGTTGGTTTTTTGATCCAACACAAAGCATCCAATAATTACAGCAAGAATTCAGTTCAACACAGTTAGGTTTATTTGACAGGGAGAGACAAATCAAACTGAATCCCATGCTTAATTCATAGTACTTGTAGTGTTAGCTAATTTGTAGCACTTTTCAAATAAGGGGCATCCATCCATCCGTCCGTCCGTCCGTCCATCGGCGGGGTCACCCTGGACAGGTCGCCAGTCTGTCGCAGTAAATAAGGGGCAGTACGGGGCAATTGAGAAATTACTTCAACAAATTATGTTTAAAGCACTAAAAAAGGACAAAAGCTTACTAGGTCACATTTTTAAAATATTCTAAAGAGAGTCCGACTGCTTATTTTTGAGATTCTAAAAACCCCCAACTAAATCAACAACTGATTATTCATAAATCAGGGTCATCGTGGTGCCAGAAGTGTAAATGCCGCAGCAGTAACCCGGCATACATCGGGCCCATATGTCAGCACTGCAGGGAATCATATCGATGTCACTATGCTGTCCAGTAAGTGTGTGTTTGTGTGTAGAGCTGGTTGTTACCTAGGTTCTTAAAACCTGCAGGTAGGAGCAGATGTCTCCGACCCGGCTCTAAACAGGTGGACATGAAAGGCTGAAATGATTCCAGAGGATAAACAAATCAGTCAAGCAAAAGTTTTAATTAAATTACCTAAATATGGCATAACTGGTTGCAAATCTCAAATCTCGTCTCTTTAACTTCAACATGCAGTTGAGAATCAGCTTAAATAAGTATTCTTCTTGGCTGAATGTGAAATTTAAAATTGAACAACGCTACTCGTATCCTGTTCGTAGGCTCTTGTGACCTCAAAGTACAGACGTTTTTTTTTTTTTTTTATGACAAATACAAGCTGTTGTTACTCATCAAAGCTCTGTGATACTGGACCTCTCCAAAGAATATCATCCAACCCATCTGTTTCCCTCTTTAATGGATCCTGAAAAAAGATAATCCTGCAGAAAACTGCTTGTTTACGAATCACAGTGATGAGAGCAGAGGGAAGATGAAACTCATGAAATCACAGCTGAAACATTTTTGATGAGCATTTTTTCTTCAACATGTGCACCAACCTGTTTTCTTTACTGACTTAGTTTTTTTTTTATTATATATTTTTTTGTTTTGTTTGATTTTTTAAATAAGCACATGCTTTGAGGTTTCTAATAAAAAAAATATCTTGGAACACAGAGCCTCATATATTTACTTATTCAAACTTGAAAAACATTGTTTACTCAAGATATTTAGGAACTGAAGTGTACCAGCAGACAATAGACAAAATAGTGGCAAGTAGATTCACACAAAGGTAAAATATGAAAATAAAAAGTAAAAATAAGAGACTGTGACTGTACAGTAAATACACATTTATAAAATGAGAAAAATACTGTGCAGGTTTTAAAACAACACACTTTGATTAACAAAAATGTAAAACATTCTGATTACAAGAAATTACAAAAAACTGTACATTCATGTAATGTAAATACGTATTGAGTTGGTTTGTGGAATATCTCGAGTTTGTTTGGAGCAGTGATGGTTGTAAAGTCCAGCAGCTGCTGGGAGGATTAGCTGCATTAATGCTCCTTTGTCCACCTAGGATGCAGCAGTCTGTCCCCTGGCTGAAGAAGAGACTCCTCTCAGCATGATGCAGCTTTTATTGGAATTATATTTCATTGATTAACACATAGCAGCACATTTTTGTGAAGTGAAAGGAAAAAAAGGGGATTTAAAATTATTTACAAAATATATTCAGTGTGGTGCTCATTTGCATTCTGCCCATTTTGATACCAACAGTTAAAATTCAGACACAGATGCAAAATTCCTTTGTGGTGTAATTCTAACACTGAACAACATCTTTGATGCAGCTTTAAAATCATGATGATGTGAAGAGTCCATTCTCCAGCCGCGAGAGAGAAGCTGGTCAGAATTAATGGGAAGATGATGCTGGATAATAGAAAATGCAGAGCAATCCTGAAAGAGAACTTGTTTGAGGTTGCAGGAGACTCGAGACTGGGTCAAAGGAGAACCTACCCCAATAGTTTTAAATATACAACCAGAGCTGCAATGCAATGGTTCAGATCAAAACATTTCATGTCAGCCCAGATCCTACTGACAATTATGTATACCTTTCCATGTCACCCTTTTCTCATATTCACAGTTGCCATGCATTTGAATCCCATGTGACAGTTTTCTTTCTGATATTTGCACTGATTTGCTCTTTTGTGATTTAAGCTCTTCTGCAAGACACCTGGTTGTTTTAGGTGTCACTGAAAAAACCCAAGGATTATTATAAGATTTAAAATTCCTTGAACCAAACTAAAATCCATCAATCAATCAAATTTTATTTGTATAGCACATTTCAGCAGCAAGGCATTTGAAGGTGCTTTACATAATTCAAAAGACAAAATAAAAACAGCATGTGACATTGAATAAACAGTAAGAAAGAGAAAGAGATTTTGGAAAAAAAAAAGAGATAAAAACATACTTTTGTTACGGAATTTAAGCGCCTGTCGTCACCGGACTCCACGGTCCGTTTAACACGGGTATTATCCAGGCCCCGTCAATTAATAGGACAAAGTCTCTAACCTTGCAGCACCAGGCTCCGTCCACCTATCACGCAAATTTTTGCGCTAAAAGTAAAAAATCAAGTCCAAATACTTGCTCCAGATGGTCCTGCTGTGGTTAACTCCAACTTTTTGGTTCAACTTCACTAGCAACACGTAGTCACTGACATATCAGTCCAGAAAAGTTTCCAAAGTACTTTGTAATGCTTTGGGATGCCAGTGAACCACACTGGGAGCCATTATTCACCATTAGGGAAAAGACGGAACAGTGGTAAACATGCCGTAGGAGCCAAACCTACCATTATCAGTACAACGGACCACTAAAAGCTCATCCAGAACGGCACCTAAAAGCACCGCAGACCTCACTTTCCTCAGGTAAAATCAGCGTTAAAGACTCAATGCATATCAACTGCATGAATGTAAATGATAGGTCCTTTCTGAAATAGAGATTGTAGATCTCGACAAGGTTTTTATCTGGTCAAATAAAGATCAGTATTATATGAGAAAGACTGAGCAAAAGACACATATGTGGGAGAGTTTCAAGGCCAAAAGTCACTGTTATTCAAAAACAGTACACTTCCCAAGAACATCTTAAAGATCCTCCCTCATTTGGATAAATATGTGAAATAGAAAGAAAAGTGAGTGATGGTGATTCTGTAACTGATTGAACAATAGGTTCTCTTCTTATAATTACAAAAAGGACGATATTATTAATTCAAACACACTTGAATTACATAGCTGGGTCAAGTCAATATCTAAATGTTTTTCAAAAACAAATTAAAATTTTGGAGTTGTCAAAAGTCTAGGCATGTATGTAATTGAACTGCATTATGTCCTTCATGCTCAAAAACCATCTAGCATGGCTGAAATAAAACATTTTTTCTAAGAATGGTGGGTCAAACTTCCTCTACAGTGATGTTAAAACTCACTGCCAATCATTGCAAGTTGGCATAAGCAGTTTTTCCTGTTCAACTAGAAAAGCTTTGCTCAAAATTGTTATTTTGAAAAACACTTTTTATCTAGTATTGAGCCATGGCCACTGCAGACAGGCACAGCTCTTTTGTTATTGTAATGTGTTTTATTTGTTGACTTGTTATGAATTAGCACTATCAAATCAAATTCTACAGGATGTTAAAAACAATGTTAAAATGTATGAACAGTAATTTCAAACCCACTGACATCATCTGGAAAAAACTTTTTCATCTTTCCTTTTCATTTTGTGTTGAAGAAAAAAGTTAAAGGAATATTAAACTGTTCATTTGCATTCACTGTAGGGGTGTAAAGAAAAGGTGTAGTCCCAACTTGCTCCCTCTTTTTCCTGAGAAAAGAAATATTTTCCCAGAGGGACTGAATGTCCCCTTTTTATCGCAGTGTTCCCTAAACGTCTGTATCAAACAAGATATAAATAAGAGTATCTAGTTATCTAAAGCACGCAGATCTTTTAAAGGGGATGCAACCGTCATTAACTCTTTTTAGGCTAATTAAAAGAGTTTAGTTTGAAAAAAGGTACAAATAATTAAAAAAAAACACATTATATGCTTCTTGCTGACAGAAGTTCTCAAAACGTAACCTGCCTGTGCAACAATGAGCGACAAGCAATTGTCCACTGTTGATACAAGCTCATCCAGTAGACATGAATGCTGAAAGTCAATGACTTGGTATTATCTGCTGGGTTTCCTTTTGAATAAATTTCAACGATTAAATGAATTTGACAGCATTGTTTCATAAGTTAGATCAATTGGACTCTATCTGCATAATTGAATTGAATTTGCTTTTCAAGTAAAGTGCCTTGAGATGACATGTGTTGTGAATTGTGGCTATGAAGTGAATTGAATTAAATAATCTTTTTGTCTTTTTAGAACATTTTTAAAGCATTCCTTTGTAGAATTAAACCTTATTGGAGTTACCAAGGTGGGATGTTTTCACTTTAAGTTCATCACTCAGTAGGTAAACCTTCTAGCAGCAGGTGGTATAAACAGCAATCTAATTAGGGCTGCACATTTTAGCATTTTCCTTCAAAACATTCATCATGAAATAACTAATATGACTAATTATGAACAAACTAATAATTATCCAATTTCACCCACAAAAGAAACTGTTTCAGGCAGTCTTTAAGAGCAGCAGTTTTCGTTTTCTGCCAAGGCAATGCCTGGTGTTGTGGGATGCCTTCCTTCAAGGTTCCTTTGTTCTGACTTCCTGGATTATTACACAAATGTAAAGATAACACACATTCTACAATTTACATCTTACTTAGGAAATATGCTATTTGATTGTGTTACAGAATGGCACTGTGCGCCTACAAAATTCATAGCACCAATAAGACCAATCTGTTCATATTATTTAAATGTTACACATCTGTTTTCTACCCGTGAAAGCCCATGGAAGTATTCCTTGGTAGTTTGATACTTTTAGTTGCTTTAGTTATTATTTTGGTTACATCTTATACATGTTAAGCAATGTAAAAAAAAAAAAAAAAAAAAAAAAAAAGTTTTGTGTTGCTAATATGAGAAGACATAGCCACTATAATATTTTCTTTCCCCCAAAAAACAACATCTTGCACTCTCCATCCCCTCAGATTTGGCATGTCCACATCTGTCCACTGTTTGATATGTGACAAGTAACTGTGAATATTCTCTGCATAATTAGAATGCAGCACTGCATTCATGCAATGTCAAAAAACGTTCAACAACTGTCTACCCTTTTCCTCTGGCAAGCTCTCTACCCCACAGCGTCCAAGTGGGCGAGTGAGTGACTGGACAAATGATCAAAACAGGTAAGAAGGGACTATAAATATGAGGACTGACAAGAGTCAGGTGACAATTGCAAAAGCTTGGAAAAGCATGAAACTGAGGCAAAAATTTATCATTAATGTATTTATTTGACTAAATATTACTAATAAATAAAACTCATTCAGGTAGTTCTCATTGTTAAAAAAGCAAAGAGAAGCCATTTATATTTCTGTAACATGCTTGATATAAAGTTATGTTGTTTTTATAGTTGATTAAATTTTGTCCTTGGAAGATCTTACAGCCACATGAACACTCAAAAAACAACACAACCACAAAATACAGCTAAAAAACTCTTTAAAACTTAATAAATTAAGCATTCAAATTGAGCCTTGGCATTAACCAAGTTTCATTAATAAAATGTTATGTCAATCTACTGGCCATTGCTAATGTAAAGTACTGTGAAGTAGTATTTTCCTCTTTACAGTACCTGCAAATAATATCGACATTACTGATAGTACTATTTATATTATCAGTGTGACATCTATCCATGCTGATAGATGTCAATGAGTTTGCTTATCTGTTCCTAAATATCAGTGACATGATTTGTTCCTTTTTTAAGATCTTTTGATCGATTTTATGTTGTCTGACATGTTTCTACACAAGTCATTTCTTGATTCTGCAGTTCAGGCAGTAACCTGGCCTCATTTTAGCCTCAGAAACTGAATCACTAAATTTTACTGACATCAAATTTATGATAAAACAACAAGGGATATTTGCTATCACGTAGGCTCAGGGTGGTTTAGAGAGCTTTTTTCTTTTATTTAATGAAGTCATCATTTTAAAACGTCCTCAATATTTTATTGGACTGACTACAGTTTTGATTGTGGCACACACCACTGGTGGCATCAGCTCAACAAGCTTCTGCAAGGTCACAAAAAAATGTTTTCCCATCCAGAGTTCTGTAAATTTTTTGCCAATATCTTGTAGAGCTGATGGGAGAGATGGACCATTGTGCAAATTCTTCTTCATCGCCTGACCTACTGCAGCAACCTGTGATCATAACACTGACCCCACAGGCATGTGAGGATGCATCAACTTTGATTACTAAGTTGTAATCTCTATAGCTTTTATAACTTTTTACCATTTGGTTTTACCCTAACCCAATTTTTGTGTATCTCTTATTTGTTTGATGGTTGCTAATAATTTTACCATTCTGTAATAGATTTATATCTTCTCGTCGACCACAGTAAGAAATAAGAAGCTATCTACTAAATCAGCCGGTGTTGGATAACTTGTTGTGAGCTGAAACAAAGCCACCAGTCTGAATTATTGATTCCTGTCTGGTGTGTAAATCCAGATGGTGACTTCATGGGCATACAACACATGTATAAATTACAGCAGGCATGCAAGCTAGGCTGCTGCAGATTACAACAAAAATGGAAAATACATAACATTTAAAAAAAATGCAAGAAAAAATGTTAAACATAAATAAGATAATGAAATAGCAAAAGCTTAAATTCGAAAAGGCAAACTAAGACAGGTAAGAGAGCAATGCTAAATCTAGCTGCTGTTTATGAGATCTTGTGAAAGTCTGATATACAGACACAAGGGTATAAGAAGTACTCTTAGCAAAGAAGAAAACCCTCTATATGTGTTTTGAATAGCCAATGTGCCCAACATAATAGTAAATCAAGATGTCTGCTTTTCTTGTTGCCGTCTAATCAGGTCAGAGTGGTTTTGTTCTACAAAGAGAGTCTGAGCAAGTTTCCATTTAAGTGTGAAGATTTACTCTATGCATATCTGTCTACGCTGCAGTAAAAGTCCTCCATTTCCTAACCCAATTGTGTCTAGGTGATTTATTCAGTGACCAGTGCAGCCAGTATTTCGTGATGACTGGCCACCAATGATATGTCATGTCAGTGGAGCAATACAGGGAGCAGAGGAGAAGGAACAAGAAGAGAAATATGCAAAGAAAAAGGAAAGACAAACGTTATGCAAGGCTCCGGTTTTTTTTTTTTTTCTGCTTCCACTGACTTGATTAGCACTCCGTTCGCTCCTGCTGTCATCCTGCTTTAACATCTCAAGCTGGAGTTCATTAGAAAAATGAGAGGAAATGTCAATGAGAAACAAGTCACCCACTAATGCAATCAGACACGCCAAAACTCACTCGGTATCCTTCCATGGTTCCTTCAGACACACACCGATGAATACACATACAAACAAGCCTCATCTGGAGCAACAGCAATGAGACTTGGTTTCAGCAAGACTTTTCTTTTTAACATTTGAATACAATGATAAAAATTCAGAGGAATATGACTTTCAACATTTTTAAATTTGCATAACAATTTCAAAATATTATATACATACTGTGAAACATTAGCTTTCCATTTCAATCATAAATCATCATGTTTTTATTTAAGGTTACTATGAAGAGACTCTCCTCTAAATAAATAAAGCCATGCTGAAGCATCAAAACTTTCACCAGTCACCATCCAAAATGTGTTTTTTTGTTGTTGTTTTTTTCCACAGTTAGCAGCAGGCCGCAAAAACGACAGCATCAGAAGTTAAATATGAACACCTGGTTAAAACTTGAAAATCTTCTCCCAGTATTTTTTCACCACACACCCAAAATAAATTAACCTGGAGAGCAAATCAAAAAAAGAAAACATTTTATATACTGATGAGTTTGGAAAGTACGTCAAAAGCACACTTTTCATAGCATTTTGAGTCATGTGTGAAGACATTTCCACTTGCCATAAATGTAAAATGACAACATGGGACAACATAGCTTTCTTGCCTGTTTCCTGTAGTGTTTCCAGTAGTTCCTATAAGGAGAGGTTTTAGCTTTCAGTTTCAATCACAAATTTGGTTGTTTTTCTTCAAAACTTTATCAGAAACTGCAGCTTGGGTCACATTTTTATTTGGTCAAAACTACACCAAATTTTGACAGGGATTGATTGTGGCAGGAAAAGTATGTAGTATTTTAGGGCGAGTCTGATTAAAATTAAATACTGACTGTTACAATAAACAATGTTTTTTTGCATTATGAAAACTGCAGTGAAATAAATAGCTTGTAGTTGGACAACTGTCTCCTGGGAAAGTACAGGAATAGATAGTCATGTGGCCTGTCAGCTTCTTAACATCACCTGAGGAAATATCCAAACACAATCCCAGATATTACACAAACTGTGGAGAGAGAATCCATGGCATATAAAAGGTTGTTAAAAAACATCATTTAAAAACATTAAAATACACTTTCTGTAAATTCATGTTTTTTTCTGTGAATTTTGATCACAGGCAGGCAACTTTGGTATTTACCAACTCATATTTCAAAATAAAGCGGAAATCGAAACACTTTCCATATAACAGATGCTATTTAAAAAATGTTTTTTATAATTTTGTAGTGAACAATAAATTAATGTATAGAGTAGAACAATTTTACTGTAGCCTGTTCAGATATGGTACCATCTTCTTTGTCTGAAAATCCCAACAACAAACTTCTCACAATTTTTTACCTCATGATAAAACGTTGCCAAAGAGTTATGGACTATATTCAGGCCTAAAGATTTCAAAATCATTTTCATTCTGGACTAACTTTATGGATAAAAGCCAGTAAAAAAATAACTTTTCTTCTCTGGTACACAATGTTACATTAATACAGATCTTGGTAGAAAGAAAATGAAAGATTTGTGTGGGTATTGATTTAGTTTTTTCTAAAGATATGCAGACAGATTTTTCTGTTCCACACACCGATGCAGAGGTGTAAATGTTTATTGACGGATTTCTTTCAACATTCCAGCAGAGAATCCAGGCAGACATTTCAATCCACCAGCATGACGGAAGAGGAAAACAAAAGTAACAGTGTTAAACAAATTTATTCTTACTATTTAAGTAAGAAAATTAGCAAACTGGACCACACTTTCTAAAAGCAGAATTTACTTTTTCAAAGTAAAATCAAGTTTTAGGGTTTGTGATTAATCTCAAAGCTTTATAGCTTTGAGAAAGTTTAAAAAATGAGAAGATGCACATACAAAACATCCTGATACTTTAACACAGACAAAAGTACAGAGTTTTGATCCTCCAAAAGGTTTTCACAGCAGTTATGAAGCTAATAATGAACTATATTCAGTTCATTATTACTATAAATATTACATTACTATAAATATTTGGGAGTGGTGATCGGCAACAGACTAGACTGGACATCCAACACTGAAGCTGTGTACAAGAAGGGGATGAGTAGACTCTATTTCCTGAGAAAGCTGAGATCATTTAATGTGTGCAGCAAGATGTTGGAGATATTCTACCACAGCGTTGTTGCCGGTGCCATTTTCTTTGCTGTTGTGTGTTGGGGAAGCAGCATCAGTGCCAGCGACTCTAACAGACAGCTGGCTCTGTACTTGGACTGAAACTGGAGACCCTGGAAAATGTGGTGGAGAGGAGGACAATGAAGAAGCTGTTGTCTATCATGGTCAACAAGCTGCACCCTCTCCACCACACAGTGGACAGACAGCGGAGTACTTTCTCGCACAGACTGCTTCAGCTCCGTTGTCGTAGGGACAGATACAGGAAATCTTTCCTGCCACAGGCCATCACTTTGTATAATAAATGTTAAGTCACCATTGTACAGATTTGTCTTGTACAGATTGTTCACAAAGCACTATTGTACAGATTATTAATATTCATTGTTCATATTGTACAGAATCTTACATCTTACATTCTACATTTTATAGCATTTTTATTTATTTTATTTTGTTTTTTTTATTTTTATTGGTAACTTGATCTGTGTGTATGTGTATGCTGCAACTGCACAGTAATTTCCTGTCTGGGATGAATAAAGTATTGTATTCTATTCTATAATAAAGCCTCTGGTAAGGCACAGAGGAAACCGATAACATCACTGTAACCTCGGGATAAAACAAGAAGACTAGAATCAGAAAATTTTCTCTGAAGCTTACTGATGAACATATTCTCACGTCAAATTTGTATGTAGTAACTAACTTAGTACTCAGGGAGCATCAAACAAAAAAAAGGTTCTGGTCTGTAGTTTCACTTTAAATAAAAGGAGGAAAAAAAACTAGATTTGTGTACAGAAGGAGACGAATCTGTTTATCTTCATAAACTTCAGTAACAAACTTATTAAAGATAAGATAAAATATGCAATTATGTACAGTAGTCCTGCAAATGTGATTCTTTTATCAATGGTAACTATTTTCTTACGTGAAATGTTAATTGGCAATACAGTCTGTTTTAAGGTTTCCTTTTTTGTTTGCCTTTGACATTGCTATCTAACTTTGCTAATGAGATAGCCTACTTCAAAATGTGCATAAAACATGAAGCAGGACTTTTTAACTGACCCCATCATTAAATATGCATTAGTTTGTTTGGCTGAATTCAAAGTATTCATCAGCTTCTCTTTTGTTGCATTTCAGGGGAAAATGTAGCTGTCTGCTGAAAACCCATATTATTAAGCCTCAATGGCTGTTCCCATGGTAACCACAAGTGTCCCCAAATCAACCAGGACTAAAATCTGAAGCCATTCTTCTGTACTGTTCTTTTCTTCTATAGTTCATATTGACAATAATTGTAAAAAAAAGAAAAAAGAAAATGTTGCAGTGAGTTGTCTCATGACTTTTTTGAGTTTTTATTAAGATGCTTGGAATTGTGGCCTTTTGGAGAAATTTCTAATATTCTTTTATCAGCTTGAGTGAATTTAAGTTACTTGACACAAACAGAAATGCATCAAAATATTCTCAAAGTGGGTGATTTGTGTTTTGTCTCTAAAATGTAAAGTGAAACTAGTTGAGAGTTTGACAGTTCTGGAAGAAAACAAACTTCTTTCGCTTACTTTGTGTTTTCCCTTGCGATCTAAGCATTTGAATTCAGCAGGTCGTGCTTTGCTGCCCTTAGTGTATAGATTTGGTTCTTCAGCTGCTGTTTGCCCTCCAAGCTCCTCTCAAGTCCTGCCTCTTGCTCCATCAATCCACCCCTCACTCTCAGCAGCTGATAATTAAAGAAGAAGATTGGTAACTTATTGATGTTCACAGCATTGACTCGCCCTGTGCTGATCTCCTCTGCAACAAAGGCCGAATAAGTAAGAGTGATTGAAAGTTTTAAGACTTTGGTCTTCATTTAGGTTGAATTAAAAAGTTGAGCAGAAAGAGAACAAAACAAAGTCTACCATGCAGGCTCCTTCATCGGCTTCTTTCACGGCAGTACTGAGAAAGTCATCAATTACAGTGATGATGTGCGGTACATGTCAAGTGAGGAGAAAATTGAGCCCTGGTCTGGCAACGGGGAGTCAGGGGTGATTTAGCTGGTCAGTAAAGCAGCCATGTGTCTAATGAGCTGCTCTGCATGTCAAGGAATTTATTCCCACCAAGTATGTTTCTTGTGAATGCTATCTAGATGGATTTAATGTCCAATTAGAGCCTATTTCCTGCATAACTAAGTCGTCTGTTTTTGCTCTTTGGGATGTTGGAAGTACGGTGATTGTAGAAATCCAGCAATCTGTCACCACATGTAAGCAGCTGAATGAGAAAAAAGTGGATCTATAAACAAAATTTACTGCCAGAAAATTAAGATATGAATCTTTTTTTTTCATCACAATCAGTTTTGATCATTTTGAGAAGCAGGGAGCTTGGTGCTCATCACTGATGAGGCGAGGTGTGATGAGGCATTAAGATTTTGGTTCTGATGAACTACGGCCTACTGAGGACGAGAGTGTCTCAAAAGGTTTTCATGCAGAATGTGAGCAGGTAACCATGATTATCTCATTGTCTTGAAAGCTTACAGGTTTTGGGAATTGCAGTTGATTTTGTGCTTGGGCTATATTCATCCGTGGCAATGGCATGTTATTCAAAAAGTGCTTAAAGATATCTATGTTCAAAATATACTCTAAGCCTAAACTGGCCAAATAAAGTCATTACTGCATTTATATTAAATGCAAGCAATCTTATTCTCAAAGTTTAATCAGATGTAATTAATTTAATTCAGCAAGCAGTAGATACGTACATTGTTTACATTTTTCCATTTTAGATCAGAGTATTACCTGAATTTCTGTTTATTAACTCACAGAATTATACAAAAAATGTTTATGCTTTATCCTCCCTCCACACAAGGGCGTAGGAACAAGTTTATCATTGGGGGGGGCACATATCGGAAATCGTAAATAGCTTGAGCAAAAATGTCAAACAATGGTGTCATCAACGTGTTGCTCTAATCTGACCCCTATAACGAGTAATCTAACGTGTTACTATTTACAATCCAATAATCAGATAAAAATTACGTATCCAAGTTACGTATTTGTGATTATTTTTAGAAAACACATATTGTTGCTTTCTTCTTTTTCCTTGGGGAGATCCGTTTCATATGTAACACCAGCGACACAAACGTAAATGATGGAGGGAAAAGGGATGCACATTTTATACCTGATGGATGAATTTTTCATTGAGTGATCAAATTATTCGTTCAAAGTAACTATGCCATCTATGGCAATAAACTAACTACACTATATATCATATGTGTGTAGACCTGTTACAACAAATTTAGATTTTTGATAAACAATATTGTTGCTTTTAGACCATTTTTTAGTAATGTTAAGTGATTTAGTAATGGCAAAATTATAATGCAAGAACACAATCTGAAAAATCAGTAAAGTTTAAATTATAATGAACATTTAACACTGCAACTGGAAGCCATTTCAAATATCCAAAATAAATAAACAAAAACGACAAATAAAATGAATTTTGAAGTCTTTGTAAATAAAATGTTCCCTCAAAAAAAGGTTTAGCTGAGACCAAAGCACCAACCAGAAAGCTTTTATCATACAGTTTCTTGTAGAAAGAAAGATGAATAAAAAGAGAAGTGATAAATCATGCCAATGGAAATTATTGAATTTGTTTTAATTTATCATGAGCACTGAGCTCGGTTCATTGTGCGCATTGAAGCGGACACGCAGCGGCACAAGCTGACGCCGCCGCATGCGCAGCGTGTCGCAGCGCCTCGTGCATCTCTGGATCTTTGCAACTCGGTGCGGATCACGCGCGCCGCTCTCCCAGGCGGCTCCAATGTAAACCTTAACTATAAACGCCATACCGCTGTCTTGGCTCAAAAACGCGAACTGTTACAACCGCGACTATAACTCAGCCTTCCGGAGAGTCAAAAAGTGGTATTTCAAGAGAGTAGAAGAAATCCTATGTCTTTTGAACAATAACAATTTTTGTTGCTAAGAGATGAGTGTGTTTACTGGTAACCAAGTGCCACGAAGTGAACTTCAGATTTTCACTTTTGCGAAATGTGCCAACGGTAAATGTCTTGTATCTAATCAGGTAAGCATTATTTCGAAAGAGCTTTTGTTTTATTAACTACTTGCTATTAATTTAGTTTTAAGAGATAAGCGGGGTTTTTTCTGGTAACGAACTGCCACAAAGTATAAATCGACATTTTTACTTTTGTGTTGAATGTGTGTTAAAATATTTGCCACTAATGACAAAAAAAACTTTTCTGCAAAATTCACCAACTGCACAATTCTTGTTAGTGTAAAATAAGTGGTATTTCAAAAGAGCGGGAGAAACATTATATTTTTTTATCAATACGAATTTTTGTTGCTACGCTTTTAATCTGTTGCTTAGAGATGATCGTGTTTTCTGGTAACCAAGGTCCACAAAGTTCCATAAAGTAAACGTCTGAGAGAGATCAGAAGAAATCCTATGTTTTTTGAACAATAACAATTTTTGTTGCTAATCTGTTGCTAAGAGATGAGTGTGTTTACTGGTAACCAAGTGCCACGAGGTGAACTTCAGATTTTTCCTAAAATAAGCTTTTTAGCTATTTTATTTATTTATTAACCATGTTTAGCACACTGAATGGAGGAAGTCAATGTAAGACAACATGCTAGTTATAGCCCACATATGCCACTGGATGCATTTAGGCTAATATTACCATTATTCAATATTGATATTGCCTAATGTTTTGTGATACCAAGTATAGGCTACAGAACAAAGACAGAAATATTTACAGACAGAGATGTTTAAGCAGAATTATTGCAAAGGCAGAAATGAGAAAAAAACCCACCATTTATCTTAAACTCCTAGAACTGGCTTTAATTCTTGAGTTAAAGGAATTCTATTAAAAAAGAGAAACACCTGCTTTAAAAGCTGACTTAAAATGTTCCTTTCTGTGAGCACCCTATGTATCATCTGATATTGTTCGGACAGGTTCGGATCTGATATCACTTGCCTTGTTAAATTTCCTGTTCCCATGTTCTCTGACAAGGCCCAGAAATTTGATAACGAGTCAGATTTCTAAGTTTTAAAATGTTATCAGAAAGGTAGAAAGTTTGCAAATTACAAGAAGTACAACAAAAACTTTATAAATGACTTTTCTGATTTCCTGGCTGTTATCATGCCAAGATATGACCGAGTTCTCATTGTTGGTGATTTTAATATTCATGTCTGTCGTCCTACTTCACCTATGTAGGACGACATAGGTGAAGTCCTACGTAGGAATCGGTAACATTACCGATTTCTTAATGTTACCGATTAAGAAATCGGTAACATTTCTTAATGTTACCGATTCTTTTAATTCTGTGCAGTCTGGGTGCTACCCATGAGCATAGTCACAGTCTTGATGTGGTTTTATCTTATGGTCTACCAGTTTGTAATTTAGTGATTGGTGACTCGTTATTTTCAGACCATATGCCTGTTTTATTTGAGATAACGCTGTCCTGTGCTAAAGCTAAAGCATGCGCTGCAACTCTGTTCTATCGTGTTCTTAACCCTTCTACTGCTGGTCAGTTTTCTGCTGTTTTTAATCAATTTATTGGTGTATAAAGTGCTTCATAAATAAAGTTGGTATGGGATGGTATGGTACTGTGGTCTTCACCTTCCAGGCCTGTTCCAGTTCCTCTCTGAGGCCCTGGTATTCCTCCAGTTTCTCGTGCTCCTTTTTTTCTGATGTTGTAGTCACTTGGTATTGCTACATCCTCCACAACGGCTTTCCTCTGTTGTTTATCCACCACCACAATGTCCGGTTGGTTCGTCATTACCATTTTGTCTGTCTGAATCTGGACGTCCCACAGGATCTTAGCTCAGTTATTCTCCACCACCTTTGGGGGTGATCCCCACTTTGATCTTCCAGTCCATATTCTGCAGATGTTTCTGTACACTATGCCCGCTACTTGGTTATGTCGTACCATGTATGATTTCCCTGCCAGCATCTTGCACCCTGCTGTTATGTGCTGGACTGTCTCAGGGGCCTCCTTGCACAACATACACCTTGGGTCTTGTCTGGTGTGGTAGATCTGAGCCTCTATTGCTCTGGTGTTTAGGGCCTGTTCCTGTGCAGCCAGGATGAGAGCCTCTGTGCTGTCCTTGAGTCCAGCTTTCTCGAGCCATTAGTAGGATTTCCTGATAACAGCCACTTCAGTTATTTGTCGGTGGTACATCCCATGTAGGGGCATGTCCTCCCACGATGGTACCTCCAGCACCTCATCCTCTGTTCCCCATTGTCTGAGACATTTATTGAGCACATTGTCTGTTGAGACCTTGTCCTTGGTGTATTTATGGACCTTGGATGTTTCATCCTGGACAGTGGCTCTCATACTCACTAGTCCTCTGCCTCTTTCCTTGCAGCTAGTCTCAGGGTGCTGAATTGACCGAGCTTCTCAGCCTATCTCTAAGGGAGATAAGCTACTAACCATGCATGGTTAGTAGCTTCAGAGTCTTAACATCCGTGGCGTTCATCTCCTCCTTTGGCCAGCTAATTATTTATGTATTTATTTTTATTTCTAACAGACAGAAAAGACAATCAAGAAAGAAAAAATAAAATAGAATGAAACATTCTACATAAATAAGAGGTAAATCAAATTATTATGCCCAAGTGACAAGCAAATTTTATATTTTCTGTTTAAAAAGGAGCAGGTAGTAGTTGTATTATCTTATAATGTCCTGCTCATTTCATACTTATCAATTTATAATCCATTAACTGTCAAAACATCAGAACGAGATAACTTGTATCCATTCTACATGACATTTAAAGATGTCCCATTATTTAAACACTATTTATATCATCAATAGTATTTACAGACTTTAAAACAGTCATCTTATAGAACATATTTTGCAATAAGCTCCTTTTTAGGCTGGTTTATATTTCTACTGTTTTGAACTCATCATTTAATCCATTCTATACATCTACTCTACACACCGATAAACAAAAACTCTGCATGGTTGTTCTACTACATTGGTTTTTAAAATGTTCTTCACCTCTTAAATTATAACCGCCCTCTCTGTCACAAAACATTTTCTGTATATTGGGTGGAAGTTGCTGATTTCTGACCTTAAACATGAATTGTACAGTTTTAATATTTCAGTAAAAATTTACCGATTACCGGTCGATCTACGTTCCCACCGTCATATGGTCATGAGCTTTGGGTCATGACCGAAAGAACGAGATCACGGATACAAGCGGCCGAAATGGGTTTCCTTCTCAGGGTGGCTGGGCTCTCCCTTAGAGATAGACCCTTGGGATTCCTCCGGAGGAGCTGGAAGAAGTTGCTGGGGAGAGGGAAGTCTGGGCCTCCCTTCTGAAGCTGCTGCCCCCGCGACCCGACCCCGGATAAGCGGAAGAAAATGGATAATATTTCAGTATGGGGGTATTCTGGGACCTTGTTTCTCAGCTTGGCTTCCCCAAGGTTCAGTTTTGGGCCCACTCCTCTTTTTACTGTACATACGCCCAATAGGTTTTATTTTAAATCGCCACAGTAAAGGATTCCAAAAAGGTTTGGTTCCCTCAATTTAGAAAACTCAAGAAATCACCTGCCTTATTTACCTTCCTTGCGGCTCGTGTTTAGTCAGAATGCTGGATTTGGGGTGGAGCCCTCCATGCATGGTTAGTAGTTTCAGAGTCTTTACATCCGTGGTGTTTATCTCCTCCTTTGGCCAACTAGGTATTCCTGCAGGGTCTCTGATTACTGGTAAGGCGTAGCTGTTTATTGCACTGCTCTTGTTCTTGGGTGATTCTTTTTTTGCGGCAACATTTCGGCCTCAGGATTTTTGAAAAAAAAAAGTATTAATGTTTTAAGTTTTAAATATTTTGTTACAACACTGACATGTTTAACAATAAGAAATTAATAATGGGCAAGCTGAGGATTGGATAAATTAATAATTACATGTGTTTTTTTTTCAACATTGTCTCTGAATGTGTTCCAGCCTGTTATGAACATTTACATATAGACCATAAATAGTTAAACATTTAAATTTTGAAAAATAATGACTTTTTCTTAAAAAGAGTGTGTCCCTTTTACTATATAATATGTTTTATTCTTGAAATTGTAACACATCATGAAGTTACGAATAATTTATGACTGTATTGTAAAGAAAAAACTGTTTTTTTACTCATTATTACTGACAGCATTGAAAATATTGGTAATTTTAAAAACGTATACCAATATTTGCATTTATTGGTCTTCAAATCCCAACATGGCACATAAAAATTCACAGTACTTAATGTTTCTGTAACAATATTTAATAAAAACATGTGTGGAATGGAACATAACATGGTGGATTGTGCCATAACAAGGTGGAAAATCAAAGTCTTTGATTCTAAAATCTGATGATTTTCATTATTAGTTGCAGGATTGGCTCTTTCAAGTCAAAGTATAGGTAGAGTATTTGTCCTGGCTCTATTTGGCAAAAACAGGTGATATCCCTATAGTGGATTTTCCCATGACAGGTACTCATTGTACCTCAGACTACTCTGAGCATCAAGCTGTACGCCAAGAGCGAGACATCGACTCACTGATCCACACCACCAGGACCTACAGCACTGACATTGGGATGTCATTCGGACTAGAGAAGTGTGGCGGATGGTTACAAAGAGAGGGAAGGTCATCCACACAGAAGGGGTCTCACTCCCAGAAGGAACAAAAGCAGACATTGAAGACAGTTACACGTACCTGGGAATACCACAAGCAAATGGCAACCTGAATGAGGTCACAAGGAAAGGAGCCACAGCCAAATAGCTCCAACGATTAAGGCAAGTCCTGAGAAGCCAGCTCAATGGCAAGAACAAGATCCGTGCGATAAGCAGCTATGCCTTAACAGTAATCAGAGACCCTGCAGGAATAATCAGCTGGCCAAAGGAGGAGATGAAGACCACCGATGTTAAGACACTCGGAAACTACTGACCATGCATGGAGGTTTCCACCCCAAATCCAGCATTCAGACTAAACACGAGTCATAGGGAAGGTAAATAAGGCAGGTGATTCCTTGAGTTTTCTAAATTGAGGGAACCAAACCTTTTTGGAATCCTAAAGACCTTTATTGGAAATAAATGCCCTTCTTAGAGGATTAAGAGGCAGAGCGACCACAAAGTTGATTTGTTGGATTCTGTGAAGACGTTTGCAGTCTAAAGAGGATATGCCACCCAATGCAAGAAGAATGGGTTAAGTGGTTCCAGCACGCAATCTCCTCCTCAGGGTGAATTGTTTGGAATTAAATGCTGAACATAAATGTTTTGTTGAGAAATTACAGGCCTTAATATGTTAATTTTTTCTTTCGTGTGTTTGAATAAATAAGTCTAATTTTTTTTTCTTAAAAGGATCAATCAATTAATTAATTTTATTTATTAGGGACTCTTTCATACTAAAAGCAGCTCTAAGTATCATAAAGTTGAGGTGAGGTGGTGACAGAAAACGCAGATGAAGCCCAGGGTGTAGATAGATGAATGATGATGAATATTTAATGATGAGAAGCTCACAACAGTCCAGGAACTGGCAGCACGGCAGAAACGTAGGCTAAGCTCATACCGGTAGCAACAGAGCAGCTGGAACTAGAGCTAACGTTGACTCAGGACAAACAGTTCAACTGACGACGACTAATTGTACAGACTCTCAGGACTTAACAGTCCAACTGAGTAGACTGAGTTAACCGTCCAACTGAGTAGACTGAGTAGACTGACTAAAGGTCAACAACGAACGACATACGACACTTTGTCAGACAAATGTCTGACAAAGAATGGGGATAACAGGTGGGCTTAAATACACAGAGGGTAATTAGGGAACCTAGACATATCTGGGAACAATCAAGACGGCACAGAGGCTCACAAGGGAAAACAGATCCAGACACAGAAAAACCTCAAAACTAAATACACAGCAAAACAGATCCTCACACTAAGAGCTGTACGAACAATTAGCCCTCAGGTTTCTCTGACAAACTGTTCCACAAAAAGGAGCCATAATACTGGATGGATAATAAATGACTGAAACTATATGATCACGTAAAAAGTTAAAATAAGATTCATAAATATATATGTATAGAAAACAACAAGGAAAATGACAAAATCTAATTGATTTCTATTTGCTTTTTCTTTCTCTCTGTCTGAGCCTCGCGCGGTGCATCTGACCTCTGACCTCAACTCCTCCCATCTGTCCTCTCATGGACCAGATGATGTCCCTCCTACAAAACCAGCTGATGAAAATGATTGAGAAGATCTGGAGGATCAAGAAGACAGAAAAGACCTCCATCACCTCCAGGGGACAACTGTCAGTCTCCTGTTGGGCATTTGGACTGAAAACTGTGTGAGACTGAGCTTTAACAACCTCCGCTGGTCTGCTGTCCAGTATCAACGTAGAGGAAGAAAAGCTAAACATGCTTCAGAGCTGTGAGAGAAGACGACTCTGAACTGTTGATGCTTGTTTCATCTGTGGACAACATGGACATTTCCTGAGGGACGATCTGGACAACCCAAAGATCCGACACCAGAACCAGTTGGACTGACAGGAAGCCGGAGGAAAGAGACGGGGGAGGATTTGGCTACAGCAACGCCGAGACCGAGTGGGGGAGAGGGGCGAGAAGGAAGGAACAACATGAACCCACTGTGAAGGACGATCTGTCTGTAACATCTATCTAGATCACGACTTTAAATCTGAAACAACAACGGAGTGAGCAGCAAACCTTCACTCTACCAAGTATCAAGTACTTCAACTTTTGACACCAAAGAGGACAATGTCCAGAGCAACAGCTAGTTTAGATGTTTCTGAAAGGCTCTCCACTCAAAGAACTATTGCTGGTCCACTATTGAGTGACCGAAGCAGAGAGTGAAGATTTATACTTTTATGACAGGAGGTAACAAATCCTCCTGAGCTGGCGATCAGTGTTCCTGCTTCTACGCTTTACCTACTTTCCAGATGGAAACTCTGCGCTTTCTTGTTGGGTTTTGAACGGACACTTATCTATACCTTCACTGCACTAATGTAATTTGTTTTGTTTTGTTGGATTTCCTAGAAAACACATGAAATTGGGTAGCTTAATTATGATCATTCTTAGTTGTTTGACTCCTAAGGATGTTTAATAGTTTAGAAATTCATTCTTCTAGACATAAGAGAAGTCAATTTAAAATTAACTTTAATGTGTGTAAAAGACTTGTGTTGTCTCTGCCTGGCAGAGCTTTCCATCCAGATTTGCTTCATGATTGATTGTCCTACAAGCTCTCTGTATTGTGCATAATTCATAAATAAACCTGATTGAGTGATTTTACCTGAACAGTGCTTGGTAAGTTTTTTTCCACAACAATGGACAAAAACATTAAAGGCTCTCAAGTAAAAGGCGTGGCAGTTTTAGCTAATGTTGGACCCATGAGCCAATGCTAACATTAGCATATTAGCCTGCAAAGACTTTTATGCGTCATCTTTTCAAAGAAAAATGAACCTGTAACCATATATGCGAGTAGTAGAGGCATACATGGCACATGAAAATATACTGAAGACGAATAACTCACCTTTAAAGAAGCTCTGTTTCTTCCAATGGAAGCTTCCCGCACTTTACTGCGCACCACTGAGCTGAAGCATTCACTCCAGTGACAAAAATACGAGTCTGTCATTGGGGGGGACGCATATCGGAAACTTGACAGATCAGTAAATATTTTGAGCAGAAATGTCAAACAATTATGCCATCATCACATCAGTAATGCATTACTCTAATTTGACCATTGTTTCATTAAAGGGTCATATTTACTGAAATAAATAAGTATTCTAACACGTCACTATTTACAATCCAGTAATCAGGATTCCAGGATGAACACTCACTTTAGCATTTGCCTCACAACTAGCAAGCTACATACTCTGGTAACACAGACAGGCTACCAGATTCTGATATATCTTATTGGTCAAAAGACATTTTATTGGTCAAAATGCACTAATATAAATTGACTTGCAGTTGAACTGGTTCTACTTACTAAAGCCAAAGTAAAAAACAAATAATAAAATAGGACTCGGCAGTTTTAAACTCAATACAGCAGTTTGACCAACAAAAATAAAATCTAAAAAACAAGTTTTGTTCTTCTTGAACAACTCTCTACATCAGTGCAAGAATTTAAAATAAATAAAAATGATACTTTTCACGTCTAACAGACACCTTAGCTCCTCACTGTTAACTAGGTCTCACTTTCCAGCTCTGCATTCAGTAACTTACCAAACATGAGCCATAAAAAACACTGAAGCAAAAAGACTAAATGTTTTTATTCTCCTGTCATTTTTAGCCGCAAACATTTAACTAAAAATATCTACAGATATGTGTTCCTGTCTCTGCCTCCCTCTGACTCTCTGAAACCTGATGTTCCTGCATGGATTCATGGATTTACAACAGACACTACAGTAATTTACAGGATCAGAATGTGAACTAAATATAAAAAGTATGTTTTTATCATACAGAATGAGAATTTAAACGACTTCATTTTCAGATGTATACATTATTATACATCTCAACTCTATTTACTTTGTAGCAAAAATTTTCACTAATTTATTTTTAAACCTCTCCTCAAGCACTTTTCTTATTGTCTCCTGTAATTAATATAATTTTTTATATAATTAATATAATTTTTATATCTTCACACTCTGAAACTCCACCTGGCTCTCCTATGCCTGACCTGCTCCTCTCATAATAAAATAGTTTAGTTTATTTAAACATTAAAAACAGTTCATACATATTTCACTACACTAAATGAAGACCTCACCAGAGCTTCTTCACCTTTCTTCAACATCATTCTAGCACTGCTGTTCTCCTAGATATCTAAATAATATAATATAATATAATATAATATAATATAATATAATATAATATAATATAACATAACATAATATAATATAATATATAAATACACGTTAAGCGGTCGAGTATGATCAGGTGTTGCTCACTTTAAATAATAAGGCTAATTTCGCTGCTTTTTCAGTCTCGTTCTAAATCATTGTGACTAGACTAGCTAACTTTTAAACAAAGTTAGCTGTAAAATTTTGGACATGTGACTATTCCAGAATTAAAACAGCTTAACCAAAAAGATGTAGTTCTATATATGAAAATAAACTGACAACAAGATGTTATAAACGAGCGATATTCATGGCAACATTCCTGACAGATCGTTTACCTCATTCAAATGGAGTTTCTCTGACTCGTCTGCTGCTGCCTTTACTCTGAACCGTTCAGAGGGGAGAGGAAGCGCTCTGCTAATGCGCTGTTGTGGGCCTTCAAAATAAAAGCATGCGAGTGGAAGATTTTAAAATTCTTTGCAACTGAGGTGAAATTATTGGGGGGGACGAATGTGACTCTCTCCAATATTGTGGGGGACATGTCCCCCCCGTGCCCCCCGCTTCCTACGCCTATGCCTCCACATATAATGATGGCTGAACATTTCAGTTTTAACTTAAACAGACAACAGAACATATATCCAAAAGTTAAAATATTTCTCCCTGAGTGCAACACCACATTGCAAGCTGGCTTTGTTGCTCTTGGAGTAATGGCTCCCTCCTCTCTGGTTGTCAGATAATGATGCTACATATTTCAGCCAGCATCTTCACAAGGCCTTTTGCTTTCATTCTGAGGTTGATGAGCACATTTTGCAACAAAACATGGGACTCGTGTCCTTGTCAAACAAAAAGAATGGTTGGCATTTCAGTGGTTTTTATCCTCACATGTAACTCCCCAAATAGATGAACATCAGCCATATAAAAAGTATAACCAATGATTAAATACATTGTGGAGGTCCATGACTTCTCCTGAAATCTCTGCTGTTTCTTTAAATTGTTTGATTAATGCCACTCAAGGAATGAGTATGTTTGAAATAAGCCTTAAAATGCATGTAACTCAAATGTTATGGAAAATCCTATTAGAAGTTATCAAAGCCATCATTACATCGACTTTTTCAAAGTTTTCCAAAGAGTACACAAGTACTCTTAGGTTACTTTCCATAAAGTTATATAAAAATCTGGTTTCAACTGCATATGACATATTCCTGATAAGTAAACCTAGTGTATGCATTGCTTGTACAACAATTACAATAGAAAATCAATTTTTTTAACATTTTAATGTAAGCGTGTATCATTATAAACTCCAACTTACTCGCTCAGTTTGCTGCTGCAGCGAAGTGACATGTTTCCTTGCATGAAAAGTGTTTTGACAAAAAGGTGTCAACTTAATGAAAGGGAAAACTAGGAAGTCAGTAGGGAGGCTGTGCATCCCAAATGTCTTACGTAACAAGGTGAACATAAGTTCTCTTCTAAATGTCATTCAAAGTGTGTGGGGGAGTTGCATACATGATGAATTCATAGACAAGAAAACAGACTGGATTTCATACAGAGAGGAGAAAGGTTGAGAGATTAGAATAAAAAATGTTTCTTAGATGTACGGTTGGCATATTTCAAATAATGACAATGAAACTTGGTCAAATTATATTAGGAAGATGGGAAAACTTCTGTATCCTTTCTATGCCACTTCTTAATTAAGAAACTGACTGAGGCAAATTAGCATCACAGAATGTTGTAAAGAAAACCATCTATTCCTTGAGGACTGCTGACTAAGGACAAAACACCCCAAGTGATTGAATACATTTTCCTGAAGGTGTTCATTAGTCGAAAACAACGATGAACTAAATCTTGAAGTAGTTTTTTTAGTTGTTATAAGCCTTTAAAGCCTGCAATGCTTCTTTTCTAGTGAAAAGATCTAATATTCAATCAAACACAAAAGTAAATAAACACTTGCACCAAAACTCACACTAAGGTCATAACAATGGGGTTTCTTTCTTCTAAACCATAAATGAATGTGGCTATGAAACAACATGACAAATCAGCCTAAGGAAGCTCATCTCCTACACTTTGCATTACTAAACGAGCAGTTCCCTTTCTCTAATAACTTAGCATACATTTGCATGAGGATGACGCTTATTATTTATTTAGAACTGTACCCTTCAGCCAGTTCCTGTCTAAACAGTGAGTAGGATAAAATTAATTTTGTCCTACCCACTTAATTCTGATTAGTCCCAACAGTCATCCAGCGAAAGGCAGGAAACACCCTGAATAGTTCAACAGGGCACCAGAAACACATGGGACAAAAGACTCACTGAACTGGATCCAAATTAACTTTACACATTTTAAACCATAGCAGAGGGACCCAAAATTTTACATGTTTCAAATTTTACCACATTTGAGTTAATTTTCTCTGCTTCTAAAGGCCATTGACTGAGCTTATACTGCTATTAAGATAATGTTCTCTGCTTTCTTCTGTGTTGAACTGTATCTCATTCATAGACAGACCCACCTATTAAGCTGTGGTGTCATTGACTTTCTCTTTCCCATACAAATTACTTGTCAGCCCGTCCTTTTATGTGTGACAATAAACTTAATTTATGTTTGCAAAGTGGCTTGAAATTACATAAGTAACCTGAACTGAATGACGTTATATGGTGACTAGCAGTACATAGGTGTCTGTCAACACCTAAACCTTGCAGTCGATTGGCTCTTGAAGAGCAGGATTGAACACTACTGGCTTGTATGCAACAGAATAAAAACTCACTGAGTGAAAGGAGAACAAGGATTGCCAACTGCACCCTAAAACAACCTTTGCCCACTGCACTGTGAAAACTATGCCTCCAGACAGTGATGAATAAAACACAGTTAGATGATACCTTCAAAGAAGTTTTCAAGGACTAAAAACAGAAATACAATTTACAAAAAAAAAACAACAACAAAAAAACAGAAAGGGTAAAATGTTTACCAGTTTAAATCAATAATGGAGAGCAAGCATTAGTAAGGAACCCAGGGGAAAAACATAGAAGAAAAACATGGACAGGGTAAAAGGACAGCTGACAGCTTAAAAGGCATTGAGACAAGACTGTGTGCACTGTACTCTCAAACGGAGTTGACAAGGTGACAAGAGGCAGGTAAAACTAAGGGCAGAACAGACTAACAAAAAAATAACGGAATTAACCCTGACATGAGAGACTCAATGTTAAAACAGTGCAGACTTCTCAAGCTGGTTTGCCTTAAAGTTCTTGACTTGTAAAAAGGTGGAATGCTTTCTATGGGTTCAGAGTAAACGTCTTGTATTTGTGAAAGAACGGATTGATAAAAACATTACACTTCTACCTTCGAAAAAGACTATATGAAGAATCGTTAGAATCGTTAAAAGTATTTTGAAACTTTTCTCAGACAAAAACCAGATATAACATGTTTTCATTTGTAAAATGTAATGTAAACATTCAGAAATAATGTGTACATTAATGTTTTTTCATAAAATCTCAATTAATCTTGTGGAAATGCGTCCTTAATAAACCAATGTTCTGAGCCGAATAAGCACAGTTCCATACAACAAAATATGTAAATATCACATTTGATTAAGTTCGAAAAACAAATGCAGAAATATTTTGTATACATCATTTACCAAATGTATCATTAATTAATAAATAACCTAGTATATCTATTCATAGCAATTTTTTATATTAATTTGCATTAGGGTGCTGCAATACATTATGATATTTTTTTAACTTACACATCAAAGTTAGTGGGCGGAGCTAACGCCAAGACATTTGGTGTAAGGAGCACTTGCAGAGCTGATTAGCCAATTATAATTTATTTAATGAGACATTTTGACATAAACTATGAAATAATTCAACTGATAATGATATAATACATCATTTCACCTTTTTAAATACTTTGACATTTAATTTTTAGGTATTTAATTAGTTATTGAAATATTTAGACACTTGGGAATTATTTACTTTTTTTATTTTGATTTCTTTGTGCTGAGTTTTAATATAATAAAGTCATTTTATAATGAATTTATGGATAACATTTTGGCTCTTTGTAAATCTGCTGCGGCCATGAGTGTCAGCTGTTATTTTCATTGTCACAAGTTTGGGAATTGTTGATCCTCATAATTAACACACAAATTATATTAAGATATTTAATTTGAAAGCAGATGTTTGACATAATAATGTGTTGTTCTGACTGCTGAAAATATATCTATAAACATGATTGAACTACTAACCAGGACATTCAGTGATGAATGTGGCAGTTCTAGTTTTTGAGCCACAGGGTGTTTGTCCCACTGATAGTCAGGAAACCAAGGAAGAGGAGAGGTTGATATTGATTCAGACTTATTAAAGAAAACGCTTGGACCAGATTGTGACCAGTATACGCCTTTGTTTGCTCTGGATTTTGTCCAGTGAGAAATGGTGCCGAGACCAAAGTCATACACAGAGAAAAACACCAAATCCCTATTGAAACAAAATTGTCATTATATAATTCTTAAGCTATTAAGTGCCTATAATTTCTTTACAGTTTATCTCTACAATGTTAGTAAAATTTGATGAAGTTTAATGAAATCACATATCATTTTAACCAGTTAAAAATGTGAAAAATTACCTAAATTAACAACATGGTTTGTAGGTTGAGTATTATGCACTGATACCACTTAAGGGAAAAATGACATGAAGAAAAGAGAAGAGTCAGACAAAATTCTAAGTGACAGTGTAAGCTATGTCTATTTATTAATAAAAACTAATCATTATCCCAAACAATAGCACAATGTTCCTCGTTATGGTAGTTTATAGCTTCCATTCTCCAGCAAAGCACATGGTGAAACCAGGTAAATGTTTTCTCAACTTCAATCAATCAATCAATCAATCAATCAATCAATCAATCAATCAATCAATCAATCAATCAATCAATCAATCAATCAATCAATCAATCAATCAATCAGTCAATCAATCAATCAATCAATCAATCAATCAATCAATCAATCAATCAATCAATCAATCAATCAATCAATCAATCAATCAAATTTTATTTGTATAACACATTTCAGCAGCAAGGCATTTCAAAGTGCTTTACATAATTAAAATAAAAACAGCATGTGACATTGAATAAACAGTGAGAAAGAGATTTAAAAAAGATTAAAAAGATTAAAACCCGCACCCCTTTCAGGACTTCAGTTAAACGTAGTTTAACTGGGACTCTATCCTTCTGGGACTTTAGTCAAAAACACTGTTTGACAAGGACTCCACCTCTAGGTTTTTAGTTGAACGACGTCAACTGGGACTCTAAACCCCGAACTTTAGTTAAACGTCGTTTAACTGGGACGTTTTCCGGGGGGCTTTACATGTACTATTACAGCATCATTAGTTGGGATGTTATGGGAACATTGACAATTTTGAGGGAAACCATTTTTTACTTTTATTTTTTGCTTAACAAACAAAGCAAAAGTTTCTAAAACTATATTAAGAACATAATGAGAATAGTACATATATTGTGATTAATATGCTTGTTCAATATACCATAAAACTAAGGCGTCCTTTATTGCTTTGACAAATATAAATCTCAAAATGCTTTAATTGCTCTACAATGTAGTATGATGGTGTTCAGATTAAGATTTTCTGCAAAAGGTGATCAAATGTAGTCCAGAATCAGGAGTTATTAAAACCTCACGTCTAAGGCATGAAAAGGGCCCAAGTGCAGAGACAAACTGTGGCAAAGCGGAGCACTTTAATAACGAAACAAAAAAAGATAAACTTATTGGGGGAAAAATCACAAAAAAGAGCAAGCCCAGGATCATATACAAAAAGTGATGCAGGGAGAAAAGGTCATCCAATGCAGGCAGTGAATGAAGCAAGAAACAGAGGAATCTTGAAAGAACAATGACAAACCAGGAGCTAAAACACAGAGAGAGGTGGAAAATGACAAAGGAACCAAATGAGCTAATCAGAGGCAAAGAAGAACAGCTGTGGCAGAATGCAGGTAGGAAAACTCAGGAGGGCAAACTAATTAACAAAAGAGAGCTGAGCTAAAACTCAAGAAACAAACCAGGAAAAAATCAACACCACTGAGAGAAAAGAACTAAATCCAGTTGCACAAAGAACAGAACACAAAACTGCACTAAGAAAGTCAACTGAAATATGGCAACACCTAACAAATATAAATAAATAACCAACAAACTGCCAAAACACAAACAACTGAAAATCAAGAAAACAGACATGCAAGGAATCTGACAGAAATGATCAATCTTGGTAAACTTACAATATTAATAATTTCTCTCACAACATTTTTGTCTACAAATTCTGAAACAGTCTGAAAGTTGTGCTAGCCTCTCTAGCATTAATTCAACAAAGTGTTGTAAATGGGTGTGACAACATCTTTATTAACTGTCAGTCAATGCAAATTGGCTGTCCAATAAGTTGCTCAAAGTCTGTAAACAACGCTATCACCTTGGCATAATTGACCATGTGCATGAAATTGCATGTGTGCAATTATGTGACAGAGACAATATTGCATGATAAAAAAGTACAAATGAGTTATTTTAGCTGGTCTATAAAATTACAAATCAAGAATCAAGATTTTTTATCGTCATCATGAAACCAAAACAAATATTTTGTTGAAACATTGAACAGCTTCCTTAGAAGACATTCTTAAAAAAATAAAACACCTATGAAGAAAACACAGTCGCAACTTGGTGGCAGCTCGAATGTATATTTTAGCGTTAATGCCATCTTGAATTTACAAAATCTGAATCACAAAAATGTTTGAAAACAACATGAAGTTCATAAATTTTAACAAGGCAATACCCCTTGTTCTGCAATTAAAATGGGACTTTTCCCTCACTAAATCATTTTCTATTAAAAATCACGTCCTTTTCTCCTTTACATTTTTGAGGCAACTGCACTAAAGGAGTTAATTTGCCTCAGAGACAAGAGCTCATAATCACTGGTTTTGTGAGAAATATGAAATCATTTGGAATAACATGAAAACACCATGACCTTCCCTTTGGGCACTGTTAGTCTTAAGGGTTTCCTAACAGTTAATCCCTTTTAAAAACACACAAATGTTTGTGTCTATAAGCTCAACTGAGTTTTGTAGATTGAGTTTCTGTCTTATTTCTTCCGTTTAAGGCTACATACAAAAATACAAAGAAACCAACACCTAAAAAAAGAAAGTAAATCAGGTTATAGAGCAAAGTAAAGAAGTAAACATCAAAGACTATATATATGGTTATTAAATCCTGGATTTAAAGCAAATACAATCCTACATTGTTTCAAAGCAATTACATTTAATGGATAGTGTTGACATTTTTCCCTTATTTTAAAGAACAATTATAAGGTTTTGTAAATCAAGGTGAAACAAACTAAACTTGAAAAAAAGGTGGGATTATGACCAGTGGTGAAAGTAAGGGGGTACGGCGGGGTACTGCGTACCCCTAAAAGATTTAGCGAGGGTACGCAGTACCCTCAAGAGAGGAGTGGCTGTCTGCTGTAAAAAATCAACGGGTTAACTGTGCAGCCCTGAGTTCACCCACTAATCAGCCGTGACTGATTAGTTTTTCAAGAACAATCTAAAACACGACTTAATCAGTTAATAAATACATTTTTTTCTCATATCATTTTGTTTCTGAACTGTTTGTGCTTTGCTAGAGCAGCGGTGCGATACGTCGATCGCAGAAGGTTTTGAGTCAATCTCGACATTAGATAACAAACTGAACGCCGCCAGGACGCTGAGAGCAGCACGTCCTCCTCCTCTGACTCCTTATTAAAAAGTTGACAGAACTAACAGAAACTAAACTGTTTATAAATTTATATCATGGAGAATTTATCAAACATCAGTTTTCTAATCTTTATTTTAAGTCGTATTTAATAGATATATCGAATAACAAATGATGGCGCTACTAATATTTTTGTGACAGATTTCTCCTTGTCCTGTATTGGGATAACATGGTTTTCTGGACACAATGCATGTAAATTGATATGCGTATCAGTAATGCATATCAATTAGCAGGAGTATGAAAGACGTGAAAATAATTAACTATACTACAGTAAGAAATTGTATTTAAGCCTCGGTGCTACATGAAGCTCATTTTGAAACAATGCAAGTTAAAACCAATATTTCGTATTGTTTTTAATACGAAATACATATATATATATATATATATATATATATATATATATATATATATATATATATATATATATACTGCCACCCCTGAAAAAGTCCCTTCCACCCTCTTGCCACCCCATAAGTATTTGTCTAGATCCGCCCCTGCCTGTACAGTAGCTTTATGCCTCAGGTAACTAGAATCGCGGTCGGTCGCTCATTTTCTCACGGGCGCCTGTTAGTTCAGTTGCGATGACACCAGTAAATTAAACATAAAAGGACTCTATAGAACAAAAGTCCCCAAACTGTTGCCGGGGATCAGGCCCGCCTCCACATTTGGTCCCGCCCTTGAACAATACCAGAGAGCATTCAGATTTTTTTTCAGTTATGGTATTTTCCGGACTATAAGCTGTTTATATGTGGATTTTTCTTCAACCACCAGGCGGCTCTTTAGCAGGAAGTGAATCATTGGAAGTCTGGTTACTTGCGCGCCAACACTGAGCCCACAAGCAGCAAAATGAGTAAGAAACAGATCAGATGTCTTTGGAAAGTTTCTTTGCAAAGGGGAAAAGGCCCAAAGAAGAGGAAGGAGAATGGATTTATCCTGGACCGGTAGGTGAGTCCCACATTACAAGCCCGCTCTGCGTAACATGCGGCGACATAAATGAAAAAATGTCTTGACATTAAAAGTTCTATGTGAATAATGTATTCGGTCAAGACTTTTTCATGGTAAACAATATTCCTAAACTCACCCAAGATATTGGCAGCAAAATGTATTTGTTTTTTTCTGCATACAACAGCAGCAATATACTAACTATACACAAGACTGTCATTACTTGACATAGTTGTACTGTTCAAAACTTTTCGGTTTGCTTCCGTAGAAATGGCGTAGTGTCTGGACATGTTAGAATGTAAAACGTTTTACCAGCCGAAATCCTCACCACTTTCAAATAGTTTCCTTTTTTATTTTATTTTAGTTGTTGCATGGACTCAAAGAGTACAAACAAGTTGATGAGACTTAATGTTCCAGGCAAGAGGCCAGGTCACCAGTCTGTCGCATGGCAACACCGAGACACAGGACAAAAAACTATGCACACACACCTAAGGAGAATTTAGAGAAACCAATTAACCCTGACAGTCATGCTTTTGGACTATGGGAGGAAGCCGGAGTACCCGGAGAGAACCCATGCATGTACAGGGAGAACATGCAAACTCCATGCAGAAAGACATGGAGTCTTCCAGGGCTGAGAATCGAACCCTTTTTGTTGCAAGGCAACAGTGCTACCAACTGCACCACTGTGCAGCCCACATTACAATCAAAGTATATAAAACTTTTTATAACCAGTACCTGCAAATCAACCACCCAATTCAGGAGATGCTGCAGGTAACCAAACAAAAACCCAAAATCACAAATAAACAACCTGGTTGTCCATTACAAAAAGAAGAAATACATTCCAGGTGAGTAATGTCTTTTTTTCTCTTCAATGCAGGAAAGAAGGTCCAAAAGACCCAGTAGACGACATCCAAACAGAAAGTCCCAAGGCCCCAGGCTAGGACCTCACTTTGAGGAATCTATTTAGTCTCTTCTTTTATCATGTTTGTTCTGTGCGTTTCGGTTCCATTACCAAAATAACAGAGCAGGAGTTTAAAATTAAGTAATCAACCACCGCTGTGTTCAGGGAGGCTTATTAATGATTGCAAAATAAATATCAAGCCTGAAAACCTAATATCGTAACGGACTAAATGTTCTATTTTTAACGTAATCTCTGGTCGGCTTGTGGAGCGCAGGAGGTTGCCATGGCAACGGGTGTGCTTAAAGAGACAGAGAGTAAAAATGTGCGGGTGGTTTAGAGTTGATCACGTGTTCGGGTTGTTTTAACTTTGTTTATCTTTGTTGTGGCGCATCACAGCCGCTGTAGTTTCTGAGCGTTCAATAAACGACAAACTTGGACTATTCCTCATTCTTTGTGAGTATAAGTCAGTTACATCAAAAATTAAACACGGTAAATATGTTTTTAATATTTAACAAACATATATATATATATATATATATATATATATATATATATATATATATATATATATATATATATATATATATATATTTTGTCAAAGTACCCCCAATAATTTAAAACTACTTTCACCCCTGATTATGACACTCTATAAAAGTTGCTAATGAGCTGAAGTTGAACAACAGGATCCCACTGTGAAGTTATTCAAAAACAAAGCTATGTATTAAAATGCATGATGTATGATGTATCCATATTTTTTAAATGTTCTCTGTGTTTGATTTAATAATGTCATTAAAGTTTTAACTTTGTGTTTTGCTGGTATAACAACCTTCTTGGATTTGCATGCTGTTTGTGGCAGAAAGGGGGTTTGACTGCTTGAGACCTGCTGGTGCAATTATATCAAAATAATAAGGCTTTGTTGAAACTAAAGTGCAAGAAAGAAACTGAACATTATGAAACATTTTTTTATTATCGAAGTAAGATAAAAATCTAGCAATGAAAATTGTTCTGCAAAGTTTTTATGAAACATTTTTTTATTATCGAAGTAAGATAAAAATCTAGCAATGAAAATTGTTCTGCAAAGTTTTTAGCTAAAGGCTCCTTTTGATGGTTTTACATACAACTGTGCTTTATGAATATTTTGGTTGCAGACAGTCTGTGGTACATAGATAATCTGGCAGTGTTTTGTCACAGACAAGCTATACCTTGCCTGGCTCAGACACTAAAAACGTTCCAGCTGCTGATTTACATGTTAAATGCAAGAGGATTTTCAGCAGCAGTTCTACCAAACAGCCAGACTTAACATGCACTCAGGCCTACAGACCTCTAACGCAAAGGCTACCAACAATACACTGGAGAGTTGTAGCGGTGTGCAGCACCACTGTGCCCCAACTAACAAATCAATATTTGTGGGTTAAAGTGTAAAGTATGATTAATGTGTCAGCTTCAATGTTGATAGCTCCCAGAAGTGATTGTGAATTCTTGTTAATGTCAAAGATCTATTTTGGGAAATTTATTAGCACTTTCCCAGCTCAGATGGGGAAAGGACAGAATGAAAGTTGTTCACTTTTAATACTGTACATGAATATTTACAAAGAACACCGACATTCAGGAAGAAAAATGCTTCAGGAAAATACTGTGACATAGCTGGAGTTGCGATGATGTGAGTTTTATATGTTTTCATAGGGCAAATCATAAACCTTCTGCTTTTGGGAAAATATAAATATGTTATTTAGAGATCTACAAATGGACGTCCACTTTAACTAGGGCATATAACAGCTTCATTTCTTGTTTTATGGGTTAGATTTACTTTACAAGAACTTCGTTTTAAAACCCTTAGTTGATTGAACAAACAAAGGATGCTGTGCTAGCAATTAAAGTGATCAGAGAGCCCATTAATCAGAAGCATTTGCTGTGGTTAGAATAGGCTTCGTCTGAGAGGACATTGTTATGACAAGAGCAAAGTGTTGTCAGATGATGGGGGAAAATATGAGATGGATGACCTCAACTTCCTTTCCAAGTGCGAAAGCCGTTATTAACAATTTCCATCCAGATAATGGTGAGCACAAAACAGTGGACTTATAAAGGACAAAAAAATTCTTACAAACTCAAAAAAACATACTGTATATAAACTAAAACTCTCAATACCCATAAATACCAAATATTTTGTTTCATACAGTTTTTACAGTTGACTGGATTATATTACAAACGTTTTTCTGTCTTCTATATCAAATAAAATTAACTTGCATAACGTTTGACTTACATTAGGTCCAATTGGATCAATGGTAACCTTTTTTCCACAGTCAGTTGACAGAGAACTGTTTTGACATGTGATTGCTTCACCATCTTATGTCAAATTTACTTCTGAAATGGTTTTAAACATACTTCGACTAATATACCTCATCTGAAAGCATATTCGAAGTCATAGAATATGACTGTAAATGCAACCTCAAATGTTATGTATATGTACAGCCTCACCAATATTTGGATAAACATCCCTCAAAAAGAATCCACAGGCTTTGAATAGTCATCAAAAAGCTGCTAGCATCCTTGGTGGAAATGTGACCACTCTTCTTATCAGAAATAGTAGGTCTCATTTAAATTTGCTGGTTTGCAGACCCTAGGCACAACTTAGCTGAAAATTATTTTTCAAGTTTACATGACAAACATGTGACTTTGGTGTCTTCTTATGCAATTCTTCAAAGTCAGAAATTGCAGCTTTCCTCAAAAGCTTAAGGAAATGTAGCTGCTCATCATCAAGAGGAAGCTGACATCACACACTGCTTAAATTACTGAAAACATTCATATTTTCAGTGATTACTCATAAGTCTCGTGTGCGCTTCACAAGATTGTGTAAAATGACTGCAATGCAATTTTACTCTCATTCGACGCTATGACAAAATAAATTCCACATCAATATACATGTTAATTTTAAGATAGCCTACTCTTATTTTTACCTAGAAATATTAAATGATGTTTTGAAGTTTTCATAATAAAATATACACATACAAAAAAGATGTATTGACAGATGCACAAGATCAAAAACATAAGAAACTACAAGAGGGTTTTTTTTTTTTGGTTCATTTAAAGTTTAATGACAGTGAATAATTTACAGGCAAGTAAGATATTAATGCTGTGAGGGAAACAACAACCAGCATGTTTTACTGTAGCTGGGTTCTATCCTTTATACCATCCTTGGACATGGAGAGCTTTATGAACTGTACCTGTGTGCTTATTTGCTCAAATAGATGCAAATACTGAGCACATGAAACTGTTTTGTCATGATCAAAGCTAAAAATGGCATTTTTCCTTGAATTGATTTTGAAATAAAAAGATAGGAGGGAGGAATGTTCCTTTACTTAAAAGACTAAGAAAAAACAGATGTAAATATACTGTTCACAGATTTATTGTCAATTTTATTAATACCATCAACCTGAGTGTTGTTAATGTAACTGCAGTGTACCCACCTTCTGGTGGCTGCTGCCAGCACAGGACCATTTCTCAAAGCTCAAATCATCACAAACACATTTCTTCAATATGAAAATTAATTTACTCTATTCTAACACCTTCCATAATGCAGCAAGACAACTTAAAAATTGATTTTGCATCATGGAAGTGCAGGTGATGAATCTGCAGAAACATTGTAGCGCTAGTAAGTCCATATGGACCTCGGCCTCTGAAGAATATTTCCAACACCTCACTGAATCTTTGCCATGAAAAATTAAGATGGTTCTGAAGGCAAAAGAGGTTTGACCTGGTGCTAGCACAGTAACCCTGATAAAGTGGCTGATAATTCAGTGCCAATCCAAACTTGAATATTTTATGCTGACTGGATGTCTTCTTTCTTTAAGCAGCCTGCAGGTATTTTAAAAGCACAGTCACAGATAACGTATCTTTTTATTTGAACAGTAGCTCCTCATCACAGCTGATCAAAAGAACAAACACACGCTTGAACTGAAAGCATCTTCCCATGACCACATATTGCACACATGCATTTTACAACCAATACGCTCCAGGCTCAATATGCTTTATTGACACTGCCATTTGCTTGCAAGGTGTTTTGTTTTTATAGTATATCTGTAAACAGGAGGTCCTTCTGTTGGACAGTGCAGTTTAACCTTAGCTCAATGTAAGTGTGTGGGCATCAAGTTTCAACATAAATAATAAAAGTAGCCTAAGAGTACTTTAACGAAACAAAGAAAGGTATTGATTGCAGTTTGTCGAAGTGTATGAAATGTTCAGTTTCTTTGGGCTGGCAACTGCAACAAAGTACTGCTTTTGGCAGTTTTGGGCAAAAGGTTTCCTATGCTATAAACAAATTTCTTTTACCAACACTGGATTTGTCACTTAGGTTTAATATGGAACAGCCACCACACCACCACACTGCTAAAATCCATCCATCCATCCATCCATCCATCCAATCCATCCATCCATCCATTTTCTTGACACCCTTGTCCCTCAGTGGGGTCGGGAGTGTTGCTGGTGCCCATCTCCAGCTAACGTTCCGGACGAGAAGCGGGGTACACCCTGGACAGGTACTGCTAAAATCAACACCTGAATATCCCCCCATTCTATTCTATTCTGACACTGTTTGATTATTGTTTTATTCCACCCAATGGTGAACAATATTTTACAGAAAATCAACAAATTCATGTACAGAAAGAACACTTCAAATAAAGTAAGAAAAACTGCCCACTCCATATTCCTGCAACAAAATGTGTAATTTGAAGAAATTATGCAGGAGCATCGTGTCCCTGATTTGTACCTGTAATTTAACCAAACGACAGGGGCAGCGGCCTTTTCAATGTTAAAAACATATTAAAAAAACATTAAAAAAGGTGTTGTGGCTTGTAATTAGATGGGACTGCATGTCTTATTGTTGTGAAATTCTGCAAATAGATGGAGGGGAAAAAAAACATCTTAGCAGGTCAGACAATGTCCAATGGTATTTAGTAATGGTGTAAAAAAAATATTGTTAAAACCTAAATAAAAACACAAGAAGAAACATGTAAATGCCTGTAATTATGTGCCGTTGAATGGCAGACGGAAACACTGACAAAAGACGAGCCTTGTAAATATGGATCTGTGTTTTGTTCACAGGTGTGGTGAGTAAAACGTGTCGGAGGGGTGCAATTGTGATGGTGGCATTTTCCTGGATGAAACTACAAGAACAGGACAAACTCATGAATAGAAATACATGTTTATATGAATCGCTGTCGTGAATGTGGATAACTTTTGAAGAGAGGGAAACATCAGAGTGAATGTTAAAATGTGACCGGAGAGAAGAAAATCTGACATGATACAAGAAAATTGATTATATGCAAAATGAATATATGTCAATATCTTCTCAATATATCAATGAAGATAATTTGGCCTGAAAAAATGTGCTTTACAAGAAGAAAATCATCAGGAAATAAAATCACCTACGTATGTACTGTAACTTAAAACATGAAATTCGAGAAAATCTAGGTAAGCTGATTCAAAACTTATCTGTCTTCATTGCTACTGATATACAGATATTTGTGTTTATGACAGTAGAAGAGAAAAGAACTTTAAATAATTGAGTGAGCAAACGTATGAAAATACCTGGACTGGAGATATTTATGTCAAAAGGGTTTTGAGCATTTGATCAAAACCCTGTGCATAGATCGGCAACCTGTAATAGAGCTGCAGAGAGCCCTGGGAATTACAGCAGCATCGCATGCCTGACTGCACCGTTTACCCAAGTGTAACACTAAGTGGATGGGAAATTATGTAGGAGGGAGCATACCTCTGTAGAGGCTCTAACATCAGGCAAATTCGTCAAAGAAAGTGTGTGCTGTAGATGCAACCAAGAGAAAAATACTTGTAAAAATATCCCACCACCAAGACTGGCAGCAAGAAACCAGACTGACTTGGCATGGTAAGCCTCAATTTGGTGACTGAAAATATTACATTGCCCAAGAATTATTCTAGTTGGTAAAATAGGGACTGAGATGTATCTGTGAAGATACTATCTTCATTAAACTAATGAAATAAAAGCCCAAAGCAACAACAATGGAAATAAATGAACTCGGAATGCATTAAAGTGGTGGGATCTAAGCAATTAAATATTAAAATGATCAAAGCAGCAACATAAATGAAAAGTAAAGTTCAAATATTCAACTCTAAACTACCTTCACTATGTGGCATTGAAAGCAAAAGAGGAAGATTATCCAGTCAAAAAAGGTTTGAGTCAGAAAACCTGGGGCCTCTGACAAAGAATTCAGCCTTTAGAAAGATTGGCTGTAAAACTTGAGACTGATAAAAAATAATAGACTTTAATTAATGAGAGGGATATGATTTTACTGATGCTGGGTATCCTATCCATTCATTTCACAGAGAAAGCTATGATGATCGCTCTTCACCACCAATTTCCTTCCTTCAAAATAGTTGTCTGACTAGAAAATGTTCTTAGATACATAATAAAAGTATTCTTAAACAACTTTCCACATTGTGACAATCTCAACAAAATCTAACCGTAGTAAGTTTAGCTTTTGATTTTAGCTGATTTTCCTTTTGACAAAATTACCTACCATCAGACTGGAAAGCCTTCTAGCTCTCCTGACAAGTTGAGAGAAAGCAGACAGATGCACACTCAAAAGTACACATTTCTTATGCACACATACCTGAGTATTGTGCTGTAGCTGTGCAGACTGAGCAGCTGCAGAGCTTGATACTCATTTAAATTGAGCACTGCAGATGTTCTCAATTTTTCCTTGTCGCATTTAGACACACACACTCACAAAATCACATAAGCACATAGTAAGGTCGATCACATGACTTGCATAAATGATGATATATAACAGCTACAGATAGTGAATCTAGGTGTTATCTAATAAATCTCTGAGGTGTTCCCAAGGCAGATTTGGGTCTCATAATACATGGCCTCCTGCTGTGGCATATTAATAGTTATTCCGGATGAATATTACTGGCATTCAATCACTGTCATGATTTGAATTAGTTTTTTTTAGCTGCTGTGGTATCTAAAAACAAATGCACAGCCAAGTTACAATTTATTTTACTTAAAAGAAATAAATACACTGCTATTTCTTCTTGTACAAAAAAATGTGGGTGTACAGAAGCACTTCCTTTATTCAGAAACTGTTCCAGTTACTGTTGAGAACTAAGTTTTTGGATATTTTAAATTGTCACAGAAGTTCTTTTTAAAAAACCTTTTTATTAGAAAATATTGTACAGCACAGTTCCTTGCAAAAGTATTTATATACTTTGAAAGTTTTAATCACAGGCTCTTGAATCATGCAAAAAAGTAGCACACAACTGTAAAGTAGGAAAAAAGAATTTATGGTTTTCAATTATTTTACAGTTCAATTTGAAACGTATGTCATATATTTGTATTTAGTTTACACTGATAAAGTAAATATTTTACTAAACTGCCATACAAGTTAACTTAGAGTCCATTTGTGTGGGATTTAAACTAAACACATTGGTTCTGTGAAAGTCTTAACTTACACAGAACCTTAGTATTTAGTATATTATTAAAGACTAAGGAACTCACTAGGTCAGGAAGAAAACTGTAGGAAGCTTAAAGCAAGATAGTTATGAAGCAAATCTCAAGATGAGATAGATTAAACCAAAAACATTTATTTTTAACATACATACCAAATGATTTGTGAGAAAAAAAATTACACCATAAAATATCCAGAATACAATAACCTAGTGTCTTTTTCCTGTTGTTCACTTTGGTGCCAGTCTCCCTGGAGGATCAAAGAAAACCTATGAGAATGAAACAAGGACCCAGCTGTGCATCCTAGTTTCTTGTCATTGAACTAAAACATTTTACTGTTTTGCAAAAGAAAGAAAATGTTCAGAGATTTTGGTTTCTATGTGAACAAAGCTGGTAGAGGCACTTTAAGAGTTGGTTCTCCACAGTAACAATTTTATTTAAAGAAATGTCAATACCATGCAATATTTTCTGTCCATGTCACATTATGAGTGACTTTCTGATGATATAGACCAGTGTTTCTCAACCTTTTTTGGGCCAGCGCCCCCCTAGCCCATATCCAGGTCCCTCACCGCCCCCCACCAAAGAATTTGCAGGCTACTTTGCACTGACCATTATTTTATCATTAATATTACTATAACTATTGTAGACGTTTTGATTGTTATGCTTGTTTCTGTATTTATCATCAAAAATAATTTCCCAGAGAACAAAAAAAACCATAGGAATAGAAATTATTTTCACAGGTGTCTAAGAAAAATGCAATGAACATTCAACTTAAAATCAGTAGGCCTAACAGCAGCCAGAGTGGAAAAAATATTCTTGTTCTTTGCACCATCACAATTGCAGGTGGCTCAGACGGTTCAGGTAAGCTAACGATGATTTTTAAACTACGATAAAACTTGTAATAGTGCCGAATATACATGAGCTAATGTTAGTCACGGTGTTGCGAATAATTTAAAAATGTCAGAATTAATTCATAATATATTCCAATGTGTTTTCATGTTGGCAAACTGCCGCCGCAGACCATCGTGGTTCTTCGTGAAGCCTTTGGGTTGTAGGACGTCTCGTCAGTGTCCGTCTTCCTGCCAGTCGGTGTTTACCTTCAGGATGTCCAGAGACCTTCACCTTTCTGGAGCAGCAATCACATGAGCTCAAGATGCTGATCAAATTAAAAAAGTGTCTGATGTTCTTACGGAGTTGAAGTGCATTAACCATCTGTTATTTTTAACTTCTCAATACATTTATTTATGATTCACCTGTGTCCAAGTTATACTGAGAACAAATAAAGCTTTATTCCTTCCAATCTGACTGGTTCCTCTTCCATGATTTCACATTTTGGACACTAAGAATTAATAGTTTAAACTCAGTCTTAATTATCACTAATTAAGGTTCCAGGTTTTGGACACATTTTCTCACTTTCTTACATTGAAGATTCTCCAGGCAGACAAAGAGTGAGTGGATAGAATGATTATGTATAAACTAGAAACTAACAAACATGATTTGTATTTTGGGTTCTTGTTAATAGCTGCCCTGATAATGTCAATATGTTTGGTTTGCTGAATAATGTATTCAGTTTTGGATGGCTTCATTGGTAATCTACAATGTTAAGTTCAATGAAATATTTATATAATATAATGTTATTTTCACTCTGGCTAAAGGTCCTCACGTTTTGGGAGGATTGTATTAAGACCTTGTTATAAACTACAGTAAGTGCAATAATGTGTGGAGTGAGCAGAAATAAAGAGACTGTTCACTGAGACACAACAGCTTTTATTTTTTTATTTTTCTTTTGTTTGTCTCAACTCTCCTTGTTGCTCTGCCATCTCTGCTGGTAGCTGCTTCCTCCTGAAGGAGATCCAGGTGTTCTGACGGTTCTCCATCATGTCAGCCATGTTGCTCTCCTTCTGCTCCCTGGCAATCAGATGTTATAGCTTATAGCACTTAAATGTAGATAAATAACAGTTACTAATGTGGACGTTACATACACATAAGGAATTATTTAAAACAGACATGTTATATATATATATATCTATATATATATATATGAAAATAGCATATATGAAAATAGCAAAATAGCATATATATATATATAAACACTTTTTTACCATCCAGCCAGAATTAAATAACTGGAATAGTTGTGTAAATTACAGACAAAATGCAATTACTTGTAAGTTTTAGACCTATGCAGGCATACAGCCATGGATAAAATACCACTATCGTTTTCTTCAGGTTTATTGTTCATTCTACAATTAATAATTCATAACAATTTGATTAGAGAACTTGTCATGAGGCGGTGGTTAGTGGAGGTAGGTGAGGAGAGACGCAGGCAGGACCCAGGATGTAGCGGTAAATGATGAATTTAATGATAAAGAACTCTCACAAGGAACAACAGGGAGACAGCACGAGGAAACTGGTAGCACGGAGACAGGTGACATCAATTGACAAGGAATAGACAAGGACCCGACGAAGAATACAGACAACAGGGGAGACTAAATACACACGGGGCAATCACGGGAACGAGACACACCTGGGAGACAATCAACGGGGAAAGACGCAGAGACAGGACTAACAGGGAACAGAATCACACAGAAACTAGAAAATAAACACATAGAAACACGGATCATGACAGTACCCCCTCCTCAAGGGGCGACTACCAGGCGCCCAACAAGAAAAAGTCCAACAAACAAAAAACAACCCAACAGGGTGGGCGGAGGGGCGACGGCAGGAGGGCCAGAGTCCAGAAAACAAACCAGATCCCAACAGGGTGGGCGGAGGGGCGACGGTAGGAGGGCCAGAGTCCAGAAAACAAAAAACAAATCCAAAACGAAATAAGCACCGCAAAACCCTCCGGGGGCCGACCACGGCACAGGAGGCAGACCTCTCGTGGGAGGTCCGGCGGGCGGCGACGCAGGAGGCGGAGCTTGAGCCGCGGCGGGCGGCGACGCAGGAGGCGGAGCTTGAGCCGCGGCGGGCGGCGACGCAGGAGGCGGAGCTTGAGCCGCGGCGGGCGGCGACGCAGGAGGCGGAGCTTGAGCCGCGGCGGGCGGCGACGCAGGAGGCGGAGCTTGAGCCGCGGCGGGCGGCGACGCTGGAGGCGGAGCTTGAGCCGCGGTGGGCGGCGACGCAGGAGGCGGAGCTTGAGCCGCGGTGGGCGGCGACGCAGGAGGCGGAGCTTGAGCCGCGGTGGGCGGCGACGCAGGAGGCGGAGCTTGGGCCGCGGTGGGCGGCGACGCTGGAGGCGGAGCTTGTGCCGCGGTGGGCCGGTCGGAGCGCCGGCTGCTGCAGGCGCTGGAGACTGGGGTCCGGGCGGAGCAGAGGCCGTGGGCTCGGGCGGAGCAGAGGCCGAGGGCTCGGGCGGAGCAGAGGCCGAGGGCTCGGGCGGAGCAGAGGCCGAGGGCTCGGGCGGAGCAGAGGCCGGGGAACCGGCAGGACGGCCGGCTGGATTCTCGGGAGGTTCACCGGGGAGCTGCGCACCGGCAGCGGACTCGGAGAGCTCTGGCGGAGCGCCGGCTGCTGCGGGCGCTGGGAGCTCTGGCGGAGCGCCGGCTGCTGCGGGCGCTGGGAGCTCTGGCGGAGCGCCGGCTGCTGCGGGCGCTGGGAGCTCTGGAGCTGGGAGCTCGGGCGGAGCGCCGGCTGCTGCGGGAGCTGGGAGCTCGGGCGGAGCGCCGGCTGCTGCGGGAGCTGGGAGCTCGGGCGGAGCGCTAGGGGACTCTGGAGGGACGCTAGGGGACTCTGGAGGGACGCTAGGGGACTCTGGAGGGACGCTAGGGGACTCTGGAGGGACGCTAGGGGACTCTGGAGGGACGCTAGGGGACTCTGGAGGGACGCTAGGGGACTCTGGAGGGACGCTAGGGGACTCTGGAGGGACGCTAGGGGACTCTGGAGGGACGCTAGGGGACTCTGGAGGGACGCTAGGGGACTCTGGAGGGACGCTAGGGGACTCTGGAGGGACGCTAGGGACTCTGGAGGGACGCTAGGGACTCTGGAGGACGCTAGGGCTCTGGAGGACGCTAGGAAGCTCTGGGAGGACGCTAGGAAGCTCTGGGAGGACGCTAGGAAGCTCTGGGAGGACGCTAGGAAGCTCTGGGAGGACGCTAGGAAGCTCTGGGAGGACGCTAGGAAGCTCTGGGAGGACGCTAGGAAGCTCTGGGAGGACGCTAGGAAGCTCTGGGAGGACGCTAGGAAGCTCTGGGAGGACGCTAGGAAGCTCTGGGAGGACGCTAGGAAGCTCTGGGAGGACGCTAGGATGCTCTGGGGGAACGCTAGGATGCTCTGGGGGAACGCTAGGATGCTCTGGGGGAACGCTAGGATGCTCTGGGGGGACGCTAGGATGCTCTGGGGGAACGCTAGGATGCTCTGGGGGGACGCTAGGATGCTCTGGGGGGACGCTAGGATGCTCTGGGGGAACGCTAGGGGACTCTGAGGGGAACTGCACACCGGCAGCGGACTCCGGCGGCTGCTCACCGGCAGCGGGCACGGGAAACTCCGGTGGTCGAGGGCGGCGGCGACGTCGATGCCCCGGGGCCGGGACCTCCGGCGGCTCAGAGCGATGGTATCGCCGTGGCCCGACACCTGGTGGGCAGATCGCCATACGAGTCCCCCACCAGGGACTCATCCGGTCGTCGGCAGCGGGCGCAGGAAACTCGGGGAGCTGCACGCCGGCAGTGGGTGCAGGAAGCTCGGGGAGCTGCACGCCGGCAGCGGGTGCAGGACAGGGTGACCAGGCTGTGGCGGCTGGAGACGGGCAGGCTGGGCGAAGAGACGGAGCTGGCTTAGGTCTTGCTGCCAGCACAGCCTTTACCGTCTCCAGCTCCAGTTTTACCTCCTGGTAGAAATCCTCCAAGCCCAAGCCGGGGAGGAGCTGGATCCACCTGTCTAGGTGGATCACCATCCGAATGGCGGCGTTGAGGCGGGTGAACGGAGAATATGGTTTTTTTAATTCCTCGTCGTATCTCCTGACCTCCCTAAACAGGGAACGACGGTCTGCTGGGTCCATGACGTAGGCGTTTCTCACCGGTATTGGTCGTGGTCGGGTCCTTCTGTCATGAGGCGGTGGTTAGTGGTGGTAGGTGAGGAGAGACGCAGGCAGGACCCAGGATGTAGCGGTAAATGATGAATTTAATGATAAAGAACTCTCACAAGGAACAACAGGGAGACAGCACGAGGAAACTGGTAGCACGGAGACAGGTGACATCAATTGACAAGGAATAGACAAGGACCCGACGAAGAACACAGACAACAGGGGAGACTAAATACACACGGGGCAATCACGGGAACGAGACACACCTGGGAGACAATCAACGGGGAAAGACGCAGAGACAGGACTAACAGGGAACAGAATCACACAGAAACTAGAAAATAAACACATAGAAACACGGATCATGACAGAACTGATATCTAGCCATTTTACAATAGGATGTCATATAACATGTTTTAGAGTTCTTCACTTTCATTTTCCCTGTTTGTCTCTTTTAACTTTTGCAAGATCTAGTGATTTATCATATAACATTGTAAACTAAGGTAGCACAGATGTTAATGGAGAGCGACTTTAGAAAATGCTATTTTCATCCAGACGGCTTGACATGCATCGGCATTCTCGTACAATACTCATGCTGAATTTCTAACAAGTACTTATTCTAATTCTGATGTAAAAGATCGACAAAGATCAGCACAAACGGAAAAGACAGCGCAGATAAGGATGTACACAGATAGGAAAAGATAAGGAAAAAATCAATCACCTTGTCCTCATTTTGTTCCTGATAGGAAAGTAAAAGCTGTCTTTTCTGTGTCCTGGTATTGTTGCAATTCTCCATGGCCCAGGTGTATAGAACCTTTAGTTTCTGGGAAAAAAAAAAAACACTCATAAACACCTAGGGCCTCATTTCTCAAAATCTGATGTAGATTTGGCTCTGACGTGTTCGTAGAACAATGGCCACATATGATTTGTGTAGTCACGTGTTTATTGTCTGTCCCAGCGAACAAACAACAAGGTGCTGATAAATCTGGCAAAAAGTTTGTCACCTGAGCTCTACAATTTGAAACAAGGACAAAAAAGACAATTAAAAACGGACACATTTCTCTCAGATTCAAATGGATTCAAAAGGATTAGTGACACATCAAATACACAACAGAACCTGATGTAGAGGGTGACATAAAAAGTCTGCCCTTTTGCATTGTGATATTTCAGTATCTCATGATTCTCGTTGCCAAAGAGAATGACAGTCACATTTTAAAGGGGCAATATGTTAAATAAAGTTTTTTGAGCTTTACATCATGTTATCATATTATTCTCTCATCAAAAACATACTTGCAATGTTGCCACAACAGTTTCATGCATGTTTGAGAAATCTTCGACAGATTCTAGAGATTTCAAAATAAGTTAATAAGATAAGTGCAATAAGACTGCATTTTATTCAAGTTTCTGCTGTGCAAGGAAATTTGAAAGAATTCAGAATTTTCCTAAGAACACTTTCTAAAACTCTGCCAAATCTTGCAAAAAGCAGTCCAAACTTTAACAACCTGCCCAATTTTGTTTCTTTCCAGTTAAATGTGTTCAAAAAGGCACAATTGAGTGGAAACCCACCCAGTTTGGCAACACTGATACAGAGCTTCTGCCTCACAAAGCAGCACTCCCCTGATCAGCTCTGTTACCAGCAGCAATTAGCAAACACCTGGTGGAGCCACGCATCTTCTGAGCTCATCATACAAGCTGCTTCTCAGTACAATCGTTACTTAAAGGTTAATAGAGAAGATATGTGATGACTTCCTGAAGGCGGAGTTTCAGAAAAAGCAAGAATATTTAAAGAGACAGAGGCTCGATTTCAATAAATCAGGAAATAAAATTTATTTTAAGTCATATTTGATATGTATAGCACCATCATAACAACTGAAGGTAGCAGTTACTTGATTATGCTATAAAATGACATTAGGTGCCTGGCTAACACATAATACTACCCCTTTAAAAGTGCTGGTTGATGTTTAGTTGTTAAATGACAGCTCTGCTTTTAGTAATGCTCAGGAACTATGAAACTCATTTTCTATGTCAAGTTTAAATGCATATTTAAATGCTCTTCAAACTATTAGGATGCTAAACCTCCACTGAAAACCATTCACTTGTCCAAATGGAGAATTGTATTAATCTGCAAATATATCAAAGTGTCAAAAATTGTCAACATTTTTTTGCCTGTACTTTGTTGAATGTGCTAGTGAGCAAGATTTGAATTACATTCCTTTTGAAATTCATGTAAAAAAATCTCTTGAGGTACATTTTCTGTACACACAGCGAACTCGTCTCATGATTTACACACTGATTGCTGAATAAAAGTAAGTTAAGTCAGTAAGTTAATCATAGAAATAAGTGTGTAACACCATGACTGTGAAAAACGTGGATAAGCACACTGCCCACCTGACACTCAAAGCTCATTGTGCTGACTATCTGTAGCAGTGAAGTACAGTCACATTTATGTGTTAATTGAGTACACATACATGTGTGTTTGAGTGTGTTTGGAGTACACTATGCAATCTAAACAAGTAGGCAAGTATGCTGGGCTAAAATAGGCTTTTTTGCACATAAATGCAAAGTAAATTGAAGGATGGATGATGGAATATGATAACAGGTAAGTTTTGCTCGGTGTTTTGGTTCTACCTCCCGGTGTCTGAGGCTGTTGGGTTTGTTTTAATACTTTGTAGGAAAACCCCAGTATGCCAAAGCTGCTTGGATGTTGCAATGTGTTTGTGTGTGTGTGTGTTATAGGAGAGATAGACTAAATAAAAATATTCTATAATGTGGTGATGCAACCAGTTTAAGTATTTAAACATACAACTCTGTTACAGAACACACACACAAAATAGAAAGAATACATTAACTAATTTCAGAGTATTCCTGCTCTTTGTGTTTTGAATTAACATCTGGAATAAGTCAAAGATACTGAGACATTTCAGGACAAAAGCTAATAAAAGTCTGTATGCTGGTGTCACACGATGAGAAGAAAAACTTGTTTCACATAGAATACAATTTCTTCAAATGTGAGCAAAATTACCAATTCAGCCTCCTGTTATGGAAGTTAATTGGAATTGAAGTTAAGCTATTGTTAAGCTATTGCACTAAGAAAATAACGGAACCATAATACTTTCAAACCTAGTGTATTCAATACAGAATACCCATGAGGGAAAGATGAACAGAGACTGATTTACATTGAAATGGAGAACTACATTCAGCCTGGTCTGGTCAGAAAATGAAGAAAAACATCCCATTAGAATAAAGGTATACATGTGTGCTTTTTCCTGTTACAGTCAAATAATTATAAACGTACTGCAATAAGAAGGAGGGATCAATGAAAGAAACCGCCAGAGAAACCACAGTTTCACAGTGGGATTTAAATGCTCTTTTTAAAATTGAAGCCAAAATATTATGAGCTGTAAATGTTTGTCCTCAGTGGAAGTTTAAGAAGGCAATATACTTAAACGGCTTTGCAAAAGCATTCATGAACTTTAAACTGTTCCATATATTGGCATGTTTTAACCATGGATCTTCAAAAGAAACACAATGTAGTGCATTAAAAGTGAAAGAAAAAAATAGAAACAAAACTAGTGTGGCACGTAGTCGCATTTAGAATTACTTGAAAGCAGAAGCTGCAACCATACCAAGACATTTCGGTCCACCTAAACTGAAAAGTCAGACAAAGAGAGCTACAATTAGAGAACGAAGCAGTGGGGAGCATTAGTTGTTTGGAGGTCAAGAGAAATCAACTGTTAGTTATAAACTATATAGTCTGGTGTGGCAGAGAGGCAGGAAGCAAGAGTTTGTTAAAGTAAAGCTAGAAGTCCCATTTGCAGCTTACCACAAGTCATGAATGATTCATCAGACATGTAAAACTAGCTGCATTAGCTACATGTTTTTTAGGTTCTATGGAAAATAAATGCTGGCAGAAATTTATCATTACACATCACCCTGAACGCACACTACTTCCAACGTTAAACATGGTGAATCCTAGACAGCAGTTAGTTAGAGGTTACAAAAGATTTGTGACCGGAGTGAAGGTCTACTTTCCAGCAGGACAACAGTGATAAAAAAAAAGCAGTCTGATAGAAAAGTTTGGATCAAATTCTACTCTAGTCAAACTATAGATCTAAATCCAACTCAAAATGTGTTCCAAGACTCCCTAGTGGATTTTCACAGAGATTCTCTATCCGATATATACACTGCTCAAAAAAATAAAGGGAACACTTTAACATTTAAGTGAACACTGAAGTGTTCTCTTTATTTTTTTGAGCAGTATATATATGTTATTTTATATATTTGTTATTTTTTTATATATGTCGGATATATATTTATTCTTTTGTTTACATATTTATTTTTTATTTCTTATTATGTCAGTTTTGGTCCTCCATATGTGTCTAGTTGTAGATTCTATCTATCTATCTATCTATCTTTATCTATCTATCTATCTATCTATCTATCTATCTATCTATCTATCTGTCTGTCTGTCTGTCTGTCTGTCTGTCTGTCTGTCTGTCTGTCTGTCTGTCTGTCTGTCTGTCTGTCTGTCTGTCTGTCTGTCTGTCTGTCTGTCTGTCTAAAACCACACATATATACCCACATATGTGTGTGTGTGTAGGTGTACTCACACACACCTACACACACACACATAAAAAAAAAAATTCCCTTCTCACCCTCCGCGGGTGGTCTGTTTCATCCTCTGAGCTCGGGTCCTCTACCAGAGGCCTGGGAGCTTGAGGGTTCTGCGCAGTATCTTGGCTGTGCCTAGAACTGCACATTTCTGGACTGAGATGTCTGATGTTGTTCCTGGGATCTGTTTGAGCCACTGCTCCAGTTTGGGGGTGACTGCCCCGAGGGCCCCGATGACCACAGGCACCACTGTGGTCTTCACCTTCCAGGTCTTTTCCAGTTCCTCCCTGAGGCCCTGGTACTTCTCCAATTTCTCATGCTCCTTTTTCCTGATGTTGTAGTCACTTGGTATTGCTACATCCACCACAACGGCTTTCCTCTGTTCTTTATCCACCACCACAATGTCCGGTTGGTTCGCCATTACCATATATATATATATATATATATATATATATATATATATATATATATATATATATATATATATAAATTCCCTTCTCACCCTCCGCGGGTGGTCTGTTTCATCCTCTGAGCTCGGGTCCTCTACCAGAGACCTGGGAGCTTGAGGGTTCTGCGCAGTATCTTGGCTGTGCCTAGAACTGCACATTTCTGGACTGAGATGTCTGATGTTGTTCCTGGGATCTGTTTGAGCCACTGCTCCAGTTTGGGGGTGACTGCCCCGAGGGCCCCAATGACCACAGGCACCACTGTGGTCTTCACCTTCCAGGTCTTTTCCAGTTCCTCCCTGAGGCCCTGGTATTTCTCCAATTTCTCATGCTCCTTTTTCCTGATGTTGTAGTCACTTGGTATTGCTACAGCCACCACAACGGCTTTCCTCTGTTCTTTATCCACCACCACAATGTCCGGTTGGTTCGCCATTACCATCTTGTCTGTCTGGATCTGGAAGTCCCACAGGATCTTAGCTCGGTCATTCTCCACCACTTTTGGGGGTGTTCCCCACTTTGATCTCGGGGCTTCCAGTCCATATTCTGCACAGATGTTCCTGTACACTATGCCCGCCACTTGGTTATGTCGTTCCATGTACGCTTTCCCTGCCAGCATCTTGCACCCTGCTATTATGTGCTGGACTGTCTCAGGGGCCTCCTTGCACAACCTACACCTTGGGTCTTGTCTGGTGTGGTAGATCTGAGCCTCTATTGCTCTGGTGTTTAGGGCCTGTTCCTGGGCGGCCAGGATGAGAGCCTCTGTGCTGTCCTTGAGTCCAGCTTTCTCCAGCCATTGGTAGGTTTTCCTGACATCAGCCACTTCAGTTATTTGTCGGTGGTACATCCCATGTAGGGGCTTGTCCTCCCATGATGGTACTTCCAGCACCTTGTCTTCTGTTCCCCTTTGTCTGAGACATTCGCTGAGCACATCGTCCGTTGAGGCTTTGTCCTTGATGTATTTATGGATCTTGGATGTTTCATCCTGGACAGTGGCTCTCACACTCACTAGTCCTCTGCCTCCTTCCTTACGGCTCGTGTACAGTCTCAGGGTGCTGGATTTGGGGTAGAACCCTCCATGCATGGTTAGTAGCTTCCTAGTCTTAACATCCGTGGCCTTCATCTCTTCCATTGGCCAGCTAATTATTCCGGCAGGGTATCTGATTACTGGTAAGGCATAGCTGTTTATTGCACGGATCTTGTTCTTGCCATTGAGCTGGCTTCTCAGGACTTGCCTTATTCGTTGGAGGTATTTGGCTGTGGCTCCTTTCCTTGTGACCTCATCGAGGTTGCCATTTGCTTGTGGTATTCCCAGGTACTTGTAGCTGTGCTCTATGTCTGCTATTGTTCCTTCTGGGAGTGAGACCCCTTCTGTGTGGGCGACCTTCCCTCTCTTTGTAACCATCCGACCACACTTCTCTAGTCCGAATGACATCCCAATGTCAGTGCTGTAGATCCTGGTGGTGTGGATCAGTGAGTCGATGTCTCGCTCGCTCTTGGCGTACAGCTTGATGCCATCCATGTAGAGCTGGTGACTGATCGTGGCCCCATTCTTGAGTCGGTATCCGTAGCCAGTCTTGTTGATGATTTGGCTGAGAGGGTTCAGGCCTATGCAGAACAGCAGTGGGGACAGAGCATCTCCTTGGTATATGCCACATTTGATGGACACTTGTGCAAGTGGTTTGCAGTTGGCTTCAAGGGTGGTTTTCCACAGCCCCATCGAGTTTGCAATGAAGGCTCTTAGAGTCCTATTGATGTTGTACATCTCTAAGCATTCAATGATCCAAGTGTGTGGCATTGAGTCGTAGGCTTTCTTGTAATCAATCCAAGCGGTACACAGGTTGGTGTGTCGGGTTTTGCAGTCTCGGGCGACTGTGTGGTCTACAAGGAGTTGGTGTTTGGCTCCTCTGCTATTTATGCCTATGCCCTTCTGTGCCTTGCTCATGTATTTATCCATGTGCCCGCTTATCTTAGCCGCTATGATGCCTGACATGAGCTTCCATGTTGTAGAGAGACAGGTTATTGGCCGATAGTTGGATGGGACTGAACCCTTCGAGGGTTCCTTCTGTATCAGGATTGTGTGCCCTTCAGTTAACCATTCAGGGTGAGTCCCATTTTGTAGCAGCTGGTTCAGTTGAGCTGCCAGTCGCTCATGGAGGGCAGTGAGTTTCTTAAGCCAGTAGGCATGGATCATGTCAGGTCCTGGTGCTGTCCAGTTTTTCATACCCGAGACTCTGTCTTGGACATCTGCCACAGTGATGGTTACCGGGGCTTGTTCAGGGAGGTTGCTGTGGTCCTCTCGTAGAGAGGTTAGCCACTGTGCATTGCTGTTGTGGGACGCTTCCCTCTCCCATATGCCTTGCCAGTATTGTTCAGTCTCCAGCCTGGGTGGGTCTGCTCCCATATATATATATATATATATATATATATATATATATATATATATATATATAAAAAAAATTCCCTTCTCACCCTCCGCGGGTGGTCTGTTTCATCCTCTGAGCTCGGGTCCTCTACCAGAGGCCTGGGAGCTTGAGGGTTCTGCGCAGTATCTTGGCTGTGCCTAGAACTGCACATTTCTGGACTGAGATGTCTGATGTTGTTCCTGGGATCTGTTTGAGCCACTGCTCCAGTTTGGGGGTGACTGCCCCGAGGGCCCGATGACCACAGGCACCACTGTGGTCTTCACCTTCCAGGTCTTTTCCAGTTCCTCCCTGAGGCCCTGGTATTTCTCCAATTTCTCATGCTCCTTTTTCCTGATGTTGTAGTCACTTGGTATTGCTACATCCACCACAACGGCTTTCCTCTGTTCTTTATCCACCACCACAATGTCCGGTTGGTTCGCCATTACCATCTTGTCTGTCTGGATCTGGAAGTCCCACAGGATCTTAGCTCGGTCATTCTCCACCACTTTTGGGGGTGTTCCCCACTTTGATCTCGGGGCTTCCAGTCCATATTCTGCACAGATGTTCCTGTACACTATGCCCGCCACTTGGTTATGTCGTTCCATGTATGCTTTCCCTGCCAGCATCTTGCACCCTGCTATTATGTGCTGGACTGTCTCAGGGGCCTCCTTGCACAACCTACACCTTGGGTCTTCTCTGGTGTGGTAGATCTGAGCCTCTATTGCTCTGGTGTTTAGGGCCTGTTCCTGGGCGGCCAGGATGAGAGCCTCTGTGCTGTCCTTGAGTCCAGCTTTCTCCAGCCATTGGTAGGTTTTCCTGACATCAGCCACCTCAGTTATTTGTCGGTGGTACATCCCATGTAGGGGCTTGTCCTCCCATGATGGTACTTCCAGCACCTTGTCTTCTGTTCCCCATTGCCTGAGACATTCGCTGAGCACATCGTCCGTTGAGGCTTTGTCCTTGATGTATTTATGGATCTTGGATGTTTCATCCTGGACAGTGGCTCTCACACTCACTAGTCCTCTGCCTCCTTCCTTACGGCTCGTGTACAGTCTCAGGGTGCTGGATTTGGGGTGGAACCCTCCATGCATGGTTAGTAGCTTCCTAGTCTTAACATCCGTGGCCTTCATCTCTTCCATTGGCCAGCTAATTATTCCGGCAGGGTATCTGATTACTGGTAAGGCATAGCTGTTTATTGCACGGATCTTGTTCTTGCCATTGAGCTGGCTTCTCAGGACTTGCCTTATTCGTTGGAGGTATTTGGCTGTGGCTCCTTTCCTTGTGACCTCATCGAGGTTGCCATTTGCTTGTGGTATTCCCAGGTACTTGTAGCTGTGCTCTATGTCTGCTATTGTTCCTTCTGGGAGTGAGACCCCTTCTGTGTGGGCGACCTTCCCTCTCTTTGTAACCATCCGACCACACTTCTCTAGTCCGAATGACATCCCAATGTCAGTGCTGTAGATCCTGGTGGTGTGGATCAGTGAGTCGATGTCTCGCTCGCTCTTGGCGTACAGCTTGATGTCATCCATGTAGAGGAGGTGACTGATCGTGGCCCCATTCTTGAGTCGGTATCCGTAGCCAGTCTTGTTGATGATTTGGCTGAGAGGGTTCAGGCCTATGCAGAACAGCAGTGGGGACAGAGCATCTCCTTGGTATATGCCACATTTGATGGACACTTGTGCAAGTGGTTTGCAGTTGGCTTCAAGGGTGGTTTTCCACAGCCCCATCGAGTTTGCAATGAAGGCTCTTAGAGTCCTATTGATGTTGTACATCTCTAAGCATTCAATGATCCAAGTGTGTGGCATTGAGTCATAGGCTTTCTTGTAATCAATCCAAGCGGTACACAGGTTGGTGTGTCGGGTTTTGCAGTCTCGGGCGACTGTGTGGTCTACAAGGAGTTGGTGTTTGGCTCCTCTGCTATTTATGCCTATGCCCTTCTGTGCCTTGCTCATGTATGTATCCATGTGCCCGCTTATCTTAGCCGCTATGATGCCTGACATGAGCTTCCATGTTGTAGAGAGACAGGTTATTGGCCGATAGTTGGATGGGACTGAACCCTTCGAGGGTTCCTTCTGTATCAGGATTGTGCGCCCTTCAGTTAACCATTCAGGGTGAGTCCCATTTTGTAGCAGCTGGTTCAGTTGAGCTGCCAGTCGTTCATGGAGGGCAGTGAGTTTCTTAAGCCAGTAGGCATGGATCATGTCAGGTCCTGGTGCTGTCCAGTTTTTCATACCCGAGACTCTGTCTTGGACATCTGCCACAGTGATGGTTACCGGGGCTTGTTCAGGGAGGTTGCTGTGGTCCTCTCGTAGAGAGGTTAGCCACTGTGCATTGCTGTTGTGGGACGCCTCCCTTTCCCATATGCCTTTCCAGTATTGTTCAGTCTCCAGCCTGGGTGGGTCTGCTCTGTTGTTATTACCCTGCCATTGAGAGTACACTTTAGCTGGTTGGGTGGCGAAGAGCCGGTTAATCCTCCTGGCTTCATTCTCTCTCGTGTATCTCTTTAGGCGGCTGGCCAAGGCTTGGAGCCTTTGTTTGGCAGTTTCGAGTGCTTCAGGTATGGGCATCTGGCTGTACTTCTTGGGTACTGATCTTTTCATTGCACCCCTTTGGAGCTCTGACAGTTGACTCACTTCCCTCCTTGTTATCTTGATCTTAGCCTCTAACCATCTTTTCCATGGTGGGTATTGGGTCTCATGGTTGCTCTTATAACCAAGCATCTCAAGGATCACTGATGCTGAGTTGTATATCAGCTCATTGGTTTCTGTTATGGTGTTGGTAGGGATCGTTCTCAATGCCGAATTCACATCTTCAATGAGACTTTCTGATGGTACTTCACTCAGCCGTTGTAATTGGCGTCGGGGTCGTCTGGTGTTCATTCGGGCCATGATTCTCTCTCTCAGGTCAGTTGCTGCCTCGTTCAGCTCAGATGGTTGGTTCATTACTGGGGCTACATACCCAGTCTCTGGGCGGGGAGTTGTAGTTGACTCCCTTCTGACCTGGCATCCTGGCTCCTTCCCGTAGCACTTGTGTCGTACCTCGTCAATCTCCAGTTGTGACAGCAGTTGCCGTTTGCGGATGTTGGAACACTGAGCTACTAGTTGTTTGGCAGTTAGTGTTGACTGGGGATGTCGAGCTAACCATTCCTCCCACAGTCTTTGCATGTAGCCCCTCTGACTAGGATTACTTGAGTAGTAGCATTCCAACAGATCCATGTTTTCATCTCTCGCCCATTTCCGTCTTGTTCCAGTAGCCCACTTTTCATCAGGGTGCTCTGGTCCCCCAGCACCTGACGCAGACCTTGTTTGACCGGGCGACGTCTGAGCCGGCATGTCATGCTTATTTGTGTCTCTCATGGTATGAGGTAGGCTATATAGCTCCAAGGGTCTTGCCTAAGGACCCACACTGACAGCTCAATGTCGTAACTTTTTGCCCCAGCCCCCAGCCTGGCCTCGAACCCGGGTCTCCCGGGTGGAAGACTGGTGACTTACCTATTGAGCTATACAGTCAGCTATTATATATATATATATATATATATATATATATATATATATATATATATATATATATATATATATATATATATATATATATATATATATATATATATATATATATATATATAGGTCAGAAAGACCTATGGGAAAAGGTCTTTCTGACACATAAATACCTAGGGGTGCCCTAAATCTTATATATGTATACATACATACAGAGTCTGCCGCTGCTCCTCCGCCGTCTCCAGTCTGCCGCTGCTCCTTCGCCTCCCTGTGCTCTGTCCGAGGCTCCACTTCCCTGTGCTAACCCCAAAAGGCCTAGTCTCCTACTGGGAGACTTTGCCCCCTGCACCGGTGCTGCCCACCGGACCCTCCTCCATGGGTCCACCTCTGCCTACTGGATCATTTCAGTGGAGATTTCAGACTGTGGCAGGAAGCCGGAGTGCCCGGAGAGAAACCTGCAAACAGGAAACCTGTCAAATCTTTTTACCTTTTGTCCTCTGGTGTCTGATCAATTCTTCTCATAAATGTAAATCAAACCGTTGTTGGACATGTCTTCACTGCAGTCGCTGTCTGCAGTGAAGACATGCTCGTTGTCTGCCTTCATGGTTCGTTCTCCTTTCATTACATAACAGTAGAAGTCTCTCAGCTTTGGATCCGCACAGATGATGGAGGACAGGTGGTACGTCTCCATCCCACATTCTGCAGGCACATCAATGGTCTGAGTGGCCTTCGTTTGGTACTTCCTGGTCAACCTATGCAGAAAAAATACCAGGACCTTGTTATCGGTCAGGCAGTGTTTTTTCTGCCAAGGTGACCCGCAGCCTGAACAACTGCGTTTGCACGCCAAATCCAACCAGTATTCAAGCAGTATAGATATACTGGTTGAAAATAATACCGGTGGAAGGGCAATCATGGTGCCGTTGTTCAGGAGCCTGAGGGAAGTGGCTCCACAGTTAGAGCAGGAGTCGTTGTCATACAACTCTCTATCTGTGTCACCGCCAAACGAATCCAGCCAGACCAGCACAGACTCCAGCAAACTTTTGATGTCATAGTCCTTTCCCACGCCTGATGGCAGCTTCTTCTCCCTCAGCTCCATCAGAACTGGGGAAAGGTCTTTCTGACAAAAATGCTTGCCGGGCTGATGGACAGCTGAGAGGATGAGACTCCCACAGCAGGGGATGGACGATGCCTCCAGAAAAACCCTTTCCTTAGCGAGACACCGCTTGGTGACGCTCAGGTTTAGGATGCTCTGGAAGGCAGCGTTCACCCAGCTGTTCTGGAGCTCATCTGAGAACTTGAAGTTCTCCTCCGCTTGTCCTTGTCCTACAGATGTCTTCCCTACATCTAGCAGATCTGAGCCAACGCTATCTTCTGAGTTAACTCCAGGAGAACAGGAAACCTCGACAGCAACGGAAATCTTGACATTCAGAGATGGTTTTTCAGACAAATGAGCAACACTGTTTTCATCTAAATTACAACGTTCCCCGTCCGGGGAACGTTGTATTTCAAAGGACCCTGTGAAAGTCCCCATCAGAGGACTCTCCTGCAAGGATGGGACCAGCGAAACCAAAGCTTTGGCTGTCACTTCAGCCACAGCTTTGGCTGCGAGATCAGCCGCAGACAAATCTTCCCCAGCCGGGTTGGATTTTTCTGCGACTGTATTCTCACCCTCACGGTGTACCGTCGTCTCTGAACAAACCTCCCCAGCCGGGTCGGTTTGTCCAGAGACAGTACTGTCATCCTCTGTACTGTCTCGTACAGAGGACGAGATGGAGTCCGAGGTCCCAACATCCAACGCCTTTCCAGAACAAACCTCCCCAGCCGGGTCGGTTTGTTCTGTGGAACTGGATGGAAATCCTTTCCAAAACAGATCGTCCTCTTCATCCTGATTGTCTTCTTGATTGGAATCCTTCCCTGGAAAAAAACGATCGCACACTTTCTTCATCCCGGTGGTCACGGCATATCCGATGCCCCAACCAACCGGGAATATCAGGGGAACAAGCGCCGTTGCAAAACTAAACATTGTTGCTCTACACAAATCTTAATCTCCAAGAACTTTCTAGATCTTGACTGATGCTTAGAGATTCCAGCATTAAAGCATTAGAACTTATTTGATCTACTATGATGTACATGATGTCATCTATGACCTCATCAGTGAGCTCACTGGACTTCTGGCCAACACCTTGCTTCTGATCGTTACTATGGAAATGATCAGAGCAGCTCTGCATGACTCAAGCTGACATAAATACTTAAATAAAACGTTATACTTTTTATTTATTTAACATGAAGAGATTAATAGATTTGTATATGATTTAATTTTTGCTTTTGTGGTTTTCCATACCTGCTGTGGTATAAATGCTCTGAAGCCTTTTATCCACTATTATTTTTAATTACTATTTATTCATCAGGATTATTCATGTATTAATCATTACATAGTGCTAGGTACAGTCTGTGACTTATTATATTTATTTTTATAAATTTTTGGAGACAATTTAATGCTGTGACTATTTTACCAAACATAAGAAACAAAAGCAGAAGAGCAATCTAGGTAAGCACTTATACATAGTTCTTGGCTTGTGTCATTCAGGAGCCTTGGGGATAAAAAGGCTTCATGATTGTATTTCAAAGGCAGATTTCAAGAACTCGGGCAAGAGTTTGGGTCAGGTGCTATTCCGGGATGTAGACGTGTGTAGGAATCTCCACGATGTCAGTAACACAAAATAGCTTGTCTTAGTAGGTGTATGTGTGTGTGTGTGTGTGTGTGTATGCATGCGTGTGTGTGCGTGTGCAAGTAATATGCTTGCTACCTTTCTGTGCACAATAGTATATATATATATATATATATATATATATATATATATATATATATATATATATATATATATATATATATATATATACTACTTTCACCCCTGGATATGACTGAGCTTTCACATTTGCACAGAAATAAATGGAAGAACTTTCAGTTGCCAGATGTTCAGAGCTTGTAGAGACAAAAAATATCGACTCAAGAAAGATGAATAGAAATGTACAGCACATTTAGCAGATTTATTATTGTCAACCAGTTACATTTAGCATGGATATTTTGGGTAAAAGCTGGGTGAAGGTACTATTCAACTTCCATTGTTAACGTCAAAACTGATATTTTTCACTGTACTTTAAAATTAATATTTAATATTCTAATTCATAAGCTCCTATTTCACTCACCCACAAATAGTCAACCTAGGCTGAATGATGGTTTCTTTATTTGTGACATGAATGCTTCTCTTAATTAAAAAGCAAAAAACGGTCACTTTTGTATTTTATTGCTTCCATAAAACTATTAATTCTTTAAACAATACGTTTTGCAGTTGTTTGACAAATGTTTCAATTTTCCTTTTTTGCTCCAAGACTGAAGGCATAAATGACAACATAATAATGGAAACCACACTGATTTTGTGATCAACAAAACAGCAAGAGTTTATTATTTTATCTCATTTTTACTTCCTGAGCAGCAAGACTTTTTCCATTAATTTCAACAACACATCAATTGTTTTTACTTCCAAACAATCAGTGTGAAGTTCAGGGACTTTCCATCCGTCTTTGTGCCCTACATCCATTTATCCACGCCGACGTGAGTGAGTATGTGATGCTGGAGAATGGTAGAGCCGAGTGATATATATCAGCCCTTTCATTTCCATCAGACTAAAGGTTAACAGCTCATCATTCTTCCTCTACCTGAGGGAAAGGAGTGCTCAGGCACACACAGACAGAGGGCTGGGCATGCTGATAGCAGTGGACCGACAATACAATTGGCCTCTACAGATTCAATACTGTCAAGTGCTGAAGACAGACAACTATTATTTGTCTGACCTAAAGTCAACAACTGTAACCCATTACACACAAGCAAGAGGAGAATGTGATCAGCGAGATCAGTGATTTTGGAAGCAAAAAGAAAGTCCAGAACAGGTGTTTTAACAAACTTTTTGATTGTAGCGCTTAATTTTATCTAAACGTGTGAGGAGGCTGAATTGAAAAAGAAAGAATGAAAGAAAGAGACTGGATGAGTTTTACTGCTTTCTCAAAGAGGTAGAGAAATAAAAATGACAAAAAATATGTATTTTTGAAAAGCAACTCCATTAGTGTGTTGTTTTAATACAGTGCACACAGAACAAGTAAACTACTCTAAACAATAACCATTAAAAGATTTCTTATATCAAAAATCATATGTGCAATTTTTTTTATATTACTGATACATGTTCTCAAATCTATTCAAGTATTCCTAAAAAACAAATAAATAAATACTGATGTCATTAAAATAATACAAATAACCATATCATCTTGCAAATGAGATTCAGCTTCAAAATAAATAAAAAAATATTAGAGAGACAAACCAACACCTTCTTCTTTCTTTGGATCTTCTTTTCTCCACTTATGTAAAAATGTTATATCTCACTATTTTTTCTTTAAGTTCATTATATCCCTCTTGATTACTTTACTATATTTGTTTTTGATTACTTGTGTATTACTCTGGTCTCCAAATTAAATAAATGGAATTAAATCTAATGTTAACCCAAAAACAATGAAAAAAGTCAGACAGATAGCACTTATAAAATGTGTTGCATATTAAATCATTTAACTTTACTATATTACACGTGTATTGAGCACACAAAAGTGCATGTTTTTGCACTTTAGATAGATATTATGGGACCAGAAATTTATGAAGGTCAGGATGAACTTGATGATTGCTCTGTATTTCTGAGACATCAGGGACTGCAGTGGGGAAGACATGTCTCCTGTGGCTTTGATGGTGACCAGGAACTTGACTGTTCCCATGATGGAAGCAGCAGAGATACTAGTGCTGCGCTGGGTGGAAGCAAGAATGTGTGTTGCACATAAAGTCAAATGCACTTTGACTTTATGTGCATTTAGCAGTAGGTAGCTGTGCTCATGCCACAGTTTTCCACTTTTTAACTTTTTATCTGTAAAAAGAGTTTTCAGTTGTGAGATCAGCCAGTAATACGATCTGCCTAGAGATGCTTCTGCTATGATGGGGACTTAGGGACATAAAGGTTGTGTAGATGTAGCAATTTTAAAACTGTATATTCGTTTACATGCTTTCTTAGTTAAACGTTATACTTTATTGGGATGAGAACGTATCTCGATTGTTTCTCTCCTGTAACTTTTCATGGAGAGTTTCTTTTAAACTCCTGAAACAACAGCCTTTTTATTTATTATCAAAAAACACTCAGGTAATAATTTATCACCATCGTAAGGTCATAGAGACGTCTTCTAAAGTATATGTCACTATGTAGACCCAGTAGTTATGTACAAAGTACTTCAAGCTTGGCTGACCTATTCATGTACATTCAGAACAGCTGAATTTGCTTTCCCATAGCCATAAAGCTCTGCTATAAGCCTCCCATCAATCATCTGTCAAATTTAGAAAAAAGCTGTATATTTTTTGTTCAGGACACAAAAGACTGGACATGAAATTTTAAATAATGTGCCCACGAGGACCCATTATTCTATTTTGTAGCTTTAGTGCTGAAGAGCCTGTAGCAAAGTTATTGTAAAACACATCAAATATTTTTATGTCTCTGTCCTACCCCGTGTCATGGCTGTCTCTGGCAGGTGGCCCAAAAGCCCCCCTCTTCTGACCTTGGAGATGATGAAGGCATTAAAACTGGAACATGCTCATCGTCAACGCCTGCTCTCAGTCAGAGCCAGAGTGCACACACAAATTCACACACACCAATGAACACACACAAAAAGTGGAGGACAGCAGCAAGGTTATATCTTGTCTGACTTTGCCTTGCAGTCAGCTAAAACAAGCTGTGGTTTATTACATAATTTAGTATTAAATGACTGTTTCTAAGATAGACACTTAATGAGTTTTAAGGAAAATATGTGAGGGAAACAAGGTTAAATGTGGCTGGCATCTTTATTTCCCAAATTACTTTATATGGCTTTGGAAGACTCATGTACCTTAGTGGATTTTTTTTCTTCTTGTTGTTTTAGATACGGACATACAGACACGACGGCTCTGAAGGGCAGCGTTGGTCTTATCCTAAATGGTAATTACAGAGAGGCAGTCCTGACATTGTAGTAAAGAATCAGCAAACCAGAGGCAATAGCTATTAAAAACATTCAGGAAGAGATTTTTTGTTTCTGCAGGAAATTCCCAAAGCAGATTGCTCTAAATGGATTCAGATACATAAATGGTCATCAAGTGCAGCAGATAGGAAATACTTTCACCCATTAAGTTTCAAAGTTGTGTCTTTTCATCCATAAACACAATAGATGCAGAAGTGATCAAACAGAAAAAGAAAATATTCATATTTTACATTTTGTATGATTATTTTATTTCACAGAATACCTGAGGCTCTGCTTTGATGATTCATTCCTCAAAACTTTAATTACGCCAACCGTCTGTGAATAATCAGTTTTGGAATATGTGGATGTTTCTCATGCATTCCTGACAGTAACATACAGAATAAAAGCCAGATGAATGATTTCTTCCTCCACATGCCGCATTCGGAGATAAACTTTGTTGATTAAAATTTAAAATTTACCACAATACAATCATCTCATAATGCACTGTACCAGGTTTTAATTACATCAGAATGAAGAGGAAACACTGGCAAGCTGTGCAGTATTACTTACAAATACGAACAAGTTTCCTTACCTGGAAATCATGGACAGCAGTTTTGGGGAATCATGGATGTTTAAAAAGAATGACTTTGTCTTCATTTATATTATTTGGCCAAGGACATCCAGTGACACACCTGCATTTTGATTCAGAATTGTATTTGGTGTGCAAATCTACTCATTAAACAATCAAGCAGATTTTTTTAAAAATTTTGCCTGTATTTTCCTCCGTGGATTGGTCACTGAAATTCACGTTTAAAAAAAAAAAGTGGTTTGGAGAAGCCATTCACCTAAACCAGGGGTGCTCAATACGTCGATCGCGATCGACCGGTCGATCGCGGAAAGGTTTTGAGTCGATCTCGGCAAGTGACAAACTGAACGCCGCCAGGACGCTGAGGCCAGCACTTCCTCTTCTGATAGGCTTATCAAAAACATTCACTAAGATACTAAACGTTTGTAGCTTCATTAAAAAAGAATAATTATAAAAAAGTCAACGAAACATGTTAAAATTAATAATCTCAGTAATTATTGTTTCAACAAGGTGTTGCGCAATTCTGTGCGTTTCGGTTCCATTAACAAAAAAAAAAAAAAAAAGCGACTCAAAGACCGACTGACGAGCAGAGCAGGAGTTTAAATTAGCTACTCAACCACCGCTGTGTTCATGAGAGGCTTATTAATAATCGAAAAAAAAATATCAAGCCTGGAAACCTGATATCGTAACGGACTGAATGTTGTGTTTTTAATGTAGCCTAATCTTTGCTCGGTTTGCGGGGTGCAGGCGGTTGCCACGGCAACGGGTGTGCTTAAACGACAAAGAGAGTAAAAAGGTAGGAGATGTTTTCAGTTGATAGTCTGTTCGGGTTGTTTTATCTTTTTTTTTACCTTTGCTGTGGCTCATTACACCTGCTTTAGTTTCTGAATATTCAATAAACGACAAAGTTGGACTAATTACCTCGTTCGTTTGGGAGCATACTTCACAACAAACATCAAATAGGACAAATATATTTCATTAAGTTTTAACAAATTCTACCGCGATAATTATGTGAACTTAAATTAATTATATCCCGACTTCAGAAGATTTGCCTTTACCTTTATTGGGCTTTTTGGTTCCTCCTATAAATCTGTAGTTTCTCATATTGAGAAAAATCAAATTTCAGATCCACCATGACTGACTGACACCTGCTGGCGTCAGGTTTGCAACCAGCTTCTGACTGAAGCTGCTCCCAGTGTCAGAATCTCACTGAGGAAGAAACTGGATTAGGTTTTCTGTCACTTTATTATTTCTGCTATAACTGATGTATATTCGCATATAAAATAAGTCAAGAGAGTTTAATTTGCAATTTATATGTCTTTGTGTCATGAGGTAGATCTCAGGCGGCTGGTGAGAGAAAAAGTAGATCTTGCTCTCAAAAAGTTTGAGCACCCCTGACCTAAACAGTCAGAAAATATTTAAAACAACTGGAACTGTGACAAAGAAGGCTGGCTGACTACCCGTGTTTATCTTGGCACAGCGAACAACAAAGATAGAAAAACGAAGAATCTCAATTGCTTAGCAAAAGGTATTTGGAGCAAAAACTTTGGATCAAATCTCCATTACCACAAGTTATTTCTTAAGCTTTTATAAACAACTTTTTCAGAGATGCCAGAACATTTGGAGAGTGCTTTGCAATTAAAACCAGACTGGCTGCCTTTACACTAAACTGTAGAAATGGAAGACTATTAAATCTGAGTCATTGAAATCCTAATAAGGATGCATATTTGGTTTGATATGTGGACACCCGTTTTACACTTGGAAATTGGAAGACTGAAAGAATGTAATATAATTCATCAAATGAATTGGTTTAACCAAACTTTCTGAATTACTTCAGCATTTTTAGTTTCAGGGAATTGAGATTTCTTACAGCTGTATTTTGGTATAGGGCAACACTGTGGAGCCAGTGGTCTTCATCAAAGATTTTCTGGGCTCGAATCCCAGCCTGGGATCTCTCTGCATGACGTTTGTGCGTTTACCTCCAATGTTTGCTAGATTTTTATCTTTAGGTACTCTGGCTTCTTCCCACAGTCCAGAAACTTATCTAAATTCTCATCAGGTTTGACTGTTTGCAGGATACCACAGAATACATCATTGACTAACAAAACTGATAATTTAGCTTTTTGTACTTTGGTTGACAACATCACAACATGTACAATTGTTGAACTTATGAATTGGCATTATTTAAGCACAATGGCAGACAAGCTGTGCTATTTTTTGACAGATTTTAAAGAGATTCTGATTCACTTGTGCACTTGAGTTGCAAGTGAATGAAGAATAAATAAAATGAGTAATAGGATCTGAATTTATTAGCAAGAAAGAAATAGTGTGTGCCCTGATTTTTCTTACTTCTTTTTACCATGTGCTCTATAGGTATAAAGAAATAAAAATATGTAAATAAACTAGAAATCTACATGACAGCTTTACCCCACTGTGGTGGGGAATTATCTTTGGTTGAGTCTTTGAGTCAAATTACAGACGTCAATTATCAGGCCGTGCTTTTTTTGTTAAATTTCTATCCTAAAAACTGCTATATACTTTTTTGATTGAATTTTGTTTCTTTTTAGATGTCCGCCACTGTGAAATGTCTTTTTACTGGTTTCAAAGGACAGTTTTGACAGCCTTGCGGTCTATTGTACAATGCAACAGCAGCATCACTCAGAGGAAAATAAAAGTGCTACTCTTTCATGTTTGGAGTAAATTGGCTTCCTTTGAAGTTAACTTTTCGACCCACTCTCATCAGTGGTACACACTTCCTTTAAAGGTGACATAAAGAGAGGGAAACAGGAGGAAAGGGGAGATAGATGGCAATGCAAGAAAAGGTGAGAAGGAAGGAAATTGTGACAGGAACTATAGCAGCGATCCCACTGAAGAGGAAATTGAGGGAGGAGGAAAACCCAGAGAATTCATCTCAGAACCTATTAGATGTGCCGTATTAGATTCTTTCATGCAAGGTGCCTTACAATTGAGACTGAATATATGTCTTACAAAATACAAATTTTGTAAGAGGGTAAAAACTGGAGTACAGCCTTGACAAAGAGGTGAATATAAATTGATGGAGTACACTTAAAACTCTTGAGCTCAGTTTTGTTTGTCTGAAGACAAAAAGGTTGAGAGTCTGGGAAATTTCTGCAACAGGGGCCATACACTGTTCTTTATAAATCTGCAAATGTAGAAGCCTAAAGTTGCAATTGTGAAGCTTGTTTTCTGAATAAGATGTCAGAAATAACCTTTAAGAATACAAATGTTTAATCTATTCACCTGGAAGAACAATACTTTTTACATAATACAAACTATCAAAAAAACCGTTATCAAACTTTTCTATGACAATTGTGTGATACAGATATAAAAGGTTTACTAGAGTCCTGATCAAATATCATGTTCTTGTGATACAAAATGATGATGGTCATTTCAAAACCTTTTCAAACTCTGCGTGACAATCAATCTGTAAAGAAGTCCATTGAAAAACTAGTTGAAATCTTCTAGAGAAAAAAATAAAATAAAAATGTGTGTGTGCATACGTGTGAACTCTGTTGAAGCACAATGCATTTTGCACAAAAAAGACTCAAACTAGAAAATGGGACTGTGTCCCTGTCCACTTTACATCATTATACAGATTTCAATCAAATTCAGTTCTGGTTTACAATAATGTAAACTATCATACTTAGGATGTGGATCTTTGATTTGGGTTATCGTTAAACTCAAAGGATTAAGTTCTTCTCAATCATGTATCTCGATCTGATCATAATGTAAATTGAGGAAAAACAGCCCAAAGGAAAATGTTGGCACCACCAAGATACTTTGTCATTTCAGTGTTCTTTCAGCGCAGTGTTGTTTATTTGTTAAGCTTCACTTTCAGATTTATTGCCTAAAATTTAAGCTTTGGTTTCATTTGACCAGAGCACATTTTCCGACGTGCCCTTTGGACAGTTCAGATCCATGTCTTATAAAATCCTTCTCTGCTTCTATTTTCTTTTTCGCTCTAAAAGACTTCCATCGTTCCACTCTATGCATTCATCCAGACCTGTTCACACTGAAGAGAGATTGAGGTCACATGCTACACAACCAGTAGTCCCTGACCACTTTACATCAAATATGTTGGGATGTTAAGTTTTTGGCCATGTAGTCTCATACTTAGTCTATTATGCCAGTCTTCATTGTGTTTTATGGTTCTATTCTTTTCTGCCACGCAGAGAATTCGAATGGGGTGGGAGAATCCTCGATGCTAATTTAGCTAAACAAAGTCAAGCTGCCTGCAACTGAATCCTTCTGTGCCACATGGGTTTTATCAAAATGGAAAATATTTTGACTTTTCAATACATCCTCCAAACGAGCCGCATTTTTTTTCCCCAGGCCAAAATCACAGCCTTCAAAAGGTGAATATAAACCACCTTAAAAAAGGAGCTGACAATATGTAAATTTTGCAATTAGAGCTGTAAGTTAAGAGCATACTGTGTGGAGTTCCAGTTGGGATAATTACCACATTAGAGTGCTTGCTCTTTAATGAGCTGAAATAACTATAAATAAAGCAAATGTATCAAAAGGATTCTTGATAGTATTAGCCCCAACATGCAAATGTAACCTTGTCACTTGTAAAATATTTGCCATGTTTTGTTTTTAGGAAACAATTAAGCACAGAAATTGTAGCTTGTTAAGTGAAGTCTGTACAGCATTAACCTCATAAGCATCAAGGCCTTTTTAATTTAATGAAATAAATTCTAATTTAGCAAGAAGGAATGCTTTTAAATCTCTTGCTTAGAGCATATTGAGATAGAGGCAAGTCATCTTTTAATACTGTTTAGCCTTCCTAGAAAATACGCTAGCATATGGTATTACCTCCTGCCTATTTAGGATTCATTTTGCTGCACATAATTTAGGGCAATTTAATCCATTCTAGATAAGATTTTGCACTACTTGAAATACACAGTTTTTCCACAAACTGCCTTACAGAACAAATAATGACAGCAATGCATAAGTAAACAAGCCCTAAAACAAAAATGTTTTTAAGCCTACAGTAGGATTACAGTGTTACCAGGATTTTTCCAAAGGGTGTTTTGTTTGTTTGAATTATTTATATTGGTTATGAAAAAAAAAAGTCCTTTAGAGACCACACAGACTGATAACTTTTCAGCCCTTACAGGGTTTAACCCTGACAAAAACACAAGCCAAGAGTCAAACAGGTTCTCGTGAATAATAGATTCATGGTTTGAAATCGAGTTTTATATCCTGTATTGCAAAATTGGAAGATGGAAATCAAACACCAAATTTAGCCAATGTAAAGTCATATCTTTTTACAGTGCTTATACTGTAAAAATGAACAAGGTAGATGCTACAGAAAATTTGTTTGGAGTACAAATGACAAATATCTTAAAAATTGTTCATTGTTTGAGCCCCACATTCCCAGTGCAACTGGCAGGAGATGCAGCAGGCGGCTAATGTATCAGCTAAGGAGTCAACTTTACATGTCCCCTAATGTTAGTTTACTTCATATTGCGGAAAGCTTCTTCTTTCTCTTTATCAGTATTTCTTCAGCTGGAAAGTTGACTTGCCCCACAACCTTTTTCTAAATGTGTAAAAAGATGTTACATTCATTTCATAAATTCTTAAAAAAAAAAATCCAATTACTGTTGCTTTTGATTCTATTTTTTTTTTTAAATGCCCCGAAAAAAAAACTCATCCAGAGTATCCTTGCATGTAACATTAATCCCTTTTTTGACTTTTGGCTGAGAAAAATGTATTAGTGTATGATGTATTTCTGTTGTATAATTTACAACTTATTGTGTTGCCTGCAGTCTCCTTTAGACAAGATGTAGTTGTCACAAAGCGAGTACAGCTCCTCGAGAGACATCACAGGGCACAGTCACTGTACTTAGTCTCATATTTTATTGCTCTAGTTGTCATTCTTATATAAAATGACTGATTAAGTTTATGTAAAACTCAATGAATGCCTTTCTGGTTTTGAAAGTTTGATGTCCTTTAATTGTGAATCACCCGATTCAGCCATTGTTTGCTGAAAGATGTAAAGAGTGTCTCTAGGTTTTATACCTTCAGCAAAAAAAAAAAAAAAAAACTTTCTAAAAAGTGTGAAAGGCAGCTAAGTTTCTTACAGACAAAACCAGTGAAAAGCCTTTTTACAGAAACAGCCTGGAAGACAGAGCTGTGCTTTTGGTAATTATCTCAATGTGACCCTCAAAATACAAGGTGAAAGACCATATGAAGTATGCAAAAGGAGATAAGCTAAAGGAGGTATTATTGTGTAATAGAGCAGAGTGAGCAGGTGGAGAGAGATTAAGCAAAGATACAGAAATAAGAGAACTTGAAGAGGACGGAATCTATCACCTCTATAGACTGGCATATTGAAGACTGCGGCTCTGTTTTATGCGTTCACAGAGGTCATTCTTCCAATTAAGCATTCAGAGACATCACATAAGTGAATCTGCTCCTGCATGCATATACACTCCCTAGCACTTCCTTTAATTTCCACCCCTCCTTTCTCTTCTTCCGTAATTGAGAATGCAAATCAGCTCCGCTCCGCTGAGCAGAGGTACCAAGAAGTATTAGAGGTGACATTAAGAAAGAATATTTACTTCCTCATCATTGTTTCACAACATCAGGCTGAGTGGTGCATATGTGTCTTGCCAAAGCAAGTAGACAAGGACAGTGATAAACTATAGATGATATCCTCTATTGCTTTGATAAATAAAACATGTTCCAGGCTTACAGGAGGAGGGTCAGACAGCAGACTGTTTCTCAGATGCTTCTTTCTGCTCCTATAACTTTCAGTGATACTTATTCTGGTCGGGAGGAAAAGACCGCAGCTCCTGCTTTGGATTACTTCCTTGATGCCTATCAGATTCTCTGAGTGGGTTGTGGACACCAAGCCAAAACAGCATGCCGGGGGATTTATGGGGCCAATGCCAGTCATCAGCTGAAGATGGAGGTCAAAATGTGGGTGAGAATGCATAAGGAGCGAGGCAGCAGCTGGTTGAAAACCCATTACAGACACATTAAATCCTGAAGCATTCATCGCTAACCTTTACTGTGGCATCATCCTCAGACATGCTGGATGTTTTACGTTGCATTTTACATTAGGTTTCCCCTTCATGAATGCAGAACAACGCTTCTGTCAACAATGGTGATGCTCAGGCAGTTTATAAATAACAGGAAATATCAGACACTCATAAATAAATCATCAAGGAAAACATGAATATTTAAACTATTTTTATTTTGATCTTTTCAGCTTCTGATTTTCTCCCTCCTGCTGTTCATCTTTGTCTTTTGAAATGTCTCATTTTCTTTCACACACACATACACACACAGAACTCTTCTACTCTTTGTCTGTCTCCCCCTCCTATGCTCTTTAGTCTAGTGACCTGTTGGATCACAAAGCAATTTCAGAAAACACAGACGGTGTATTCACAGGTACTGATTTAGACCGCACCTGGATATGCACACACATAATCTCACACACCCTCACACCTTATTTTTACTTTCCCTTTTTTGAAATGGAAATAATTTCCCTCTCCCCTGGATCTCCTCTGCACCTGCAAACAACAAACAAAAAAGATTGCCATTTGTTGCATGCATCGCTGTGAATAACCACTTACCCTCTTAAAAGATTTATTTTCTTTTTGCTTAGTGGACAAAACTAAATCAGTCAGTTCAAACAACTTTTGATGTTATCCAAAGACAACTTGAGAAATTAAATTGTGAAGATTTTATTTAGAGTTACTAACGTTTTTCAAATATATCTGGAACTATGTGAAACAGTAAGTATTTGCTTCTGAATAAAACGGCAAAAATGGTGGCTGGTCTGGTAGTCTCTATCTCCTCATCATGACCCAAACATCGGTCTTGAGCCAGGTAAGAGGGTGAGGAGGAGGGTGATAATGAAAACTGCTCAGATGCCAGAACAATGAATGACTTTGTCTGGTGAGATAGAGGAGAGGAAGATGGATAATGCAAAGGAGGAGAAGCTCACATTGAAACAGGGCGACACAACTCAAACAAAATCCCACCAGCTCTACTTTTTCACAAAAAAATCTGTTGATTAAAAAAAAAAAAAAAAATATATATATATATATATATATATATATATATATATATATATATAAATTATTTTCTAAACATATTGTAATGTTCTAATATTCTGTATTTTAGATTAGAGAGCTACTTTAATATGAGAGTCTCAGTAAGAAAATACACTGATTTAAATAAATGAACTGTTAATTGAGTACTTCATTTTTTTTTACTCAGTTCCTTCTTCACCTAAAGAATAGAACCATTCATCAATCCATTTTCCACTCCATTCAACCATCAAGAAAAAACTAGACACTTAAATCTTGCCACTAAAAGCTGAGACTGACTCCTCAGTTGCTTCATCCTTGACTCAGAACTAGTCTGAGTCTATTGTCATAGCTTGAAGGAGAACCATAAGATCTTCAAAAACATTCTCAGAAATCTTTTTATTCTGTGACTTGAGAGTTAAGAGTGCTGACTTGACATTCTCTAAAGTGGCAGCTGGATTAAGAGGGATAGTATCTTTATAAGAAGCTTTATACGTTAATGTGTTTTAATGGCTGTGTTTATGAACTTATTCAGAAATTTGAAGTGGACGATGCAGATGTTCATATGATAAACTAAAAGTGAGCTTGAATGACATATTCTTTGTGTCAAACCTTGTTTGACAAAGTTTGGAAAGCAGAAGATGTGTAGTAGTAGAGATAGAGTTCAGATGTTGTGCACAGTTTTGCTGTCTTTGTGATGACCTGATATATAATGCATGCCTCTCCAATCACTTCACACTGGAGTAAACTGCCTTTCGCTTTCCGTTAAATGTAATATAGTAAATTGAAGGCTCATCCTCTAATCATTAAAACTAATATCTTAAAGTAAAGTGTTTCTGCACTCCACTTTATTTTTGCATGACTGGAAGATACACCAAAAATGAGATGAGGAAGATCCTGAGGAACTCTGTTGCACTTTTAATGATTGTCTTATGTTGTTGTACTGGTATGCCTAGTCAAAATATCTGCACACTTGTGCCTCTTCTTTTTGTGGCGCTAGTAGCTAACAATGTTAATACAGGAAATGATGATATTGGCAATTAGTTCCCCAATATCGTCAATACACGCTACAAATGTTCATTTACATGACTGAATATTTTGTTTATTAATGTGAATCAGAATCAGGATTTTATTTATGTGAAAGATTGCAGGGTTTGGACTCTCTTACGGTAAATTACATACATATAAAGACATAAAGTCTGTATAATTGTAAAAGTTGCAATGAGTGAGTGCTTCTGCCAGTTTTTCCAACTTTTAATATCGGCCAGCAACTGCTGTGCAGTTCTGACAGTGCATGAACAGTTAAAGTACAAAAGGAATATTATGTGTACAGTTGGTCACAGTGATAAAAAAAAGTTATTTTAAAGCTACACATATGTGCACCTGTGAAAACATGTTCAGAGCAGAAAACTGATTCAAAAAGTTTGTGAAATATCTTTGTACAAATGGGTAGCAGAAAGCTGAACAAAACACATTTAAGACCCGTTACAAGTGGTAGGTGATGACAATGAATTTGCACATTGGTGATTGACATCATAACCTGAATATATTTTTAAAAACATTATTTGAGAAAAAAATATGCTCAATGAGTACTAGTTCATGTTGGATCTGTGAACTTAGGGGAAGAATGTTTAGGTTTTGAACAACAAAACTGAATTAATTCACTTTTAATTTGGCTTAAGTTAATTCACAAGTGTACCTTGTTAAGGCATAATTGACAATGGAGGAAAATTTAAATTTCATTGCATTTTCTGCACAGCAATAAACATTCTGCTCATCTGAAGCTTGTTGTTTTGTGTAAATAAGAGGTACAGTTAATTACATTAAAGGCTCTCTCCCAAAAGACAGTTTGGTTAGTCCTATATTAAATATGAAATGTATTTATTTGGCAGGGACAATGTACATTTATTAACATTGCTGTAAATGCAACACAATTAGCCAATTCTGGTAGATTTACACAATCGAAAGGTAGCCAATACAATAAGTACTCTTGAAAACAGTCATCAGTTCGACATTACACAACATTTATGTATTGTTAGTTACATCTTCATAATTTGTGGCCATCTGTGTTAATTTTACAACACTTATTACATTGTATCCATATTTCTAATGAATTTTGTTTAAAAGTCATGCAGAAGTATATTGAGGCGCCGAGAGGAGAAGCAAAAAATGTACTTCAGGATATTGTCTTTACTGTCTGTCCTCCAAGGGATTCTGTGCTGCTCCGACTCGCTCAGAACTACACCAACAATTGCACTTCAGTCCAGAAGCCATGTTTTGTATTTCTTCACTAACAGGGCGATGACCCAGTGTTGGAGTGGTTTCAGAGCAAAAAGGGGTTTGTTGTGAGAAACTCCTTGGAGGCACCAAGATCACGAAAAGCGCCCTCAAACAAAAACATCAAGAGAAACCTTCTAGTTCCTCGTCCGCCCACACAAGTCCGCCAGTGTCTGCGCCGGCTCATCTCTGATCTCGTTCTCCCTCACTCACTGCTCGACTTTGGCTTTTAGTTAAAATACATCTCTCTCTGTGTGTGCTCTCTGCTTCCTAATTACCGTATGTGGTGCGGCTTGAAAGCATTTATGCATACAGTATCCCCTCACCCTATGTTCAATGCTAGAATCTTTCCTGGAGGTTTGTTTATTTCAAGTGTGGTTCAGCAAGGCTGCATTTGTAGAGCATAGAAATGAAACCAGATTTCGAATATTGTGGATTTGACTACAGCAAGCTTCTGGTGATGACCGTCTCCCTCCCTTTTCCTGTCTAGGCACAACCTCTCCTCTTTCTTATTCGTCAAATTGTGACTTTTCCAGTAAATGTTCCCTTATAGCAGAGTAAGTGATGGGTGGAAGTCGCTGAGACACGAGCAGTCACAGTGAGGGATGCTGGGTAATATGGGTAGTGTTCTCAGATGAGCAGAAAGACAGCACAAGCCTCAGAGATTTTGGTGCTTTTGCTTCTTTTGCCAAATGTGCCCCCATCTGCGACTGAGTTTTTATATTAATCTCATTTGGATTCTGTCAGAAATTCATCAGTCGATATCAAGCCTTTCATTTTAAGCCTTATTTTAATTAGAGCATTGGAACACACATAAATTATTCTCTAAATGTCTAGATAACATGCCAATGTATATTTGTGTGTGTCCATCTACGTTTCTTACATGTGTTCAAAAATCATTTGAGTCAAGTGAGCCCAGAAAGACCACCACACAAGTCTGTCCTATCAAACTTTTTGGCCTTTACAAACCTTAGAAATCCAAGTACATACAAAAAAATAGACAAAACACCACATTTAAAATGGATGTATTGTGTTTCCAACAAGCAGGGAAAATGTTAAATTTAGCCAAATATTTTCTTAAATCAGCCAGCATCCCAAAATGTGTGGCAGTTTTGGACACTTCAATTCTATGCAGAATGTAAAAAAAGAATAAATCAGACATGAGAATTGTCTTTTCATATTTTTTTCCATCCAAATTTCCATTAGTATTTGACAAATGAGAGATAGTTGACATTTATCTGAGCTACTGAAGCCTTTTTACTCCCCGTCTTCCCTTTTCTCTATCAGTAAGGCATTTTCATCCCCACAACTCCTGCTCATTCAATACGTTTACTGTTTCAAACTGTGATGGACCGAGTTAAAACCAAGAGGAGTCACAGGATATTAATTAGAAAAATAGGGTTTTTTATTTTAACCCAAAGATTATAAAATGACAAAAAGATTAACTGAGCTCATAAAAGAGGTCAAAGAGACAAAACTGAACTCAGGCAAAAATGTGAACAAACTGCCTCACAAACAAACATAACTGACCTCACAAAGAAATGACACACAGGGGTTTATATACTGGCTGATCAGACCAATTACGACACAATAGGGGTAACTAAACAAAATACAATTACAAACACAAAAACAAATAACAGTACAGCTAAGTTTGGGTAAACTAAAGACTCACAAAATGAAAATCAAAAATATTAAAGTTTAAATACTAATATTTACTTAAATACAAAACTTATCTAAACAAAGAAACTACAAATGTCCCCTGCCAGCAGAAACTAGTGGTGTAGTCCAATCAGCATTTAAGCCTGCTGAGCCCTGGCCCCCATCTTTTGTCTGGCCACTCCAAGGCAGGTAAGTACCAGCAAAACACAAACAAAAGGTCAGTCTCAAGCAAAAAAAAAATTAAACTTAAGTTGATATAAATACACATGCTAACTAAATGTGCGCGCCAACAGAAAGAACAAATGTATCCAGATCAACTAATAAATGTTTTACTGAAACTAAAGTGTTGTGTTTGAATGATAAACCAAATTGTGCATAAAAGTTACCAACTTCAAAGTGTGGCCATTTGATTTGGCCATCACACAAACCACAAACAACAAATAACGTTGTGCATTGATATGCCAGTTGATTAGAAGATTGAGAAATACTCTGACCAAACGTTTGGCTCAATCACATTTGAATTCCCTTAAATCCCCTTGAATCCCTATTCTATTGTTCAGTTTTTACTTTAGTAAATGTCTACAACACATCTAGTAACATGTAAATTGTGAATAAAAAATTGTAAAGGTGGAATATAATGTAAAATTATCCTTTTGGAGCTTTATAGCTTGTTATACTGTTATTCCCTCATCAAAAATATTCATGCAGTGTTGCTTTTACTCTGCCATGCATGTTTGATAAATTCTTAAATCTGTCATGGCAGCTATTGGGGACTTAAACACTTGATTTAACAAAGCGCTGCCTGTTTCCACAAAGCTCCTCCCTAGAGCTGCCGTTTCAGCTTCACAGAGAACGCGCTCCTGCATGCTTCCTAAAGAGTCAAAGGTCAAATTTAAGTTACGTTTGAGATGTACTGCATTTTTATAACAACTGTAGATATCAGTTGTTATAAATACATATTACTTTTTCAAAAGCATTTGTTAAACGAGGTAAGAGACATAACACTGCCTGGAGAAACTATGTCATGAAAATGCGGTGCTTTAGTAAGCCTGCAGATATCACAATGTTCCTTCAGTTATCTGAAATTTACAGGCATTTTTACATTCACACCGCTCTCCCATGAAAAATCCTATTTTCATTTACAGCGTCACAGGCAGCTAAACTTTCTTCTTCAAGAACAATTACTGTCTTTCCTTATGACAAAAACAACTGTTTTTAAGACCTAACCATCCTTTATTAAGTATGAAGTCAGCTTTCGTGTTTAAGTAATCTTCAAACAAATAAGAAACACATTGACTAAATAACAAAATAAGATTTTACAATGAAACCATAAAACCAGAGTGCAAAGCTTCAATTTTAAAGGGCTCCCACATATTTAATATAAAATATATCACTTTCATTACCCAGTCACTGTTTAAGAGATTTCACAGCAGCTGGTAGAGTGGTAAAACCCCCATGTATAAGAGTTATAAAAGTGGTCTATATTTTATGAAGGTAATGATTTATTAAAACCATCCTGCTTCATGACCTCATACTTAATAAGCTAAACATTTGAGTTAGTTTTTCACTCGTCACTTATCTTTAGGTTGAGTACTGTGCAGAGTGCAAATCATCAGGTTGTCAATAGTCATACCAGATTGTTAGTCCTTGCACAGTTGGACGGATGAAAACAGAAAGAGGTAGATATTGAAAACAGAGAGATATTTTGCTATTAGCCTTGACCGAGAGAGAAAGATGCATGAAAACAGTCTTTCCAGCTTTTCCACAGTATTCTGCTGTGACCGCGATGATTTAAGAGCTTCAACTTAATATCCCAATTACAATTGCAAAACAACAATGCACCATTACATCATCTCCATTCTCCAAGAACCATAAATTGTAAATATTTTCATGTATTAAAGAACTCAAACGTAATCCAGATTTCCTTGCCAGATTTCAACTTTTTGGAGAAGCAATGGAGTGTGTGCTGCTTTGATTACAGCCCATTGAATGACGTGGCTGTTTTTATATAAAGCGGGTCGCTGTGATTGTTGAACACAGCTACCCGCTGTAAAGATTGTCTATTCAAATCTAAATCAGCCAGAATGCATGTTAATGTCAGGTCTAAATAAGCCCCAAAGTATTTCTTTTAAAAGAAAAAACTTTAGCTTAAATTTAGAAATGGAAAAAGATAAATAACAATATGTGTTTTTCAGGTCAAAGAAGGGAGATATAAGCCAAGTTGTTCTCTCTTTCAAATAAAAAACAAGCCACCAGTTCCATAACCCATCGTGGAGAGTCAATGGATAGATGGATGGATGGTTAAACCATCTAGATTAGTTCAGAGACTATGAACCATAACAAACATCTGAGGGCGTGTGCATATTTTATAGCATGAGTAAGTAATGGTCTCTGCAGTGTGCCAGGGTGGAAGATTCAAGAGGGAATACATGGTTGTGTGTGAATGTTCAGAATGGCTTGAGAGGGTTGTGAGATGCAGAGCAAACAGAGGAAATATGACCATGCATACCGAGCCAAAGTCTTCTGAAGCCGTGGGCAAAGTTCACTGAAGGTTGGGATTTCTTTTTCAGCGTCTGTGGATATAGAGTCATAAATCAATAAGTCAGCTTTGATTTGAATTATTTCTTTTCATAAATAATTAAAAGGAGATGCACTGTGAATTTCAGAAAATGATGTGACAGGAGAAATTAAAATATGTTACTTTCTGACACGAAACGCTGGGCTTTCTGTCTAGTACTGGGAAAAGTACCACTCTGATTTCCTCATAAGTATGGAGATTATGTAACAATTTTGCTCTAATCCAAGATTTCATGCGAGCAGCTTCTGAGAAAATGAGAACAGAAAAGATAAAAGTAGTATCTTAGTATCAAACTAAATCTGCTTAAGAATTTTAATGAAGCCTTTGATTTGATTTACATACAGTACGTATTCAGTTCAATTTGTGGAAGGAAAAAAAACAAGACTGTTACTTCAACCAATTATCTGCAGTCTTTAAGCTTTATTTTTTTATATTTTCATCTCTCCAACATCTTCTCTTTAAATTATATTGAGGTTCGAAGGAGTAAAGAGTCATTATTCTATTGAGCTATCAACAAATAAAACTTAATCTTCTGGCAGAATAAACAAAAGTTGCTTTATAAATACAATTTCTAGCACTGTAGCTGTGACAATTGTATGCTATGTTGATCAGTTTAACCTAGGTCCTAGCTTGGGAATAATTTGAGCACACCTTCAAATTAGCATATTATGTTTTAAATGTTTGGAGTTGCTGTTCTAATCCAAAAGGTATTTACGAGTCTTTCAGGGAACTTCTTGCATCATCTTTAGGAATACTGAGGCAGGAAGCAAAGGGGAAGGAAAGGATGAGGTTTCAGGGAAGATTAAAAACTAGAGGTGTGCCGATCGATCGGCCACCGATCATAATCGACTGATTTCCGTGAAAAAGTGTATGATCGGTGATCGCCGATCACAGTCTCTTGTTACCGATCACACAAACCGATCACCTGCATCTCATTTCGCAGCCTGCCTGTGCAGCTGGTCTCTTCTTTCCTTCACACTGCGCAAACGCGCAGCAACAAATCCTAAACGATGTGGAACTATAACGCACTGAGTGAATGGGGATGTTTGCGTGTTGCGGCGTAAAATTGAAGCACGTGACGAATCTAATACGACATAAAAACAATGCCATACTTGACGGAGTTTGGCTACATCGAGGCTCACTGCAGTAAAAAAGACATATGGAGGATCAGATAGCAGGTAAAGCAGCGCACAGCTACAAACACTCACCCGGATTAGCATGACGGTCAGAAAGCTAAACAAATAACCCGCAAAATTATTTAAGTCTTCGAGCTGCGATGTAAGACGCTGGTTCTGCTCTCGCTGTTGAACCGCTGCTCCGCGCTACAGGTTTTTCACAGACGGAGCACCGCTTCTGCTCCACCTGGTAGTGACTCTCACACCGAACCTCTACTTAAAGCTGCAGCATCTAACTTAAAAAAATACATTTAACATACATATTAAAACTTTCGCTGTCCAAACATGAGACAAATAATCTCTGAAAAAATTATCAATCTCCTCCCTGCTCTGCATAATTACTCCGCTCAGTCAGAAACAGCCAATCAGAACTAGCAGTAATCAGCTAGCTGCCATGCTAACAGGAAGTTTTCATTCAGTAACTGGATTGTTTATTGTAATGGATCCTGTATTTGCCTTTGAATGTTAAGTTTTATACTTGAACCGATACATGTCTGAGACATACAAAATAAACAATCTAGTCCAAGACAACTCCCTTTGAAAGAAAATAGCATCAAAAATGTAAAGAAAAAATTTTAAAAATAAAACTAACCAAGAAAAACCCGACACAACTGCATGAAATCAAGCTAACACAGCTCACAGTTGAATAATTGTACGGGAATTAGCATTAGCTTACTGAATAAAATCTAATTTCGGCTCCATATAACATATAGCATTCCATGGTCAAAGAAAAGACATATCCCTTCAATCACAGGTACAAATATATAACTTAAAAAATGTGAATTAACTAAGAAAAATGTTTTACATCTGGACCGACAGCGTAGCACGTCTTACCTCCTGCTAGCCCAGCGCATCATTTAGCCTCCTTCTGCATGCGTCAGTCTACGTGACCATAGACATAATATAAGATTATATTATTATTATTATATTATGTCTATGTACGTGACTACTCCATACTACGGTTGCGTGAGGTGCGTTCAAGTGCAATGGGAAATACTCCCTGCTCACTTCAAACAAGTACAAACAAAAAGAAATAACTAATTTACAAAACAAATAATGACTGATTTTTTTAAAAATAAATAAAAACAGCCTCAACCTTAACACTGTGTTTATAAGAAGCTCAGTCCAATACAAACTCTGAAACATTGAAAAAAATAAACACTGAGGTTAAAATTAAAAGCGCGTTGTCTTTTTTGTCATGCTGGAAATCAATCTTTGCAACATATTCAAAGTTGTGACTCAGAGTGCAAGTCGAACCCATGAAATCTGCTTACAAGCAGATAGCTTAATTTGGCAGTGGTTTACAGTGGCTGACTCAGCTGTAATGAAACATTAATGAAGATGTTGGGTAATTTGGACTGGCAATGCAGAAGGGAAGGGAGGGGGGCAGGCAAGAATAAGAGGAGGAAGAGGCAAAGGTAGTGAGACACCAGCTGCTCTTCCAGATGATCCATGAGGGGAGACACAGCTGTCCTCCTCACAACTCTCCTCCCTCTCTATCTCCTTCCCCTCCCTTTTATTCCACCCCATACCAGCTCTCAGAAACCTCTTCAGGAAAACGACTTTAATGAAGATTTATTGCCACAACTAAGGCTTAATCCATTGTTGCCACACAGATCAAATCCCCTCACCTCCCCCACCTTGGTTTGGGTGGGAGTGTTTACCACCACCTCCATCATGCTGAGCAGCTCCCCACTTTATCAGTAAATGTTTATGATCATTTTGAAAGGAAAGCTGGCAGAGTGTAGGAGCAGTAAATGCCAAACATGAAGAGCAATAGGTGAAAACAGTCAACATTTTGCAATGTCTATACTCATATATCTTACTAAGACATTTGCAGTATCAACCAATATAGTGTCTGAAGTTCAAATAGAAAATGGCTTTTGAATCTTAAAAAAAAAATACTAGTTTGTGAGTAAGTCCATTTTCCTTACAATTGTGGAAGCAGGAGCAGTTTTGGATGTGGAGGGTATAGGTCAACAGACGGTGCGATATTATCGAGGGGTTGTGACAGGATCATTTAATTTAAAAAACAAAATTGACAAAAACATCTGTGTGCTCCAGTCAAAAGAAGCGTTCTTTTAGTTTCTTGCATTTCCAATAAATAAGGAGTTACTTTTCCATATTACATGGATTTATGCCACAGAAGGGGCTCACAAAGTTGAAGTTAGTATCTGACTTGTACTTTTTTATTCAGTTTTTTTTTTGTTGTTGTTTTTTTTGGCGGGGGGACAGTGTGGACATATGATCATCTTTAGTTCAACTTATAAAAAACTTATCAAAAGTAAACTCGCTCTTTTGTTGACTGAGAAAAAACAGCTGAATTTCATGATGTCTTTAATGCATTTATGAAAACAGGAAACTGGACACATCAGAGAATTTTCTGGAGAACAGTCTTATCTGGAACCTTTTCTGCATGGAGAACACTTAATATCTTCAGTTGGTCTGAATTGACTTTGGTTGCAGAATTTCAGTGTCCATTTTCCAGTTGAACAGGAAATGTATCTTGATGTCTTCAGTTTAATTCATGGCAGCTGGCAAGGTCTACAGTGAAGTATTGCCTTCTCAATGTTTTAATGCAATAAAGCCAGGGGATTCATTTTACTGCAAAGAAAAAGCAGAAATTATATTATCGTGTTTTGTTTTATATCCAGAAATACCTTTTTTTTTTATTTCTGTAATATTTAACTCTTATTAAACAGTTTAAAATGAACTGTTCAGTCATTTCTTTTTAGACAACACTCTCCGGTTGACAGTGTCTTTTAATGTTGACAGAAAAATTGTCTTTAGATATGTGTGTGTGCATGTGTGTGTGTGTGTGTGTGTGTGTAAAAGGTTGTCTGCATTATTATATTTTAATATATAATGTTCCAACCAAAACTTTCATGTAATGTTTAGCCTTAGTTAACCTAAAGGATCTTAGTCATGCCTATTGGGGCTTAACTCGACTACTGTCTCTTTGTGACTCAAGGAATGCCTGGAAAAGGTCACCACTTGTACTGTAAACATTCTGAGCACCAGCTGCTCTTTGTGCACTCAGATGAGGATCACTTATCCTGCCTTCAGGCCCACACAGGTATGAAAATTCATATATTCACATACAATCTCATCCCCCGGGCGTGCTTGGCATTTTCAAACCTTCTTTAGTTTGCCATCATAAAATCATTTAAAGTCCAACCTTAATTATGACTGCTGAGGGGAGTCAGTAAAGAGGAATAGAGATTTCAGACATTTGAACACAGACATCAGAAAATTACAGCAGTGTAACGCTCATTGTTTTGCTCAAGGCATTTTGAGGGCAGTAGTTAGTCATTTGTTCATCTACATGCAATTTTCTGGTTGATTTATTTTTCAGGTCAAACATCAAAACAGGTTCTGTAACATTTGGCAGTTACTACTCCTTCCTTTAAAATGATAAAAACATGTAAGTTTTGTCATATCTGAAAAGACCAGGGTACTTTAGTCTGTTCCTTCCTGATGGCGACAAAAAAGAGACAGTGTTATCAGCTAAACATGAGGAAATAATATTATTTGACATCTTTAAAATATATTCCAAGATTAGCCACATGTAAAAATGGCAGGTCTCTCAATTCATTTAAATGCTCCACCCTCCCCACCCTCAGTTTAAAGTGTTCCTGATGCTGACCATGAAATTGCTGTTTTATTTTACATTTCAAAAGTCAAAACCTTTTATTGTTTCCTTGAGATTATACCCAATTTTAAAGAGAAACATAAACTTTAATTCAACCCATATGTGTAAATACTCTTTGAAGGCATTTTTCAACCCATCGCAGGTAGGCAACCACAATCTGGCTAGAATCATTCCCCCTTAATATGAGTAATAATACAAGGGCACCAGCAGTCACACAACAACCAACACACAAGCACCCTGCAGTCTTCAACAATGAGTCAAAGTGTTCAGAACGTTCAGCCCAAAACACTTCAGCTGTAAAAGAGAACCTGTTATCACTTTTATCAGAGTACTTGAATGTGAATGTGAAGATCCTACAGCCTACAGAGGTCTAAAGATAACCATGACGTAAAACAAGATTGTGAGTGTAATTGTACCACATGGGAGGGAAACTACAGTTTTTACAAAGTATTGCAAAAGTTTTAATTCTCCTTGAACTTTTGCACATTTTCACAATTCTTTAACATTACTTATAAAAAACATTCTTACGTATTAAATACCATCTCAAAGTATCTAATCAGAAGCCCCACCAGATCCTCAGTCCAATGGTTCTCTGCCAAGCATTTACTTCTGAAAAGTAAACATGTTCACATCCTTACAGAAATAAACCCTGCAGTAAAGTCAACATGCATGCATCATTCATCCACAAGGAGCTTATTCAAGCATTTCATTTCACACCTCTAAAACTCCTGCAACTCCCAGTTGAGCTTGCACTCACAGACCTGTAAATCACTGAGGTGAACTTTTTCATCTTCTTGAATGACTGTAGCTGTAACTGTGGTAAAATAAATAAGCAAATAAATAAATAAAAAAAACTACCCTGCAAAGTACAAATGTGTGGTGGGAACAATTACAGAAGTTCCCTTCCAAACAAAGCATACCAAATACGTTTTGTATATATATATATATATATATATATATATATATATATATATATATATATATATATATATACTTGTGAAAGCACTGAAAGTGTGGCTGAACTGAACTTTTGCATTTATTTTGCAGAGATTAAATATTTGTGTTAACATAACATTGTAACAATGACCACAGCAGAAATATAGTAATACATATTTTTACTTTCCTGTAACAAAAGTAAATATAAACCATGCTTATAGTATAAGCAGAGATCCAGTTCACATTTGTTATGCTATAACGTCTCTTCAAAAAGGATAGTTGCCGATTTCCCATACATGGTCTAATAACAAAGACCTGCTTTTAGTGTTTTTTGTAATGTGCCTGACAAAAGCTGCTTGCTACTGCTTTAGCTGTTCTGAATTTATAGCAGTGTGTTCAGAAGAGGTAAAAATGTGAGTAGGGGAATAACAAAAAATATAGTCTGTAACATTAGTGCTGAAAATTTCAGTGTTGCTCTCAGTAACTACATCTCTATCAACAGCTAAAATATCCTGGCAAATTTTCCCCTTCAGCCTTCTTTTACTCATAAATTCTGCCTGTGGCATACGGTGCATGACTGCTGACAGTCTGACATTTTGGGGCTGATACGCAAAGGTACTCTACATCCAAACATTATGTGTGGAATCACATTTAATGAGTTACATTTTAATCAAATGACTAGATCCTATTGTTATAGTATTTTAATGGCTGATGTCTCCATTGTCTAATTGTCCTGCAGAAAACTTTAAACTAGTTTCAGTATGGTTTTTCTTCAACAGTGGAGTCTTATGCAGATGATGGTGTGCTGAGTAAATTAATCATTGGGTCTTTGAAAAAAGTGAAGGCATAAATGTAGGTTTTTCTGGCACTCTGTGCAAGTGATCCTTGACTGTTGAACAACAACTGATTATTCATTTGACACCCCTGTTAGAAATCCTGCCTGGTTGCTATTAAGTATATATATATATATATATATATATATATATATATATATATATATATATATATATATATATATATATATATATATATATATATATATATATATATATATATGGATCTTATATTGTCCATATATTCAATGCCCATCCCATGATATGGCACTTTGTATCACATAACCTGATTTATGGACAAATATGTTTTGATTTGTGTGTATTAAATATTTGGGTTGTTATCAACATCTAGTGTAGATTTCATATCAACAGCCCTATTTAGAAATACATTTAATCAGAAAATGTGCAATGTTCAATATTTATTTTCTCTTCTGTAAATATTTATGCCACTCCATATTGCTTTAGGGCAAATTTACAACAAAACGGAGATTAAAAGTGTGTGGAAAAAAAATACAAATAAAATAATGATGTGTTTAACAACTGACTGACCTGTTTGAGAGATAATGATCGGCACTGAAGCAGTGGCAGAAACCAAGTTGGTCAGTGCCAAGTAATAGTTTCTTCACTATTATTTACAGTTATTATTACAGTGATGGTCTTATTTTTATTTATTTATTTTTTCTGTAGTAGGCTCACTCTTCACTTTCCTACATCTTTTGAACACATCAGACTGTGGGCCAGCTCAGTGTGAGTCAGAGCAAGTGTGGTGTATTTTGTGGTGGCTATTACTTTGAATAACAAAGGAATGAAAAACATCAGTTTTTCATGAGGTGAAAATTAGTTGTTTCAAAAAAGGCTTTGTAGGACCAGATTTTAAATGCAGCAGTACATGGCAAGAGGATATAGCAGATACAGCCTCTAAACCTTGATTTTTTTTCCTCCCACTAACAGAGAATCAGTTGTTATCTACTGAGTCCAAAAAACTTTTTTAATGTCCACATTAATATGTTAATGCATGCAATGAATCTAAACTATTTAATGTCTTTTTTTCCTTATTCAAGATAAGGAGCGTCTGACATTATTTCATTCTTAAAAGTGGCCTACCACAGGGAATGCAGAAGAAGGAGCCTTTGTCTTTGATACATCTACATAACACCTACAGATAATCTTTAAGTGCTGGTCCTATAGTTCACTGCCAAACCCTTGAATGTGCTTTGCTAGACTGTGCTTCGATAAAGCACTCTAAGAAGTGTCTTATCTTTTTTTGTACAAGGTGTCAGTGACTGTAAAACTGTTAAGATGGCAGGCTTTTCATTATTATTTAGGCTATAATATGGCCATAACATAACATTCTTATATTATACATCCATCATTATTGGTCTGGTAGTTTATCTAGACCTGAACATGTGTGGTATTTGCATGTGGAACATCTCGCTGTTAATCCACAACGTGCAGTCACAGGAACTTATGCAAATGAAACAAGCTGGTCTGAAAAAAAAAAAACAACAAATAAGACAACATCAGAGGAACAGCAGGAACATTAGGAGCAACTGACATGTTTGACACCTCCAAAAAAAAATCTGAAGCGTAAAAGGCTTTCACATTTGAGGATGACGAGAGTGGTTTTGTTTCATTCCTTGTCACACTAGGTGACAAGCAGTACCATAGTAGTATTTTAGATTCAGAGTGCATCATCTGTCTGTCTTTTTGTCTGTGATGTTAAAAGAAACACATGTATATTGTCATAAAAAGACTCTCTTTTTCACTCCTGAACATCTCATTACCTGTTCTAATTATATTGACTAGATAAATATACTGAGGAGTTTGCAGAGGGTGATTAATCCTTAACATTGAATGGATTTTATGCAAGGTTGTCTGTGAGCACAGCTGTCAGACATTCTACTAATTTCCACTGTGTAGACAAGTGCCTGCATCAGTTTCATCAGTCTGAGCTTGGTGTACCATAGGTTACACTCCAGTATAGTGAAATACAACAATAATCATAAAACAATTGTAATAAAATATTCTCATTCCTAAATTGTTGCACTTCTTCCAGATCCTTGTTTACACTGTAAAAAATATTTCTATGCACCATATCCATGTTTGTTTTGAAACAATTTATTTTAGTATAAAATGATACTTTATTTGGCCTTCAGTGGCAAACTCTATTTGTATCAACAGCAAATTAACAGGTAAATGGAAACATGCACATTGAATATAACCAATTGTAATAATAACTTGTTGACTACATTATATGTACATTATATGTACATCAATCTATCTGAAGATTATTAGATTATTGTCTTCTTTTTTGTCAAACGGAAGTGGCATTTAAAAGTATAAGCTGAATTTTCCCTTGCTAATTAGTTTTGTTTTACTAAAGGAACATTTTTATATTTTAATTAACATTTTTTGCTCTATCTAGCTAGAAAGAAACCTGAGCTATCGAAAATGGCATTTGTATCAGCATCAAATTTGAAAATGTGGAGAGGACAAATACAGTTTCAGTGATCTACCTGTAAACAATTTTATGAGCATAATAAATCAATGTATATTCAAGACAACATAAACATGAAAGAAAAAGTTTTCATTAGCAATCAAATGTCAGAATAGTTGAATAAGCTGAATAAAAAAATAAACATTTTAACCTCCAAAAATTCAGAGTGGGTATTTTTCCAACTTTCAGAACAAACTTGCATCAGTAACATGCAAAACAAAGAAAACATAATATTAAACAATCCAGAATCAAACTTTGGGATTACATCAGCGTCTCTATATACTTGGTCTATTTGAATCTGCTGGTTGTTATTTGATCTGTCATCTCTTGGCTTTTTATTTCATCATGCTTAAATCCTGCTCACATCATCTTTCAGAAAACAAAGACAGTTAAATGCAAAAGCACTTCACCCAAAGGGACACTTTTGTACTGTGAAGCATTGAGTCTCATTAACATAGTCACAGTTAAAAGCCCCTTTTTAGGGTGGTGATTCAAAAGGAAATTGCAACAACAGGTTCAAGGTTAAACAAAGTCTGATGACTGCTGATCAAGAGTCAATCTCAATCTGAAAGAGACAACCAACATCTGATCGGTCTCAGCTGGTTGCTGCAGAGTTTGTTCAGTAGCCAATTCTACATGTGGCACCACGCTGTTCCATTTGTGTGAGATATGAATGAGTGATTCTGTACTGAGCTATGAGTCACAGTCTGAGCACATCATTACAATAAAGCAGAAATCATTCTTCTCCAGAGATATGCATGAACATATTGGCAAAACAACCAGAGATGAATATAACAAACTGTTTGACACAAAACATGATGCAGATGGTTTGAAAAGGTGATGAACACAACAAACCTGTTTATTTCATTCGGCGGTATGTTTGAAGCACAGATGTGGGGAAAAAAATGTCACGCACTGTGTAAATAGTTAAGAATACAAATATTTAATTCAGATTAAATAAATGTTGAAATTGAGAAAAAAAAGAAAAAAAAGTGATAGTTGGCCTTGCCATTTTATGGCTACAGATTGCTGTATGGGAATCAATAATCTTATTTTACTTTCTTTAATCGCTGTTTTGTAAGACACACTGTTGCAAACCTCAGAAGGTGTTACAATATAGATTGCAAGACTAGAGTTTGGATTAGTATGGGGGTGATCACAGAGTGTGATATGGTGAAATGCCTTGATGACCCCCAGGCAGATTCAGATAAACACTTTAGATTAGGCGAATGGGTGTGGACATATGTGTTGTTCTACAAAAAAAAGAATAAACTACAAATTACAATCCTTGAAACAATAATAGCTTGAAACAATAATAATGTTTCAAGCTATAAACATATTACAAATTTATGCTCGTCTTACTAGGTCTAACCCTACCTTATAACCTAAGCTATATTTGGTGAATGAAATAAAATGTTCTTCTCGTTATTCCAGTTTTATGTTTCAGTCACTGATAAAGTTAAATAAAGTAAAAGAGAGCAACTAAACAAATAATTCACCATTTTAAAGCAAAACTTAGCTCTGCTTAGCCATAGCTCCTTCTGAGCAAAAAGAGCTAACAGAAAATGTCTAAAGTAATAAAACATTATCCGTCTCAGAATGTAACTTACCAGTCTTATGGACGCACACTCTCAGAAAAACCTCATAAACTACCTACAAACAACTTTTGCCGATTTGCACTGCTTCCTGAACAGCATCCTTAAATCTGAACAAAACATTGCTGACTAAATGGCCGCGCCCCCTAGTGCCGCAGCCAAAAACTACAATACAGTCCTTTAGAACAGCAGCAGTTTGGACAACTTCACTTTTTCAAGGAAGGTGGCTTGCATCAGTGACTAAGACTTCACCTGCAGTTGTGTGGACTTTGCTTTAGTCTGTAATACCTGTAAACAGCATGTGGTTTCAGTTTTAAGGTATTTTATAAGACATAATGATAATTATTATAATTCTGTTTAGTAGGTTTGTCTGAACCCAAACAAGACTCTAAAAACTCTTTAGTAAAAACATTATGACTTGGCACCACTAACAGGCAGCTGTAGTTTTGCCCACCCAAGTTCAAAGAGCTTAATTCAATTCTGATTTTTATTTATCAGTAAGTCACTGCAAAGGCACTTCACAAGACAATTTTATGTAACTTAGGCAAAAACAACCTCTGCAAATAAAATGATGCAATATCAGTTGAAAACAGACAGTATTAATGACGGCCTGGTGATGACGATAAACCAAAATGTAAGCTGACATTTCTCAACTGCCACACCAGAGCAACACTTGGCCAAATAATTACCAAGCTGAACAAATAGGGGTAAACATAGATAGTAAAAACAGAAAACCGTCAAACAAAATTTGAATATTTGGAAGTATTTGAAACTTATCAGTATTTCTAACTTTGATTTTGATAGCTAGCTAGATGGACATATAGATAGATATATATATAAATATTCTAGTTTATTTGTATGATCACATTTGAGGCTGTATCTCACCCGCCTCTCCTGAAATTGTAAAATGTCAACATATGAGCTGAGTCTGATTGTCACGTACTTCTAAAAGGTGCAGAAAAACAGAAAGCCATGACTGTGATTTTTTCTAAATTGACAACCCTCTTTTATTTATCTGCTCTTATTGACGTTTGTAAACTTCAAGGAAATTAATTAGATTTAAAGAATGAGGTGTCTCAATAGTTTTCACATACAATATATTTCAGAGTTACATTTTTGTACTAGTTTCTTTGACAAAACAGCAAAATTGTAGTGTGAAGTTGTAGCGTGAATGAAAAGCTTTTTTAGCTTTCTGCAACAGTCATGAGCTTGTGATCTGTAACGATTGATTTCTGACCAGCCATTTCCTGCTCTTTTGGATTCCTGATTGGCCTTTAGCTCCACTAAATAGTTCCTCGGGGTGCTGGGCAAGTGGGAAATGGAGCCATTTGAAGATTATTTGCTATTTAAAATCTCTAAGCTGAGACTGAACTATTTGTTAGACCATTTGGCTCATAAAAAGCAAGACTACAGTCAGACATGGGAATGGAAATGGGTGTAGAGAAGTAACCTTGAAGTGGGATAGGGTGGGATAAGGGTGGGATAAGGGTGGGATAACATGCAACATTACTTACTTTTAGTATCATGAGTATGTTTATTCTTTATGAATTGGCATGTATTTTTTCTCAAAACAGAATCATTATTATGTGTTCTTATTCATTTGTAGCAAGTAAAAATGTCCTGCATCAGTGAATGACTTCTAAACCTCATTTGTGCATGTATGTCTTTCTACTTAAGCGCTCAGCACAAAAGTAGTGACCACGTCAGCAGAAGACTTGCCTCATTGTGACTGAAATTTGACAAGATAGACTAAATTATGGCCGTTTGAAATCAGTTGTTGTGAGCAAGCAGACCATGTCTCTGAAAGCCTTTGCATATGCTTGTTTTAGGCAGCAATTTTTGAATAATTTATGGTCTTTAAAGAAAAAAAAGACCAATTGTGGCTGAAAATGTATTCTTTGTAATACATTTTGAGGAGGTTTAAGATTACCATGAGAGCAGTCAAAAATATAGTCCTTTAAAAGCAACATTTATTTATTAATTCAAAGAATCTAAATTCAGTTTGTGGCCTCTAAACATCAAGCTTGAACAATTTATTGAAATTTGAAACAATAATATCAGGGGGCAAAAAGACTTTAAATCTGAGGGGAGGGATCACCTTGAAGCAAAAACTCTTTGCTGACTGAGATTACTTTTGGCATATCCTGAATGATTTATTTCTATTTCAATGAGGGTTTGTTTTATAAATCAGCCCTGGTTTAAAGGTTCAAAAATCAAAACAAAAAATATCAGTATAAGCAAGCAAAAAACTGCTTGTTTGCAATGAAAGAAAATGCAGAAATTCTATGAGAAATATTACCAAGGGCAGCATCCTATAACTGTTATAACATGTGTAGATTAGTTGGAGAGAAAACACATCATTAAAAGACAAACAAAGCATGTGCTTAAATTAGTAAATGTTTGGCTTTGTAGATTTAATGACCTGTTAAGGCAATGGCTGTTAACGTGTACCGCAGAACTGATGGACTGTACATGTTTTAATCCTCTATAACGCATGAACTATACAAGAGTTAAAGTTATACACTACCTTTTAATTTTATAAAGGTTTTACAAAACCTTTGTCAGTAAATGTAATAAACAGTGTTGGGAGTTTGGGCATGGTATATTGATCCATTGTTAACTTTGCTGGACTCCTGGCAAGGTATATACTGTGACATGTTTTGTACTACTTTTTTTCTACTAAAGATCAATTAGTATAATGATCACATTAATATTAATCAGCTACACTGTATCAACATTTATATAAAATGTACATAAATATTAGAAGTAAATAGAACAACTTATAAATGTCATCAAGCCGGATTGATTTGTGTAGTAAAGTTCAAAGAACTTTACATGATAAAAACATAATACATGACAGATCATTCTGCTTCAATGTGACTTGTTACTGTAGCAATTAAATGTGCTGACATTTCAGGCATAAGCCCAGATTTTTTTTTTCTTCACGTGTGTTTGAAAGAGAGATAAAAGAAATATAACCTCTTTTATTAAAGAAAGCCTCCTACAGCAGTGCACCTCAACCACTCACTGTGCATTACGAGGCCTGAGAAGAAAAGCATTGATCTCTTCTCATCCTAACCGTTTAGGGTCTGCTGCCAGCAAATACATCTTCATCCCCTACAATTAATCTCATCAGCCTTTTTAAAAGCATCTATTACTGCAAATGCATGATCGACTGGCAAGAAAAGAACAGTCACTGATGAAAAATCAGATACAAGATAATACTGATTGCCCAGCAGATCCAAATATCTCTTAAGCTTGTTGTACTTGGAACCATTTATCATGTAATTTTCCAATATCTGTCAATCAAAGGTTTTCATGAACTGGAGATTAGAGTAGCTTTTGACACGTGCATTTGGGGAAACAAAAAAAACGGGTTTGTGCATCGTCAATTTCCACCAATTAACAGCTGTTCACAGACTGTGGTATTTTAATTTCTCTGTGCCAGAAGTGAATTATGGGTGAGGAATCACATGCCAATGGCTGTAATTAGCATTAGAATCGCACAACATCACATCACCCATGTAGAGGAAAAAGCTGCTATTGCCTGGTTCTTTAGCAGAGTGAAAATGTATATTCATTACGATAAATATGCCACGATTGGTCACTATGGCTTATTATTATGCAGCTCTGTGTAAACCTCCACCCACTACATAGAAATGTTGGGATGGTTGAGAACATGTCAGATTGGGAACAAACAGAACAGGAGGCACAGATTCAAAAACTGTTTTGCTTTATGTCAATTCACAGATAGATTTTCTTGAATGGTCTTGCACATCAACCCAGATTTATTTATTTATTTAAAGGCTTTTTAGTTGCATTTGGTAAGCAATGGTCTTTGCCGTGAAAACTCTCCCATGAAAGTCACTTTTGCCTAGTCTCCTCCTTCCTGTAATTCAGGCCTGCACAGCTTTTGTGACTTTGATCATTGAGCTTCTATGCACCTCAAATCTGGAACAAACTTACAGAAAACTGCAAAACAGCAGAAACCCTGAGATCCTTTAAATCAAGACTAAAAACCCAATTGGTAAGAGTTGTTTTGAACCATAATAAATGGAACACTGACGATGTAAATTGATGATTTTAAACAATGACACTTAACAAAATGAAATGTCTGTTACTGATTTTCACAGTTGACTTTGTGATATGTTTGATGCTTTTATGTTTTCATAATGTAAATCACTTCAAACTACTTTGTTGTTGAAATGTGTTATATAAATACGTTATATAGCACAAGACTTGGTGTCTGCAGTGAACTCTTAGAATAGTTTTAGTTGGCAATAGTTTCTGAAGGTGATAAAAGCAGGCAATGGCCACCAAAACATGTGAATATAGCAGTCACAAATTTATTTTAGGATTAATAAAAAAAAAACAGAAATGACATTCCGTAAACATCTGTATTTTTTGGATTGTTGTACTCTCTGAATATTTACTGTTTCAACTATTTTCACTAGAAGTATGTCTTCTACTTTCCAAGAATCTTGTGTTCCAGGTTGCATAGCCATTTACTCTCCTTAGTCTGCTGTGTAGGTTTTATAAATACACATGACTACGTGGAGACAGATCTGTGGAAAGGGTGAGGACATGCTATGAAAAGAAATTGGGTTCACAGAATTTGAAGCTTTTGCTGCGTAGACATAAAAATGGATCTCTGAAATGAATGCAATTTCAGACTAATAGGGATAAATGTGGAAGGAAAAACAAAATGACTCAAACTCTGATATGTTCAGTTAGGCACTGATGAAGGAAAACAACCCCTTCTCAAACTAGGGAAACATGGTGCATGAACTGAACTCCCCTTCTTTTATCAGATTTCCTGGTAATTTCATTTAATTGAACATGGAGTTTGTGACTCTCTTCTTTTCTCTCTTCCATCTCTACAAGTCTTGCAATGTCAGAACAAGTTGGGTGGTTTTTCATGTCATTGGTTAGGCCACATTGCTGCATCAATAACCAGCAAGAAAGCAGGTGATCATTAAAGAGTCTCACCTAACTCCCCCTAATTGTTTTGTGTATGTTTTTAGTTTTTTTGTTTTTACTATGACAGAGTGTTGGGATTCTTTGTGGAACAAGGCAGCAGAAGTGTCATCGTACTCATGACGTGGGGTCTGTGCACACTGATATCACTTAGTCATCCGGGTTTAATACAGGAATGGAGTCTGGCCTCATGCCCAGTCTACAACCTTATCATGCTCACATTAAGATTGAAGCGCTCCAACTAAGACGCTGCAATGCTTTATGCTGTGCTTTGCACATCTTTCATTTCTCTCCCTTGACTTTGGCCAAAAACATCACAGCACATTCTCACTTCCCTCTCACCAGTGACTGCAACAACACATCTTTGTTAGGGTCAGGTGTCTTGCACAAAGGAATATGAGCTGCACTTGCTCCTGGAGTTGGCCTTACAGATAGAGGAATGGACATACATGTTATAGCCTCAGGTCGGAAGTAAGTTCAAAGAGTTTCTAAGCCTGCAGCCAGGATGTGCACTGTCAAAGAAAAGCCCTAGCAGTATGTTAACTGTTGAAGGGAGAGGCTGAAGTGGCGGATAAATGGCTTAAAGCAGTGGTCTCTTACTCTGCTCCTCAGTGCCTGCTGTCCTGGATATTTTAGATGTTTCCCTGCTCCAGCACAGCGGTCCTCCTTAGGATGCCTCTGATTTTTACAGACGTCTGCAAAAACCCCATTCATTTAACCTTAACCTTTACTTAAATAGGCTGTCCTATTGAGATCTAAGGTCTCATAAAAATAAAAAAAAAAACATTGTGTATGTCTTTTTTTTTTTATTCTTTTTTTTTCTGATTGGGCCCACCAAGATATCATTTACAAAAAGTTTTTCCTTCCTGCTGAGAAAAACTGATGGTGTTACTTCCACCACACTTGGACTGAGTCTGATGGTGGAGGCACAGGAACATCCCAAATATGTAGTGAACTCTTGAAGATCATGACAAGGTCATGGAAACAACCTAATGCAAATTTGATATATGACTCAAAAAATGAAATGGAATGACGGACCACAGAACTGAATTTTAATATTCCACTGCTTGGCTTTATGTGACCCGGAAATTGTTCTGCATGTAAAAGTGCAGGTTATATCTAATGGCACCATGACAATGCTGGAAACGCACACAATTTGATTATAGACTTATTCAACACACACATTTCCTCCATGCTGCAGCAGATGCTTCAAATGCTGGGCTCAGAAATGAGTGTGGGGATATAAAGAGACCGTCTGACCCTGTTTCACCCACACCACTGACAACTCATCCGTCTCGCCATCAACTCAGGTTAAGCGTTTGGGTACGTAATCTTTTCAGACCCACATCAACAACGTCACCTGGTCTGCCTACTTCCACCTACATAATATTATCCTCCTCTGCCTGTCCCTCTCCTACCACCACTGCAGTAATGTGTGATGAGGTTCGTCAGTGGTGAGGCACCGACTCCCCCAGAGTCAGGCATAAAAATCTCAAATCCAACATAGATTACATATTAGGTTTGACCATAACTGATTAAAAGGTTTAGGTATGCTTTAAGAAAAACATTTTTAAAGAATATTTAAGGTCAGATTACATTGTTTAAAATGTTATTTTCTTTGACTGACCTCTGTTCTTTGATAACAAGTGAAAATTGTGTATAATCTGAAGTCCGTGCACCGATCCACTCCATGTAGATGAAAAGGCAATGCATCAATTCAACAATTTTATTTTACCATAAAAATGTTTATTAGCAATAAAACAACTAACTTATAGAAAATTAATGAGGAATAGGTATTATAGGTCTTTTTTCTCATATTTTTACTTCTTATGTACTCATTTCACTTGTCAAGCTTACAGGTGAGGCAATGCCTCACTTGATTCCTCTTACTGCATGTCACTGCACCAGTGCAGTCCTGCTCACATCTCACCCAGATTACAGCTATTTTTTCCCTTTAGTGTCTCCCATAAATCCACTTATACATTCCAGCTGGTCCAGATCGCTACTGCCCATGTGATTTCCAAAACACCATTCACCTGAACTTCAACTGCTCCACTGGCTCCCAATCAGATACCGCCGGGAATTCAAAATCCTTCTTTATACAGTTAAGGCTATTCATCATCTCGCTCCTTCCTGTTTGTCCAAAATCCTCCGCATTAACACTTCCTCTTGATGTATTAGGTCAGCCTTTTCCATCAGCCTCATTGAGCCACCTGTCTCTTTTTAAATCTTGGATTTTAGCAATTTTACTCTGAAAAAAAGAGAAGTATAGTGGGACATGCTGATCAATCTGTTATCTTTGTTAAAGTTGTTCTTGCTTTTTTCTTTGATAGGTGACCCTGTGTGCCCTGAAATATGTTATTGTTATCATTAATTTTATTGCAGACATTTGTAAGATATACATAGTAAATTTATATTCAGATTACCACAGTTTATTTAGCAAACATTGCAATTTAATGTCAATTTCCATGACAGATGGGACAATTTTATGGCCAGACGCTCATGGCTGCTGTCATCAATAGGGTCACATGCAGGAAAAGGTCAGGTTAGAAGAAGCTTAAGGGTGTGGATGAGTTTGACGTCAGCATACAAAGTCTCACTGGACTTTCTGCACTGGGAAACATTCTGAAGTTTGGCTTCAAATCCCCACAGGAAAAGTCCTGGACTTCCAGCAACAATTCCAATCTCATGAAGCGAGGAAACATTGTAAAGAGAGTAGCCAGATATCAAGAGCTGCCCAGTTGTGTTTGGGAAGTGCTACTTCTTTTTTTTTCAACTGGACAATTTTTGTTGACATTGATGATGGGCAACCTGCCTGTGAAAAATAAAACAGAATAACCCTTGATATTTTGTTGATTCATCTTGAAATGGAGAAGCTTCTGGTTACACATTTTTTTACATTTTCATTATGAGGTCCATGTCCGGGTGTCTGACACATCCATCAACAGAATGTGAACAGGTCTAATGCTTCCTGAAACATATTTTTGGCATTGCCGTTTTGCAACAGGCCCGTGTCATTATGGGAGGAAAAGTAAAATCTTTTGGTTGAAAAAATATGGTCACTCAATATTTCACAGGTCTCAGTTTGAAGCATGATGTTAATGAGTGATGAACAAACTAAATTAAGCAATATTTCATTAAGGCACTGAAGTTTGTGTGGTATACACCAGACATCATGGATGCATAATCTCATCTGGTGATTTTCTTAACATGATATTCCAACAGTACAGCAAGAGGTGCGCTGATGTCTTAACACCGCAGTCCAGCACTGGAGTTAAATCAGGAATCTTCAACCCTGGTTCTCAAGATCAAATGTCCTGCAGGTTTTAGATGTATCCCTGCTTCAGCATAGCCAAATCAAATGAACTGCTTGCTACCAGGCCTTTACTTAACGGCATGCTGAAGAGGTGATTCAGCTGTGTTGGAGCAGGGATGCATCTAAAACCTGTTGGACAGTAGAACTTGAGAACCAGATTTGGAGAACCCTTGCAGCCTGAGCCTGATCCAGAATTTGGGCCTGTCTTGCCAAAGTTATATGTTTTATAGTCAGATTAAACTCTAGCATCTTCTTTTCAGATACATGAAACTAAAAGAAAATGCATAAGCATGATATAAAGTTGTCTATCTACTTACTCTAGTCTAAATAGTAGAATGGGTTGTTTACAACTACTGCGCATTTTGGCTCAGACAGGAGAGGCTGAAGTTTTTGACACCTGATCTAAACTCTGCAGCACAACTACTACTTGTTCCAGGCAATACTTCCAGATTTGGAAATAGCCAAATCATTCACAAGTGGAACAGATAAAACAGGCAACATTTTAAAGAGGGAGAGAGGAAGAAAGTGACTGCCATGCATGGAAAAGAGAAATGCTTTGCAAAATGAGCTCCAGTAACTGAAAGAGAAAAACAGATATTGGTGGCGGTGTGCATCAGCCTACAAAAGGATTCTGATCAACTAGCTGAGCAGGCAGAAAACAAATCCAGCACAATGATGGCTCAAATGATAACAAAATTTGGCAATATGAGTAAAAAATTATGGGACAAATGCATTTTACTGAGAGATGTAGACTTAGGACTATAAGGAAGAGCTTGCAATCTAAGGCACATGACTTGATGTTTTGTTGAGATACAATGTGTAACCATGTATGCATTTTCTGTCTAAATACCATTTTAAAAATACCTGTGCACTTTATGTGTTCTGAGTAGATGTCATTATTAATGCGAAAAATTACATTAAATTGGCATTAAAAAGCATTAAATTTGGTTAGCTGATGTCCGCAGAAACCTGAATCCGTGTCACTGACCTTCTGCTTCTCCTCTGCAGACAAGACTTTTCTATTTATGACAAACATAAACTTCACTGGTAGCTAATATCATTATCTTTTAGTTCATCTTTTTAGTTCATCTTCATGAGCCAAATTTTAATTTTGTCTCACAGAAAAAATGACATTTGGTTGACTTTTACCTATTAAATACAACATGTCTCAGCTCAGAATGAGAACTAATTGAACATTTAAACAGCCTCAGGTGATTATACTGTAACTACAAAGTGACAGGCCCCCTACTCCACCTTGTGTTTTTATAACCACTGCAGTTACTTCAGGAGCAGAACAATAAAGGTGACTCAAAAACAGATGAACATCTGAATTTACAAAGTAAATGTAAAATGATTAAAGATGACAGTCTAAGTATTCCCTTATGTGTTTGCTTTGTCATACTGAGTCAGGATGTTACTTAAGCATTTGACATTGTGTGATATGTAGCAGTCAAAGAGTTCAGTGTTGCTCTCTCTCTCTCAAAAGTCCGTCAGTCACAAACACTGTTTCTTTTTGTCGAGGGGATGTAGAAAATCCCCTCGACGAAACATTACAAAAAAAAATGAAATTTTAAGGAGCTGAATCAAACTTTTAAAAGCAACAAAAAATATAAAGTTCAAATAATAACGGGAAACCATGAGGAAAATAAAATAAAACCTGTCATGGAGCGCTGTCAGTCAAGGCAGCGCCTGAGAGAAAAAATACTGAGCTGCCAGACTGTCACTCAAAAACATGGCTGTGGAGTGAAACAAAGGGACAAAAACACCAGTTGGTTCTGTGCAACAATGGAATCATAACAACATTGAAGGAGGTATGAATATTGTTCAAAAGGAAAGCTGTTTCATGTATTCTGAGCTCCAAAAATGAAAGGGAAAAAACAATTCAAATCATAAACATGTTTTATAAGTGTCACTCATTCTTGAATTAAATAACTTGAACTCTTTCTTAGAAAGAGGAAAGACATTTGGCAGCATTTTAAATAATAAAACAGTTGGAGGAAGATTTTCTAAAGCTATTTTGTTGTTTTGATGCAAAAATGTCAATTTAAAAGCAATTTATTTCAATCAACTGTCCATTTGTCTACTATATCTGGTTGGTCTTTGTAGGGGTGTTGTTGCCTAGATTCAATGTTCAGTACCCAATATACAGGGTAAAAACTCTTAGGGCATTATAGAGCAGCACTGAGACAGCAGGAAACATTTAAAGTTCAAACCAGAAATTTAGATAGATTGAATAAAAAAACAGACATACACTAAATTCACTCACTGTTGGATATTAAATCAGTAGAGGGCCTGTCTCTTGCTTTAGAATAACAACATTGTTCCTATTTTATAAACATCATAATAATGAAAGAGAGAATATTGTTTAATTTACTTTGTACTTCTTTTGAATAAGGGTGTTGGGAAATTGTTGCTTTCATTATCTTTCAAAGCTGCAGCATTAGCACATTAACCAGCACATACACTGGGATGATTGACAACGCTAAGACATTCCTCCTGGCTCTGATGGGCTGTTTACGACTAGGAGCAGTGTATTCTTCAGATGGCAAAAGTAGCACCAAGAAGGTGTGAAAGAGCCTGTTTTTTTTCACATATTATCTATCAAGACGCAATGATTGTCTTAACAAATATGTAAAAAATGTGTTTTTATAAAAGTTATACATTCCAGCTGTAAGATCAGAGATGAAGACCATGAAGACAGAAGCAGATCCTGTCCTGTTCTTAGTTTTTCAAACTATGCCATGTATATAGATTTTTGATATAACATTAACCTCAGCCTTATCACAAAACTCTGTCCAATTTAGAAACAATAGTTTAATAGTTTTTGTGAACTGTTTTAGATGCTTATATATGATTGAAAGTTTTGTTTTTTAATTTCCTATCTGACACATGTAATCTGCATTATTCCTGTTGTACAAAGGCGCCTCCGGTCTAAACGGGTTAATGGTCACATAATGGTCTGAATTAATCAAAAGGCAGCATACTGACCAGTTAATGTCTTCTCTTTCAGCTAAGTGGGTGTCTGGAGAGAGAAGTAGCCACTGTGATGTGGGCGTCAGGCAGAGATACTAATCTATACTCTCTTTGTTTCCCTCCCACCTCCTCCATCCTTCCTCTGCTTTTTGTCTTTCCCTCCCTCAGTGGTGTCCCTTTGAAGAAATGAAAATGCTCTCTTCAAAGTCATATGTTATTAGAGTCGAAAAAGGCCAGTGCTTTTAAAGTCAGCCAGTTATGGACCTCTTGCTCTTTTATTCTAAGAATAGACTGTGAGAATTATGTGCATGTACTGCACAGAAAAATCCTATTCTACACACCAAACCTGTGTGAAGTGATTATATACCTCTCAGTGTTGCAAAACTTTTAGCAAGTGTATCACTACACTGTAAAGAAGAGCCAAATCTCTCTGTCAGTGATCATTAAGATGAATTACTGTTATTATCTAGCTCCCGTACAAATGCCGATGCAGTGACTGAGCAGCATTTGTTGCCTTTTTTTAATTCCCTCCTCCAAATTGCCTTTATTTAAACAACACACCTTTAACACAAAACTGCACAGACTAATGGAGCACACTGACTTAATATGTTGAGGTCTCATTCACACAACGTCCGTGGTAGAAAATATCCAACAATAATAAAGAAAGCAAAGCGCTTTATTCAGACAAATGGTGTAAGAAACTGTACAGTTAAACTGTACAGAATTAAGAGGGAAACTCACACGACTGAAACATCTAATCTAATTTATATACATGTTAGGATCTCTGAGAAAATTATAGGATGTCCTTTGGCATTTATACTAGTGGGAACTTCTCACAGTCACTTATGCGTGTGCACAAACTCCTTTTTAATTAAATGTGTTCATCTTTAGGGGAAAATAAATACAATACTATACACCCACTCACTAAACAGTGAGTGAAATTTTCAGCTATTTAAATTAACTTTTCTGGTTCTAAGTTTCACACTCTGGTTTAATACTACAACAGTACTATTAAGAAAAACATATTTAGCAAGACTAAAACATATTTTAGTCTTGCAATTTTCACATCAAAAAACACATTTCATTTTAAAAATATTTATTTATTTAATGGAAATAAATATATCTCATGGAGTATTGCAGTTTGTGCTGAAGGGAACATTTTATGGCTGTCATGGACTTTGGTCTTGTGCTTGTTTTATTTAGGTTTTGTCATTCTTTTTATATTCCATTAATTACTTAGATTTAGTTATTAGTTACTTTTTCTTGATAATTAGTTGCCAATTTCCTGTTTCTTTGTCTTAGTGTGTGTGTTCCCAGATCAGTAGCTTCCCTCAGTGTCTCAGCTGCCTCCTCTTCCAAGCTGTCTCCCATCTCCCAACTCACCTGTCTAGCATTCTAGTAATCAAGTTGAACTAATTACCAAAATCTGACAATTTTATCCATTTCTTTCTCACTTTCCGCAGAAAATATCTCTGAACAATTTCTCTCAATGAAACTCAGCTTTCACTGATGAAACAGTTAGCAGTTGTGCACAGGACCAAACACCCACAGAGTATTTATTATGTTTTTTGTACAATGCTGTGAAAAAATTGGAATCACAAAGATCATAGGAAAAATGTGGAGCATTGTATTCAGTGTCTTGTGCTCATTTTCCTCACTTAGTGTAACAGCAGCTATTACCGTATGGTGCAGCTTGAGCATTTGGTTGTGCCACAAAGAACAATGTGACTTTTTTACATTAGGAAATACTTCAAGTGAACTGCATTTTGAGAAATGAACTATTCATTCTGAACAAATGACATGATTTTGCTGTTTAAATACTGTTCAGAAAATAAATTTAGAATATGCTAGTTTTAAAACTTAACATGTTTCGATTGAAATAGCCTAATTATAGTTTTAAAATTAATAACTTATTCTGGCCTATTGACCTTTATTTTACCGGTAGTTACAGCAGATCATTTGCTAAGATCTTTGATCTGCCCTTTGTCTCTCTGGGAAAACAAATCAGGAAAAGTTCCAGCTTTTCACACAGATATGTGAAAGCCGTAAAACAGCAGGAGTTCGGGAGAGTCTCTGCTTCCACTTTATTTAGACATAAAAGGGGACAAATGGCTTTAGAGAGAGGGTCAAAGACAGGTCCTGGTTGGATGAGCAAAAATATGCCTTATTTGAATAAATTAAATACAAGAATGTAAAATTTTCTACTCAGAGTAACAAATTAGATTTGCTCTTGCAATTCTCCAAAGACGTCTTTGTACGTCTTTGCTTTTCTTTCTTTCTTTCTTTCTTCTTCTTTCCATTTGTATCAGGTAAATGAATGTATGTCTCTGTTGTTCTGCAGATTATGTTGTAATTTCATACGTTGTCTTCTAACGGATTAAACTCTCCATTTCTGTGACGTCAACACTCATTGTTGTTTTTTCTCTGTGGCTACACGCGGCCTGCCGGGAGGACCTGGGAGCCAAAGAGGAAGATAGAGCCAGACATTTCCAAAATTAACTAATTCAAAAATTACAATAGGTTTTGCATTTTGTACTAATTATTTTGAGAAATGCACTAGCTGTTGTGCAAATGTTAATAGTGATGCCAGAAATGCACCAAAACAATCTCACACACGCTTGCGCAATAGTAAGGAAAAGTGATAGAGCATGTGTTCAACTCTGACAACTCTTACTCTGCCCGAAATGTGTCAAACTGGAGGTTTGCTTTCGGCTCTGTTTGTGTGCTGTGTGAGGGCGCTCAAACAACGTTCCGGCTCTGACCGCTGAAGCTAGGTTCTGTTCAAATATGAGATTGAGACGTAATCAAAGAGACCACAGGGAGACTGGAGTTTCATCTTTTCCTCGAGAAAAATGTTACTTTTATATTGACATTGATATGACATGATTACTATATTTAATAGGAGTTTTCATGAGCTTGACTTTTCTTTGTGACCCTCGTCAGAGCTGAGAAAAGTTTACTAAACCTGTAAAAAAAACAAAAAAAACTTGTTTTTATTTTATTGATGTAGATATTAGTCTTTTGATTCTAATTTTTTTAAGTTTACTTTTAAAATCTAATGTTGAAATTTATTTATAAAATCTCCCAAAGACATTTTTGGCTCTTGTCTTGAGCCAAAAATCTTAGTAGTTTAACAAATGATCAGGTTCATGCCATGTGCTGTAGTTAAAGCAAACAGAAACAGAATGCATTACACTGACTAAATGTATTAATTACCATCTTGGTTATCAGGACTCCTGTCTGTTTTAAACTCTGTTTCAATCCTCACTGAGTTTATTTGGTTCCACCTCTATGAAGATCAATACAGCAAAGACTGCTGAAAGCCATTTCTAACTTCAACTATACTCTAAACTACGTAAGACGCTAAATATGGGCATATGCGTGGTGCAGCACAATACTTGTTCAAACTTTGCTGCTTGAACTTGATGTATTACAGCAATTAATAAAATGTACCTACATTTTTGGGATCAGGTGAACAGCTTCACTCTGATGATGATGATAAATGATTGATTTTATGTTCAAATCAAAGTTGTTGTTTTTTATATATATTTTATTTGTGTTTTAAATAAGTCTATGAGCAAAGTGCATTTTTGTAAAGTCAAAAGCTACTTTTTCTTTTAAATCTGACTTTTATGTAAAAGTTGTTCAAATCATTGTGGTTTTTAATCAGCAACACAGGCAAAAAAAAAAAAACAGTATCTGCATTCCCACCTACTAATAGTTTGACGTTAACTGTGATGAATTACCAGTCTGATGTTCTTTTCAGTTCAGAGCTGTTGGTTCTAACACAAAACTCCAGCTAATCGTTGGAAAAAAAGTTCATCCATAAATTTAAACACTGGCTTGGGGAAGGCTCCACATATTATAACAACAAACAAACAACACATTGAGGCCATGTTTGCATCAGGGACTTTTTATGTTTATATGTTCTGCTCTAGAGCTCTGGATTTAATTAAAAATAATAATAATTACATAACCAGTAGTTTTTGTTTTTATTCAAACTTCTAGCAGCAAAACCTACTTGATAAGTTTATGTAAAAGATGTGAGGTCACTTTTTTCATTTTTAAAGGCACAGTACTGCAAATGACTGCTTCCTATTCTGTCAGAATTGGATTTACAATATCACTATTTTGTGTATTTTATTTTATTAAAGCATTCACTGCAACAGAGAAACATAAGACCTACACAGAAGAAGTGATAATAAAAGTGCACACTACTCATTTCATTAAAACCTGTCATGCAGAGCACTGCTGCCAATGTACAGCATGAAAACAGCTACAGTGGATGTAAAAGTGGATATAAAAGACACTTGAAAAAGGATCGGGATGAATAATTTCAGAACTTTTTCCACTTTCAAAGTAACATACACTAAATTATTAATAATTTGGTGTAATAAAATTAATTAGTTTAAGGAAAGTAAATATCATGTTCACCCACATGTAAACTCATATAGGAGTGAGTTTACTGTTTAGTTCAGTTTGAGCTTCTTTTGTATTAGGGTTTTTCTGTCATTTTCTCAGTTCAATCTTATTGCAAAAACCAAAATTTGAGAATTTTTGCAGCATCAAAGAGGTCTCACTGTTCAAGTATAGGTGGCATGATGGCAGCCTTTATTTACAAAAAAAAATACATTAAACAAAAACAAATCCTAACTCTCTCGAAAGCATACAAAAAATGTGTTCTTGAATGATGAAGCTAGAACTTTGTGGCCATATCTCCAAAAGATATGTTTCGACTAAAAACAACACAGCACAAAAAGGATTTGCCTTAAAAGAAATCCCCACACGAGCATTCATTTAAATTTTAACTATCTATTTTAAAGTCCATGAAGTTTTACATATATATTCACAGTTTTTACATATTTGCTCTTCTTAAGTGTTATGCCATTTCATTTGCGTACAATGGAAACATATACAAAGTATGACAAAGTGTCTGTTCCTAATTGTGGAAAATTAATGATCACTTTCTTTTTCTTTCAAATGTGCTTCACAGTCTGTCATCTTTTAACTGAAAAATGCAGCAATTCTCAGCGAGATCTAAAAAAAAAAAACAATCGCTAAAAACAATTGACAGTCAGCAGCTATCAACGCATGCAGTCACATAAGCGACAAAGTTTATTTACAAGGCCAATAGGATAAAAACTGTTTTTCTTTCAAAGGTGGGAAATCACTAAATAATTAGCATGTTTATTTATGGTTCAGTGCTTGCTAAAATCTTGCTGTAATAGTCTCTGCAGATCCTCCTTGAGTTCTGCTGTAGACATAAATAACAAATCAAAGTGACAGACATTGGGGGTAGAAACTTTCAGAGTTCAGTTAAACTTTTGTGCAACGGGCAATTTTCACTTTAACTTCAACTTTCTCATGTTCAACACTAACCATTATTTAACAGAATGTGTCATTGAGTACAAACACCATCCTTTGGTGCAGAAAGCATGGTTCAAATGTTCAAAGTGTCACTGAGCACAAATTTTGTTTCAGATGGCAGGGAGAAAGACTTGGAATTGATTATGATGGCTTTGTGCTGAACAGCTGTAATACGTAAGTTTCCAGCAGCATCGGGAAACAGTGATAAAGAAAGTATTGGTTTTTTTTTTTATGAGGGTTCGAATATGCACAGTAGTAGAATTTACATTGTTTTACTCAAACTTTTGGTTTGAAAACTCAGCTGAGATGAATGTGATATTGCTTCACCTAAGTTGAGACCAAAAGCTAATGATCTTGTTTCAGGTTTCAGAGGAAAAAAGGACGATACCTTGGAGATGTTAAATCATCTGGGGCATTCTTTATCTTTTACTGTCAAACTTAAAAGGTAAAGTCAATGACTGATGGTGAAAATGTGTGCAAGACCTTGTGAAAAGTTTTCAGTCTCTTCCCAGTGTTTCGCTGTGCAGCTTTACAAGGAGTGTATGTCTATTTGATCACATAAAGTATGTTTCTCTGGGTTCTTGTTCTCAGGGGTTTGCAGGGAGAAACGAAAACAGGCAAGAAAAATTAGATCCTGCCTTAGATATCGATTTGCTTCAACATTAGTCTACTAAAAGAGGCCTCGTGCTAAGAGCTCCTACATTTGTGTCAACACACAATGGGAGGGGCTCAGCGAGTATTCAATGAACTGCATCTCTCTGTAGTCACGTAAAACAAGTGAAAGATAGATCCACGCATTTTATAGACACCTTCATCCTTTAGCACAGTGGGCTGCAAAGGGTGCTGCAGCGTAATGGATCTCTTTTTCACCTAATGGGTTCTCTGCAATCCATCTACCTACAAATGAAATTGCAACTCTTTCACAGGAGCAATCAACTCATTATTTGGTCATCTGCTCTAACTAATGAGAGGTCACAAAGTAAACCTCTGATGCAGCCAAATAAAACAGATGTTTGAAAGGAGTTTAAAACGTATTAGGAGGCTTTTGTGTTATATCTTGTATGTAAAAATCGAACTCCACTGTTGTCTATTGCATTCCTACTTAAAGCACAGGAAGCTACCAATTAGAAGGTTTCACAATGTACCAGCTGAGAAATGTTTTTTCTGTTAAGGGTCATCTTTGTAGATTTATCACAAACTTGTGTCTATTTGGATAAAAGTTAAATCTGTGATTTATTGTGCCATGCATCTAGTGGCTAGTCCTGCTGTTCATGTGTATTTGGATGTGTCTGAATCTTGTGACTGTGAATTGAAGCTCATGGTAAATAGGGATCCACACACATCTGCCATGATTTAAAAGAATTTCATCTGTTACAGGTGGGTTTTGCTGATGTGTATGTCCCAGTATGCAGGCTTTGTAAAGCCTGAATGAGGGAAAGATGCAAACTCTACATCAGAGGAAACTCATCATAACATGCATCAGTCAGGAGAACACATTTCTCCCAGATGTTAAAATAACAGCATCAAAACAGACAATTGATTATAAAAATACATGCAAAATCTAAATGTATTTCTTCATACAAATAGTTACAAATACAAATGCTGCTAAATATAAGTAGCTAGATGTTCCAGTTCAAATGTGCTGCATCTTTTGACCCCAAAAATTATGTTCAATAATCACTCCTGAACTTTTGTGGCATTTTTAAAAAATAAGCCTGGGATACTTACAGCACAGAGAAAACAAAATGAGAATGCGAAATATAAAGTTGTGTTAATCTACTCATTATAATCTAAACAGGGGAGCAGGAAGTTTAACCTGTTGACGGAAAAAAAAACAAAGTCAGATGCAGAAGTTAATTAGTCTGTAACAAGCACAACACACTGCACAACTAATCCGCCCTGCTCCGCTTCTATCAATCACACATCCCACAAGATTTGCATTTGACTCACACTGTGGTAACAACAAGCAACAAAAGGAAGCTGAAAGATGCTAAGCAAAAGCTAAAAACAGAAGAATGTGTACTAATAAGTCAGCGGAAAGCAAACTCAGAGATCAGGAAGCATTTCAAACTGGCCGCAGTTTAAAATAATATGTTTACTATGGCGCCAGGCCTTGAATTACTGTTAATTAGTCATGTTGTATCGGGCTTGGACATAATGTCTGTTGGCTCGGGTTGGGTTTGGTTGGATTTTTTTGGCTGTGTCTAAACTCTACATCAGGCTTTAGAGCATCAAATTAAACCCAACTGTCCATAATAATGCAAAAAACGGCACATGCCAAAATTATATCCCCCACTTTCTTGGGCTTGAAAGAAAGCTCCTCCACTGGAACAAAATCAGGACTATCTCTCCTTCAGCACAATGAAGAACTCTGCCTCAGTGTCTAAAACCCAAAATATAAAAACCATTTGCTCTGTTTTGGCTATAGAGAGACAAGTTTCCCTTTTTAAATGTCATTCTAGATTCTGGAAAAGCTATAATGACTGCCAAATGTTCAGAGCAGCCATATCAAGACTTGTGACCCATTGCCTGAAAATTTGCAGCTCTGTAGTTCTTTTTTTAAAAACCACCTATTACATATTAACAGTATTTTCCCTTAAGCAAAAATGTTTCTTTTTGAAGCAGATCCTGGAGATTTACATCACTCTTGCACGCCAAATCGACACACCAAGGTTGGACAAAGAATGAGTGGCACTTTATGTTCCCTGAAGGTAAACTGCACACATGATCAGACAAGTGTTTATCACCCGGGACAGACATATGAGTGACTGTCATGTGCCATAAAACTTGACGGGGAAATTCAGCGCACTGACCTAGCCACACAAAGGTGCATCATCATCATCGTCGTCCAAGAAAATATACAACGCAGGCGTAACCTCCAGGAGGTCCATTCATCTCGCCGTTCTGTCATCAACTGTCAGGGGTGAGTGATACACTAGCAAGATGCTCCATGAGCTATGCAGCTATGGTCAGCTGCTTTATCCATTAAACCTGTCAGAACGAAGGTCATTGTTTTTGCTTGAATACTTAACCTTTTTCAGCTGGTGCCATGATTGACTGGAGCTTAGACTAAATACTTGCAGAGGTGACACGAGGAGAAGGAAATAAAGATGAAGTGGCAGGCAAAATGTCACAAGAATAAAAGACTTAAAGGGACACTAAGCAGAATAAGGCAATGACTGGAAAATTATACACCTTGTTTCTTGCTGCTGAAGAAAGGCTAAATGCACATAAAAGATTAAAGTGGGCTTTCTAGTTGTGCATTTTATGGCTAAATGTTTCTTAAGTATGATGTAATGTAATGAGTGAAGGGATGTCAGAAATTATGAATAATCATCAGGTACTCTAGGTTCTACGTTTAGAGGGGGATAAGGAAAAATACTCAAGAATCAAATGTTTGACTTGTATATCTTCAGAAATCAGACCTTTCTGCAACAAAGTTTGTTTTATATTCACATGACTTCAGATAATAATGTGGATGGTGTTGTGCACAAATAGGCTCAAAGGGGTGTTTTCATAATGCTTTCAAAGAACTATAAACACAACAATGCTGTTGTTTCCATGGGGTACTCCTACTGACAAACAGTTGTTTAATAAAAATACATTAAACATCAGTTTTTGAAAGGGAACAGCTGCTGTCAACTGAGATTTCTGGCATCAAGTTTTTAATTTAAATGACAAAGATCAGGTATGTTTGATTCAAAGATCAAATATCTGTCACTGCTTTGAACAATCTCCTTTGTGCCAACACAACACACTGCTTTTCAATAACATTTCACAAGGTTGGGGCATAAAAAGGGAGACAGTTTTGGCAATCTCTATATAGCCGAGAGTCGTGGATCCTCTCTGATGTTGTTGTTCTTCAGGTCACCCAACAGGTCTGTAGTATTTAGATCTCAGGATTGTGATGGCCATGGGAAAAGTTTTATTTTTTTCTATCAAATTGGTTCTGTTTATTTAACCGCGTGCTTTAGGTCACTGCTGAAAGACCTAATGACCGCCCTTTCTCAGTTAATTGCTAGAGGCCTTTACATTTTCCTCAGTGGTTTTTTTTCTTAATGAGTTCAGTGTAGGTACTTAAAAGTGAAAATGAAACATTTTTCAACATCTTCTTGTCAAAACTGTCTTAACTGTTTGTGTCATCTGAATGAATTACAAATTCATCTTGTTTACTACCGGGATGAATCTAGGACAGAAGAGACGTTTGATGGACATGTCTTCCAGGGTTGACATGCAAATAGTAAATAATGAAATAATGGAGACTTGGTGACACCAAGATGCAATTCTTTGCAGCAGTTCTCTGACAGGGAGAGTTTTGTTACCCCTTTCACCATCCTCCTCACTGTAGGTGGTGGCCAGATAAAACTGAGTGTTTAAGAAAGTTAGGGCCTTTGTGTCGCACCGTATTTATACTCCAGGGAAACAGAAAATCTTCCAGATACTCAGAATACTCAGATCCATTTGAAAATCTAGAAAATAAATAAAACATATCTTGATTTACTAAAATTTTATAGAAACTATTAGGAGGGTCAACGAAGTAAATAGAAAGTAATTTCAATTACTTCTCAGTGTGTTATATTTGTCCTGCACAATTGCAAATTGGAGAAATTCTGATATTATCCTAGTGCAATCAATAGATGTATATGTCTAAATGCTGTTAGCACATCTTTATTTAAGATGTCAATAAGCACAGACTGTGTATAAGGATCACTCTGATGAATCATGCCAGTGTGTAAATGGTACAAATGTCTGGTTCCCTGCAGCTCAGACTTTAAAATAAATGTGCTGGTTTACAAATCACTGATTTGTGCCAACGTTCCAGATCACTCTGGAAAACTACTCTCCTTCTCCAGAATGAGCGTGAGTCGAACACGGAGAAGCAGCATTCCGTTTCAATGCATTCAAAAAACTGAAAAACCACTGAGTTTCTTTAAAACAAGACTGAAAGCCATTTGTTTAGAGTTGCCCTCAATTAATACTAACTGGAACACTGTATTCCAACATTTCATTATTTTCCTTTATTTTCCCACTGCAATATAATGTAATTTGTCTGTTGTTTTGTTTTCATCATGTAAAGCACTTTGATTGCCTTGTTGCTGATATGAGCTGCACAAATAAACTTTCTTTGTGCAGCTCTTTCCCTGTCAGCTCCAGATCGCCTTGTGCCAGTGCACTTACTCTGCACATGTGCATAAATTACCCTCTATTAAGGTTGGAGGATTGAATTAATTTATCGACAGTTGATGATAGGTTGAGCCCTTCAACTGTTATTGTTTTAAGAGCAATTTTGTTAATGTTTTGGCCTATGAGTTACTCTCTTAATTAGGGCAATAACAATGCCTGATTGAAGCCAAAAGAAGCAGTTCACGGGAAAATCAACAACTAATGGCATTTTTAATGGCGCACACAAACTCCTTCCAGCTGCAAGCAGAGCTTTTACTTTCCCCAGAGTGCCTCCAAATTCAGTGGTGATTTATTTACTCAAACTTAGACTAGAAAAGCAGTATCCTATGTTCATAAAATATAGTCATTTAAATAATAACCGCAATGTTGGGATTAAGACTGGCTGTTTCCCCTAGTATAATTGTAAATGTACCAGTGTGTACAATTAACAATTTTAACAACTCTACCAACAGTGAAAAGAGAAGTTCCAAGGCTGTGCAAGTTCTAAGTATACATGACAGCTTATAACTTCCTACCATTTGTGACGTCAATAGGAAGCATTTTTCATACATTTTTATTTGCAAATATTTAAAGTGTGCATCTGGGACTGTCCTTTTCATATTCAAACGTATTTCTGCTGCTGGAAAGCTTTTTCAGAGCTTGTTGATGGAGCTGCAGCACCTGGTGAAAGCATAGCGTAATCAGCTGGATGGTGAACATGTCATGCTCATGAATATTTATCAAGCACTTTGGTTGTATCCTGTGGTTTACTTCTTCATCCTATTTACAGTCAAAGTAATCCCAAATAGGTGACTTTGTATGTTTTGGCAACTAATTCTTACATTTTTGGACTCTAGTATTCTAAATTGGCATATCAGTGGTGCATGTTTACATTGTTCTGCCCCCAGAAAGTCAAAATGTCACCTGCGTGATTATTTTGTCCTTAATCATTTTTTGGACAACAGCATGAATACTGAGAAACCACATTTATTTAACATTGTCCTCATCCCCGGTGGCTTTCAAGGTTGTGACCTGAGCCAATTCCTCCAGCACCTTTAAATTAGCAGATTAAAACCGTCATAGGCCTGAAACACTCCCCGACACACACATTGAGGCAATCTAATGTTTCCTGACAAATCCAGCAATGTAAATGTTAATGTGAAACTTTGGGGTATGCATCAATAATATTTATATTTTTTTAACTACCACGATCAGCAAGGAATTTGAAACGTATAACAAAGTTTTGTTATATATGTTTTGTGTGGAATTTTAAAATCTCAAGTATTATTTTGAAGTAAGTCATTTTTAAAGGGTGAGGGAGAAGTGAGGGCAGGTGCAAAAGAAATCAAAGAACAGATAGAGTGCCTGAAAAATCCACCACATATCTAAAACATCAGAATGTAGCCCCCAGGATGGTGTTGGGCCTTCCTTTACTAGAGGCCATTTTAGAGCTGAAACAAAATATTTCAAGTCAACTCAGGATTGCTAAACCTAAAAAGGGAATCTTACTCTGTACCTTAATTTTATTGTGAATAGCATTTACCGGACCATGCTTTATCTCCACATCAGAGAGAACATAGGCTTTGAGGATTTAATATTTTGCATAACGCAACAAATGTACTGAAAAATACAAATGCACTGGCATACTCCCAGCAGAGTGAGGCACACAGCAGTAATGAGGAGGGTTGAGAGAAAAAGTAGAGCCATGGGCCAAGAGCCAGCTGCTAAACAACAATAAAAAGCACTTGTGTTTGATAGATCAAGCTGTGAGAGGAAGATGAAGGGCACGCGGGGGTCAGATGGATAGAAAATCCTCTCTGATCTGTCCCATCTTTCACAAGGACCATCTGACATTACAAGAGACACTGAGGGGAGAGGATAGCAGACAGACAGCAAAGATACAGGGACAAGAGGAGAACGAAGATGTAGAAAAAAATGGGAAAAAAGGGGAAATAACAGGCCCCTCGGTGCAGGCATATAAAACCTCCACCATCCCTTTCAGACAGAAGCAAGACAGGATCACTTAGATTAAAAGAGACAAAAGAAACAAATGAAGAGACTCTTTCAGCTGTAGCTTTTACTTCCTCTACGCTATCTGGGAGATGGCGGGTTGACCTCCAGAGACTCTGTGGCACAGAGTTTTCAGAACACATTGCATCCGAGCACTAAGACCGCTGAGAAAGAAGAAGGTGATTGTGCAGAGTGGGAAGTGGAGTTCAGGACATGGGGAATGTGGCTGAAGCTTGAACTGAATTTTTCTCCCATTTATCATGTTCTGCACAGAATGAACGTGAGCAAATGGCCCGATCTGCTCTCTGCTGCATCTCGAGGATGATGGAATACAACAAACAAATAGGACTCTCTGAAAAAAACAACAAAAAAATAAGTCAGCAGGACTGGATGGTAAAAACAAAAAAAGAAGAGGCTCTTCAGAGGGAGACATGAGGGATTGTATTTCACACAAACCAACCAAATGCTTTGAACTGCTTCACTTGTTTGCTGAAGCTTGCAGGCATCTGCCTCCTTCTAGAAATCAATTAAAGTACAGCCCTACCAAACGTTGCGAATGTGACGGCTGATGAGTATTTAAAAATCTTTCCATTTCTGTGTGTCTCCTCTGTTATGGATCAATAAGTCTTTTATGCTGTGTGTAATTGAAATGCAGCGAGCCTGGGGTGGTTTAGTTGGCTTTAATTTCCTTGTTCGTCATGAATACCGATAAAAGCCCAAGGACATCAGATCTTCATCCATCTACAACTGCACACCAAGTAGTACACACATTTATTTTCATTTTAACTGGTGTAGGCTTCAGTAATCCAATTCTATAATACAAATGTATAGACTGAAAAAAAACCAACCCTACAAAGTTTTCCTTTACATTAAAAATAAGTGTTTCTAGGTATTTCATCTTCCAAAATAATAAGAATAGAGTTCATTATTATAACGTTTCTTCATATACGGAGAAAGAGAACAACCAGACCATTTCTTTGTGCATGAAACTGTACAAGTTTAATTAAGTTTGACTTTTTTTTACTGTACTCATTACTGCAGTGGCTTTTTAAAGGTTTGCACTCTTTAATGACTTAAACTTTAGACCAAAAAGATTATTAGTATTTGAAATGATGAGATGGAAATACACAACATCAGCACAATCAACCATTTGTGAAAATATCATGTGCTCAGAACTTCTCCTCCTGTATTTTTTCTACACTATATTTAAAACATGCCAGTCAAATGACTGCAGTTTCCCAGCTGCAGTCATCAGTTCATGCCAACTATTTTTATAGATGCAAAAGATCGATCACAGTCGACACATCTGGTGGCTCCTCAGACAGCAGAGTCATCACTGACTGTCACATAGACATCTGGTTTGTTCTCTGTGTTTAAAAGTTGTTGCAAAACAAAGCTAATTAAAACTTTAAATGCACTTTTTAATTTTATTCTTGCAGAGTGTTTGTCCTGACAGCAACTGATAACGTGTGCCTTATATTTCCTATAATTTCCACAGAAATAAGTTCAGTTTTCTAGCCTGTTTGATTTTGGATTATCAAATCCACTAAATTATTGGATATGAAAAATTAACTTTTGGGTTGAACACATAAACCTTCTCAACCAAACCTCTTGAGACAGTTCCTAACTATACTGTAAGTACATCAGTGCCATATTCACTCATATTATGCATGAACATCACACATCCATAATTGTGTACCTTCATAGTTGTTTCTTTTTTAAATAACTCATTTATACATAAAATGGTGTTGTCTCTTTTGGAAGGATTGGCAACCCCTGGAACTATCATTTATTCCTGATATGATTTAAAGAAATTATGTTTTGTTCACTTATGAAAATGTGATTATATGTCTCCCGCTAAGCTTACCTACATGCAAATTTTCACTTTAGAAAATTTTTTTGTTAATCCTGGTTCATAATTTTTCATATTTATCAAGAATAAAGTGAGCCAAACTGACAGGAAAGTGTTATAAAAGACTGAATTAAAAAAATATAACTTTTGTTAATATTTAATTGGTAACTCTCGCATCACTGTAGCTGCCACACCAGTCTCCCTATCGATGTCCTGAAATAATTTTTCCCTTACTCATAAACAAGATCCTAAGATACTTAAAGCAATATACCATGAGTTCATTGCCTGGGTCCGAAATGGTTTGCATAGGTTTGGTGGTCTGAAACGACGAAACGGCGATATCTAGATGCAAAATAAGAGTTCAAAAGGGGGAACAGATTCTATGTTTGACCATGTGTTGAGGTAAGATGTGTTATTCAAAAAGAAAATGAGATCAAGAACATTTCATTCATAATGTGGCATATAAACTTTATTATAACATTTTTAAAAATTTGCATTCGTTTCACTCGTGGTAATGTTCTGGCACAAAACTTTTGTTCCAGTAACTTTTTTCGCATGTTGTCACACCAGACAAACCTCTTTCTGGTTTCCCATTGTGCTTCCAGCAGCACATTGTTCACAGAGAAGACCCAATTTGTAAAGCTAAATCATTATTTTTAGACTTTCATGATCACCTGGTTAATAATACCTCAACACCCTTTGAGAGTCACCTTTAGAGTAGGTGCCTCAGTGGGTCAGGGTTATTTTTGGCACAACAAGAACATACTGCACAACATTGCAGAGTTGTTTTTAATGTTATGACTGATCGGGGGAAACATTCTCATTCAACACATCACCTCCACTCCAAGCAAATTCACATCCAGAACAATTTGTCTCCACGAAGCCCTAAAGCTGTTTGAGAAGTGCACAGGTTTCTATTTATTAAAAGGTAACCACTTCCCCTTTCTTTTCAGCTTGAGTGAGACACCTGCATATTCTACCCTCGGAGAAAGGCGAAATTACGAAAGAGAGAAAAGTGGTGGCAGCGTGGATAAAATAGGAGGGGAAAGAGCTGAAGGAGTGGGGGACCTTGTTAAAAGCCTCTCTGTGACAGACAAGTAAAGGCTGCAGCTTGGAGCCATTAAAAGTGGCTGTAGCTGTAAAGTCTGATTGAAAAAAAGGTGTATGGGCAGAAAGAAAAGGGTTTTTTTTATAGACACATGTCATACAATGAGAAGCAGAGTGCTAGTTTTGAGAAGACAGATCATGTAGCAGCTCACAAAGGTAAGCTTTCTGGGAAAAGTGTGGAAGCAAAGAAATCAGAAAACTAGAAAACTAACCATTCATGTAAGAAATTGAGGCTGCTCCTATCTTTTACCGCAGACGTTACTGTAACACTGCAACTCAATGCTCCATTTTAGGGCTTCTTTAAAAGTGTTTTTTTTTTTTTTTTTTTTTTTTAATTTGTGCTGCCACACACTTGTCTGAACAGTGAGAAAAAGTGAATCAAAGAGTTGCATTAGATTGTTTTATTACATTTTGCATTCATATCCTTATTATTTAAACCCCACAAACTATAATTGTATCCACAATCCACCACTTAAAAACAGGTACATGCCAGTGTCTTAGAGCAATGTTACCATCAAACAAAAAACAAGGGGAGAAAATAAACCAAAAAATAGAAGTCCCATTTTTAGTCATCAGACTCCATATCTTACCTTCACGTATGTGAAGGTAAGATATGGATGTATGTGAAGGTAAGAGAAGAGAGACATTTTTTGGCATCCTCCTCTTCAAACAGTTATATAGGTTGTTATGGAGACTCTGTGCCCAAAAGATGTCACTCCTGGCTGCTCTTCCTTTACCACCAGCCTCCCTCTGTGAAGTTGACATATAAACACTTAGTTGCTTCTCTATTTGTTTTAAAATAATGGCCTAACTCATCAAAATTAAGACATCTCCTCTATTGAATGGCAAGGTTTTTCTTATCTTTCCCATGTTGAATAGTGGTAAATAAATGGATTGGGGGCCTTTCATACTTATTAAAAATATAAAGCATACAAATGCCAAGTCAAAACTAATGTCTCCATTATTTAAAATACAAAAGCTTACTAAAAAGACATTTAAACACTCTTAACATACTACCGTTGGTTTAAAACATTAATTTAACACCAAGCCACATTTCGTCTTCTGATGTTGCTCATTTAAAACGTATCTACTTATTAAACACAGTGAAGTAAAAGATAAAAATCTTAATTGGATAATCGCAGCTCACTATCCTGCTTGTTGTAAATGTAGCCCTGCTGATTTAAATTGCCGGGTCATTAGCAGACCTTTGCTGATCTTATTGACGTGCTGAGAAAGTAATTCATTAATTTGCATCAGGTGTGTTGGAGCATTTATGTTCCAACACAGTGAAATATATTTAATACATGCTGGACAGCATGAAGTGAAGTTTAGGGCTGGTAACCCGTATCTGTTAGATTTACAGACAGTGGACCTTGGGGAGTCCTTATAAATGGGAGACATCAAAAACTATCTATGTGAATGAATCTGCAAACATTCAGTTGTCAAATTCTCAGTCACATATATTGAGACTCACAAATGGGGGAAATGAATAATTCAACACTTGCAGCAGCCCGGAGAAACAATCTCTTGTGTTGTTTGGAGGCTATCTCAGAAAGTGGTGTAAATGCAGCAGTCACTAGACTTTTAATGAATGAGAAGCAAGATAAAATAGCCTATAGCAGCCTTTACATTTGCACAAAAACTGTCTGATCTTTTAGATCTCCAGGCATTACTTAAGGTTTTAGAAAATGTCTGGCTGGATATTAATGTTGGAGAGTTGCCTGGATAGAATTAAGAGCAATTTTCACAGTTTAACTTATTAAAACTGTTCCCCAGACAATACACTTTTGCTCCAGCTGGCTTTTCCTGCACAGCTGAGAAGGTGAGAATTCAGTTTTCTATTGTGGTTCAAATGTCCCAGATTAATCCTTTCTCCCATGTGACTTTATCCCTGACATATTTTTTAACTCAGTTGCAGCCTGCCAAGTTAAGAGGAAAATGTCTCAGGTTGCAGGAAGCATAAACTGACTCGAAGATGTAATTTACTTTCCGTGTTTCTACTTTTTCTTGACAATCTTAATAAAATAAAATAAAACTAGTCGGTTTCCATAGAGCCTCTTTCTAAGAATAAAAAGCCTTACTTTTAACAAAGCTCAGGAAATAAAGAACAACTTTTAATTGGAGTACCCTGACAGATATGGCTGTTCTTCCAAGGTTTTCATTGTTACACAGTTGTTTTATCAAGATGGAAAATCAGAAACTAAAAATTCTGGAAAACAAAAAACAAAGGGAGAAAATTGTCCTTTGGCTGTGGCTTAAGCCTCATATATGAGCTTATCTTGGCAAATAAGTTAAATCCCTTTGCATTTAGCATTTTTCAAGAGAAGCCTTATACTTGCCTAATTCTGTTAATTTATGTTCAAAAGCAACCACACTTATTTTTGTGTAATATTTTAATCTAACTTGTAATATTTAATACAGACACAACTGAACAAAACACAGCAACCAAATCTACTGAACAGAACAATAACCAAAGTAGAACCAACTCTGTTACCAAACTGCCTTCTCCTCTACTATAATCACCAATATCTTTAAACTGCAGCCAGATGCTGCTTCGTTTATCAACACTTTTAAAACCTTACTGTGTGAACCAGACATGAAGTTATAGGTAAACTCTGAAAAATTAAAAATAGGAAAGCAGAAATTAAAAAAAAAGTTTATGAGTGAGGCTTTTGCATGTTTGAATGACGCTTTAATAAAATGTTCCATTGTTGCCCGAGGGTTGAAATATCCCAGGTTAAACTTGGAAAAATTCACAAAAAAGCTTCAAGAAATCAGATTTCTGAGTGGCAACTCTGCTCAAAAAACTAATATGGTCATCTTATAACACATAGTGATATCAAATGTAAAGGAAAAAAAAGTATTTTTTTTGCTGTATTTGATTTTCTCCAAACATGACATTATATTTTCCTGTTCCAAGAGTTATTGGCTGCACTGACAGACTCAAAAGTTAGCATTTCCCATGAGTGTAATTATAATTATCAGTGTCTCAAACCTACATAAAATTGCAAGAAACAAATCCAACCCAAAGAAAGGATATTATCCAAATTTGATCGTCGGTCAATCTTGTTTGTTTGTAGGTTTAATGTAGAAGTATAAATATAAAAGGCACAAATATTAGAACTCATTTTAAAATATCCTTTAGCAAACAGTTTAGGAACACACTGGTTTCTATGAGTGAAAATCATGGAGATATTAACTCAGTAGAATCTTTTTAATCGATATATAAAAAGAAACGCCATTCACCTTTCCATAGGCTTTTGTTAATTTAAATATCCTGCTTGCACACAGTTTAGCCTGTAGTGATGTTTTTTCAGCATCCTGTTTAAGCAGTTCCAGATGTTTGGACCAGCTGCACAAACCAAGCTAACACTGGATTTGTACAGGTTAAACATGAGCAGACAGCCAGCAAGAGTCGTCAGTAATACAGCGTACTCTATGTCCTCAAGTATTAAGAACAGCTCAGATCTCTAATTCATGCATCCAAGGTTAGAGTCTGCTGAACAGGGATGGAGGGAGCAAGAAAGCAGTGGTCGATGAGGGACGGAGGGAGTCAGAAGAGAAAACATGGGAGGTGTGAGGTAGTGATTCCTTCTCATCTTTTGATGAGCCTTTCATTGGCTCATAAAGAGGAGGAGAAAGAGTGGGTTTTGGGATTTGGGGGGCTTGGCAGTGGAATCCCTATCTCACCCAAATTTCTTTTAAATATTTCATTAGAGCCGAGACACTCTGGTGAGTAGGAGCAGACTGGGATTTAAACCCTGCCCCAGACTTTCTGCTGAATAGACCCACCTGGTCGGAGCCGAACAGAGCTGCCCTGACGTCTCACAATATCACACTTCCTGTGCATGGAGCTTCTGTTGTGATCCTTTTTTCTTTGACTGACAAGCTTTCTATCATCATTTCACCTACAGTGCCTCGCCAAAGTGCAATACTCTTTGAACTTTTTCACATTTTCTTACTTGACAACCACATAAATCAAGGTGTTTTATTGGGATTTTATGACAGACCAACACAACACAGTGCATATCTGTGAAATGGACGTTTTTGCCAGTAAAGATCTACAAAGGGTGTTGTACATTCAGCTCCTGTGAGTCATTACTTTGCACTACAACAAACATTCTTAACTTGTGCTGATCAATAACATAAAACCTTATCAAAAAACAGTGACAATTTTGATTTCTATATCAGGAAATGAGGGAAAGTTCAGAGGGATATTAACTTTGACATCTCTAAACAAGACAATATTGTTCACAATACTGTTCAAAGAGTATTCAGGAACTTCCTACAAGGTGAGCTGGAGAAGGGCTGCATGTAATCATGCAGGATTATTGCTCTTGAAGCCTGGACTTAGACCATAACATTTCTTTCTTTGGTTTTATGTATAGTTCTCAGAAATGTGGAAAAAAATTAAATATATCATTGTGTGTATAAAATCTGTAACAGTAAAGGAGATTAATATTTTTAATTGAATTAGCAAAATCCCTTCCATTCAGAAATACACAAAAATAGTCCCCTGCTAAATGTTCAAACCTTTTTCCTCATAGACATAGAAATATTAAAAGCCTTTGTTTCTCTATGGAACAAAAGGATGATGTTGACTGCACAGCTTTGTGTGTCGATTCCCAAAATCCACTTGTCATGTAAAAGTTGTGAATTTTTCATTTTCCTGTTTTACAACTTTGAATCCACTGGCAGGTCAAACTGTACATGAAAAGATTTTCAGACAGAAATACACTGGCAACAGTCAAAGAGGAACATGAATTATGCACAACTAAATAAAAAATCACTGGAGATGCAGGCCTTTGATATATAGATTTGCAACATTTTTTTTTTCCTTTGTGACCAAGCTCAGCTGAAAATGAAAAATAGAGGGGGAACAAAGCTGCTGGCTATGTCTGCCTGTTAAGGGTTAACTGTTTTCAGAGCTATGAGGAAGTCAGATCACATGACCAAAGTGAAACAGAAAGAAAAAGAGAGACGGGGACAAGTTTAAGCTTCTCTTACAAGTTTCACTAAAGTCTTTATATATCAGGTAATGTTTTGTTCCACAAGTTTATTGTGGAGTTTTATATGTGAACTTAGATGGAAACAGATGTTATGTTATAAAAATTAATTCTCTCTCTCTTTCTTCTAGAAATGGCTTCTGCCACAAGTCTAATGAGTGATGATAATTTTTCTTGCTCTATCTGCCTGGATGTGTTCACGAAACCTGTGTCAATTCCTTGTGGACACACTTTTTGTCAAGATTGCATCACAAAACACTGGGAAACAGTTAGTCGTCTCTTTGAATGCCCGCTGTGCAAAGAGACGTATCACTCAAAGCCAATGCTCCGGGTGAATATTTTCATTGCTGATATGGCGGAAAGATTCAAAAACGCAGTGAGAAGGAAGTCGTCTTCACCCCTTCAAGAAGCACTGGTTGGGAAAGTGCTGTGCAATCTGTGCACAGACCCCAAGTCCGCTGCTGTGAAGTCTTGTTTAGTATGTTTTATGTCATTCTGCAAAACACACCTGCAGCCTCATCAAACATTACCCAACTTACAGAGACACAAGCTAATCCAGCCAGTCAATGACCTCCAGAACAGGTTATGCAAGACACATGGCGAACCTTTTGAGTTCTTTTGCAGGGGAGATCAAATGTTTCTCTGTTTGTCCTGCAAAGTCAAAGACCATAGAACGCACACGGTGGTGACTTTAGAAGAGGAGGCAAAGATAAGAAAAACTAAGCTGGAGAAAGACAAGGAAAGCACTGATCAATTGATCGAGACACGTCAGCAGATAAGTCTTGACATTCCATCCTGGTTGGACGGGGTCAGGAAAAATGCAGAACAAGCACTGTCATACAAAAACCATGTGATGGCTGCTGTTGTGGATTACATTCAGAGAAGCCAAATTGAGCTGACTGAGGTAATCAATACAAAGCTGCAACAGATTGAGAAAGACGGGATAGATTTCACTACAGAGCTGGATGCAGAAATTTTGCAAATAAAAGAGAAAAAAGAACAACTTGATAAAATTTCTCTCACAGATGATGACTTCACATTTCTCGAGAATGCCCTTTCTTTTACAGTATCTTCACCCAAGGTAAAGGACTGGTCCGATCTGAAACTTAACACTGCCGAGTTTGCAATACAAGACGCCATGGAGGAGCTGCAGAGATCGGTCAAAAGTAAAATAAATACACTGTGCGATCCTACCTTTAGAGAGAAGCAGCGGTATGCTGTAGATGTGACATTCGATCCTGACACAGCACACCCTTTATTGAATATTTCAGCTGATGGGAAGCAAGTTGCCACTGGATACCAAAAAAGGAATGTCGACAACAAACCAGAGAGGTTTCAAAAGGTCCTCAATGTTCTGGCAAAAGAAGGTTTTTCCTCTGGAAAGTTTTACTACGAGGTTCAGGTGAAAGGCAAACCTCAGTGGGATTTGGGAGTGGTGAGTGAGTCTATCAACAGGAAGGGGGATATCAGACTGAGTCCGAAGAATGGATACTGGACCATCTGGTATAGAAATGGAAATGGGCTCACAGCCAATGCTGGCCCCGCTGTAAACCTGCCAGTGAGGCAGATACCTGAAAAGGTTGGAGTTTTTGTAGACTATGAGGAAGGACAAGTTTCCTTTTACGATGTGGACGCAAGGGCAATCATCTTCTCCTTTACGGGAAACAGCTTCACCACAAAGCTCTTCCCTTTCTTCAGTCCCTGCATCAATGAGGGAGGACAAAATTCAGCTGCCTTGATCATCACTCCTGTAACAACCAACCACTGAGAGACTGTTGAAGTTTACGGACAAGCATTGTAACAAACTACAATAGCATAACCCAATTTTCACCACACTAACCCATCAGTGGCAGTTTGTATGGTTTGATGTCAGTTTCTCAAACTGAGTTTAATTTTCATGATATGTACTGAAAAAGAGAAATGGGATCTGTGTAAGATAAACTTGTTCTGCTGTCAAAATGTAAAGTTTTATAGTTTATATGTTTAACTGTAATGTTCAGCAAAGCACTGTTAGTATGTTGCAGTTTTAACCACTTGTGCGAGTTGTGACTGATATCCGTTCAATGAGTGTTTTACGGTAGCAACGGCACAAATACAATCAAGGAAAAATAATATTTAATTAAATTCCTCTATCATGTTCAGATTTGCTTATGAGTAATATCTTCTGGAATATATTTATCGGGTTCAAACATTCACTTTGTTTTTGTTGGTCTTTAGTTCAGTGTTTTAGTTTTTAAATTAGGTTTTTAAAAAGTGTCAACTGTGAATGTGGTAGCTACAACAAAAGGACGAAACTGAGTAATTAAAGGGAGCACTTCTGGATGACAAACCACTGACGTGTGAGCAAACGATGTGTTTTTAAGCTATGTCTTTTAATGAATGTTGTATTTCATGTTTTGTGTAAAGGCTGAAAGTATCAGCATTCTGGGAGTTTTTAAAGAGGTTAGAAAGCATTAAATTATAACTGCAGTCATCAGTCCGTACGATAGCACAGACAAAAACATGCAGGATAAAAACAGCACTTATTTGTCATTTAATGTGATTCTGTTCATATCTAGGGTGAAGAGTCAATAACTGCACGAAGCAGTTTTGCAAACTGTGGAGGAAAACAATGTATAACAAATTTGAAGACTCTTTTATCTACAAACTTTATTTTCACAAAACATTTGAAAGGTGCAGAGTTTTAAAGCTCTAAGATCCAAGTAAATGCCCCCCCTGCAGTACAGGAATAGTCCGGGCAAGTGGCCCAGCTCTGGAGGGTCAAGCACTCAGACGATGCTGATCTTGGGCGAACAGCCAGGTGAAAAAATAACTGAAGCCCCAGTAGTTCACCAGGCCTGGCTGGTTAGTGATTGAAACTGTGGAGTCTTCAGGCGATCTCCAGTCAAGCAGAAGACGACTGCAGGTGAGGTGAGGAGCCAGCCCGCTGGTTCCTGCAGGTTCTGGACCTCAGCAGACTTTTGAAATGGACTGAATAGAACATCTGAAGGCGTCAGGGGAACCTCTACAAGACTCTTCTACCAAATCTAAGACTAAATTAATTTCAGAAAAAAGTGGAGAAGAAAAAGTTGACTTGAGTAACAATAAGCTGCTCTGAAAAAGAAATTTGGTACCACAGATCACAAAATGTTATTTTAAAAAAATGCAATAGGGAATTTGTGATGCTGGTTAAAAAAATGTCTTGGTGAACAATTCCAGTATGTGGAACAAAGTAATGAGAAATCAACTTCTGTAATGGAAAGTGGTTTTCATGATTAGTAGATCTTCAAATTAAGGCGATAAGACGATCACTTTCAAACTATGTTCAAAAGTTGTTCCAAATCAAAGAACATAATATGAACATATATGAAGTTGCATGTTTGTATACTCAATAATGACATTTTTTTTAAAAATGATGTACTTCAGTGAAATTTAGTAATTTCTAAATTTCTATTTTAAAAATTTATGATTAGTTAAAATCATCTCAATTTATTTGTTTTCAACAGATTCTCCGTTTCACCTGAGCTGCAGAATCTCTCCCTGGAGTCTAAAAATTTACTTTCGAAACATCTATATTTACACAGATAAATGATCCCTTCATAGACAGGTACAGAGTATAAAATACAAAGAATATCTAATTTTAGGAATGAGAAATGATGTGTCAAATAGTTTATCCAGCCAACATGTTTCTAATGACTTTTTCACTGTGCTTCTTGTGACAGATTTATCAGTGTTAATTAAACAATAACTCTTGGTGTTACTTTATAATGCAGGGCTTCATAAACAAGTTTAACTATCATTCAGTCTTACCGTGCAAAGCTTATTCATAGGGACCCACTGTGGCTGCATTGATCTGGGTCATTACACTGTCTTGATGAATGGCATGGTGAGAAGCAGTGTATTGTGTGTGTAGATGTGTTTCTGCAGGTGCGCGTACCTTTTGTCCAACAGTATGTGCATCTAATGAGATGCCAAATGTAATGAGACAAATCTATCCATTAGAATCCCTTAACAAGAATGAATCCGCGTAGCTGCTAATGATTCAGGGCTCCATCAGAGAGACGTGGCGAGCCAAAGGACCTGACTCAGGCTGAAGATGACCCGAGGCCCGACAGAATCCAGCCTTCTCCACCAGTAAATCCTCCAGCTGCAGCTGTTCTCCTCCAGGGAATGACTTCAAATTAGCAAGCACCAACAACTCAGGCAAACTCCATTCATAGCCAGGGAAAAAAAAAACTAATCATCTCTAATCATTGATCTGCCATTACTGGGCCATAGTCATTAGCCTGATGGAACAATTCTCTGGTGAATTCACTTGTTACTGGAGCTAATTTTAACCTCCAGGCTGGAGCTGTGTTAAACAAGTGCCTCACATTTATGCACTAAATACAGTGCAGGAACTTGTAACTAATGTGAAAGCACAGGGCTGATATATTTCTCCAAGACACTGGAGTTAAGTAATGTTTGACCTCTGTAGCTATGATATTATTTATTAAAGAGGCTCTTCAACAGCAATTGCTTCCAGAACAAATGTGTGTTTAGTAGGCAAGTGAAAATAGACAAAAATAAAACAGCAGTAGTAAACGAGACTGAAATATTTAACAACTATTTAATTTTGAAAAAAATAAAAGAACAAAAAAGTCAATAATAAAATACTAGAGAGATTAAATTAGAATTTTTCTGAATTCTTTTATATGCATTGTTTTATCTCCATATAAAACAGAATACATTGGCAAACTAAACAAAACTGAATTAAGTTTCTAATAAATCAATATATATGTATAAAACTGAAAAGCTGTGTATTCATCTCTTTGGTCTCATACGAGAAAATAAAATGAGCTATCTGGTTTTTAGAATCACACTAAAAAACAAAATTAAAACCATACCTGTACTCATAGAAAACTATTTTACCACAAACTTTGATTATATAAACAATTTTTCTATTATTTTTGAGACAGATGCTTAGTAGCATAGTAGTGATGCCCTTGGTGTTAAAAGAAAATAAACAATATATAAAAAGGAACTTTTTGCCAAAAAAGGGTCGGATGTTTTCTTTTAGGTACTTGGGCTGATTTTGGAGGCAGTTGAGACCCAAATGGATGCGTAAAAACATGTAATATTACCATAAACAAAACGTTTTTTAAAAAATAGAGGGAACCTAAAAGCCAGTTGAAATTAATCTATGATCAATATGTTGATTGAAGCTTATCTCAAAGGTAAGAAGAGGAGTCAACATGTCAGCGGTGCACTTGCAGCATTATTGGCACATTCACAGTCTAATCAGTGTTTTTAACTTTACAAACTGATGTAGTGAAAAACAATGGCTGAGTGACTTTGCTTTCTATCTGAGATGGAAGAGACAAAACTGTGTGGCTTTCCCAGTGACAGATAAGATTTGGGCTCCACAAAAGCTTTGATCTTAAGGCTTTCTGACAGGCTTTAATCTGAGCAGACCATACACACACACCTACACACACACATTTTTCTCCTGATAAGCCATAATACACAAAACAGACTTATTTCCAGCTGTCTGCTTGTGGTTTCGGCGAAAACCCCCCAGAGTATAGATGGTGCTGCAGAAAACTTCTCCTGAGGACAATAAATAACAAGCAACATGTTAAAAGGTGCATGTGTGTGTGCGTGTTGGGGTGCGTGTGTGTGTGTTGGGGACTGGGCACTGCTCACTTCTTTTCTGCAAGTTGAGAACTAGAACTGCAGTGTCACTGTACTGCAGCTCAAGATTTACCACCAGCCATTTAGCAAATTACACTGCTGTGACTTTTTGCAGTTTTTTCCTCAGTATTTTGCTTCCACAGATGGCATCTGATTCAACAAGCTTGTATTTTTAGAAAAAAAATCTGTGAGCCATGAAAAGGCAACATTTAATGGCATTTAAACTACAAAGAGAAAAGGCTAAACGCTGGAAAGAATATGATGTTATCCGTCTCAAAGTGCCTCTTTGTCTTATCAGTGTGTGACAAAATGAAAGCTGCACCTGAATCGGATGATTACAAGATGTTCCCTGTAATCTGGAAAACTCCGATTATAGAGGAACACGTTTTATTCTCTGTAATTTGTACTGTACCAGAAGAAAAAGAAAAAAAGGTCCATAAAGCAAAAACAGCAAAGTGTATGAGATTTTCCTCTTTTGTAAAAACACTGTATATATGCATATAATTGCAAGGAAGAAAAAAAAAACTTTTAATTTATTATTTATTTAATTATTATTAAAAGGCACCTTTTGCTTTTCCTACATTTGAAATATTATTCCATACATTTGCGCAAAAAACCCCAGAAGCCAGTTTCAAAGGTTTACCTTATGTCAGCAGTGTACAAGTCTATTCAGTAAATTATTATACATGTTCCATTGAGGCTTATTTCCAGACTAAAGTTATCTTTGGAAAGCAACAATATCAAAGCAGGTATTAAACATACTTTATATTAAACTCGCATCTATGTAGAAAAATGTATTTTTGTTGGACTGATGCAATATTTGAATCTAAACCTTCATGTTTTAAGTGGAAAATCACCATAATTAACAGAAATAAAGTTTTTGAAAATTTCAGTCTGTAATTAATATATTTCACTTCTGAAACAAATTAACATTTCAGTTGTAAATGGCCTGCATTTGCTGACTGGTCCACCCTGCATCCCATCGCCAACACACCTGAATCAGATGGCTAGAGTCCCCCATTCATTTGATTCAGGTGTGTTGGAGAAGGGCCACAGGATGGAGCCTCTTAGGACTGGACTCGGGCACCCTTGAATTAAACGAATGAGTGTGATCCATTCCAACTCATGGTTAGTCAACCAGATTTACCACAGGTGGACTTCGGTCAAGTTCCAGAAACATCTCTGAGCTCATTAGTGGAAATCAGATGCAGCTGAGCTCACGTTTGAGCGTCAAAGCAAGAAGGTTTGTTGACTTTTTTTTTAAATATAAAATTACAAATATGTCTAGAGCAAATTTTCACTTTGATATCATGTGTTAAATTCAGTAAATTAAAACAAAATCTAATTGTTTTTAGAATAAGTCTCTTCCATATTGTGAAAATGTTCCGACAAGATTGTCCTTTAGTTTAATTTGAAATATTCTGCTGTGATGTAAGACAGAGGATTCTGTGACGACTCCACAAGACTGAGCTTGCACAGTGTGAAATGTACAAATTCGGTTCTGAAACTGCAGAGCATGTGATGAGCTGTAGTCCTGCAGGATCTTGTTTCAAGTTTTGATGTAGTTCATGTCAATATTCCTGTTTGTCGATGTGGCATTGATTAACTGAATGTATTTAGTCAGAGCTCATTCTATGGGTTACTTCACATTTTTATTTGTCATGTATTTCTGGTGTTGCTAGTTAAAACAATTGGCCTCATTTCCAGTTTCCTCCTGGTTTCTCAAACTCGACAAGTCAAACTGAACTGTGAAATCACTGCGTCATTTATTGGCTATTTTTCTTTTCTCTATATTTTTACTGGTGTTGTTTTTTAGGAGCGTATCGTTTGATCATTTTATCCTTTTCTTAGTACTTAGTCAAGCATTTATAGCATATTGAGTTTGTTGATCCAAGTATTTTAACTGTAATGCTGAATTGTGCTTGTTGTTGTTGTAAACTGCAGGGCATTGGGCAGAAATCTGGGTTTATTCCATATATGTGTGGCAGTGGCGCAAAAAGTGGGTATGCAGGGTATGCAACGCATAGGGGCGCAGCACCAGAGGGGGCGCCAAAACCCCGTCTGGAGGGGGCGGCGCGCCGATGATGTTTTCCCGTACACTAATGCGCGCCTTACGCTCCTTCACCTCGCACACATGACGAGGTAAATGTAGCGAGTTTTACCCTTCACGTATCGTTGCCTCGGGGGGGGGGCTGAGTGAGCGTCGCTCCTTCACCCTGACGTTCCGTCCCTCGGTCGGTGGGGGGGGGCGCCGATCTATGTTTTTGCATCCACCTGAATAATGTGTAGTTGCGCCACTGATGTGTGGAATAAACCACACATATAAGGCTGGAGTGCCTTAATATTTTATTTTAAAACCTAAGCCTGGTCAGGCAGGATTTTATTAACAAGAACTGAGACTGATGAATAATTCTTTGACTATTATTTTCATGAACATCAGGTGGTGCCCCAAATTGATCATTTTGACCAAAATGACTAGCTTTATGAATAATTTCCCTAATAAGCAACTTTTTTTAGTTAATAGCTAAATCGGACTTCCTGTTGCACAACACAGACCATGTTTTAACATCCTTAACCTAGTAATCTATCTATACATCTATCTATCGGACAATACTGTAATAATTTAAAAAAAATCTTGTCATGCTTAATTTTCGCAGAATTTCAGAAAAACAGCAGAGGGATGACGTTTTTTTCTCTCTCTAGTTCTTCTTAAATTGATGTTCTTGGTCATAGTGTTACTTTCTCACTGTGTGTGGCATTAGACAATGTAGCCCCTTAAAATGGAAGGTAATTATCCAGGTTGGCTCCTTGGTGTAATTCAGAGCCGTGTACTTAAAAGCAGAAAACCAGGAAATTTGAAAGAAAATGGCATTCTCCTCATCTGAAGGAGTCCTGCTTAACTTAGAAAAAAAGAGTCTGTTGCTGTTGTAAAAGACACTTTGCCAAGCTAGAACATCATATTTGTCATCATTAACAGGGTAGAATAAGAATAATGCTCGTTTTTTCTTCTTTTTTGCCAAACTTCCTGACTCATTACTCTGAGCCATTAATTCTTCCAACTCTGAGCAGTAGTTGTTTTACGGGATTCTTCATAAATAATATTGATTCTATGAAAAATAAGATTAAATGTAGTTACTCAAGCCCCAGTTAGTGAACTTCAGAACCTGATGTGTGTTTGGACTGTTTTGAGTCAGTCAAGCTTTCTGAGTTATGAAAATGATTAGCTTCTTCCAAACCTTCGATTTGCATGTTGGATCCTCTCCCATCCAAATTATTTAAGGAAGTGTTCCCTTTAATTACTGCACCCATTTTTAGATGATTAATCTGTCCTTTGTAAACAGAGGCACAGCAGGCTTATATTGTAGCTGTAATTAAATCTTTGCTTGAAGCTGCAGTATGTAACATTGATAAGAATTTATATATTTTTTAAACATATTTGTTAAAACTGTTTTTATGTAATGAAAGTATTTTATGAGAACTGTGTGGAAGTGGGCTGCACAAGAAGGTTCTGGGTTCGATTCCCGGCCCCGGTCTTTCTGCATGGAGTTTGCATGTTCTCCCTGTGCATGCGTGGGTTTTCTCCGGGTACTCCGGTTTCCTCCCACAGTCCAAAAACACGACTATTAGGTTAATTGGTTTGTCTAAATTGTCCCTAGGTGTGAGTGTGTGTGTTCATGGTTGTGTGTCCTGTGTTGCCCTGCAACAGACTGGCAACCTGTCCAGGGTGTACCCCGCCTCTCGCCCAGAAAGTTAGCTGGAGATAGGCACCAGCAACCCTCCCGACCCCACTGAGGGACAAGGGTGCAAGAAAATGGATGTGTGGAAGTGGTGGGGAGAATTGTTCCTAATTTTTGTTTAATCTGTGTTAACTAACACTAATTTTGCTCATTCTCTTTGGAAGTTATTTGATTCAATTAGTATTTTAAAATCCTAATATCTCTCACCTTTTTCATTACTTTGTTGAGAAGTTTGTTTTTCCTTATTCTCGCACATAAAAAGCAGCTTTCAAGCAAGTTTCACCCCTGTAGCATAAAAATCGGGCAATCCAGCTGAACAAAAAAGAAAAACAAGTTGACCCACATAGGGTGGAAGAGTTAATATTAGGAACATGTTTGGCTCAACATACAATAAACTACTCTTGAATACATTAAATATGAAAGTTGACTTGTATCTTTCAAGACTTGAACCTTGTCTCAGGATTAAAAAGAATGACCTTGCTTTCTTTTTCAGCTCTTGGGAGGTGGCAGATTGTGGCAGGTTGCACACATAGTGGTAAACATAACATTAGAGAGGAGAGCCGCTTGTATAAGCAGAGTTAAAGTAGATTCTGTTCGGAAGACTATTTATCTGTAGAGGTCAGGGTCGCAGAGCTGAATAACAGAATTATGAGCTATATTATCAGGAGAAATTTGCCCCACTTATAATGTGTGTTTTGAGCTCTTAGTATTCAGAGTAACAATGGCTCTACTCAGAAAACACACTCGCCATACAAAGAATAGAGCATCTTTTTTAAGCACAATGAAATAAATGACCGAACACACAGACCTGTGATAGCCTTTATAAAAGGCAACAATGAACCAAGGTGAGTGAAGGTTTTTTATCCTGTAATGGAGAAACATTGTTGTGATGATGTGCTGAAGGCAGTGTCAGAGACAAAGGCCTGATTTCAAAGCATTAAATCCCAAAGTCAAAGTTTTTTAAAGCACGTTTGATATATACAGCAACTTAATATTGTTGAAAAGGAAATGCATCCATTTACTTTTTTTTTTTGTCCAGTAAAGTTTATCCAGTAGATCATTTTTCTATTCATAATGTTATTTGAACATTTCGACTTTGACAGAAACTACTGTTTTGTGCAAACTGTCACATTGTTAAACTCATAATAAGATTTTGACCAATATTTCATACCTTTTAGCTCTCCTCTCCAAAACTGATTATCACACTACTCGTACTGTACATGAAAACCTGAAGACTTTAACTAGTTGGCTATGAACAGCAATCAGTTACAGTTGTCTATCGGCATCAACCAATTTACTCACAAGCTTTGTGGTACTCACAGCGTCAACGCTGTTATTTTCTCACTAGTAAAGGAAATGAAAGAAAGATTATGTGAAGATTTTTTCCCTGGGATCCCACCTCGTTTCTACCCCACTGAATTTCATATTGCCTTTGATGTTTCTGTTGACAACAATCTTTGAGGGGGTGGGGGAATTAACTCTTTAGCCTTGAACCTGGCAATGTGAAGTTCAACTGACATCAACAATCTCTTGGATGTGCCTTGAAAACCCAAGACATTTGTGTTCAAGTCCAGCATTACCATTATTCCTGTCGCCCCAGCTGATTGTAGCATCTCCCCGTCTCTGAAAGAACTTTTCACTCCTCCTTTCTCAATCAGCTAAAAGGCCACATGTGTCCACATACTATAGCTTACTTAAAAAGACATGAAAGGAGACAGAAGGACAGAAACTGTGTATCTATGTATTCTAGGACAGGACAGACAAAGCAGCCAAAGGCATCAGCGGCTTTGATTGGCAGGAATCAAGTAGCTTTTTGTGACTTCCAAAATGTCCAGACAAACAGAGCCACAGGCTGCAGAAAGTTAATCAAAAACAGCAAAGGGTATACAAGGCCACCTCTGTCAGACTCTCTCAGAATAACAGGATAAGAGTTTATCCCCCAGCAGCAGTTATTCAAGCAAGCCATTTAAATTGCATTTGATCAGGAGAGATCCAAACAAAAGTAGTAGCAAGAAGGCCTTAAGTAGCAAAAGACATGCTGGTTTAGCAACATTTTCACGCAATGAGAGGAACGTTGTCTTCGGTGATTATTATTAATGTTATAAGGTGAAATATTAGTTTAATATATGTTGTACATTGACAGCAATAATGGGAGTATTCCTCCACTCTGTCGTGGCAAAGAAAGAGATAAACCTAGCAGCTGGGCTCTAGTCTGTACTACCCTGTCTCCATTCCTCTGTAAAGGTCTTAAGATGCAGATCATGGCTGAAGTAACAAAGCTGAACACTTGTTCTCACAAAGCACTACCTACTCATCCAAAGCTCCTCTTTGGAGCTGCAGTATAAGCAAAGAACCCCTCCCCTGCACCTTCCCCACACAACTCTACCAGACATGGTGGGCTCAGCAATTGGTGATGGTGCTGAGCTTATTGTACTTCTCAGTCCGGTGCTCCTAAGAACGGGTGTGACGACATGCTGAAGGCAGGGAGTGTCGGAGTAGAAGCTTCTTAAAGAGACAGAGGGAAGTTTCAAAGCATAAAATTCCAATTTAAAATTTATTTTAACTTATTTGTGATATATGCAGCATTTTTATAAGACAAAGTAACAGTTATTTGATAGTGCAATTGTATAGCACAGTGTGCGAAATACACCATTTTGCCCTTAAAAAAGCTATTCAAACATGCTGTGAGAATCTCTTGGCAGCCCACACATTTTCCTGAAGCTTTCTCTGTGTTTTGGTCTCTGCAAATTGATCCAGGGATGGATGGATGGACAAATAGATGGAAGGAAACGGAGGGCTTTTTGTGCTTTATTTGTCTGCATAGCAGAGGGTAATTTGTCAGCACTGTGCTGCATTGTTAAAAAAATTTAATTTTATATTTTGTGTAAAAACTGCCTGGGGTTTTTACCACAGTGAGGTTAAGCAAGCTGTGCATTAGAGAGATAGTTTAAAAGTAATCAAAAATCTCGTTCTGAGAGTTTAATTGGATTTTACATCCAATTGACCTGGTCAAGGTCATACATGGACCAGAGCGCAATTTCTTTTTTTCTGACACTTTAAGTTTGCAAGTAAATATCTTGATTAAAAATAAAATATCTGAAAATTATCCATCAAAAGTATACATTAAACACATGACACAGAAATCCTGCCGAGCCTCCCGAGCAATAGATCCTTTAAAAAAGAATTTAAAAATAGACATCCAGAAGATGAGAAATTATGAATAATAAAAACAAATGCAGCGACTGAAAATTGGTGTCAGCATCCAAATTAAATTCTGTCAAGATGGGGGACAAAGTATCTCCAGCTGGAATACATTATTAATATCTGTACAGCAACTAAATGTAATGTGAATAAAAATATTTCTCTGGATTTCAGGGCAAATCATCCAAAGCGGCCAAATGGTTTTGAAGTAATATTGAGCTATATGAATACTTTTTTCACTTGCATTTATCTTTTCTGCCCCTTAAACAACCTGACACACTTCAGAGTCATAAATGAAGTCCCATCTCTGAGTAATGGCAGCAGCAGTAATGCTAGAGTCGTTCCCAAATCCCAGGGAATGACAAGCAAATGTGCTGTAATGCATCATCAAATTTTTTTCCCGACTACTACAGAGATTTAGTGAACTATGTGCTTGCTTTTTGCTGCAGTAATTCTCAATAGGAGGTAGGAGACTGATAATCTTTTCTTTATTTTTTTGTTTCTACTGAATAAAACTGCGTGTTCGTTGCTGTGAGTAGCAGCTGCTTTTTCGAATAGTCTCTTTGATCAAATAGTAATCGAGAGATCTGAATGCATTTGAGTCATGAAACTGATCATTTAATGTTTTTACTTGGGGGAAAAAAGTATCTTGTTTGTTTTACATTCTCACTTCCCTGGTTGTTTAATGTATATTTGATACTTTCAGCTCTCACAAAATGAGCTACTCTGAGAGTCGGATGGTTTTCTAGTGAATTATATAAGCCCTGGTTTGTGCATTCAACTTTGATCTCAGCCTTCAGGGAACTATTGTTTTCACATGTTTGGTTTTTGTGCAATCCTCATTAAAAGTTGCTTGAGTAAGGGATTTCAAATAAAACATACATATACTATCAATGTTCATTAACTTTTTTTTTCAAACCTACTTTTCCAGTGACATGTTTACATAGAGATATTTAAAGATTTTTTTTTTCCCCCCATAACTTCTAATAAAATGATTACGAAGCAGCATCTGTTGTTTCATCTACATGAAAGTATGTTGCCACTACAACCACCAAGGGCCTCATCTACAAAGAGTGTGCATCAAAAACTCGTGGCATAATGTTTTACACACAACTTGGCATGTCCTCATGCAGTAGTATTTTACACCAGGAGCACCAAAACCAATTTCATCATTTTAATATTTTGATGAAACTAAACCGCATTTTGCTTTATACTTAATGGAAGTCAGAAAAAGAAAACAACTTCTTCCATTTTTGACACATGTAGATGTAAACGCACATTTGTTTGTGTGCTGATGCTCAGGAAGTGCATGCATTTTATCTGAGTGGCACTTTCATTCCCAAAGACAAAGAAAATGAGGTTGGATCAGCAGATTAACTCCAAACAGGTCAAGTTTGATCTTGAGGAGGACAAGGTGTAGATTATCACACAGGTACATAAATAGAGCCACAAAAGTGTCTGTAATTATGGAACAATGGCAGCTTTGGCACCGCTGGAGGACATTGCCAATAGAAATATTCAGAGAACACAATGATCACACTGACCTGAGTGGCTTATTAGCCACTTCAGGCTGTGTGTGGGATGTTTACTTGCAGCTGTAAGTAATTTATTTTACTTTACAAGGGTTCAGCATAAGCAGGAAGAAGGCAGCACGATATTGCCGTTTTTATGAGTTTTCCGTGTCCTGTTGAAAGTCTTATGTCTGCTAAAGACACAAAAGTACTGAAACAACAGAAGAAAACATGTTTACTGCCCATATGCTCGAATGAGCTTTGCTCGGCCCATTTCTCAAAGCATGAAGCCCATGAAGTCAAAAAGGAGCCGGAGTGACCACTGCAAACTTTAGCAGCTCAGCATATGGATCATGTCAATGCAGCTGTGGTATTTTCTTCCTCTCTATTCATGAATCTATGAAATTTATGTGTAAATCATTATTTTTATTGAAATACTGCTCCATTAAGACTGTTGTGATTTCCAAAAATTTAGCAGTTAGATACTGGAAAAGCATCTCTTTCACACCAGCAGCATTTTTGTTTTGATTTCTAAAACCAGCAGTTTTTAGAAGTTTTAATTTCACAACACAAACTCTAAACAGTTTTTGATGAAGGTGTTGATTTAAAGATATCAAACGTACAGGTCCATGTGAGAAAATGATTTTATAAAACTTTGGATTTTATTCTACACTCTTGAAAAATATTCTTTCCTACATTTGAATTTTTTTTTTTTCCTTTACATTTGCCTTACTGATCTCCGTCTTCCCTCAGTTCTTTATCTGTTTCTTTTCTTTATCCAGTGCACTTTCTGCACATCAGGATGCATAGAAAGTTGCCAGCAGATGCTGACATGAGATTGGCCTCATGCATTTATGGATGCATCTCAGCGTCTCCATTGCTGTTATGTCTTGGCTCTTTATATTGGACAAGACCAGACCTTTAATGTGTTTACAAGGAAATTTGGAAGCTACCTTTTTTCAGCTGAGTCTCTTTTCTATTTGTTATTAGACAAGGACAGATGGAGCCCTTCTCTGCATGGTCTTTCACAATCTGTCTTGTGTTTCACTGTGTTTAGCAGACTTTGTGTCTTTAACTTGTTGTCTGTTATGCAGGTTTTTTCACATGCCAGCCTATTAGTCACACTTTTATTATTTCTGCAGCAACGAACAGCTGGATTTTTCTTCAAGTGCTTACTGGAAGAGCTTGATCTGGTGACAGACTTCCTTTTATACAGTACAGTGGATGTTGGAAACAGACAGAAAATAAACACTAACATTGTTGTTACTTATAACAATAAAGTAAAAAGTTACTGTGGCAGTCTAAACTGAGGGAGAACAGAAAACTATAAAGTCTGAACAGCACAGTAGCAGATCAGATAAACAAAACTGATCAAATTGAAACAATAAACTAATATTATTATTATTTTTAATTTCCATGCCCAGGGAACTAGTGCCTCCTATCTTCAGTCATTAGGTGAGAGACTGGGCACACCATAAACAAGGTGCCAGTCTTCAAAGAAAACGTTGAAACATCCAGAACAGACAGCTATGAAGCCTCATACTTACACTTAAAGACAACTTAGAGTTACTATTTATCCTAACAAGCATATTTGTAGAGAAAAATTCAGAGTACCTGGAGAGAAGACGTTCACATGAAGGGAGAACAATCAAAGTCCAAGCAGAAAAACTGGATTCATTCAAAGCTTTCTTATTTCATGGTGGTAAAAACTTAGTGCCATCAAAATTTAAAGGGAGAACAGACAAATAAAGGAAAAAAAGGGATACAAAGTGTCAAAGGGCTAAATTGCTTAACCTATTTGTTTATTTAAGGTTTTTTTTTTTTTTTAAGGAAATAAATTCAATACCTGAAACATTACTCAACTCAGTTTTCAAAGCAGACATTTTCTACTGGGGTGAAATGTGTATTTTACCTTTGTTGAACAGCTGATACTGCCATTGTTTTAAAATAAAATGTTAAAATATAAAAAAAATTGAGCTGTGCAGTGCTCTCTAAAGCTGGTAGCAGAGTTTTCTTACAGGAACAAGTTATTGGGTTTGGTTCTTAAAGCATCAAACTCATGTGAATAAGATTTTCAATGGTTGAAATGGTAAAGGAGAAGCTAGTCAGGACAGAGCTTTAAGTTTTTGTATGTACTTTTCAGTTGGATCGGTGTTGAAATCAGTGATGCATGCTAAAATAAAATAAGAATCTTAAGACATTTATGCAGAGGGAGATTTTAAGTTCAACTGATTTCATACCAAATTAAAGAGTCAACTAATTCAGGCATTAAATTAGGATGTCTCCAGTTAAATCCCTTTGCAAGACTTTTGTACAATCTTAGGAACCCTGGGAAAAACTGAGTTCGCCATAAAACATTTAATCGTTCCTTTTTTGGGAGCACTTGATAAAAAATAAACGCAAACCCAAAAGTGTTCAATATATTTTTAATATATTCATACTTTAAATATATTTGCTACTTTTTGTAGATACAATGAACAGAATGTGCCATTTAAAGCCTTGATCAAAACTGCAGTGATGGAACAAAATATCGTATGAACACATAAATCATCAAACAAATAAATTTGGCTAAAGTAATTGCAGACCGTGGGCATGCAGTTGCATTTAACGGCATGAACATTTGCATACTAAACCATAGCTTGTGACACTAAAAGCCAGTTTATTCTGAAATCGATTACAAAAAACTCAAAAGTCCCTAAGTAGTCTGTAATGTGTACATTTAAGGAAAACAGAGATCTTATGGAATCCTTCTCTGACAGCATGAGTGAAAAACTGTACAAGCATTTCTGCACAAAGTGTCCTCTCATCAAACAGAACTCCACAGTGACAAGATCTGCTGTCTTTCCTTAGATGCTGCAGCCCATCAACATCCATCTGTCTGGGATTTCTCCCCCACTCTGCCTTTTGTCGCATGACAGATGGAGAACAGTTTTAGTGTGTCTTTGCTTTCTGATTTGATATTTTTGTTGTCAGCCTATGAGCTGATATCTGACTACTTTTATCTAAAGCAATAAAACGCACAGAGGGAGAAAAACCAAGGGATCAGATGGTTTTTGAAAAGAATGCGTGGGCAAAGTAGACTCACACACAATGGCTCTCTCATCAATTCTGGGCTTCAAAACAGTCTGCTACAATATAAACCTTACCTTAATGTGTCTAACATCCCTCAGAAACCATTCTTTGCTTTGGCAACTGAAAACAACCCTAAAAAGTTGTCTATTTAAGCAATTTTTTTTTATTGGTCCTCTCACTCTTGGTGAGAATTGTCCCCTTATATGGCAGCTAAGTAATGCATTGAAGCATCTAGACATGGTGAAGGCAACAAGCTAAAGCTCAAACTGAATATCACAATGGCAGAGAGGGCGGATGTGAAAAACTTAACATTATGGAGTTGTTAGTGCCAAACAGGCTTGACTGAGTATTTTAGAAATTGATTATGAATATACTTTAATGATGTAAGAGGTTGGAGTAGAATAGGTAAAAACAATGTCTTTACAAACAAGTATGTGGAAAAGTCTTATTTGAACAGACTGGGGCTGCATCAACAAAGTTTAATGCTTTTATAGCAACTGAAGTGAACCATTGTCAGAAAAATGTATTTATTTATTTTTAGAATGATCATTTCCTGGAAAGATTTACAGAAAACTAAGATGAAACCAAAAAAAGTTGCATATGAATTAATTTTACAAGAAATCATGACGGCTCTGAATATGTGGTTTGATATGGGTTTTAACATTGTCATCAGTCACATTGTCATCAAAGTATATTCTGAAACATATTAAGATTATAAATGTACTTAAATCTTATCTCCTAATCTTCCAGTGTGCACCAAACAGACCTGTGCACATGCGGTTCAGGACGGACGGCAAGAAATTGTTACTTTTCATAAGATGATGCCAGTGACTGTGTTTACAGCCGCAGCAAAAAGAGGAAAACTTTTAAAAAGTAACATCTAAACTGAACCTTAATATTAAAGTTCTGGTTGGCCTTTTCACTGCATCACACCGATGGCAATTTTAAGAAATATTTAGGTCAACGACATCTGTGAAAAAGTAAGATGGCCATTTTTTTTTTTTTTTACTTGTAGTACAGAATGTACTTACTTGAAGCACCTGTTTAATAAAACAGTGTGAAATCTGACCACAACCGTCTTGCAAATGTTAAAAACCTGTTCTGAATGAGGCACAACCCTGAGCGTTTATCCTCCTCTTTAGTTTCAATCAGCCCCAGTCTGTCGTTCCAGCCTTCACCCTCGCAGAATTTGCACACCTCTCCAGCTTTTGCTTCTTGCTGGTTCCTGTTACATCCCTTCATGTGCCTCCTTACGTGCTTCCTTTTTTGTTCCTGCTTTTTCTGTGCTCCTGACTGTAAGCTTTTGCTAATAATCTTTTATATTTTTCGTTAAAAGATCACCATCCACTCGACACTCCTGTTTCTTTTCATGACACAGGTGTTTGTGTCATCCGTCTTTTGCTGAAAACAGATGTTTGTTCTTTGACATCTTGTAGTGTGTTTCATTATACTAAACTGTCCAAAAAAGAAAATTGTATAGCCATGAAGATTCTGAAATAATCAGGAAATAAATTTCCGATAAATAAAAAGAAGGGGCAACTGAAGTATATCCAATGCCGATTCTCAGGTGAATATTTTTGAAATGTTTTGTCTCACAAATGTGGGAAGGTGAAGGTTTGCAGCGTTTTATAAAAGAAGCTGGCACAGATGTTTGTTTTTTTTTTCTTGTTAAAACACTTTTACATCCTCCTTCTTTTACCATCTTTTAGGAAATAATTTTGAAAATGACAAATTATATTAACCGACATTTGAACAATTCTGAGAATGAGACTGACAAAACCAAATTTCTAACCAAATATTAGGCAATCTGCCACACTTTGGTGTTTTAAAACTCAGCTTCTGAATTGTGGGTTACTTTCTCCTTGGATAAATTATACGCTGTAGAATGCTTTACCAGATCCTATTATTATATTTTGAAAGGTGAAATTTTATGATTTGAAATCTTTTGTGACATTTTTTTGTGTTTGTTTCATTATAAAAGTTCTACTCTATGCTTCTCTTACTAAAGGATTATGCCAGCATATTGAAGATCAATATTAGACGGATGTAATAAACATGTCTCCGGTCATTTTTAATCGTTAAATGGTCTGATGGCTACTCACATCTGTGTAGGTATCAGCTTTAACAAGGAAATGCAATAAAACTAAGCCAGCAATGGCCTTTCCATTATTACTTGAGTAACCGCTTCACAACGTGCTGAACATTGACATCCAGCCATAAGATACAAAAAAATTAAATAAAATAAAAAATCAATCGTACTGACATTTTCATAGTTATGGGTAAAGTTTGTCAGTTTCTTGCTATAATAAATAACTGTTGATCACGTCAGGAGGGGTTTGACTGGAGGATCATTCAGAACATGTGTAGCAGGTTTGACATTTTCCTTCATCTTTAGTTATAGAGACTTTAATGACAAGAGGTAAGAGGCACTCATGACAAAAGGAAATAAAACACTTGACAGTCTAAAACATACAGCTACAAATTAATGTATGAGTCATTAGCTTCTTCACTCTATATTTCTTCTTGCAGACTGAATCCAACACATATAACTATCATTTAGGTAAAACCAGCAATTTTCTTCGAGTCAGCTTCAGAAAGAATACAAAAATGTAAAAGAATAGTTATCAGTAGTTTCTTATTGTGTTGACACATCTTTAGCCTTAAGTAAAGAAGTGATAACTTTTTTTTGCTGCAGCTGAGGCAGAATATCTTGAAGCTCTTTGCACAAAATACCCAACCAGTTTTAAAATTGCTTCTGTCCTGTAATGTCCTGACATGAGAAATCACTTAACTCTGAACAAGACAGCTTCCTTCTTTCTTTTGAAATATACACTATAGATATTATGTTTTAATAAAACGGCAGCCTTTCCAACTTTAGCCCTTTCAATTTATCCAAACTTTAACTGTTTTTATTTAGTTTTGCTTTTGCAAAGGAATATTTACTCTACACCAATTCTGGTATCAAGATTTTCACAAGTTGGTGCTTTAAGGTTCCTGCACTTTAAGGTTGAAAACTTTTGAAACAGATAAGGGACCAACAACAAACTTAGGAAATAACTAACTAAATACAATTTTATTATTACATCCAGTCAAAAAAATAATAATCATGCTTGTAAAATCAAAAGAAATTTTGACGCTAAATGTGCAAGGGGCGTTAAAGATTTTGGGCTCAACTGTCAACAAAATCAATTTTGTTACATTAATATTTTAACAGGAGCTTGTTTATCAGTGTAGATTCAAACCTAACAAGCCACTTTCACATCATAATGTGATTCCTTGCTTCATAAAAGAAAGCAAAACCTTTTTAAGGTTTACAGAAAACATAACCACGCTGTCATGGTTTAAATAAATCTGTAACGCAGAGGTGGATATCCACAGTGACACCATAACCCATGGTGACAGATATCTCTTGGCAATTGTATCAGCTGCTGTTGTTCAAATTTGACTGTTTGCATGGAGAGCCTCATGCAGGAGCGCTGAGGATCTCGGCTGTGCCAGCTGTCAGCTCCAAGGTATCCACACAATGAGGCTGCAAGTGACATCACATACATCGCCTCCCTCAAACAAAGAGGCACACGCTTGAGCATGCAACCACACATGGTGAGCCACATAAGGGCACGCAGCAGGCATACATAAACACAAACTCGAGTCTGCTCTCAATTCCAGTTCTTCACATGCTGCTCCGTCAGGACCCCTTGGTGTTATATTGTGCTACACTGTGTACCCTATTGTCTTTTTTTTATATAATTCAATGAGAGAGAGGGTATTTTTAAACAAATGCATGACCTCTTCCTAACTCCAGATTAATTATATTATGTGGGAGTATCGCCTTGTGAAAGTTTGCTGCCAAATCCAAACAACTTTTGCTGCAGAAGATGTTTGTACTGCAAAATCTGACGGGGGAATGGATGTACCCAACAAAAAACCTAAAACTGTGCACTCGAAGGTGGAAATACGAAACAAAACCATACCGTTGCACTCTTCTACTGCAAATGTTTCTATATTTATTCAGACTGTGTGAATCCTCTTTAAAGGCAGTGTTTGCACACTGTCTCATAATGCAGCAGTTGGTACAACATAGCCCCCATGCCAAGGGATTCCTTGTGGGTATGTCAGACACACTATCTACTACGACAAAACAGTTGTATTTGATACCTTGAGAAAAAAAAGAACAGGTTGCAAACACACGCCTACATGATCTCTTTGTTTTTCAGTATCATACACAGCCACATGGACTTTCACTGCCAACACTGAAAGAGCTTCTTTGCCAAAACTAACAACTTACCAAAGCCTTACATTTCTGAAAGAAAAATAAATGGTTTAAAAATGATTTATTGCACAGTTCACCTGTTCTGACTCCCACTTGCAGATTTTCTGGTTTAAAAAAAAAAAAAAAAAAAAACATGGGTTCTGCAAGTCAAACTGCTGGTGCAATCTAATCACAAAACATGAACTTTTAAATTGTTCCAACAAATGTTAATGGTTATGTGTTTATCTTTTTACATTTGCGTGACAAATAAAATCCATTAACCGTAGAGCCTGTTCATATGTGATATTTGCACATTCGAGCTACAAAAAATCTGTAAAAATTGCTCTTGCTACATTTTGTGGTATTTAGCAAAAAGAAAACAAAAAGATTGGTGACACTAACTACCCTAAAATAAACAAAGTTTTGTCTGACTTAACTTTAGACAGTGAGAACAATTTTGCATAATTTCACACTATATAAGGACATAACGAAACTGTCTCAACTCTGAAGTTTTGTTTGAAGAGTAATAGATTCTCAAATGATGAAGTGACATTTAAAAACAGGACTTATAATTTATAGCGTTCATTATAAATCAAATAAAAATACTGTTGCTGCTCATTGTGGGACTGCATCTTCATTGACATTTTAATGTTTTTCAGGACTCGTTGTGTAAGATGTTTCACATTACCAGAGGAATATTTCTCGCATTTCTTAGCTTCTTCACATATCGATTAATTATGCTATATGATTAGCAGGACTCAATCTCATAATAACTCTTGTTTATGTAACAACTTTTCTTATGGTTAATTTTAAAGGAAAATGCACATACATAGGTAGGACATGTGAAGCATTTGAAGACATATCGATACCATCGTGACAATATTATTCAAGTTTATTTTGGTAATTCTCCATCTCTCCCTGATCACTACACGAGCCCTGTCCGTTCGGACAAATTCCTGTTTACCTAAAGGTTAAACACGATCAGTGAGCATTCGGGCCACAATCGTGTCATCAGTATTCATTACATTGGTGACAAGGAGAAAATTCTCCCCCAGCCTCCTCCTGTCATTCCCCCAGGCCTCTGGGAATCCACTGAAGGTTAATTTATTTAAATCCCCCATCCACTCATCTCTATTCCATTAAACTCCACTAATAAATCTTTGCTTTGCCATGTAATCTGTTTTCAACTGTCAAAGGCTCAAGCCTCGGCTTCATTTCCCACGTATGCTTTTGGATGTGCTCTTAACGATAATATGGCAGCCAATAAGGTCATGTTAAATTCATTCGATGTCATGTGTTTAACTGCGTGTAGACGTCTGCCCTTTGAACACAACCAAAACGTCTGGAATAATTAATCCAAGTGCAGCTCATGTTGGGGGGGCAATAAAATCCTCTAAGAGCCTCGTGCTGCTACGGTGTCCCAAAGGTCCTGTAAAAGCCTGAGCTTATGGCCTGAAACACAATTTCCCATCTGCCCTCTGCGGGGCTTTTATCTGGTCATACCTCTCTGGTCATGATAGCGACGATTAGTCTGAGCAACAAGGGGACCTTGACTATATGGACAAGTGGTGTATCATTATTACAGCATGTCAAGTCAGCATTACACAGATGCTCCTGTGATAATGACTGTTAAAAAGCTCAGCTGTTGGTTTAATAGTGGGTGAAGCTATTCACAGTCTGTTGGGGAGGATGTCTGATGCCAACGTGTTTTCTGACGTGCGTTTTTTTTTTTTTTAATAAAAACAGTCTTGGAGAAGCAGAAGAGAAATGGGCTTAAAGCATGTTCCCTAAGATGTCAACACAAGTGAGCATCTGGTGAATTATCAGAGTATAAGTCAGCAGACTTTCTCAGCAGTTTGCAATGCTGTCCCAGATGAAGTAATTATAAATTTCAGGAGACCTATAAGTTTCTTGGAAAGTTGATATGCTTCCAGTAGATCTTTGGTCTTGTCAGCAGCTCTGTTTTGTTTTGTCCTCAGTGGAGTTTTCACTGGGAGCATTCAGGAAGTACCAAATACCTCTGCCTGCTTGTAAACACCTCTGTATTTGTTGTTTTTAGGTCATTTTAATACTCCCATCCATCTTCAGTGAATTTTTCTTGCATGTTAATAAGGTAGGAATGTGAACAGATAATTTTGCAGCATTGTTTTCCTTTACATTTCAAACTCTTTATCAGGGGTGTCCAAGGTCTTTCTGCCAAAACAAGTTAGGGGTCTTAGACAGCGTTTGGGGGCCAGTTGGTAACTGGATCTGTACAAGAACCGGTTTGCTTTTGTTTTTTGTTTTTTCCCACCGAGTGTCCTGGTGTCTGGTCTCACATACACAACAACCCTCGACCGTGTCCTCAAGGTAAATAAAAACAAACAAAATCTGCTTTAGCAGCATTCTTATTAAACCCACACAAATATAACAATGAATGTCTGATAAGCTGACATTATCAGAGTTTGTTGGAGACTATTTAGAGTTGTAGTTTAATATACAAGTTTTTTTTTTTTTAAATAACTTTCATATGCATAGAAGCGCTGTATTGTTTTTAAACATTTTGATCATTATTCTGGGGTATAGGGCTTGGCTTTTCATAAATCTGCTTCATTAGAACATTTTGGAAAATTTAAATGAAGACAAAGATCAGCTCTTTAACAACAGGTAAATATGCAATATTTTTATGTATCCACTGTAAGTATGTCTGGACAGCCGAGGTGCACTTAGCACGCTCATACAAATTAAAAACTGTATTATAACATGTTTCAGTTAGAAAACTCATTCTGACAACTGTGAGAACTGAAGCCACTTGTACTTTCTGCTTTCAAATGAACATCGAATAATGTTGACACAGCATGACTCTTTCTATCCCCCTTTACCTGGATGCCATAATATTTAAGAGCCATTTTACATTCAACTTTTGTTTAGAACAGCATATGATGTCAGTCAGCTTGTAAGTCACATCATGATGGAAATGTACAGCAGCAATGTTAAAATTAACTTCCACAGTTGCTAATACTCCCTTTTTCAAATCTTTTTTGTCCTTAGTACTTTACGTCTGTATATTTTGTTTAAATATAGGTCTACCTACCAGATTATGTGTTACAGATATGTTATATGTTACAGATTTAGTTTCTTTTGAATGATTGAAAAACTTGACAGTGTTTTGTTCTAGTTAATAATTTGATTTAACAAAGTTACTGGTCTGGGACAAGAGTAAATGTTCAGAGAGAATCTTTTAAATCAGAGCTTCCTCCTCTTGCTATATACTGTCTCTCTTTTAGTCACCTGACAATTTTTCTAAATAAAAACTCAGAATGTTTCTTGATCTTGTCCAGTAAAACCTGCCCTGCGGAGGGAGTGTCCCCTCTGAGCTGTGGACTTCTAAAAGTCATCCAGAGTTATAATGGTCAAACTTGCGTTTAGGTGGATGTCTCTAGTGTAAGATCTGGAGCATAAGCATTTTCCTTTCACACTTTAGTACTCAGAATTCCCTAAAGTGCAATTTTTTTCTAAAATGAAGTAATTAAGACATTTTATTTCTCTTCACTGCAGAATATGAATGAATCAGAGTAATTCCTCTGATGTATACGACCAAACAGCCTCTAGGAGGGAAGCAACATTTGTAGTGTGTATCTTTGGTCAACAATGTCTGTCCACAAGCCTATGCTAAAAGTCTCCATGGAAACCAGTTGCTGTACTTACCAGTGATTTGCTGAAGTCTGCACCAACCCCATCATGGCTTTCAGTGTGATCTCAAATCATTTATTTTCTTTCTTAACCAATGTATTTTGTAATTTCTTGTATGGATACATGTTCCTGTGTGCCGACCACCTCTGAAACACCACCCAGCGCTGCTGCAGTAGGACCACCCTGCTAGCATCCCCATGTTATTTAGCTTCTGCTGTTTAAATTTGTCCTCACGGCAGTAATAATCCCCCTCTGTTGCGTTTCTCTCACAACAAAGTCTCGATGGATTTTTTCTTTAATCAGGCAGAAAGCAAAAAGAGCTTAACTTTTTTTCCTTCCATAAAAGAAGTGTGATGGTTACGTATGATGAAATCTGAATCAAGATGAATAACCTCAAAGCATGGACACAGGGGAGAGCTTTAGTGCCAAAAGCATTCTTTTAAAAGAAAAGGCTTTCTCTTTTAGAGCTATTCCAGTTTGCAGCTATTAAATAAGCTTAGGGAGAAAGGTAGCCAGATGGCTGCTTGTCATTCACTCTGGGTTTTATAGCTTTCAACCCTTCAAAGTGAGAAGAAATGCATTGGCATTTTGAGTTAAAATCTCCCAGAACTATTGCAACCACGTTTTCCAGTGATAAAATAAAGATAATATAAAATAACTTAATCAAGGTTTCATTACACAGCTAAAATATATTTTAGAATACCACGAAACAATTTATACCACCTTTATTAGTTGCATACTTATCAACATGTTTTGTTCAGACAGTAGTGGAATTATGTGTAAATACCATAATAAATATTGTTATTATAATGTCTTAAGGAGTGTCAGTGTGCCCCTTTCTGGAGAGAATCTTAAGCTGCATGTTTTTTGTTTTTTTTTTACGAATTGCCTTTCTTTAAAAAGAAAAATAATCTTTAAAAGGATTAAAGTTAATCAGAGTTTGTTGGAGACTATTTAGAGTTGTAGTTTAATATAAAAGTTATTTTTTTTTAAATGACTTTCATATGCATAGAAGCGCTGTATTGATTTTAAACATTTTGATCATTATTCTGGGGTATAGGGCTTGGCTCTTCATAAATCTGCTTCATTGGAGAGAACATTTTGGAAAATTTAAATGAAGACAAAGATCAGCTCTTTAACAAATGGAACCTGGACTTTTATAGTCGACAAGCTGAAAAGAATCGTCTAAAACAACGAAACGCTAGGGACAGAGAGCACAAGTTTGATGCTTGGCTTTAGTTTTATTTTGTTCATGATATTGGCTTCTAATCACATTTTTTTGTGACATGAACAGACGTAATATTTGCAGTTTGACTGTAAAATGAGGAGGTGGTTAGGTGTTGTATGGTTGCATTTCTGGTGACAGTGTTGGCAGAATGTGCAAGACTGAAGACGCACTTAATCAGCATCACTACTGCAGCGATCACCGGCAACATGGCATCCCATTTGGTTTGTGTTTATTGAATTTCTAATTAGATTCTCAGTAGGACAGTGAACAGGACAAAACATGCTTTCATAACTTCCAAGCTATGTAGGGAGTCTTTTAGTAGTCATGTAGTCATTTTTCTATCAAAAATACAAATTGATGGAACAAAACTGAAAGAGATGTAAAAGTCAGTATCTGCCTTACGTAAAAAATCGAATGGAATCAGACACTCCAGTAAAATACTCAAAGGAAAATCATAGAAGAATCCTGGGTGTCCCGATTAGAAGCTCTTTAAAAGAGGCTTATGTTTTGGTTATCATGCATGAATCAGAATAAAGGTGCCTTGGTGCAAATAAGCACAAATAAAACAAAGATTTCAAAAATTGCAATTTGTGTTTCAATAGTTAGTGCTGAATACGCTCAGGTTAGATCAGGTGTGTCCATTTCCAGTTCTCAAGATGTGGTGTTCTGCACCATAAAGATGCTTGTCTGGTATAAAACACTACTGATCTTTAAATTTCTGTCCGTCCTTTTTGGTGACGCAGGTATGAACCTTGAACATTATCTCCAGTTGAAAAGATGCGTTGAACTTTCTCCTTCTGTCTCTGCTCATTGGTCCTGCTCTGCATCAGTGAAACCTTCGACTCCTCTGGGATTTGGGGAGATAGTTTAGATATTATTTATTTGAGCTTTTGAGATGATAATCACCTGCTCTGTTGTAAACAAAAAAAACAGCTTGTTGCCATGACATAACTGTCAGGAGGTGAAAAAATAGAGAGCAAAAATTCCTCCAGCTGCAGAGCTTCCCAAACCAAAGAGAATAATTAATATGCGACGCTTCACCCAAAAAAATAAAATAAAATATGAACAAAAGTCCACAAAAATAACGAATCAGAACTAACAGAGCTACTCTTCACGCTGCCACCATTGAACTTGTTTTAGTATTTCTCTGATTGCTTGATTTAAATCATTTAATATTTTCTACAATACATAAAATGGTCAGTGGTGCACAAAAACCTAAACAGATTGCATTTAATTGTAGACAATTTTGAATTCCTGAAAAGAAGAAGAGTCAGTGGCTGCAACTGAAGAGACATCGGCTAATATTTCAGAAGCATTATTTTAAGCTTTGTCATGGAAACAGCTGTTGTGCTTCCACTCTGCATATTTACTTTATTAACTCCTACAGAAGCAGACTAAGAATAAACAGAAATGCCCTGCCAAACTGCTCATGCAGGCATGTCTTATAATCATTTTTCATCTGTCTGACAGAGAGCATAGTTCAAATTATTCAAGTTAAATATTCTCTGCAGGCCACAGTGTGTATGTAAATAGTTGACTCAGAAGTTTAAAGCGCGATAAGAGGTCTCGAATGGGAGGGTAAGTCAGCAGTTTGTGTTTATAAATTGGATGATGACATGATGGTGTAAGACAGTAGTAAAGGAGGTGCTGATTTTCACATATGGACCAACACACACGGGCAGTTCTTCAGTGGATTCATGCACATGGATTAGATTTTAAGGATATATTTTAAGCAGCACAGTGACTCATTTCAATATAAGAACAGAAGGCAAATTGAATTATGTTTAAATCCATTCTGCAACAAAGAGAAATAAACCATGTGGTGTGTGATACAGTGATTCAGAATGGCTGCAGGACAAACAGATGGCTTCCTTCCTGAAGAGTTGTCTTTTTTTCATATTTACTATAACAAACCTTCATATTTCTAACAGTGAAAAGGATGTGCAAAAAAATTTCAGACTGTGTGTCTGTTGGGAATTCGGACAGAGAAAAGGGAAAACTACTGCTACACTCAGTCAGTGAGAAATGGTGTAGTTTATGTCCAGTCAGGTCCCCTGAGCTCCTGTCGTTGAACTTCTGCTAAGAGAAAAGGAGAATAAGCTTCCCACATGTTTCTTGTTTTAGTCGTTACCAATGACATCCTGCACATGGGCATACCTGTGTTACCTTCATCCATTCCTCATGCATTCCCCTTTAAGGAGATGACATAAATAAACAAATAGTGAAATAAGGAGAAAGAAACAAGTTTACCTTGCTGTCCTACCCAGAAAGTCATAAACAGATGAGTGCATCATTCAAATAAAATTACATTTTTATGAACAGCTCTGGAAAAAAATTAAGAGCCCACTGCACTGAGCCCCATTGAAAACCTCCTGGTTATTCCACCAACTATTTATCTTTGAACTCTTCCTGAGCTAAAACATTAATATTGTTGTTTCTAAATGAAGATGAACTTGTTTCCTTTGGATTATTTGAGGTCTGACAGCTCTCCATCTTTTTCGTTATTTTGACCATTTCTCATTTTCTGTAATTAAATAATACATTTTTGCTTGGAATTTTGGAGACATGTTGTCAGTAGTTCATAGAATAAATAAAAACAATTATATTATATATATATATATATATATATATATATATATATATATATATATATATATATATATATATATATATATATATATATATATATATATATAGCTGACTGTATAGCTCAATAGGTAAGTCACCAGTCTTCCACCCGGGAGACCCGGATTCGAGGCCAGGCTGGGGGCTGGGGCAAAAAGTTACAACGGTGACATTGAGCTGTCAGTGTGGGTCCTTAGGCAAGACCCTTGGAGCTATATAGCCTACCTCATACCATGAGAGACACAAATAAGCACGACATGCCGGCTCAGACGTCGCCCGGCCAAACAAGGTCTGCGTCAGGTGCTGGGGAACCAGAGCACCCTGATGAAAAATGGGCTACTGGAACAAGACGGAAATGGGCGAGAGGTGAAAACATGGATCTGTTGGAATGCTACTACTCAAGTAATCCTAGTCAGAGGGGCTACATGGAAAGACTGTGGGAGGAATGGTTAACTCGACATCCCCAGTCAACACTAACTGCCAAACAACTAGTAGCTCAGGGTTCCAACATCCGCAAACGGCAACTGCTGTCACAACTTGAGATTGACGAGGTACGACACAAGTGCTACGGCAAGGGGAAGGATCCAGGATGAGGAAGGGGAAGAGAGTCAACTACAACTCCCCGCCCAGAGACTGGGAATGTAGCCCCAGTAATGAACGAACCATCTGAGCTGAACGAGGCAGCGACTGACCTGAGAGAGAGAATCATGGCCCGAATGAACACCAGACGACCCCGACGCCAACTACAACGGCTGAGTGAAGTACCATCAGAAAGTCTCATTGAAGATGTGAATGCAGCATTGAGAACGATCCCTACCAACACCATAACAGAAACCAATGAGCTGATATACAACTCAGCATCAGTGATCCTTGAGATGCTTGGTTATAAGAGCAACCATGAGACCCAATACCCACCATGGAAAAGACGGTTAGAGGCTAAGATCAAGATAAGGAGGGAAGTGAGTCAACTGTCAGAACTCCAAAGGAGTTCAATGAAAAGATCAGTACCCAAGAAGTACAGCCAGATGCCCATACCTGAAGCACTCAAAACTGCCAAACAAAGGCTCCAAGCCTTGGCCAGCCGCCTAAAGAGATACACGAGAGAGAATGAAGCCAGGAGGATTAACCGGCTCTTCGCCACCCAACCAGCTAAAGTGTACTCTCAATGGCAGGGTAATAACAGAGCAGACCCACCCAGGCTGGAGACTGAACAATACTGGAAAGCCATATGGGAAAGGGAGGCGTCCGACAACAGCAATGCACAGAAGACAAGGTGCTGGAAGTACCATCATGGGAGGACAAGCCCCTACATGGGATGTACCACCGACAAATAACTGAAGTGGCTGATGTCAGGAAAACCTACCAATGGCTGGAGAAAGCTGGACTCAAGGACAGCACAGAGGCACTCATCCTGGCTGCACAGGAACAGGCCCTAAACACCAGAGCAATAGAGGCTCAGATCTACCACACCAGACAAGACCCAAGGTGTAGGTTGTGCAAGGAGGCCCCTGAGACAGTCCAGCACATAATAGCAGGGTGGCAGGGGAAGCGTACATGGAACGACATAACCAAGTGGCGGGCATAGTGTACAGGAACATCTGTGCAGAATATGGACTGGAAGCCCCGAGATCAAAGTGGGGAACACCCCCAAAAGTGGTGGAGAATGACCGAGCTAAGATCCTGTGGGACTTCTAGATCCAGACAGACAAGATGGTAATGGCGAACCAACCGGACATTGTGGTGGTGGATAAAGAACAGAGGAAAGCCGTTGTGGTGGATGTAGCAATACCAAGTGACTACAACATCAGGAAAAAGGAGCATGAGAAATTGGAGAAATACCAGGGCCTCAGGGAGGAACTGGAAAAGACCTGGAAGGTGAAGACCACAGTGGTGCCTGTGGTCATCGGGGCCCTCGGGGCAGTCACCCCCAAACTGGAGCAGTGGCTCAAACAGATCCCAGGAACAACATCAGACATCTCAGTCCAGAAATGTGCAGTTCTAGGCACAGCCAAGATACTGCGCAGAACCCTCAAGCTCCCAGGTCTCTGGTAGAGGACCCGAGCTCAGAAGATGAAACAGACCACCCGCGGAGGGTAAGAAGGGATTTTTTTTTTTTTTATATGCACACAGTAAAATCAAAGAAACTTTTAACTGGTCTCTTAATTTTTTCCAAAGCTGCACATTATTACTGGTTGAGATAGGGAGATAATTTGCCAGCCCACTGAAAATAATGAAATATTCTTGAATAAACCTTCAATGCAAACATATAACCTTTTTTTATTTAAGAAATCTCTGCTTTAGAGAAACCTGTGACCAAAGGCCAAACAAACTCGAGCCTTTTGCCACTTCATAGTTCTTGTCCTGTCTAAAGCAAAGTGTGGTCTTATTATGAGAAGAAGGCAGTTTACGTCATCACATGCTCTAAATGTGCAGGTGAGGCTACTGTCAGGATACAGAACACATAAAAAAAGGAAAATCATGTAGTTTTTAAGACATATTCATCATTTGGAAAAAGCCTGCATTCGGTTCACTTTCCCTTTCACTGGCTGCAAAGAAACATGTCAGCCCTGACAAGCCTAAACAGGATTAGGAGAGAGCACAGATTAGATGAATGGATATGTTGGAACATTGCAATCTTTTCAAATTAATTTTATTCGCAGTATTATTTCACTTCAAAAAATATGCCATGCCTCAACATAGCATGAATACCAACCGAATTGTTCCACATAATGTCAAATTGTAGTTACATGCTTAAGTATTTATTATTTCAATTTTGTGGTGGATAAACACAAAGTAGTGCGACATTTTAACTAAAGGGAAGGCAGTAGATGGCATCAAAAAATTAAAAATCTGAAAATTGTGGTGAACCTATTTCCAATCTTTTTTATTAGTGCAGTTAACTGAATTAATAAATATGTCATAGTTTGCTTGATAAAATCCCAATATTTCTATATTTTACAGTTTGGAACATTTCATCTGAAACAAAGCTGGACAAAAAGGTAAATATGCAAAGTACACACGAATGCCACAGTTTTCAGACATTATTTTGTTAAACAACTTAACAACCATGTGTCATTCTCTTTTCTGTTTTGTTTGTACATATACAAATAAATAGTTTGTGGTTATATCACAACAAAAGTCTAAAAGTTCAAGCAGTCCAATAACTGCCTAAGCACCCAATAAAACTAATTTGTATAAAAAGGTCGTAGAAAAACTCCAGTTAACGAGAAGGGAGTCAGTTCTTCATTAGTTTGTCTTCAAAGGAATATTAGCTCACAATACAACATGCCAGCAGAATGAACACTGGCAGTGCACCGTTTATTATCAAATTCAGTTAGATTCTTCCTGAAAGCCACTCAGATGAGAGAGACTTAATTTGAATAATTTATTGGAATGTATTTGGAGGGCTGAGTGAATGTAAACAATCAGAAACTACAGCAGGTGCTTCAAAGACTTCCCAGGTCTAGAGTACATTTAGTATATTAGGGGGAATCAACAATTACATCTTGTTAGAGTAGAAGTACAATGCACAGAAGAAACATGTGTGTCTACAAGAGAATATCACAGAAAATGTATTGCATTGAAATTAATCTTAATCCAAACATACACGTATGCTTGTACTTCACTGGGAAGATCAATATAAAGTGATACAAAATTGTAACGTATTGAAATTTTATTTTTACTGCTCCATACATTTTGAAATAAAAACTGGGAATTTGTTCTGTGCATTTGTATTGAGGTTTTCTCATTTAATAATTTGAGGAATTCTTCTTTTACTATTGTCATAGCTGCAAATCATTTACTGTATGTCTCTAAGCAACCTTCAGCATCTAGGAACTGACATTTTTTGTCTATTCTTTGGGAAATTGTTTAAGCCTCATTAAATGCAAAGCGTCTGTGAACAGAAATTTGACTGAGCAATTGGGAAGCATAACATGACCACGTTCATGCATTTTAAAAGAAACGTCACAGCGTGATGGTGCCTTCATGTTTTTATAGTGCTGGCATTCAACTGCCACCAGAGTAACAGGGCCACATGTTTCAGAGTTTCATTTATGCAAAATTTTTAATCATCAATTATTTTCCTTACACTGATATTGCTCGATGTTGTTGTGTTGTATTACTTGAAATTCCAATGACATATCTTCAGGTCGGCGATGAAATCTGAAAATTCTGAAGGAGTACGAATATTTTATAAAGAACTGTAAACCTAAACTTGGATTATTAACTTAAATGCAGCCAAATACTAATCAGATGAGGTCCTGAAGATCGTGATTTGATTTAAAGGATGCTGCTCACTAGGTTGTATTTGTAGGTAGAGACTGGGCGGGAAAAACATGGGTGTGACTCTTTACATCTTTGCAGTGGGTGCACTGACAGGAGTAGCTGACTAAGCGTGTGTGTAAGGGTGCGTTTCTCTTTTGTGTCCCCTCAGGCATCACCCCTCCTTCCACCTGGAGTAGGGTCTTGTGTTCACTTGTCTCGTCTCATTAATCAGAGGTGGAAGCTCTAAAACAGAGGAGCTGCAACCTGTGCCAGCTGGCCATTCGACAGCATTAATGCTGGACATTAGAGGTTAGGAATGGAGTGCAAATAGGCTTTATCTACATATGTTCTTCTGTTGAGAATTACTGCTGTTATTTTTTGCTCCACTGGTCTATTACTGGAGAAAAAGGGAGTTTTTATCACTTTGATTTAATGGAGTTCCTATTGTAGATCAGAAATCCTGTTGGATGGTGACAGAAAGCAAAAGTAAGACTCAACAGCAGGTGTAGTAAAACAGTCTATTTTTTCTAGTTTTACAGTCTTATTATTCATGTGAAATGATTATTTTTCATATGATGAAAAGAGATCAACGCAGATCAACTCCCTGCCTACGTGGGCCCCATATGGGGAACAGGAGGGTAGACAATATGGGTCCCATATGGGTTTGTCTGCAGTTTCCATGGTGGCCCCACATGGGTTTGCCCATGTGACCCATGGCGGGCAAACCCATATGGGTTTGTCTGCCATGGAAACCATGGACAAACCCATATGGGACCCATATTGTCTGCCCAAAGTTACAAAGTTTATGCTCCTGACATTTGAACCTTTCTTTAACTGTAAATGTAAAGAATTTGCAATCAAATCCATCTAAGCACTTTTTTGTTTTTTATTTCAAGCGACAACATAAAATCTAATTAAATTTGATAGAAAGATGGATGGAGCAAACTAAGCAATCCTGAAAGACCACCTGTTAGGAGATCTGCTTATAATCAACTTTAACAAAACTGAATTGACGTTTGCAACTGTATAAAGACAAAATACAAAAAAAGATCAAGGGTTGAGAAAACTGGTGGCACAACAAAAACGTCTTCTTTTTGAGTGTCTATCCAAAATTACACAAAGCTTTTATTTTGCAAAAATGGTAATGCAATATAGTTTGTTTCAAACCACTTCCTCTTGCACAGTGAGTAAATTCTGTTAGGTTGTTGAGAGGAAGTTGAGGAGAAAGAAATCATAAACTCAATTGTAGGTTGGGGGAGACATTTTAATTCGGGTGGCTACAGTTGAAAAAATATCTTGGTATATCTATGTCATAGATTTTGAACCTTTGACTGCAAAATATATATAGCACCTATGATTAAAAAGTCCAAGATGACTACAAATAACTTGAAAGCTGACACAGAGCTATTAAAATATGAAGATGCACAAAAGTGTTCTGACATTGCAGACTTTTTCAGCACACAGTTCATACACCTGCGTATACATGGGATGAATAGAAGGAATGTGAGCAACATTTATAAAAGAAGGATAATCCTGCAAAGCTACCAACTACCATAATAAAGAAGACGACAGGGCTTTCAGTTGGCTTTTTTTCTTCTTTTTTTAACAGTACCAAACTACTAAATGTTGCAGACACTGAATTTAACAGAAGCACTGAAAAATGGACAGCTTTAAAAGCGGATTTGTTTCCTGAATCAGTTCTGTGTCGTGTAAAGTCAAATCCAATAACTCACTGCTGTTGACATATTTAGCAAAGTGTTTTAGCTCAAATTAATCATGACCTGGAACAAGTTCATATTTACTGACATTGTAAAATGCTACCTGATATATACATATTTTTAAAGTTTAAATGTCATGACAGTTACATGTTAACAAGAAAATCTACCTGAAAGCCATGGTGTGTTGGTTAAGGACTTTGGGTCGTACAGTTTTAGTTGTTTGTGGGATTTATCAGTCTGTTGTTCATCTTCTCCAAATGATTATTGATATAAGCAGCTTAGCGTCTTTTCACTCAGAAAAGATCAGCATAGGGCATGAACCATGCAGGACGGGCATTTGCAAAATAATCAAAACTGTCTCAAACATTGCTTGACTTAAAGGAAAATATAACAGCTGGTGTAAATATTCCATGAAAAGCCTGAGCTGTGGATTTATATATTTTTGAAGTGTTTTACTAAGAACTCCTACTGGGAATTGATTATCTGAACTGCATTATAAAGCACCTTCTAGCACATCCCCTGTAGCCACTCTTTGAAATGGCTTCACAGGAGTTATGGTGGTCAATGCAAATTAATGTAGTAGTGATTCATGAGAAAATGTCCCTTTGGTGCCCCTTGTGTCATTTTATGGCCATTATAAAGCATAGTCTCCATCCACCTCAGTACATGTTTTATGCAACAAAACCAGATGTGAAGTAGGGCAATAGAAATGAGAGCAGAAGGGGCAAAAAAAGGCAGTAAAAAAAAACCCACCAAAACATCTCGGATTGAGCCACCAATCTTGACTGAGTTCCCATTTGGTGTTCACATGACAGCTCTGCCACCTGATCCCCATGTTACACATCAATAAAGTGCTGTGAAAAAGTAGTTGGCCTCATTTTTTGGTTACACTAAAATGTTTCAAACAATCAAGCAAAGATAACTTGAAAAAACACTTTTTACATTGCTGCGGTGGAGTTTTGACCTTTTTTTTCCAGGATTTCCAAGCAAGAACAGCCTGAATAAGGTCATGGTTCATATGAAGGAATTTTAATTCAATTGGTGTAGAATACATGTAGAATCCAAAATAAGAACGACTTACTGGTTTGCTTTGGATCAGTTTTTGGATGTACCAGTAGGATTTTCTGCTAAAGTTCTTTCAATTTTCGCCTGTTGACAAGTTGCTGAAGCTTCACAACCATCTCAAATCATTATAATTTTAACTCAAGAGTTCACAAAACATTTTCACGAATGTCTTGGGATCTACACGTTTTTTAGGAAATGTGAGATGTGACTTTGTGAGGTTTTTATTTTTCTTTTTTTCTCTGCAGCAGTTTTGGCCTTGAATACCATTTTTGTGCCTTTCTTATTGATGAATCATGAACACTGGTATTAACTGTGCTATTTGATCTCTGAAGTGCTTCTTATACTGTTTTAGGTTCTTTGATGACTGGGATGAGCCATCTATGCAACCACCTGACTACTGTTACTCCATTTGTTGAGCCTACGCTCTCATTTGTAGCTTAGGGTTATTCATTGGAGTCCCAAAGCCTCACAAATGGCTTTATGAGTCTTTCTAGTCTGATGGAAATCAATGACCTTGTTTCTCATATGTTCTGGGATTACTTTAAATCCAGGCATGATGTATAGACTTTCATTTTATGTTTTAAAGGTTGTTTTATGGTGCTAGTAGCCTTTAATCAACAGTAGCTTGACAAGAACAAGAGAAGAAGGAGAAGATGTGCAGCAAAAGGCACAGGGAACTTGCTCTACTACTGAGCCACGTAATCCCACAATGTGTTGACTGTTTTAGATTTTAACTTAATATCAGACAGGTTCTATTTAGGTGATTTCTTTATTCTACATTTCTTGGAGTGACCAGTCAATTTTGAAAAATGTGGTTAATCATAGCTAAGTAAAGATCCTACATGATAACTCATTTCCATAAATATGCTTATTTTCAGAAAAATAAACATATTTACACACATACATTTTTTACATACATGCTGCAGCTGTGCTAATGGCAATTTGAGCTCTTACACAGTGTGGTACAGAGGGTGTGAGCAGCATGTACACAAGGATGATTCCTAGTGCCCTCCTCCTGGCTCTGATTGGTTTATTTTGCTCCAATATTAAAATTTGTTGAGAAACTGAAGAAATCGGCAAACGGGGAAATGCCTTTTTACAGCCCTGTAACAGAAACCATGTCTGTAATTCTTACCTTGTGCATAAATGATTTTGTATTTTTAAAATGTTCTGGAAAAAATGCTACAACTCTGACACAATAAAAGACTGCAAGGCTTGAACAGATTAGCTAACAGTAGGAGAAAAACACAATTTAAAATAAATGAAATGAAGAAGCTGGGAGCCAAATGATTCATTGCATAGGCTAATGAAACAGATTTCCTCCCTCCAACAGTTTGACTATTTATTTTCATGTATTTAAAGTGGACAAAATGAAAAGGAACGAACAAGCAAAAGACGTCTGCCAACACACATGGCAAAGAGTCTGAGAAAAAGAGCAAATCCTTCATATGTCTAAACTGGTAAATTCTGTTTGTTCAAAATGTGACTGAGAGAGAGAAAGCAGCATCTTGTTGTTTCAGCTCCTCAGAGAAAGTCACAGTACATTGACCTGGTTTTCACTGAAACTGTTCGTTTGTGTAACCGCAATAGGGAAACGGAGCACTTTGGGCCCTTCAGGCTTTCATGAGCAAAGAATAGGAAAGCAGCGGTTGGCATCAAGCTCGCTCTTCTTTATTTTGGTTTCACACAGCAGCAAAAAAGCAGGATAATTATTAGTGACAAAAAGCCATCTAAATAAGGAAATGGCACAGAGCTCTGTCAGGTTTTACTCGCCTTCAAGACTCTTCTTCTCTCCAACCGCACTTCTTCTGTTGATAAGCCAGTCAAATAAAGCCAACGCCGAAGGCAGCTCAGTGCAAACTCCTCTGACTTGCATCAACATAACATATTTAAACTGAGTGGGAAAAAGGCAAATGTCTTGCCAATTAAACAAAGGACTGATGAGACAATGCTGCTGGGCACAGGCCTGCAACAGTGCATAAAAGCCAATAAAGTGTCTTACTCCATATTTATACCAGATGTACTGTTCAGATCCCAAGAAATCACAAAAGGGATTTTCACTGTAAAGTTTCCAGTTTATTTGAAAGCAATCAGACTTATTGGCATTGAAATGTATTTGCTTTGTCTCTCCAACAGCTGAAGACATTTTTAGGCAATATATTGGAAACTGAAGAAAGGAAGACTTTGTCACAGATGCGGTGTATACCATTACCCATTAATGGATTCTCTAATTAAAATCAAATGTAATTCCTACTACACTGTGTAGATGGTTTTGAAAATAAGCTGCCTGCAAATGCAGTTATTTAGCATTTCTTAGAATTTACCAGATGCACTCGATTAGAAAATAAGCTTAAGGTTGATTTAACATATAGGTGGTCCTCTTATTTCCTAGCCAACTTTCTAGTAAGTTTTGTATTGCTTAGGCAACACAACTGTGTTCGCTTTAGGGCTCATTTGAATGAAGAAATATCAAAGATTAGTCTAGAAAACATCAGCGTTTGAAAATTATCTCATATAAAACCCCTTAATCCCTAAAACAACCTTGTAACACCATAAGGGAGGGTCAGAATACTGATGGGCTGGTAACTGGACAGTTTTGCGTTTCACCTCAACTTTCTTTTCACCACAATAGAAGAGCATCCACAACCCTGAAGGCTGTGAAATTAAGATACCAACAGAACCACATCAACTTCAAGAAGGAAAGATGGCACTCAGTCACCCTCCCTGAGTGTCCTGCAACATTTAGATACTTCAACACACCAGAATCAAATAACCAGGTCATTAACAGGACTCTGGAGAACTTGACTACTCACTTAGGAGATAATTCAGCCATTTTATTCAGCTCTGTGGAACAAGAGACACATCTAAAAGCTGCACAATCCTGGTGAGGGTAAATTTGAAGAAAGTCCTCTTCAGGAAGAAATCTACCTGGAGCATCTCTCTCATCTCCCCACTGGTCTATTTCCCTTTGGGAAATGATGAACGCATGATGAAAACAAACTTGTTACCTGTCGTGAATTTACAAATATCTTTATGACACAGACTGAAAATAAGACATAATTTCTGACGGGACTTTTTATGGTTTTTGCTTTGAATGTGTTTATGCTGCATGAAAGATCAAGATTAAAATGAGTTCTTCAAATCTACTCTTTATTATCCTCTTTTTCAAATCCCTCTTCTCTGAAATGCAAATCAAACAAGCCAATAATAGGAATTAACATCTCATTATACCTCTGTGACACAGTTAACCCAAGTGGACAATGGTTCTGTCATGATACTGCTGCCCCTGGCCCTTAGCTTGTGATCGTTATTCCTCTCTAGAGCCCTGCATTTGTCTACAAGAAACTCCTGACTGATGCCGCAGCCCCAAATGTCTGATAACCATGGTGATGGCCTGCCCTTGCTCACATCCTCATTAGGAAAGTACAGGACAAGGAGTAAGTTGGGTAAACAAGCTCAATCCATTCCATTAATGGCTGTGGGCTCTCCTGTCACAGCACCGTTAATTATCTGGTCTTACACACAGATTAGACAAGGGAGAAAACACCAAGCAGTGTGTGCCAGCATCTGCTGCTTGGAGGTTTGCTGACTTTTTAATTAGATGTGCATTCCGTCATCAGGCCGACACTCGAATAAGATTCTTCATTCTCATCTGAAGCACATCAAGCTCTGACACTGTGAAGTCTTTACTTTAACCAACATAAAGCAAATATTGTGCTGATCAAAACCCAAACTGGACTCCCAGAGGTGAGGAAGTTAAAGAACCACAAGGAGGGAAAGAGCAAAGTTACAAATTAAAACTCCTCACAGCTATGGTCCTAGAAGAGACACACTCACAGGTAGGTTACAAACTCAAGAATAATACGTACATTTAACTGAACACAGTGTCAAAATCAAACTGTGAGATTTAATACACATTTCTCTGAGTGGAGACACTAACAGAGACGGACTGTCAGGACGCTGTTCAGTTTGATGCGTTTCCTGTTTTTCTTTGCTTCACAGTCCACATTTGACCGGACCACCAAGGCAGCCTCATCAAAGAAATACTTGAAAAGTGCAATATCTGATGGAGACACGCCATGTGTATAAATTACCCGCCCACAACCACCAACCATGAGTCGTCGTCTGCCACATCTTGTGCACAGATGAATATTCCTTTTTTGAACAGTTTTCCACAAAAATACCCAAATGAAAAACCTTACACACTGACTTTTGCTTTTCCAGGTATTTTTTTCTGTAATTCAAAACGCTACCAACCCACAGGCACAACTCAACACCCCATCTGTTGAAATATTAATAAAAGCCATCATGGAAAGCAAATGTTTACTTTATTTAACAGAGCATGGCACTTGGCAAGCTGATCATGGCTTCCAGAAGTTTTAGCTTTAACAAATGGCGATAGTTGTTACATCGCTTTGAGGGACTATTGGTCCACTCCTCTTTCTTGACTTGTTTTATTTCAACCATTTTGGAGAGTTTTTGCATAGCTTGTTAAAGGTCATTTCATAGAAATCCCAATTGCATTTGGGTTCAGACTTTGACAAAGCCACTTTAAATCCTTCATTTATTCAGATGTGGGTTTGCTGGAGAGCTTCAGACCTTTGTCCTGCTGCTTACCCCAAGTATACTTGAGCTTAAGGTCACATATGGACCTGGCATTTATCTTTAGGATTTTCTTTTGGCAGAGAGCAGAATTTCTAATTCAGTCAATTGTGGTAAGAAGTTCAGGTCAGTGCAATACCATCACACTGTCTCCATCCTGAGCTATGTCTGTAGGTATGCTGCCACAGGCTTAGGCTGCTGGGGGACAAACTGACCATTTCCTCTCACTCAATTATATTCTCTTCATGTTCTCTCTGTTTTTTCCTCTTCATTGAAGCTGGATTTGCTGATGGTTACTGCTGCCAACAACTTAATGTTCTTCTGTAGATGATGCACTTGGCCCTCTCTTTCAGGGTTTGACCCTGTCTCTCTCCTAAACAAACACACTGGCTGAGATTTTGCTGCCATCACTAGACTTAAAAACTGGTTTGGAGCTAATCAATTTAGCATAATTTCTCTCTTAGGGGAGGCCACTGAAGGAGCTACTACTGTCACTAACTTCTTACTTATCTATATTATAGAAAGTATTCTTGAATATGTCTTTTTCTGTGTCTCTACTCTGTCTTCTTCAGCACCCACTCGGTTGTGGGAGGTAGCCACTCACAGTGAGGCAGGTTCTGATGGAGGTCTCTTCCTGTTGTGGCAGAATCTCTGTGTTATTTTGGGTGGGGAAGATATCAGACATAAAACCAAGTGGTACCAAATGTTGCTGTTTCAATTCAACAATGCTGTCTATAAGACTCTCTATTTTTAAGCCAGGCTAGGTGCTGCAGGGGTGAGTAGTGTGGTAAAATAAAACAGAAGATAGAAAGTTTAACAATAAATGTATTACAATGAAAATGTAAAAGACATAAAATGTCAGAGCAGCACACTCTCCACTTGACAGAATGATTCATCATTTGTATTGGAAAGTATTGAATTTAAATGATTCTTTTTGTAAAGTACCTTGAAATTATGCTTTTATTGGTTCCATAAAACTGAAATGAATCAGGCTGGACTACCAATATGCTGTTCTTTACCTGAAATGCTATTTGTTTTACAAAACACAACACAGAATACACGCCTAGTTAAAGTGAGCCAGCCGCTTGTGTTCTTTTTGGTCATTGGTGGGTTTTTTCTCCCATGGAGGTTGTTTTTGTGCTGGGCGACTCATTCATACTGAGGCCTAGTTACGCTTGGCCAAGTATTCATGGAAAGTGTCACCACAATTCCATGTGTTCTCCATTTTTGTGACGTTGTTGAGTCTCAAAGGTCTAGACCCTTCCCAGAATTATGGTTGTCAGTGACCATGTTGTTTTATTTCTTTAGTTCAGACCATGATGTTGTTTTAGTCTCTGCAATAATAATATTAAAACAATTATTCGGTTGTGTATTCACTTTAATCAAGCAGTAGAGTTGAGTTTGTTTTTCATTGTCTTGTCGTGAAAATGATGGAGCTATTTTATTTTTTACTGGGCACTTTACAAACAACAAAACTCCATTATTTTACCAAAATATGTGGTAAAATTGAGGGAGGAAAGAAAAACAAAGAAATACTTACAGGAGGAATACTAGTTTGATACAAAGAAACGTGGAAAACATTGGAAATGCTGGTTAAACTATAAACATGCTGGTCTGGAGTCAGAGATGACAAAAACAGCACAAAACACCACACAGAGATTTACGGAGTTAATCATATGCAACAGTGACATTTAAATGCATGAAAAGTGAAACAAAGTAGAGCACAGGAGAGGTGCTAAAAGCAACATGGGAGGTCGCGCGGAGCAGCCTGAGCCGATGGCAGCATAACTAACTGATGGCTGAGAGGCAGCGTCTCATTATGCTTTCTAAAATCTTTTCCACTTCCAAAACCTGGAAATATCTCCCCTTTGGCTTCCCTGGGGGTTTTCTAATCACTTAAAAGAACATTAGGAAGACAAAAATAATCAAAACCACTGAGAAAGACGAGGAGAAAAAACAAAGGTGTCTCCAATGTTGAAATATGTAATCCTGCACCTTTACACATTTTGCCGTCACTACAGATACAAAGGAGGATGACTCGCTTAGCTCTTTACCGCCTCTGCCTTCATTCTGCCCATTGCTTGTTTCTCATGTGTCCAAGCTGGCTCCAAAACAGTCAGCAGAAATATAAAAATGAAAGAAATGCCTTGACTGCATGACGGCAAAGGGTCGCGGCTCGCCTTCAGGCATATTGCCACAGCATTAAAGCACAGACAGTATCCGATGTGTTGGTATGAGGGTGTCATCACACTGAGGCTGTGAAAAGCTCTTCAAAGTCATCTTATCTTTCTTCGGGCACCATAAAAAAGGTAATATGAGTGGTACTCCTTATATTCCATCAATCACTGTCAGACTTTCTGTGAAATCTCAGCATTGTTAATAAGCAACACAGCAAATCCGTCAGCAAGTTCTTCATTTCAGATGCCTATAATCAATGTAAGTTGTGCTATTTTTTAAAACATAAGTGCTCCTTTCGACCGGAAGCAGGGGGGGAGATAAAAGCACATAAATTGTGTCAGTGTTATAAATCTGTTGCTAGATTTGCATCTAAAGTATGTTCTTTAATAAAATTAGCATTTTCTACTTAATATAGAATAAATAATCAATCCATTCATTGTCTACACCCACTTATCTTTACAGGCTTGCAGGGGCTCCAGTGCCTACCTCCACTAGTCACTGGGTGAGAAGTGGGGAACCAGAAATGTATAATACTTTCTATAACTATATTTTCTATAACTATATTTTCTAAAAGCATCCAGACAGCAAAAGGGTTAAAACATTGATATCACAGAATGCCAAAATCCAGTCCATGCTGATATATGGTGGAAATGTTTGTACAAAACCTTAAATCTGCCAAAGAAGTCATAAAGATAGACTTTTGCAGGAGATGTTTTCCAGTTGAAATGAAGAGATGTTTCTCTAATGAGGGATTTGATGTAAAGGCTAAAGACGCTGTTAAAAGATGAAGCTGAACTGAAACAATCTGCTGCTTTAAATATTTTATTGATTGAGCTGATGTGGTAAGGCAGTGACTTATTTTTCAACTCATCTGATTAGGATTTTAACATATATTAAGTATATAACCAACTAAATGTATGATTCCAAAGCTTTGAATTTTAAATTAAGGAGCATAATTACTTCTGGCAAGGATACAAAAATAGCAATCACAGGATCTAAGTTCGTTCTTAATACTCTTGTGGTATGAAACTAATAAATAAAAATGAGCATGCAGAGATAAGTATGGATGAGGAGACTATGTTTGACTCTGTTTATGGCAGCAAACCGATTTTGCTTGGAGTGGAAATCCCTCTGCAAGTGTCTGCTCTTTGTGTCTTGCTGCATTTGCATCGGCCTTCATCCAATCAAACAGTCCGATGCAAACTTAGAATGACATCACCCGCGTCCAAATACGCCATCACTAACAGCAGATATCATTCATGACCCTCATCAGTAACAAAACTCCTACACTCATATTCAGTTTCGTATTTAATAAATCACCCCGACTACTCCTACGTACTGCTGTGGCCTTCAGAGAGGGGATTTATCACTCAACTGTTGACCAAATCTGGCAGAGTCAAGCTTGGCTGGCAACAACAGCAGAGGTTATGTACATACTGTTGATTTATTGGCATGATATACTGGACATAGCAAAATAAAATATGCTCCAGAGGACATAAGCCATTAATCTTGCAGTTGTCGCAAACCAATCTTCATTGCAAGGACAAGCAGAAAATGAAGAAGCAAGTTGACCAAGTAAGCAAAAACTGTGGCCTTAATGTCTTGCAGCTCTGAAGCAGACGGGCTTCTAGGAAAGGAACAATACATTTTCACTGAATTCATCTTCAGTTTAAGCTCAAAGATAAAGAAAGATAATTCTTTAAAAAAAAAAAAAGGTCAGACTGACATTCAAGCACCAAAGGCTTGATAGCTTTCTTATCCCCAGCAGCAATAATCTCACTGTAATCTAACGCTTTAATAAGATGTTTCATTTGTCCATTAGGATTGAAAAAGAAGTCTGCTTTGGAGATAGAATCTGCTGGAAGGCTTACCACAGCGTGTTCCCCTGGACCTCCGAGTGCAGACAAACACATGAGAACCAGCCTGAAGGGAGAAACTGAACAGATTTCATCCAGCATATGGAATCTCAGTGGGGGCTTGATAAAGCAGGCCTCTGGTATTGCCCTCTGCACCCGGAGAAAACAATTAATCCTCCTTCCTCCCTGCTTCAGTGGCTCGTGTTTGACCCACTGACAACGGCAACAGCGCAGCAGTCAGACAAAGGAATCGGAGAGGAAACGTGAAAAGATTCAGCTGGACTCTTACCTGTCTCATCCCAGCATTTTCTGCTCCTCTGACCCAGGAGAGCCGGCGCGAGTGTTTCTCTGACAGCGAGAACATACTGCTCATCCTGCAGTAATACAGAGGACAAGACAGAGATGGAGTGAGAAAAGGGATATCTCGTACTGCGCCATACCACACAATCTGACCTTTCCATTCAGCTTAGATGGCCCTGCAGTTTATGATGTACAAGAAGTCTCAGGGTGACATTGATTTAATGCGCTCCAAACTCTCTCTCTCACAGTGGCGCCTGTTGCTTGCTGCGAGATGCAAATGAAAGATGAAGTTTCGCTGCTTGTTTTGCAATTTCAACAAAACAGATTAATCAGTGTTAATGTAGCTTTCAGTGGCCTTTGACAAAGGGGTATTTGTTCAAACGCCAAAACACTTAGCCCGGTCTTCGCTTCAGACAGAAAGTCAAAGGTTTAGCTGCCTTCAGGGGGACATATCATCCTATTCAATGATGCGGGGCTTATGGTTCTTTGGGGCTGAGTGGAATCACAGTGACTCATTGCTCACCAGTGCATTTTCTTCAGTAAAACCCCACAAAAGGCAAAAGAAATGACGCTCCCCTGCTGCTTTCTCCTCTCCCATTTCCTCTCCACATACAAACTACCTCTGACAAACTGCCCAGCAGCCCCTGAAATATGGCCCATAAAGCCCAATGCCACTATAAACCTGAAGCTGTCAGCTGATTTGTGAATCCAATTACCTCCCTCTCCGTAATGGGTGTGTTCCCTACAATGATGTAAGTCAGTACCTGTTGACATCTGTCAACAAAGATCCGACTTTCACCGGGAGCAATGAACGAGATCAGCTAAACTAAACAGTGTTTTCCACGCAGTATATGGGTCATCAGTACTTTTTGTTTCAATAATTCATAAATCTATTACATTTACACACTCTCACAAGCAATAAATTATAATGAAGGCTGTAAATGACTATTTTTCTTCTGAATTCTTGTGCATTTTAATCTTCTTTTGCAGCATGCCACATGTTTGCATGGGAGTACAAATGCTTTGAGTTAGTTATAGTAAAATTACAAATGTGACATGTAACTTCTTAAAATATTTAAGTTGTTAGTTTAAATTATTTGATGACATATTAGGGCGGCTGCACAGTGGCACAGTTGGTAGAGCTGGGTTCGATTCCCGGCCCCGGTCTTTCTGCATGGAGTTTGCATGTTCTCCCTGTGCATGAGTGGGTTTTCTCCAGGTACTCCGGTTTCCTCCCACAGTCCAAAAACATGACAGTCAGGCTAATTGGCCTCTCCAAATTGTCCCTAGGTGTGAGTGTGTGTGCATGGTTGTTTGTCCTGTGTGTCTCTGTGTTGCCCTGCGACAGACTGGCGACCTGTCCAGGGTGACCCCTGCCTCTCGCCTGGAACGATAGCTGGAAATAGGCACCAGCAACCCTCCTGACCTCATTAAGGAACAAGCGTGTAAAGACGATGGATGGATGGATGGATGGATGGATGGATGGATGGATGGATGGATGGATGGATGGATGGATGGATGGATGGATGGATGGATGGATGGATGGATGGATGGATGGATGGATGGATGGATGGATGGATGGATGGATGGATGGATGGACATATTAGGGCCATAGTAGATAGAAAGCAAAGGATTACATATACATACTTCTAGAAAAATTCTGAGATTAACCTCAAAATTTCAGTTTTCAATCAAATCTCCAAAAGTGGGAGATTTGATTGTATTTTCTAAAGAATTTTTTAGATTATTCTTAAAATTTAGGAGTTTTAGGAGCAAATTTAGTAGCCTGTTTATTTCTGTCTTCAATGAGCCCTAAAGGCTGTCGTAAAATTTTCCATTTATCATTTGTTTTAGATTTAACGTACAATAAAATGAGAATGCAACTATTGAAATTTGAAATTAATTATTTCTTCTTAACATTGTCTTTCGTACAAGCAATGTTTCTGTTAAAAAAAAAAAAGCATGCAAAACAGAACTTTAAGCTTAATCTGTCATCAATACAAATCTGTTTTTACAAAACCATTACTGGGCATTAGCTACCTCCTTTTCAAAATGGAAGTGAAGACTTGTTCATCTCACTGCACATCACAAAACCCCCACATTTAGAGGTCATTAAAACATTCACGTTTGCGCTCTTAAGAGTGAGGGCTGCTCTGGCTGTGACTTTGGCATGTGATAATGTGCTAAAATCAGCAGCTCAAAAAAAGTGGTGAGATGAGTGTTTGCTGACAGCCCTGTGGGAGTGCAAACTAAAGGTACACAACTGTTGGCAGCAGTTGACATCTGAGAGAGAGACAGACTGCTGACAGGGAGATTATCTCCACCGGAGCTGCAGCACTGTGGGAGCTGTCCTCCGCTGCTGTGACGCTCCTTAGGGAGCATGGACAAGGTCTGCTTGAAGAGACTTTTCACAGCAAAATTAGGCAGGAAATTGTAGTCTTGTATTCCAGTCACTGAAAGACGTACGGAGAGATGGAGAGCACATCCGCCAGAGAGCTGGAGGAATGATCTTGTATGCATGAATGAAACGGTGATGACTTGGGTCTTGTGGGTATCTTTAGCATGCCAGGTGCTATGCTGACAGTTTGAAGTTCAGTACTTAATGTGATGAAAAAAACCGATGTGGAGGAGGGTTATTTTTGCCATTTTCATCGTTTGCGCTCACCTTGCTCAAGCTTCCTGCACTTCATTAAAGTGCAATAGCTTATTAACTCTTACTCAGTATATTTTGTGTGATTAAACCAGCAACAACATGCAATATATCTCTTATTTGCTGTTAAATTTGTATCTTAGAAGTTGATGTTCTGTTTTATTTATTTCACGTATGCTTACCAACAAAAGTTTCTACGCCAATACTAAAAAAAAAAAAAAAAAAAAAAAAAGTTATCTCATTCTGTCAGACTGTTTTCATATCTACAGGATCAGAACCTAATCAGGGGGGCATCTGAACTGTTTGAGACCTGAATCCTGCAGCTTACAAAGGGATTCGGATTGGCCTGGCCCAAGCGGCATTTCTCCTGAGCTCACAGTTGAGGCCAAATCGATGAATGAAACCTCACTGAGTTTGTGTGTGGTTGCAAAACTCTAAGCAGAATTGTAATGGGAATGAAGATTAGAATTAATTTGGTGAAAAGATTGCAGACTTGAATAAGACAGCGCTAAGTGAGCCATGGGGGAAGATGTTTGGATGATGCAGCTTTTTGCTTTTATTAATACATATGCTGTAATTTTTAAGAAAAATGAAAAACACACAAAAGCCAACAAGTACATTTGGGTTTTTATATGTACCACAACATAAATACTAACAGATTTTAGAAAGTGAGGGTATTTATCTACCATCAGGAGGTTTTTCATTTATGCAGTAAGGACAGAGTGTGACATTAACAACTTAACTGGTCTTTTCAAATGAAATGGCGCCCCAGTAATATGCCACTTCCTCTGTAGATGCAAATAAAAAGGCTTTGAAAAAGCAAGATAACATCATCTTTATGAATGCACACACATATCAACATCAGATGTCTTACAAAAGCATTTCTGCCTTTGATCTTTTTCAATTTTTTTCAATATTTCATCGCAATTTCAATCCATTTAAAAAAAAAATACTATCTAACATACCAACACAAAATAGCTCATTATTTTGTAATAAAAAATATAGGTTTTTCAGTATTTTGACAGTTGTTAAATCTGAAGTTTGCCATGTTTTTGCAGTCAGCCTCTTTACTCTGACTCCCCTAAAATTCACAGTAAAAATCAAAACGTAAACTAAACCCATGGGAAATCTTATTTACCCCCGTGTAGGGTTAAGAAGAAAGAAAGTGCTTTTCTTAGTATGTTTAAAAACTAAACATTTAGTTTAGAGCTAAATTCAAACTAGGAAGCATTAGGTTGACAGAATCATGCTGTCTGGATATTTCTCAAGCGTGGCGACAAGAATGTTGGTGAATTATTATTTATTGCGTCTGTGTTCTTTTATAATCTTTTTGATTTCTCTTGTTTTGTCTCTCTGGTCTGTTTTCCACATTTCCAAATACTCTATAAACTATTTTTCCAGTTTCCTCAGTTCAACTTCAGATATCTTCCATCGCTCACAGCTGCACCCAGTTTCTAATTAACCACCTGCTCCTTATTTAGCAATCAACTCTCCTGCATATATTTCTCGGTAAGCTCTTTGTCAGATCAATCTTTCATACTGCAGGCCTGTTTCTGTCATGCTATAGAGGTTTGCATTCAATGCTTAACTTTAGTTTTTGATTATTTCTTATTTTATGAAAACTGTTTATTTAACTTGTCTGCCTTTCTCCTGTATTGTGGGTCTATACAATCATAAACACATAAAGCTTCAATGAGATGGCTTAGAGCAAAAGATATAAAGTCCATAAATCCAGTTCTGAATCAGTGAATGTACTTGACAACTCATGTTTGCAGTCACACCATCCAATCTGAGTAAGCGTCCCTATTTAGCTAAGAATGACTTATAAGGACAGCTGTTGTTACAACAGCTAAATACTTTATTCAGAGGGAAGTTTTATATATTCAGTAGCCCATAAAACAACACAAACAAACTTAAATGCATCCATTTGATGTTAGAATACGGTTTAAGATTCCTTTGTAGAAGATCATTATGCAAATTACTCAAGGTGGATGAACATGCTACACTTTTTTTATTTGGAAAAGCTGGCGGAGAATGCATTTGTTGCTACTCTGCCACATTAAATACTAACACAGTCCATTAAAGTTTGTGGCTGTAACAGGACAAAATGTGGAAAAGTTAAATGGCTCTGAACACTTTAGCAAAGCACTGCAGTTTCAAACATCAAGAGTTTGAATCATTGCAGTCTCTGTGTGGCAAACACACAAGTAAAAGGGATCTCTGTTGAGACCTTAGAGTGTTTATTTCATTGCCTAACACTAGACAGAGCATCATCTGTGTTTACCAAGGGGGCTTGTACAGTGAAGGTCTGTGAGGGTGAGATTGTTTACAGTAAACCCAGAGGAAAAACCAGATGTAAAACTCCCCGAAGGTGGATGGAAAGTTACCCAGCTCATGTGAGACTGTATATTTTTGTAATTCTAAAATAAATCGGGATTTAATGACAGGAATAGCACAAAGAACTCATTAGTTATTAAAAATATTTCCCCCAAGTTCCTGAAAAGATGTGTGGCTGTTTTTTCTTCAGTCTGCCACTTATGTTGGGTCAAAACCCAACAACACGTCCCTCACCATCTGCTCTGGCGTTCAGTGCAGCAGGTATTTGTGTGTCAGACAACTGTCAGTGTCCTTCAGCTGCGATCAGTGGCCCTCAGGGCATCTTGTGTCTAATGGTGGACACACGGCTGCTTTTAGTCAGTCTCACTGGAAGCTGCTTTTACCTCAACTAAACTATTAAGTGAGAGCCTCCTGCTCTGAAAGGCCAGTACTATTAAATATGGCTTTGTACTTGATGCAATGTCAGTTTTGACATTAATTTGCCACTTTGCGCATTTTTAATAAAAGCATAGCAATTTAAATTATTAGCTGTTTTTGTCCCAGTGCAATGCTGATGCAACCCAATGCTCAGCCTCTTTTGTCTTCTGGTACATTTTGCACATGACTGCTTCAGAGAGCAAGAACAAAATGGCACAGACAAATAACACAACAAACACAGTAAAATGGCCATCTATTGCGGAAATTGCTGTTATTATTTCACATCATTCAATGTAAAAAAGGAGCTTAAAAGGAAAAATTGAGGGACATCACACACACATTCTAATTCGGGTATTTTTTTTTTTTTTTAACCATCTCTCTGTCCCCTCTATTTGCCTAAATTTCAACTTGTATTTACAGTCAATTGCAAAAGTGTTCATTTCACTTAAGGATTGTATAGTTGTGAAGTGGAAGAAAAGGTTGTTTTCCAGCAGGACGCTAAAAACAGAGCAAGAGCTACAATGGAGTGGTTTAGATTACAGCAAAATGTATCTTTAAGAACAGCAAGATGCAGGCTGTGTCCAGATTCAGAGGCTGTGTCCTTGGAAGAACCCTACATCAACCTTGAAGACCAGCAGCAGGCGTCTGTGAATTGGGACAGTCTAGCCTTCGGATTTATTCCCGCCCCTATCTCTGTGCATGTTGCCTAGCAACAAAGATGAGCACGAGCTGGCAAAAATTGAGCTATTTCTATTATTCATTTAATCCCTTTTAATTAATTTTATATTTTTACAAAGTGATTTTGAAAAACATGTCTATACAATAGCCAAAGCCTAACAACAAAACCACTTTGAGCTTTTAATTTTTGTACCATCAGCTTGCAACGTGGTTCAAAACGGTACTCCTCTCACTCCGTCTGCCATTGTTATAAGAACAAAAAGTCTCCTGTTCGGGCCGCAATGCGAAGGGTTCGTCAGATTTGTCCTTCGAATCAAAAACGGAGGGTGAATTTGTGGGCCGCATTTGGAGAACAATTTTAATTTAAACATCCGTTGTTGTAACATAATAGGCCTGTAAAAGCAGCCGTCAAAGTGTGAAGTCCCTGAATTTGGACACACACAATACAAGGCTTGAAACCTAACAAGCCAGTCTGACTGAGCTCTAGATAATCTATAAAAATTGGAGCAACATTTCAGAATGCAGATGTGTGAAGCTGGTGGAGAAACGGCCCAAAAGACTTAAGTAGCTGTAATTGCAGCAAAAGGTGGTTCAATAAGAAATGACTCAGGGGGCAAAAACACTTACATTTTGGTAAATGGACTAAATTTATATGCAGGCCATTCAAAGCATTTCACACTGCAGCCACATTCACACAACACACATCCATACATACATCAATATGCAGATCAGTGGACAACTTGGGATTAAATGCCTTTCACAGAGGTACATTGATATGTGACTGGAGGAAGCTGGAATTACAACCAACAATTTTTGGGTTGCAAAATGATTGTTTCTATTGTGTCAGCATTACCCCACAATTTAGAAAAATTTCTACACCTTTCCTCCCACTTGTTTTTTAAAAAACATTTACATTGTGTGAATATTTGTATATATTCCCAGTGTGGACTACGAGGCAATCTCTGTTACTTTGTGTCATCTTTTTCTTGTTTATGTTAATGTGAAGCAAATATTACCATGACAAAAGATCCTTTTTACATGCAAAGTAGCATGAAACGTTTACCCTAAAGAGTTTAAGGGAAGTAACAGCCCGTCCTCACCCGTTTCCTGCTGTGGTCTCAGTCCACTGTGCAGCTGCGGCGGCAGACACATTCTGATGTACTGCGCCTCATCCCCGCGGTAATTCATCACTGCCTGTGTTGTGCTATTTTCAATTGTTTATTCCGGTATTGCTGCAGAAAGAAATATGCAGGAATCACAGCAAAATCTCAACCTCACTTTGCCTCTTGAGAGGTGGCTATGCAGTGAGCGAAATACTACTTTCATTGTTTCTGCTCCAGAGCCTTCGCTGCATTTTTGCCACATCTCTTCTATTCGGGAACAAAACTGATGCTGAAGCTTTCCTGTATTGTTACCTGGATCTTCAGTTTTTTTAAATGGTTTGACAAACTCTGAAACGTGCCGTCTCATAAAAATATGTATGTGGATTTCCCACAGACAGAGCCTCTCAAATGAAATGAAAATCTAAAATAATTTACACTATGATTATTTTATGAACTGCTTCCCCATAAAAAGTTAAATTCATGTTATCTAATCTCTGCTTTTATTATTTTATGACATGTATAGAGCTATGAGTAGTTACTTAATCTGAAATTATTTTTTAACTTCTAATAAATTAACACTTCTCTTCATCTTTTTTTGTTATTGTTGTCTTTAATCTAAACCCAATTTAAAAAATTAATTAGCAGCTAATGCTTGCTTTCACATTTACAGATGGGCAGTTCCTTATCGTTTTAATTCACTACAGTAACTCTAACTGAACTGAGAGCAGCTTTGCAAAAGGAGAACTGTCAGGTGATTTAGATAACTCACTGCATAATACAGATTGCTCAGCTCAGTAAAGCCCCAAATGGTCAGAAAGCTGAACAATCAGATCATCCAGAATTGAGTCTCTGACACGCAAACTGGAAAAATACCAGTGAATCCAAAGATTACCAGGTTTTTCACACCTGGTTCTTTAACTTCAACAAAGAATTGATTCAAATATTTTTATCCACAAATTTATCAGACTACATTCAATAAATTTCTTTCAACGTTTGTCAAAAAAAATCAATATAAGATGAACAGTTATCTTTTTTATATATATTTCTCAGGTTAAAACACTGTAAAGACAAATCTTGCAAAATTACAACATCACTTTTAGCTGCAACAAAAGCAAACCTGCAAATGTTTTTTTTTTGCTTTCTTGTAAGAATATATTTACTTAGTAATTAGGTCCTATTGTTAAGTCGTGCATTGACATTGGATGGTAAATGCTTAACTATGAAGAGCCATTAAGGCTCTCATTTAAAGAAAGGGTGAGAATCTTGTTCCTCTGGAAATGATTCAGAGTAGAGTCACTGCTCCTAAAACACTGAAAGGTGCCGGTTGAGGTGGTTCAGGCATCTGGTGACGTCCCATCAGAGGAAAACCCAGGACTGGAGGGATTTTGTTTTTCAGTTGGCCTGGGAGCCGGCATAAATGGTTGAGGAGAGGGAATATGCTGCTCTGCTTAGTCTGCTGCCTCCATGACCCGATTCCGATTCAGGAAGATGGATGGATGGGTAGACATATGGATGAACAAAGAAATGTTCTTTCTTGACATTCTGTTCTTGCTGTCTTTGCAGCTTGTTCCTGACACTTGCACCATTCTGGGGAGAACTTTTTTTTTTGTTTTTTTTTGTGCTGCATCTGAAAAATATTGTGATTGTTCAGTTATTACACTGACTGAGGCTTTTCTGAGGCGGTTGAGGCTGAAATGTCCCATTTCCGTTCTTTTCAACCAAAGAAACTGATTTGTGCCACTTTTGCATGTGGTACCAAAAGGGGTACATATCCAACAGTTTTCCATTTTTTATCCAACTTTGACATTGTTGGGCTGAGACATGTGCCATATTTCTGCACCAGAAGAAGCCAGATACATTAAACCTGGACATAAACAATGACTGAAGCAAGCAGTATCGACACTCTAGTTTCTTTTGTCTTGGATTCCTTTGCCTTGTCAATCTTGTGCCAACACATGATGGAAGGCGGCATCACTCCTGGCACAGGTGTCAGACTGCTAAATGGTTCTGGTCTATAGGCATCTCAGGAACTGCAATATTGGCATGCATTTAATAGGTGAACTGATTACGGAGTCTGCAGAGTGGAAAGAGGAAGAACAAAGTGTTTTAACACACATGGTGCTGACAAAATCATTTGTCAAAATTGCAAAGTATTTGAGAAGGATGACCTATTTTGACAGATAGTCAGACAAAACTTTTTCAGAAAGGTAATTGCTTTCTCGTGTTTTTAAGACCTTCAGATACCAACTTGTGAATAAGAATGTATTTTAAGTGGTTTGGCCCTAATCTAAAGACAGTCACAGTTTCAAATTCGACATCAGAGGAAACTTTCCTCATTCACTACCATTCTTATAAAGAAAACCAGGTTATTTGAAAATAAAAGGCTGAAATATTTGCTTTACAAACCAAAAAAACTGTCATAATCTCATACAGTTATTCTTACAAGTGATGGCCAGCAAATTTATGAATGAATTCATAAAATGTTTGCTGTTTTTCAGTTTAACAAAGTCCAGATCTAAGGGTTCCTGGACTCTTACTGTGGGTTTTATTTTCCAGCTCAGTGTCTTTCAAGTGTGTCCAATTAATAAAGAATATGACAATCTTAAAGAAAATAATGAATGTAGTGGCTGTATTTGAGCTCAATTCTTATAACTAAAGATTAAAGTGCTTAAAAAAATGCGTAATTGTCTCAAACACCTGCTTTTTTCTTATAGTGGGGCTCGATTGATTTAGAAATGAAAACAATCTAAAACATGTATGAAAAAAAAATACCCCATGTTTTGCATAAATGCAACTATTTATGCAAAAAGAGGCCAAAAAAGGGTGGAACTTTGACAACAAAAACAATCAAAAACTGTTGTCCACCCACTCCTGTAGAGTCTTTAGTTATTCCTGTGTTCCTTGCATGATACTTTATCTCGTAAGTGATTAGAGATAAACAGCTCAATCAATCAAACTGTGGAGCCCCAGAACAGCAGACCTGATGTAAAAACATTTCGAGGCTGCCAACTTTTTGCTGACACTAACAGGGTCTTACCACACTGTTTGGCTGCACAATGATTCCTCAAGAAAATCAATTTTCTGGAGTATAAAAATGTCAATTCCAGCACTACACTTGGCGTCCACCAACAGCAATCAGGCAGACATTAAATCAGATAAAAGTAGAGCTTAAACAGTGTTTATTCACTAAAAAAAATATGGACAAGAGGGGGAAATCATTTTATCATGAGCACATTTCATACACTCATGTGTTCATGTCACATCTCAGAGATGAATTGATCACTCGTTTTTCAGTCATTTTCAAAATGTCTGAGACATAATGTTTTTATTTTTTTTTCCATTACATTTCCAATTGCGTTTGGCAAGTTGCTAATGAATTGTTTCCCAAAAGTAATTCCTGTTCTGTTTCATGTCAGCAATCCATCTGTTGCTGTCTTTGTGTTTGACAGTGTTCTCAGGAGGAGGGCTCGCAATCATGATTTGTTTTGCCTTAAGTAAACAGCATAAAGTGATTGCTCATCAGCAAGACTTTTGTTTTAACCTAAAACAGGTGTTGCAGTAATATCTACTTACTGCTGCTCTTAGTTTGCTTCATTTGTCTTTTACAACATGTAGCAAGCTGCCTCAGGTTTGTTCAACTGCTCCAACACAAGGCTTGATTACTGTCAGCTTATGTTATAACATCAGAGTGACTTCAAAACTTGTCGAACATGTCACTCTAATTCTGAATTGAACAATTAATCTGTGGGGGATTCAGATAAGACGCGATGTCTGAAAGCCACTGATCATATCTGGGTGGGGTAGGAATTTTTCCTTCCCTTATGTGGCATGCCTGGAAACAAAAACTTTACTTCCAGTAGAAAAAAGGACTTATGGCTCCTGATCGACAGTCCAATTATTCTCTTCCCCAGCCCAGTTGAGACCTTGTAGTCAATGTGTAGGATATGTCTGTTTGTTGTGGCTCTTCATGCACTGACCAGAATTTCAGTCCACTCCTTGTGAAACTCCCACAGATTCTTTGATGGCTTTTGCTTGACAATTTTCTCAAGACTGTTGCAATGTTGTGTTTTTTGATTGAGTTCTGCTTTATTTTCTTTCCAATTATGTAAAGCACTTTGAATTGCTTTGCTGCTGAAAATGTGCTATACAAATAAAACCGCCTTGACTTGCTAACTGCCGGCTGTTAGTGCACATTTTCAGTTTTTCTTCAACTTTTTATAAATATGTTTGGATTCAGCACTCCGTTAACAACCAGCTTCTTTAGCAATTACCTTTTTTGGCTCACGCTCCTTGCGTCAAGGTTGCAGTCTTTCCCAAGATTGTGTAGTTTGCGGACCAAAACAATTTCAAGGTCCATAAAACCTTTGTGTGTTAATTAGCTGGTCAGGGTGTGGCACCATGAGTTTCAATATGTTGTAAGTCAAAAAATCCTAACACTGAAAAAATGTCTGACCTGAGTTCTCACACTGAGGAAGTGTTAAACCAGTGGAATAATTATGGGTTTATCAAGCAATGCAGGAAGAAACGAAATTAACAGGGAGGCCAGGAAAATGGCAGAAGAACTAATATTCTCTTGGGATTATGACCAGTTGTTCAAACAAAAAATTTTAGCTGCTTTACATTTAAAAGCATTAAAGAGTATGTCTTTGTCTTTTAAAAAGTATAAACTGAATACAGCTCAGATTTGCTGCCAGTACTGGTTTCTGGAATGCAGATGTTTTTATTTCACCATTTCTCATATGCGAAAAGCTTTAGAAAAGATTTTATTATTGGACACCAAGAGACTGTGAAGCTGTAAAGAATGCAGGTGTTGAAAACAATGAGGGAAAAGAATGTGTCAGACTTCCTTTGCACAAATAAGTTTATTATTCTGTACACATCAAGTTCTTTCAGAACCAAAAAATAAATAAACTTCAGTGAAAAGCTACTGAAGTTTGGTGCAGCAAATTACCATAACATGAGATCAGAACTTTTGATGGAGTTAGATTACTTAGCATATGATGTTAGAATGCTTAGCAAATTAAAACAGTTCCTTTAAAAATTTAGAAGCAGCAAGAAATATTAAATACGAAGCAAAAGGGCATCAGTGTTTAGCAGGCTGGTGGACATGATGCTATGCCATAATGTTACAAAAATGCTAATATTAGTTGTTGATGAAACACTACTGCATCATCCTAAGATGCAACTGAGTTAAAATGACAAAGAAAGTTCTTAAAAAACTATAAACATGCCTCACTGCCTCGCCAAACAAATATATTCTCTCATCTGAGTCAGGATAAAGGCTCCGAAACGACAAGTCTAATGAGCTCTTTGGTCAAATGTCACGGGGATTAGGTTCCCATCATGGCGACTTTAAAACTGAGATTTAACAAGATCAGAATCACTGTTTAGAGATTGAATTAAGCTTCTTGTCAGGTTGCATGCTCAAAGGAGACAAATGTCATTAACCAGATGCAAAGAGATTCAAACTTCATTAATCAAAGCTTCTCTCACATGAATAAAATGCATTATTAAAATTAATCCTTAGGAAAAACTGTAATGGTGGCTCTGCTTTCTTTATAAGTCTTTTTCTTTATCTCTGCAAAGTTCCTTAGATGTTGCTTTGAATATCTACCCACTGCCCCGAGGCTAGAACTTGCTAAGAGTTAAGGAGAGTGATGCTCAGTAAAACACTGAAAGAAAGGTCAAGTGAGATGTTTTTATGTAATAAACTAAGTCATAAAACTAAAGGAAAAAACCTTATTCTGACCATGTATGTGATGATGGCTATTGTCTAGAAGGTGTGATATTAATGGAAATATTTAAAAAATTGTGTTTCTATTATCTTCGTATGATATTTAGATCTATGTGTGACTAATATCTGCAGCTTTAAAAAGTCTCTTTAGCTGTAGACGCATCCCAGCTGAAGACTATAATGACTGATCATTTTGAGAGACCAACCAGGTGTTAAGTCCCAATTATAAGTTATTTGCAGATTTCCTCATATATTAAAGAGCAAAAACAACATAACCAATGCAACCGAATGCATGTCTGTCTACAATAATAATTTTCAAACTCAATTTTTTCTTTCCAGTCTTAGAATTTCCTGTTATTACGGATCTGTTTTCAGCACAATATATTTTTCAGAGGATAATAAACAATTTTGTGCATTTGACAAGGAAGTAGCCAGTGTCTAACATCAAAATAAGTACATTTTATTTGCATAACAGGATGTGCAGACATCTGCAGAAGAGTATTCAACATGCACACCACAAAAGCTGGTTCTTTCTCTTGACTGAGAATAGCCTTCCTCCTGGCAAAGTTAAACTTACTATTCGGTATAAAATCCTACACTGTGCTCATAATCAGGAATTTGTCATAGTATAAAATAATGGAATTTTCTTTTCTTTTTTTTTTTCCTGCCTTGCATGATTTATTTTTTTAACTATTACTAACTGGTCATTTCATCAGGTATTGAATGTTTGTCACCACAAACAACAAATACACTAGTTGCATGGCATCAGACCAATGCATTTAAGGACCTAAATATGGTTAAGTTGACCTGTTCAAAATCAAACAGTTCACTTTGAAAGTGGCTTTTTTGGTCGTGCCAAACCAGCTGCTTTGGAAATTTCAGACACTGTCAAACCCCTGGGACTTTCACCCAAAATCCTTTCTCGGTTTGCAGAAAGTGGTAAGGGAAAATATCCAGTAACTAGCAGCTGTGTGGATGAAATTGATGTCAGAGGTCAGATTGGAATGAATAAACTCTTTGAGATGATAGAAAAGCAAATGTATTTGAAAATACATTCATTACAATCAATGTATTTGGAAGACCAGCTGTGAACAAACCACACATTGAGGTGTGAAGCACCTGGTGCCACTCTGGTCAGCAAAGAAAAGGAAACGGATGCCGTCATTCATATGGATTCACCAAAATTTCAAAAAAGGTGTTTTGAAATCTATTGCTTGACTTCAGTTTTGACTGAAGCTTCTGAAATTGTAGTTTCAGAATTGGGTGTATACTATATGGAACCATGTATGCATGCTTTTTTGTATTAGTCTTGTAACATGGTGGTGATGTAACCTGGGGAATAGTTTCTTGCTACATGTGGTTCCAATTGCACATTGTTTATTTGCTGTAACCTGCTTGACAATTTTAATCCCTTTGAAAACAGAGGGTGTATCATCTTTTGATGGCTTTTCCCATGCACAAAAAACGCATGATGTCACAAATCTCAAATGATTTCAAACTGGTTTCTTTAACCTGACAATGGGTTCTCTGTCATGGTCTCCAAAGACATAAGAAAGAGACACAAAACAGGACCCAACCCAGTGCTAGCAATCTTCACATAAAATGGTGTCACGTGAGTATAAAGTTGCCTCATCTGCTCATCTGAGACGCAATTCAGAGCATGTTTATTTTGGTATGTCTATTGTGACAAGACATGTTGCCAGCAGATTCTTTTTTTACATCGATTTTCTTTATTTCATAGTGTGACATTGTATTTTACTGACTTACGTGTGATGGCTTGCTTTTCCCTGGTGTGCTTAGATTGTCCCCTTGTGCATTTTGCAATCTGGCCATGTAGCCTGGCAGGATGCATGAAAGGAGATCAAAAAACGAAAAATGACGAAGGAAAATTCAGCATTAGTTTCAATCCAGCAATTAACACAGGGTTTCTAAAAAACGTTTTTCCAATGTTACAATGTTCGTCTGCACCTGAAAGTGTACTTTAATGAATCCCTTTATCGTCACTTGAGTAAAGAAATCTGTCTCATGCTAATTGAATCCCCCACTGGCATTGTTACCATGGCGAACGCACGTAATTTCAGCACATTACAATTCAGCACCACATAAAGTGTTTTTTGAGAGGTTTGGTCTCTGTCCTCTGCCTTCGTCAAGTCATCTATCTTTGTCCTTCCAATCTGTGTGAGATCTTCAAATACAATTTCTCTGTTTGTTAATGTCTTTGTTGTGACTGAGCCTATTTTAAGGAAAACCTTCCAACTGAGAAATGACCAATAATTTTGAACCATTTTATTGAGGAACTTATATTCATTAAATTCAAATTCAATCAATAAAAAAATATTTTTGTGCAATGCTATTTGAAAGGGGTCAATAAGTGTATCCCACTTGCACCTGCATGCCTTCATGCTTATGAAACTCTGTCCAATGACAAGAAAAAGTTGTGACATCATTATTTATAAACAAGATAGGTGTCGTGTTTTTAGTATGATAGTTCATGGTGTTTTCCAGAGCATCAGAATCAGATCTAGGTGATACTTTCTGAAACTTCTTAAGACAACGCTACACACTATTTGCTAAACCATTTGAAATCTGCCAGTAAGTTACAAAACTTACTGGCAGCATGGACTTGTGTCTCCATGCATTGATTTTTGCAATGTTTTCCCTTCTAGTTTATCAAGTTTTTAAAAGTTCAGCTGCTTGCACTTTAACCAAAACTTGGAAATATGAGCACATTACTCCAGAACTGACATCTCTTCACTGGTCGTCTTGTCAAGTACAAGCAGATTTGTAGGTCTTGCTGCTCACCTACAAGGCTCTAAATGGTCTGGCGCCTTCATATCTCTCTGACCTTTTGCCCCTGTATGTTCCACCCTGCGCTCTTCAATCTCAAGGCACTGGCTTTCTAAAAGTTCTAGAAAAATAAATCTGCTGGGGCGCATGGTTTTCTTTTTCTGCCTCACCTTTATGGAACAAGGAGGAAGGATCTAGATTTCAATCCTGGCCTTGGTTGTTTTTGCATGAAATATGCGTATTCCCTTTGTGCATGCAGGCGTTCTCTTTAGATAGATCAGTCTTTTTCACTTGATAAAGAAAATGTTCTTCACTTCTATAATAAGGAGTCAGCTCAACACAATCCTTTTCCACCTGTGCAATCTGTGTAATGCAAACAGCTAATACTCTAATACCTATAATTTGGAAAAATATGCATTAAATGCTCAATAGCGCTTAAAAAATATCTGCCTTTGCATCTAGTTTAAGAATTACAAGATGCAAATGTGAAAATAGCTGGAGAAATGAACCCCTTAGTGTTTAACTTTGTGCGAAGAAAAAAAAACCCTCAGTCCTGAAATCTCTATCATGCACTACAACATAAGTTGAGTTGTGCTTTAATGTAGGTGTAGCAGCACAAATATCCTAGAGCAACTACACTCAACAGAAACCCATATCAGTCGTTTCTGTCTCCCTCTTTTTCAATCTCTGCTTTTTACTCACTGTATTTCTGTCAACCTTTGCTGACAGCCCCTCCCTCCTGAAGGCAATCCAACAATGACTTGCTCATTGATCAGAGAGGAACCCGGTGCAATGTGGAGGTAAATGGCTGTCACAGGGGATGATAGACCTTAACTCAAGCATGGTGGCTCCTGAGTCCACTCAACCTCCACTTAAAGTGATGGATGCAAGGATGCGGCCCATCACATTCTTGAGTGTGGGAAAGAGTTTGTTGCATTACAACAAGAGTCTTGAGACATTAAGATTCGAGAGCATAATGAGAAACTGATACATCTGCTTTGTCCTTAAGTCAACTGATGACTTGGTTGAAGCATAATAAGTTGAGGGCAGCAGGAGCGCAGACATGATGACGAGTCGAGAATTGATTTTTAATTGTAATATTTATTTGTTGACACACTTCCTATCTGGTAAATGTTTTTCAAACAAACTCAATTAACAGTAAATCAATGAAAGAGTTGAAAAAATCACTGTATTTATGTTCAGAATTATCACTATGGATGAGATAACAGTGTTCCTGATGGTTCTTTCACTGTTGAAAACTGTTCCTTCTGGCTACGAGATGGTTCAAGCTTTTGAAGGTTTTATTCCCAATAACACTCAAAAATATAGTTGTAAACAAAAGGAAGCATCTTAGACATCAACAATAGTATTACATCTTTTGAGAAAAGCAGTAATAATTTAAAATGCCCCAAGAAAACATCTTGGTACTTAAATATTATTATTTTGAGGTTGTGACTAATAACCTTTTATGTTCAGTCAGTTATGCTTTTCTTCATAGAATTAAAAGGTTTGGTAACTCTAATTGAAGGAGTGTGCATAAGACTGACATGACACTGTCATAAACATGTCATAACATCTGTCATGAACATAAATAAGTCTTTATGAATGTTTATGACAGTTGTCATGAAGTGTCATTTGGTAAATGACACTTTTAATGCAAAGTTGCTCTAAAAGTTGCATTAAAAGTCCATTAAAAGTACCAACTTTGCATTATTTTGTAAATTATGATAATTTAATGCAAAGTTGGCAGGAACAGAAACTTTTCAAACAGTTTTGTGTGTGTGTGTTTTTTTGGATGTTGAATTAGCTCTGGGTGCGTTTAACATAATCTCTGTCAAAAACAGATTTTGTTTTGCAGATATTTTTGTGGGTTTGTGCATAGTGAGACTCAAATATGAGATAAACAGTAATGGAGTAAATATTTGGCTAAAAAATTGTACACTGCTAAGTCTCTTCTGTTTATTCAATGCATTTCCCATTTTTCAAATAAACATAATTGCATGCGTTAAAAATAAGAGCACAGTAAAAATTTGTCTTCTACCTAGCCAGGTAAAAAAAAACAGCTCACTGTTCTACAAATTGCTTCATACAGATAGTCTGGATCCTCGGCTTTTGACTCTGTCAACAACCCTTAGGAAGTAGGTTCACAACAGCTTTGTCAGCAATGAAATGTTTTAAACATTCCTCCTGCTCTTACTTTAACTGTTCAATATTTGGAAGCGTGGTCAACACAGACTGAATGGCTCACTTCACTTCCTCCACTGTTGCCAAACTACAATTTCAAAAACAATGCAGAAAAATCCTGTAAGTCGTTCACAAACTCCTCCTTCTGTTCGTTGATTGAAATTCAGCCAAAGAAACTGAGATAAACTGGAGAAATTCACTAAAGGAACATGAGAATTGAGAGGAATTTCATAGAAAGGCAATGGCCGCTCTATCTTCTATCAAAAGTTGTATTTGAAAACTTACTTGATTTTTGAGAAAATCGATAGCAGTCATTCCAAAACAAATCTGTCCTCCATCACTAAAAGCTGTTTTGAATACTCTTAAAGGGTAGATTGTTCCACACATAAGTGTGTCGTATTTCTAGTCAAGTCAATTAAGTCAAGTTTATTTGATTAGCACATTACAAGAACATGTATAGTTCTTTACACGGTAACCAATTAGGAAGCAATTTTTTTTTTTCCCAAATTCTATAATCAAAATAATCAAGAAAAACATGTAAATATATTTCTATAAACTGTTTGGTTTTTAGCCTTTTGGCTGTTTTGCAGTTTTCTGAAATGTTGTGCAAAAATAGTGGAGCATAAAAACATGGTTGGATGAAAGCAACAATAAAAAAAATGAACAGCTTGGATAAAACCAGATAGCAAAACAAGAGGCATCATCATCATGAGAGGCGACAATGGGGACTGAAAATAAGCTGACAATTATACAAAGTGAGTGGAAAAATAGGCATATTTATACTTTGGAAGGTGATTCTTGGATGGGAAACAAGTAAAAACATGTCAAAATTATTTCACAACTGAACAGCTGAAAACTAAACCATCCAAAGAAACTGACAGGGAATTAAGTTTAAAGTACAAATATAGAACTACAACTAACAAATATAAGACTGACTAAAATGTTAAACACAAAAACAATAAAATCTCCATAACTTATACCTCTACTTTCATTCCAAGAAAATTGTTTGCTAAGCATCTCCATGTTTTTGATCACCACATCCTCCATAGTCAACAGCTGCTGCTTAAAGCCCCCACACAGAACCATCGGTGTCTTGCTGGATCTTTGCCTATAATCCCAAAGCCATTTTCTAAGATGGGAGACTGTTCTCCAGGCACCAGAGCAACACATGTAAACCAAACAGATTATCTTCTCCTGAGTTTGCTTTTTATCCTTTGGCCTCTGGGGCTGATTTCATGGGTTGCAGGTTTACTCAATCTACACCATTAGAAGTGTCAGGGAAACAGGACAAGATTTCACAAAGAAATCTGCTGTGATTCTTGTGTTAGCGAAGAACAATGAAAGAAGAGGAAAAAGAAAACAGTCACAGCTGCATGCTTAGATGCTTTCAATGTTAGTATGCACTATTTGTCATATTTGCCACTGTGCAAACCTTGCCAAAGAGGACAAGCAATTATCTTTGACAAGAACAATTCTTCAAAGACATTTTGACGGAGAAGACTGTTTGCATCCTTCAATATTTCTGAACCAAACAGAAAGGTTGCAGTGGCTGATTTTGCACTTTAACCAAAAAAAAAAAGAATGTTAGTTACCATGCACAAGCAATGTTTGTGGTATGGAAAAGTAAACAGTCTTTCAATAGTCGGTCAACAGCTGGTCAAGTAGTTGTTTGAGTCAACTTGTAACTGCAGCCCAATTATTTTTCAAACTCTCATTTGAGATGGTGAGACAGACTCAATTGGGAAAAGACTTCCATAATGCCACAAAGAGTGACTCTGGTTTAATTACAAAAACAAAGGTCACAAAAAAGTTTTTGATGAAAGTCATTTTTGGTTGAATTTCATTGCTTATAGATTGCATGCAGATTTGATTATACGAGCAACACAAGCCTGGATAAAAATCTAAATAAATTAAAATACAGCATGCCCTCCAACTACCTTTATTTGCAAATCAACAATTTGTGGTTGGTTGCTCTTGGGGAAACAGCAGCCCAAAACATTTGCTTTTTAATGCAATGTGTGAAGGCATAAAAGGAAATCGAACTGAACTTTAAGCAGCTTTACCATATCTCACTCAGTCTTTCACAATTTACACTAATTAGCTGACCATATCAACTTTGAATCTCTTGTGGTGTCATATAGCCAACCAAAGTGTGTATTTATACACATGAAGATAAGAAGCACTATTCAAGACGCACACACCTAATTAAATTCAGTCAGCAGTCTGCCCACAAGCTGGTTATGTGTATGTGCAATCACTGCTTATTAACCAGAGCAACAGGATATTAAATGATTTAAAATAAATAAGACCTTCTGCATGCACTTTATGTCTATATAAGCATCGAGTATCCAGAGATGTTTGAGATATTCAGATCTCTGAGATTAAAGAGGATTCACAGGGAATACATTTAAACAAAAGTCTTTTTAATACACAGAGCTCCTCTTTATCATTGAATGGAGTCCATACATTGTGCTATGATGCTTTCCCACATTTAATACATCATTACTTTCCATGGCACAGTTGAGGATTATGTTAACATACATTAAAAATTGATTTTTTTATTATTTTTTTTTATTGACTTTTTTTTTTTACATTCATAACATTTATTTATTTTTTATTATGGAGCTGCTGTCACAATGTTTCTAAACCTCCCAGGTCAACCCGTAAAAAATTATGAAATTCATGTGCATCTATCATTTAGTGGGCTCTATTCCACTCATACTCCAGCTTATGTTAGCTGGGGCAAAACTTTCTCTGCATGGTCATTTAATTGGTCTGCAGTGATTTTACTCTTTCAGAAAAGCCATGTGTAGGTGGATTAAGGGTGATACCCCTGCTGTCTCCTCTCAAGCAAACCATCTGTGTTGTTCTTCTGCTTCTCTTCTGTCTGGGTTTGTCTGTGTGTTTAGAATGGATATCCAGGTGCACACATAGTCTGTTTGCTGAGCCCTGGTGGCAAAAAACTTTTAGGCAGCAAACATCTGGTGTTGAGCCAAAAAAAGAAAAAAACTTAGGTCGCGCAGGTGTTGTATATGAACAAACACTGCACTATGATTTCATCTTAAGGGATTCAGGTCGGGATTTTTGGCAGACAAGTTCAACATACTAATATTGTTTGCTCTTAACTTTTCTCCCAAACTGTTATATTTTATTCCTCTATTTTGTTGAAGTAGCACATACTGTCCAGGTTATTCTTCTTTTGTTGCCGTTTACTTTAACAAACCTGTATCCTCAAGTGACTGATTCAATTGTAGACACTTTTAGGGTGTTTTCATCCTGAGACATTATGAAATCATTTGCTATCTGTTTTAAACAAACTCCGGTTTGTTTGCCACAATCATGGTGTTTCTTTGTGTACATGTCAGCAGCAGTCCCACTAGGGACTGAGGACTAATACACCAACATTTTGAGGTATTAAGATATTACATTTCTCAATATTTCTCCAGATTTAATTTAATTGTACTTGGTACAAGTTTGTGATACTTAAGAGAAATACTAGTAAGTTTTATGTAAATGTAACATAGCACCTAATACTTGTTTCTAATTTAGTTTATTCTATTTTTTGGATAAGCACAGTTAAGACTTACTATTATGCTTGACCTTCAATCCGTATCTTTAACATGTCAGTAAAAATCATTTAAAATATGGATGTTTTTGGAAAACGCATAACTCTCTAGTATTTGATAAATAGTGTGTGAGATTTTTATTTAGTTTTGTTATTTTGTGAGGAAGAAACTTTTTTAAATGAGTGGTTTTGATCCAGCCTCACTGGCTACAGTGTTTACTCTAAAACATTTACTGCGCAGCTCCATTTACTGAAGCTACACTGTTTCAGCAGTTTAAATATTTATTTGGGTAAAGATTGTTGAGTTGAGGAGCAGGTGAAAAAATGTGTTTGCTCGGTCAGCAAAGAGCAGAAAGCCTTATTTAAGGATGGTCCTGTGCCTCAAAAATGACTGCTTGCAGTTTTAGTTTTCTGTCTTAAAATTTTAACAAAATAATCCTGTGAAAGACAAAAAAGCTTTGGATGGCTGCAACTCCCCAGTTACAGTAAATTAAAAATGATAAACGCAAATATAATGTGAACATTCAACGACACATACCAGTTTTCAACTGCAGTAAAGCTCGTTCCTGTGATTTGAGAGTTTCATTTAGAAAGAAATGAAAACGCTAAAAATAAATAAATAACAGCTTCCCATCCTTATATTCTTCTCGCTTTCCTGTTTTGAATCCAGAAGATTCTATTTTTATACAAAATGAGCAGGAAAGAAGATTTGAAATCCCCCACTGGGTTCCCAAGCTGTGCTCATGAGGTGGCTGTATTGGCCTATACTAGCTTTGCAAAAATATACTGGAAAGTGGGGTTTGTTTTTTCACTGTTTATGTTTCCACCAAAGAAAGGAAGTCATAAATAATCTTAATGGTTTCCAGACTGAATTCAATTACTTCTGTCACCCAATAGAAATGAATAAAAGGCTGTGTGTGCTGCTATTCAGTATGCATGTCCCTGGGGGATGATGTTTACATTTCTTCAATTTTCAGAAAGTGGCCTTGCTCTCTGTGGCCTGCTTAGTCGGAATACTTATATAATCAATTGTTAATTTGGTATAAGAACAAACAATTGCCGGAGACCTTCTGTGGCTTTTACAGATAGCATTGCACGACAAAACACAACCAACTGAACTGGGGCTTTTGAAAGTGGGGCATAATAAATCATAGCACCCAGAACATTTTTACCTCCTTGAGAAAAAGGAAGAATCTGTAACGTCATCAAATGCAGAAAGGACCATTTCTTTTAGCTAACCAGTCTGAATGTTCATAAAACTCCAACAAAATTTTATGAGAACATGAAAAACTCTGACAAAGCACCATCTATAGCACTATTTCTCAAATAATGGGCAGCAGTGTCTGAGGGGGCCAGAGAGGCAGGAGGTCTTTAGTATTAATGTCTTTTATTTATGCTTGAACAATAAACTAGCTAACCTCCAGTCACTAGATGGTAGCAGTATTGAAACTAATCAAGAGGATGCCTGTTCAACAAGAGAAGTAGCCTATCCAGGGCACAGAGAGAGTTCTGGGTACAGACTAGGAATGGGCCGGGGTTGGATAGTGGGCGGGGTTAGATGTCTGACTCCACCCTCAAAAAGTTTTCACTGGATAATTTTTCTTCTTCTCCACGCACACCTGATTTTACTCTCATTGTGGTTTTATTTATGTAGATTAAAAACAGGAGACCATGTCTGTAAAATAACGCACAGCTAACTTCACTTCACTCAGGCCTATGGAGTTCAAAGTTTTGTAAATAGATCTAAATAGACTTTAAAGAGCACATGAAAAAAACTGAAACTGTAATCCGATTGTTCACATCCTTTTCTAACAAAGTTGAAAAAGCACAGCTTATAGCAACTTGCCAATTATATATGCATCTTTATTCTGATATATCAGATATTACTGTTTAGGACTTGGTGCCTGGTGGATATTCAGAAAAGTTTAAGAAACCTGCTTGTAGCAGATGTTCTCCTGAGGAAGAACATGATGCTGATCTAATATTACAGATCCACATCATTGTTAAGCTCAAGAAGGACGAAAATTAAAACATGTACAGGACCAAAGAATATATTGGTTTAAATGTTTTATCACTCTAAGCCTTCTTTGTTCTCATCAAATCTTGTCACACACATAAACCACAACGTCACAACTGCGAACAGTGCAGGCAGAGATTTACGTATGCTAATATATTCTCAACCCTCACGCCTCAATTAGGCAGAGATGGAACGAGGAGAAAGATACAGCTTCCCATGAATCCACAACACTTCATAGCTGCAGATTTTTACATAATATGCAGAACTGCACACCAGGAGCTTGAGATATAATTCAGCATGTAAAACTGGAACACATTTACGTGTGGAAAATATCTTTTTCATCTGTTTCTGAGATTTAGATAAGAAGATTATTATTTCTGGGATCAGTCTTTAGTTTAGCGTACAAAGTAGTTACACAAACTTTCCCCAAGCAAGCACTGCAAATGAAAAGCAGTTGCTTTGTTGCAGAAAACCTTGAGGCAGCAACATGCCTTCTTGTCATTAAACAAAGCTCACGGGCTACTAAATGTTGTATAAATGGACTGAACTTATATAGCGCTTTATCCAATCATTTTTGACCACTCAAAGCGCTTTACACTAGAGTCACATTCACCCATTCGCACTCACAAACGCTCACACATTTATACACCAATACGCAGCTCGGTAGGCAATTTGGGGTTAAGTGCCTTGCAGAAGGGCACATCGACACATGGCAGGAGGAAGCTGCAATCGAACCTACAACCTTGCGATTGCAAGACGACTACTCTACCCACAGACCTGTAAGGAGTTTCAATCTATATGAAAATTATCAAATGGATTCAAAGTGGGAAATGTTATCTCTCTTGTCCGATATAGATGCACAGAGTCACAGTAATTAATGCTGTGTCCTAATTGTTGCTTATTCTCCCAGCAACAAAATGCAGGAACTTTCACAGAGTACTCCGGTGCAAAGAAGACGGTCTGGTAGAATAAAAGAACTTCTAACAGAAAAGGAAAAAGCCACTAAAGCATGTGAACATTTTATAGTTAAAACTTGTGGGTGGATCAGGATATACACTCCTGATCAAAATCTTAAGACCCGTTAAAAAACTGTCATGATCCGTGTTTCTGTGTATTTATTTTTAGGTTTTCTGTGTTCAGCTTCTGTCCTGTGAGTCTGTTTCTGCGTTGTCCCCGTTGATTGACCCCAGCTGTGTCTCGTTCCTGTAATTACCCTCCCAGTGTATTTAGTCCCACCTGTTTGTGTTCCTCATCTTTGTTAGCGTCTACGTTGCTTGTGAGTAGTTGTATGTCGTCAGTAGTTCTCAGTGGAACTGTATAGTCCTGAGACTACTTGCTCCTAGTTCAGTCTTTGTGTCAGTTGCTACCGGTAATTAGCCGTGTGCTTTTGCCTCTGCCGTGCTGCCTGATCTGGACTGTTTGAGCCACTTCATCATTAAACATCATCTTCATCACTACTTGGGTCTATGCGTTCATTCTCACCACCACCAACCACACAGCGTGACAAAAACTGCAAGAATTTGCATTTTGCACTATTGGATCTTAAGAAGGTTCCAAGTAGAGCTTCACAATGTTAAAAGAAGAAATCAACGTAAGAGTCAAAAACTTTTGAGCGGGGAATTAATTGAAAACTGCATTTACACTCAAACATGATTTTTTCAGTTGATCAAAAGTTTGATCATAGCTCAAAAAAACTCGAAAACCCCCCAAAACAGAAATCAAAGTGTCAAAGAAAAAGGACTCGGTAATGAGTAGCTCCACCATTCTTGTTGATGACTTCAAACAATCGTTTAGGCTTGATGCCAGTGTTTCCAGGAGGCTAGTGGGAACGTTGCTCCAAGTGTTGAAGATGGCTTCATGAAGGGCATCCACTGTCTGGAACTGATGTCCATTTGTGTAAACTTCCCTTGCCATCCATCCCCAAATGTTCTCAATTGGGTTTAGATCTGGGGAATATGCAGGAGTGATGTTATTCTCTTGGAAGAACTCCTTTGTCAGGTGGGCATTGTGAACTGCAGCATTGTCCTGTTGAAAAACCTGATCATTACCACACAGACGAGGGCCCTCAGTCATGAGGGATGTCCGCTGCAACATCTCCACATAGCCAGCTGCTGTTTGACGCCCCTGCACAACCTGAAGCTCCATTGTTCCATTGAAGGAAAACGCACCCCAAATCATGATGGCACCCCCACCACTGTGCCGTGTAGAAAACATCTCAGGTGGGATCTCCTTGTCATGCCAGTAACGTTGGAAGCCATCAGGACCATCAAGGTTAAATTTTTTCTCATCAGAGAAGACAACTTTCTTCCACCTTTCAATGTCCCTTGTTTGGTGAACCCTTGCAAAGTCCAAACGGGCAATTTTGTGGCATTGAAGAAGACGTGGCCTTTGAAGACGTTTTTTGTTTCTGAAGCCCTTCTCTCGCAGATGTCATCTGATGGTTATTGGGCTGCAGTCAGCACCAGTAATGGCCTTAATTTGGGTAGAGGATCGTCCCGTGTCTTGACGGACAGCCAATCGGATCCTGCGGCTCAGAGCTGGTGACATTTCTTTGGGTCTACTACTTTACTTTTTTGTTCCATAACCCTCAGGATCATTTAAAAAATGCAAAATGACTGTCTTACTGTGTCCAACCTCAGCAGCGATGACACGTTGTGAGAGGCCTTGCATAACACTGACCACTTTAAAAGTCAGTGAGCTTTTTTGGTTTTGTCATCAGGAGGTCTTGACAGTGTAAAGACTTGACAGAAAATGATTTGGAATCCAGATTTTTGCACAGCTTTTGGCTTTTAAAGACTATGGTCTTAAACTTTTGATCAGCTGAAAAAGTCATGTTTGAGGGTAAATGCAGTTTTCAGAAAATTCCCCGCTCAAAAGTTCTTGTCTCTTGCACTGATTTTTTCCTTTAACATTGTGAAGCTCTACTTAGAACCTTCTAAAATCCAATAGTGCAAAATGCAAATTCTTGCAATTTTTTGACTGGTCTTAAGATTTTGATCAGAAGTGTTTATGAATAAAGTACTTGAGCTGCTGAGTCAAAAACACCAAATACAGACTTTAAATTTGATTCAGTTGATCCTTTGCGCAGGTCTGGAGTGTTGATGTATGACAGAGATGACTGCATTTTAAGTTAAAAACCAAACATATTTTAAATTTGAAAAACCCTAAGACTTTAGTATGAAATAAAAATCATAAATCACATTTGACCTTTCCATTACATTTTCTGGGGTAATAATTAAGTTTGAAACACACTTTTGGAGCTTTTGAAGTTGTATCTTCAAAACTAGACACAAACTTTCTTACAATCAGTCAATGCTATGGAAGCATCCATAAAAAAAAACCTTTGCATTATTACAAGATGTGCTTCCTATTTGCTTTTTTGACCTTGTAAAGGCATTAACTGTGGGTATGGTCTCGGGCCAGTATTCATCTTATCAACCTTGGATTTAATCCTACCTCCACTAACCATCATATTGTTGGTTTTTGATTTTCTTTTTGTCATCATCCTAGCTAATTGACCTTGTACACTCTTTTCAAGTGTTCTACACTCAATATAAGATCAGACACTCCTGCCATAAAGATCAGTAACCTTATTGGCTATATGTCCGCCCATCTGACATCTATCTGCCTATGGGAAAAATACTGCCCTATTGTAGTAATAAACCTGCAACAAATATAGTCAAACTAACCTTGAGGTCTGTTTTTGAGTCCATTCTGCAGTGCTGTGTATAAGGGTTTACACCCCTTGAGTTCTTCATTTCGCAAATGCAAACATTTTGCTAACTTGCAAATTGTGATATGCATGTAGATATGTCCTTAGCCCCATTTACTTGCTGTATACACCCCTGAATAAATTCCCTGGTCCTCAGAAGTCATCACAATCAGTATTGTGTTATTTAATCTCCATATTAATCCAGTTGTTCAGTAAAAGCTTCAGATGTTTGTTTAAGACCTTGTGAAAAGCTATGAGCACAGCAGACAGGTGAAAGAAAAATACTGAAGGCTCCCGTTTCAGCAGGACCATAAAGACCTTTGATGAAATGGTGAATTCTGTGGTCATATGAAGATGAGTGTAACCCTGAGTCTTTTGCAAAACAATCTAGGTATAAAATACAAGCAAAATGTATTATTATTAAAGCACTGTACTTTTGACTGTGATATTTTATTGTACTTTTGTAAAATGCAGGTGCTAAAAGCAAGATGTTTTTTTCTTTAGAAACAAATGTCATGTACATAACCAAAAAGCAAATCTTTTGTTTTGCATCACTTTTGATTGTGCAGACCATCTTCGTTAGAAGTGTAGACCAACAAATCAAACTTTGTCCATCCAAACTTGAGCCCCCAACTCATTCATCTATTTTCAAATCAATAAATCTTACTTTACATCTCAGCCAGGATACTGAAAATGACAAATCTGAAAGCTGACGATGTCTTATTAATTCCAATGTCCTCTCGTCTGTGAAAGAAAGCTGAGCTGACGGATGCGAATTCTAGCCACTTGTGTCTTGCTTTCCCACGTTCTCCCTTCACATCTCAGATTTCTCCTGTCTCACTTTTGTTTTCATCAGCCTCTCCTGTCATTTTGTCCTTCACCACATTTCGTTGTTAACTCTCATTACTTCCCCTCATCTGTTCTGATTTCCTTCCATACTCTCTTTCTTGCTTGTGATTAGTGAATGATCATTTGTACCTGGGCAGATGAGGTGATTCTCTTGCCCATCAGCGCTCGATCTCATTAAATAGGCTCCCAGTGAACAACCTGGCATATCACTGTCTCAGTCATGTAATGCACTATGGAGAACATGACAAGCATCTTATCAATGTTTTATAGTCCAGAAATTGTGTGTTGAGATTGCTTTATTAAAGAGTTAGAGAAAATAGATTGGTGTTTTGTCATGGTGTGATTCTGTAAATTGGATTAAATCCACACAAAGGCTGTTTGGTCTCTGGAGCCCTCCATCATCATGAATATTGATGCAAGTATTACACACAGAGCAAACTAAGAGCCCTTAACCTCCTTTTATCTCACAGTCCTTATCAACAACAAGGGCATTAGACTATCACCGAGGTCAGTAACATAAATCCAGATCAATGTAGCAATGAGGGCAGGCAAATTCATTTATTTACATCTGGAGGGAGACCCGGTTCCTGTTAAAATGCCTCAGGGATTCTGCTCTGCAACACAACAGGACCAAGACAGTGAGTGGGCACTCTAATGCATTTTGGCAGTTGTGTAATGCAGCTTGCTGGTCATGATATCCTGGCATCAAGTGTGCCATCTGTGCAGATAAGCATCACATGCTTTGGCCCAGAGACAAAGTTAGCGCAAGGCTGACAGACCCAGTGTGTACTGTGTTAAGGAGGAGGCTGATTACGAAAATAACACCAGGAGAGTAGTAAAATGAGGAAATGATTATTGTGTTTATTGGGCCCTACTTTGCTGTTTTGGCAGTAACTCAATGTATGATTCCAGATCTGTATGGAAGGGGATAATTACATTCCTTCTTGGGAATAAAGCTTCTGAAATCCTGTGTGAATAGCAGCTGGCTCTGATGATGCCATTTGCCAGAGCAGAACACTTTTTAGGATAGTAAAGAGACGACTGTCACTTTAAAATCTAACACTGAATAGCCATGGAGTCGGGTGATTGATTGAAGGGTCACCAAATTCTCACCGTCATGCTGTTATTAATTTTTTTTTCCAGTGTAAAGTCCTGGATCTATTTATTTAACTGGAAAAATCTATTTTTAGGCAGGGTTGTACTGTGGGGCAGTGGTTATGGTTGGTCTTGTTAGTTTTGCCTTTTTCCATATTTTTTTTAATCCATTTTCATAAGTTTATTGACTGATTTTTTTTTTTTTATGCCCAGCTCCAAATGTTCAACCCGAGCTCTCTCTGCTTTCACCAAAAATGAGTTTCTGTCAACAGTCTGTCATTCTGACTTTTAGTATTGACCCCAGCTGAACCAGTAAACCTGAATGATGCCTTTTATTTGATTCTGCTCTGATACATAAACCTCACTTTTTTATCTGGTTCTCTGTCTTTTTTCATATTTATCCAGTTGTAGCTTCATTCCATTGTTTAGCTTCATTTTTAGCTTTGACAGTCTGGTTTTCAGAATGACCTTCCTGTTCAAGGAAACACTGAAAAAGAGCAACTAATGTGCATGTAATAAAATACAGATGAGGAAAAAAATGTTAGTAGCACTTATGCTGCAAGGAATATAAAAGTGTCAAAGTGACACAGTAAGTTATAATGTTGGAAAATTAAAGACTGAGCAGCTAGAGGATATATATATATATATATATATATATATATATATATATATATATATATATATATATATATACACTCCAAAATTCAAGCCTAAAATTGACTATCAATCTCTACTGGTATTTCATGTCAGGAGCACCCACATTTGAGCAAAATGTAATAATAATACAAATAAAGTGTAAATAAAACAAACAAATAAAACAATAAAAACAAACAAACAAATAAAACAATCTTGATGAGAAAAAACTGTTTTTTACCACTAATTTCAGCTTGTAAAGAAAATAAAATAAGTATAAGGTCCTGGGTTGTTTTGAATCTTGGATTCTAGTTTCATTCTTGTTCTGTGTTCCTTAGTTTCTTATTTTGATAAGATCATCCTTTTGTTTTACCTGAGTTCACCCTTTTTTGTTAATAATTGTGTTCTTTATATCTAGTTATTTTTATAGTGTTTAATTCACCTTAATAGTTTATGTATTCTCTCTCGTCCTCTGTGCCATTTCCTCTCTCTCTCTTCAGCCTGCCTTCGGCTCTCTCCCCTCACAACTGAAACCTGTTAATTAATCAGCCACAGTATTTTGTTCCAGCGTTCCCTCATAGTATTGAAATTACAAAAGAACTATGTCAATAAATGTACAAAAATAAAACTTGAAACATTTTTTTTGTCCTTTTTGCTACGCATGCTCAGAAGGCACACTCCAGTTCGCACTTTTCCAATATCAACATTCAACTTCCATCCACAACTGACAGACAAAACCACAGAAGTGTCCAAGAATCACTGCAGCCCTCTCACTCTCACCAATTAAAAGGGTGTGGTTAGCAAACTCTGGACTTGACACTTCCTGTCTTTCTGCATTAATTATATGCGCCTCCCTGAAGGCCACAAAGAGGACAGAGTCCAATTAGTTCACAGAAGAAGAGGGCAGTGGATGACATCATACGCTGGCCTGAATGAATGTGTGAAAGAGGGTCCAAAAGAGCAGCTGAGCCGTGAGCTAGTGAGAATTAAAGGAGGGATGAATCACAAGGAAGAGCATGGAGGAATTTAGAGGTAACGAAAAGAGAGACTTCCCTGCTGCTGTTTGTTCAAATTAGTACCACGGAAGATTAATTGCATTCAGTTTAGTTTTCTATCTTTAGCGCAGCCATGTCTTTGAAATAGTCCTTTTTGTCCAGGTTCATCACACAAACTCCTTTCTAAAAGTAATTTAGAGAGACCAGTTAATCTGGCCGTTGTGCTTAGACTGTGGGAGGAAGCCAGAGTACCCAGAGAGAACACACACATAAACAGGGAGAACATGCAAACGTCATGCAAAAAGACCCAGGACTTTCTTGCTGCAAGATGTGAGGCAACTGTGCTACCAACTGAGTCACCTTGGGTCTGTTTTCAGCCTAAATAAAACACTTCTACATGACGTATAATTTTGAATCTGTGTGTCAGCTTGTGCGGTTGCTTTTTGATCTCTGCCATGAATACCTTCAAACAAACCCTCCTTGTAATTGAATAGCTATCTTGACAGAAATAAAAACAGACATTACTTTGGTGTGATTTGAGAGTCAGGGGAAGCGGAGGATAAACATTTATCTATCTGATGCCGCACGCTGGTATGCTTTGATAGGCTCACATCCGCTGCTTCTTTCACATACACCAAAAGTCGAAAACAACAACGGGAACAAAAACGGGAGAACAAAAGGTACAGCAGGTGCTCGGGATGTCTGCACAGAAAACTGATTCAAGTCCTGGAAGATCCTGACAGGGAAGTGCAGGAGAACTGGTGAAAGATGGAGCTCTGGGTGTTAAGTCAGATGAGAGGGAGCCCTCCTTAGATCGAAGGTTAGACCTTCTCTATGGGGGACCATGACACCGTTATCAGTTGTGAAGCAGAAACGCTGCTGCAAAATCCTCTTTGTGTTGTAAAACCTGGACAATCCACCTGTCGACGGAGAAGTCCCTTCTGGTAAGGGGCTTTTCTTCCCTTTTGAAGTGTTAAACACAAACAAAGGCACGCATATCCGCACACACTCCTTCTTTTTGAATTTCTCCAGCTGTCTCTTAAATATAGAAAATGTATAAACCCAGGAGCACCAATTTATTTGCACTGGCACCAGTTCAATGACATTGTGACAAGTGGTTAATAAGGATAGCGTTTTGGTCTTAAAGCACAAAGAAAAGAAAAACAAAAGATTTTCTTTATATATCTCATCCGTTGCACCAAGAATAATCTTCCCTGCTGAATACGACAGAAACTCAGAGTCAGCTTCAAGGCTCAGAGGGGACAGAGCAGCTTTATCATTAACTCTAAAATGAGGAAGAAATGAAATGGAAGAAATGCAAAAAGCTGCTGTACCAGAGGCAGGCTGGGACGAGAGAACAATTAGCAAAAAGAGCCCAAAAGGTCTTTTGATGAATTATTGGATTTTCACAGTCATTATAATGGTGATCATTAATTCACTCCTAACATATTCCAGCACACAATCAAAAGGTCACAAAGCACCTTTTACTGTCATCATTACAGAATTATGTTTCCCTTTGTAAATCACACTGAAATCTCTCTCTCCCACTCATTTAACAGCTCAAGAAAGCAAAGATGACAGTTTTAAATACATTAGTTGATTTTGTCTGTAGAAATACAACATATCCATCCTGTGGCTTCATAACGAAAACAAAACACTCAAAATGGAATTATGAATGTCTCAATTCTATGAATGATTAGGTCCCTTTTTGATGTAGAAAGATATATTTTGGCCAAGACTGAAAAACTATTGAGTGATTACCAAAGCTCAAGTAACCATGAAAGGAATCTTAGTTGCGTTATCAACTATTCGACAGATTTCCAAATATCTTTTGACAGAAACTGATGATCGGTCGTGCTTTACACAAGCATCTTCAAATAAGAAGATTTAAAGGGTGAGAATATTCTGGGACAAAAATGAACTCTTTAGGAAGTGAGCCTAAGGCATGAACATACCCTGGCCGTTCATGCTTGAAAACGCTTAAATATTTCAGAACTAAAAGAAAAGAAAATTGCTCTCCTCCCCAGTGATGTAAAAGACTTAAAGAAGAACTTGTTCATTCAAACACGTAAACTTGATTTTAAAAAGTAAAGACACCACATACCTAAATGATAGAACACATAATATACAAAGTTTACAATCCTTGACATAAACGTCTCCATTTAGATTTCCGGACCGCGGTCCATTTGTCGTATTTCTTCCCCTTTCCTCCAGCCCTGCTAAAGTCCACCAGTACCATAAAATCCTCCAAAAAAAGCAAAAATTGAGAAAATCTGTAGGGAGGCCAGTACTGGGATGTAAGTTAGACTTAGCATTCGAGTGACACTTGCGCAGTTATGTAAAGTTTGAAACACACAACTGTGACTCCTATGAATTTTTAACTGATAGTTAGAAAATCTAGTAGTTAGATTTTCCAACTAATAGACAATTTAGTTGGAAGAAGAAAACTTGATACCCCCTCTAATTTAATTTCCCTTTGGGATGAATAAAGAATTTTTGAATTTGAATGTGAACGACGTTTATGAATGCATACTTTAATAGTTAAAAAACAAAATATACCTTAAAATATCTTAGTGTATTGCCACTGGAGCTAAACCATTGGCCTTCCTTTGTGCCGCTCTTGAGGGTATAGCTAATCAGAGTCAAGGAAACTTAAAGGTGCTGCTGATTGGCAGTCTAGCAAACGGCAGCAAATATTATGTCATCATTCATTGCAACTAGTTATTTTAGCTTCTCAAGCTGCATTTGTTTAATGTTTTATACATGCTCTAAGAATAAATTTACAAACTGGCAAATATTCAGAGAATAATTTGTAGTTACTCTCCACTGAAAAATCCACAAATATGGATCTGAATAGATGGGGGTCAACTGTAAAGCTGTGAACGTGGTGATCATATGTGCTGATCAGCATGAAAACAAGACCAAAATGTAAAGCTGTATTTTTAGCCACTGTACACCTTTCTTGTCTTTTTAAATCACGTTTTCCATCTGCTGACTAATGCATCTTTCCTATCAATCTTATGATGTACTTCTGGTGTCTCAAGAGCTGATCCTCCAGGGTTGTTGCTGAGCAACTTTTAGATATGTCCCTGAATCATATTGTGAAATTGCCACCGCAGCATGCAAGCCATTTCTAGAGTCCTACTAATGACCTAATTATTTGATTCAGGTGTGCTGATGCAGGATGCTGAGATCTAAAAGTTGCAGGACAACAGCAATTGAGAGCTGCAGCTTCACTGTTTCTTTGTATCGTCTCCTGCAGCCTAAGAACCTCAGCAATCACAGCTGGTGCATAATAGAAATCCAGGTGAGAAGGTAATTGCTTAAGACCTTTGATCAATAACCTATCTTTATCTTCAAATGGGACAGGCCTAAATTCTCTTTAACACAGGACCAGAGTTGTTCATTACGCACAGCTTACTTGTCACTGTGAATAATGACCCAACAGGACAGGAACACCAGCAGTGTTGTCAAAGACCTGACTCCAAACAGCGTTCATTAATGTGACGACTGCTCGGACAACCCGGGCTGCTAGATAGACAGGATTTTTGCATAATCTTTTATCTATTCTGGTTTATGGAGAAAACGTTTAACTTTGACGGTAGCTCTGTGAGATTTGCGGTAACAGAACTCCTTTTAATTTAGGAAAGAATAAACTAAAACAAATATAATTGTGCTTAGCTCTTGTCCCTTCTAAGAAGAAACTAGAGCTTTCAATTAATATTTAAAAATGTAAAAAGTACTTGTTATGATGAAAAATGTTTAAAGATAGAGTAAGTACCATTTCACTAGGAAAAGTAGAGGCAGCATCATCGCTTCTTTTGATGCTGTCAGCATTAATCTATTTTTCTCGATTGTTTCCAAGTCTGAAAAAAATATTTCAAATTAACTTTATCACACGCAGCATTGACTCATTAATCTCTGTTATTGAACCCACTTGTTGCTTTCAGCCCAAATGTTAAATTGGAAAAGAAACTACTAATTCTAGCAAGAAGTTTACATTAATCTTTTTCATGCTTTAAAAGTTTTTTTTTTCATGTTTTCCAGGTTGGAATTAATATAAATAATTACTACAGGGATTTTTAGAAGAAGAATTATGCATTTAGCTTTGAATTTACTGCAGTTTAGTTTTCTCTAATCCATACAAGGTGGAGACTACACATCCTGTACAGACTCAAATATACACATACACACATTCCCATGATATTTGCACATATATTGCAAGCAGTAGTGAAATAATACAAGGTTTTGACTTCCATTGTCAGATCTCATTTAACTTGTTACTCTACTGGCACACATAGGCTTCAAAGTTTTGTCCATAGATTTCCCAGTAGGGTGGAGATCAAAGCTGCCCTTGAATCTTTATATTAAGTGATTTAGCCACTTTAAATAACTTTACTATTTGAACCACCAAATGAGCATAAGTTTTGAACAGTTCACTATTTCTATGAGACTGAAGACTAAATTTGTTTATGGCTCCATCTTTATTATTCCTTTAAAATTTTGTAATCCATAACAATAGATTTTGCATGATGATACCACCTCCATATGTTGTTTTAAGGTTAAAAAGCCTCTCTTTGATTACTCAAATATTTCTCATCACCAAAGCCAAACAAGTTGACCTTTTTGTCCCCCAGGTCTTGAGACGTGGCATAAGAAGTTCCAATGTGGCCATTCACAAACGTCTGGCAATTTTGAAGGTAGAAGAAGCTTTACAAAGTTGTATCATCATTATATTTTGAAATATTTGTAGTTTCTATTTATTCATCTTCAGGTACAAAACATCAGGAAACATTTATTTTATGTCAAGCAGTTTCCACATTATCAAATTACAGCAATTAGATATTAGCATGTGGGAATGATCTTTATCCTCTTTGTAGTCCTCTTCATGCGACTTGAAGAGGACTACAAAATCTTGAATTTTTAGGCTAGGTCTGATGGAATTTCATCCAGTGTGCTTTAAGTACTATACATACCATTTATTGATTGCTAGGATGATTTTAAGGAGCTGTTTTACAGGAAGGTCAGTGAAATAATTTCTAATTACTTCAGCATATCAAGACATTTTCATTCTCCCAACTTTGTTGGATCAGTTTGAGGGGGGAACCCCTTAACAGCGCAGAGCCCAAAAAGGCATGAAGAAGTAAGTTTGGCATGTAACAACTTCTCTGGCCTCCTTTCTAATTTAAACAACCGCTTTCTGGTTGTTTAACATTTCACTTTTCTTTGAGGACACTTAATCAATTAATTGTGCTTATAAAGCTACAATATACGGCTAACTTTGCCCTAAAAACATGGTGCCTTGTTAAACAACAGAGCTCACTTTTCTTTCACAGAAAATGTACTCTGATTGTCAAATGTTGCATTGACTAATCTCGTCTGCATTATGCAGACACTGTCTACGCTGATGAAGATTCACTCACTTTGCTTTGAAGTGGTTCCAACAACAGGGTGGTTTGACCTATTTTCAGTTTCATTCAGTTTTTTAATTTGACTACTTGGCAGCGCTCACAGTATGTAAAACACATTGAACTTTGTTCCCCAAATGGTTAGGTGAGAAATCAATATGGAGAATGAAATAAAACAATAGTCCAAAAAGTCCTGATGAAGCAGCATACTGAACATCATCCACTCCTTATTCTGATAAACAAATACTTGACAAAACTCTATTTTTTATATTTTACAGAACTCTAAAACTACATTTCAAGGATGTGTCCTAGTCTAGTATCTGTCTATGTGTAATGCAGTTCATGTTAAATCACTGGCAATGACTTATCTGGTCATTAGCTAGTATAAAAACAAGCTTACTCCAGTACATTGTCTTTAATATGCTGATGTACAAATGGTTCCGTAAGTAGACAGGAGTTCATTTGCATGATGATGGATTTTATTTCAAACTGCAGCAATTATCAGAACAACCAATTCATGAGGAAACCTTAGCCCAATTGTTAAAATATCAGTTGATCTTTAGACACAGCCTCCTTTATAATCCTCTACACAACACATTCACACTGCCATATCTGCCATTCCCCATCTTACGGGTCTCAATATGTTTCCATATTTTGCTTAGAATATTTTTCAAGTACACCAAGAGGCCTCATGCACCTGAGAATAGCTTTTCTTTTGTACCTACTTTTATATGTGTCAAGTGAAGTTTTTATGTGGGTGGGGGGTTTTCAACTCTTTTTGTTCTTCATCTACCCTCTGTTAACACGTCTGCGTGTGTATCCTGCAACTATGCACCTGACAGGCATTCAAATTAAAATTATTGTTATCAAAGGCATCGAAAGAGAGGAAAAAAGACCTGATATAATTTTTACTTGTCGTGTTTACAAATATAATGCTATTTATATCTTATCAGATCTAAATTCAGACTACAGGAGTGCAGCGAATTTGCCTGAATAAGCAAGCCTCTCACAAATATCTCTTATCTTTTGACTCTACATAATTTAATATTCAGTTATTGACAACAGCAATAAACATTTGCCAACTTGATGAAACTAAAATATTTTCAGGTTTTTTGGAACTGTGTACATTTTTTTTTTTTTTTTTTTTTTTGTACATTTCAGTGGGGAAAAAATTCCCCCACTAAGAAAAAGTATGTAATTATTTTATTGCAAAATCATCAATCCAAACAATTTCTTGAACTGCTATTTCCAACTTTTTTCTCCAATTCTGTTATTTAACTTGCCCAATAAATAAAACACCAAACATGCAAAATGTATACTGAACTTTTTCCACAAAACCTTGAATCTGTGAAGTTATGTTGAAGAAAAGTGGAAAGTTATTGTCCAGGTGCTCACACACAAGTTCAGTGAAAATAGAAAAAACCAGATGGTACGTCTTACTTTGTATTCATTTGCTCATATTCTCATTTACACGTTTCAGACAACAACACGTTGTCACCTGAGGTGTAAACACATCTCAGAGGGATATCATATGAGCTGTGACATCTGCTCTATTGCTGTAAAAGACTCACTCACAAGGTGTTCTTTAGGATTACCTTACATGCTGATTACCTTACTGTATCTATTTACAACACCTATGTTTATGTAGAGAAAAAAAAGAAACTAGAAAGGAAATGGAGCTACATAAAAGTATTTCTCCAAACTAGACAAATGCAAGAGGAATGTCAGTGAAATTTTGTAATTAAAAATAGATATAAACCCAAAGTGATTATTTATAATTTGAAATGTTAGAACAGAAATTATCATTAAAAATATATACTTTTGTAATCCAAAGCATGCTCAGATTGAATCCTTCGCAAAAGTAGGGCAAATACTTTCAGTAATTCAAAGAAGTCTCCAATACTGGTTTATTTAAGATGTTTAATGTGCTGTTCTGATACTTCTTTGAACATTTTAAAACCCATGTTGTGTCACAGTATAAACAGAAGGAAACCTTAGTGGTTTTATTGGGATTTTCTTGCAGTAAATCAACAAAAAAATAGCACATAGTTGTGATAGAAGTAAATAAAATGAGACATGGTTTTCAAAACTTGATCAATATCAATAGATATTACATCCGATGGATAGGATATTCAATAATTTTACTGAACTCCATCCCAGAACTGCACAGCATTCTAGGATGTAGGCAAAGGAAAGACTTTAGCTGCTCACCCTCTCACGGCCAGCTAAGCCAGGTTGGTGTCATCAACTAACTCACTGACTCTTTGGTCACTTAGCAACTCTCTCACTCTTTGGTTACCTAGCAACAATCTGTTATGTAACTTGCGCAGCAGCAGGTTGTTGCTTAAAAATAAAAGACAGCGTTGTGGAGAGAGGGCTAAATTAATACAGCAGTTCAAGAGGAAACTGAACTAAACAGGAAAGGTGAGATCACCAGTTTGGCAGTATTTCAAGTATTCAAGAAAAAAATCTATCAATAATTATCAATATCAACTGATATGAAACAATTACATCATGAGAAGTTTATATCCTCAACCCTTATGTGTATTATAGTTATCATTTTTTGCTCCTTGTGTCCTTCCCTCCATTATTCTCTTGCACAAATCTCTCCATTCTTTCTTTTTGTCCTTCCTTCTGTCGTTCCATTGGAAGATTTATTCTTATGTGTGCTGAATGTACATCTTCACCATCTCTACTTTCCTTTCTGTTCTTGTCCTTCACATCATCGTTCTTTGGTGTATTTCATTTGTTCCTTTCTCTTTTGCGTCTTTCCTTTCGTTCCTCGATTTCTACAATCTTTTCTTTAAACCCTTCAGTCCTTCCCTTGTCCATTTTGCCTCCTACTGTCCTTCCTTCTTTATGTCCTCCTGCCCTCCATTTGTTCTGCTCTTGTTTGCTTCCTTTCGTCTTCATGTCCTTCATTCGTTAAAGTGAATGTGAACGAGACTTCTGAAAAGTCTTGTTGTGTTTAATGTCAACCAATAGATTAATCACATACAAAGCATGAATGCCAAGCACATGTGTCACGCAGTTTGCAACTCCTATCTATCCAAGGACCCCCTCCACAGACAGAAAATTACCAATAAAAGGCAGAGTCTATTCATCTCTCTTGAATGCAGAGCAGCCAAGGCATGGCCTTCCTTGCAGCTTGCCAGCTTGTATAAATCATGCCAGGTTTATTACAACTAATCTATACCTAAAAAACAACCCACTGGGTTAGTGTTCATTGCTGACGATAAGCCTCAGTGAGTTTTCTTATCTGTCTGATAAAGTACTTTATTCTTTGGAAACATTGAGCTTTTTATTTATTTCCAACAAATCTCAGAAGGCCTTTATGTATTCGATAGTAAAAAAATAAAAATAAAAAGCATGTTTGAACAAAATGTTCATCTCAGATTGCTTCCTTATATCCCTAAGTGTTTCTTCTAAAGAGAAATGAAACTCATGCTGAGAAGACTGTGGCTGGGTATGAGAGGGTCCAATCTAGAGGGGGGAAAAAGCTGCATTTTGATTGAGCATTTTTGTACGTTTTCAAACAATGTTAAAAGCTGAACAGAGAGCCAAGATGAGCAGCCTTCTGGGGGTGGAAGGGGGAGGCATGTTTGTTTTCTACAAATTACCACTGGGAGCTCAAAAATAAATTTTGTGAGATACTCACTGGGACTGGACTACACATTTAAACAGACCAGAATGCAGAATATGTGATTTGCAAAAGAGAAAGTCCCGATCAAGGAAAAAAAAATTTTTTCAATGAAATCTTATCAAAAACGAAATTGTATTTATTTCTAATTGCATCACTTTAGCTGAGATCAAATACATAATATCTGTTCTTCCAGGAAATAGTACACCTATAAAGCAAAGATCATGTTAACACAGAGTAGAAAGGCTCAATACAGGATTCTAAATGGAAAATGGAAAGAAAGCAGATTATGACTAAACCTTTGGTCTGCAATGCTGAGTCTGCGATTTGGAGCCATCGCATCCTCCTGGGACATACTAAAAAACCTAATAAAGTATATGGATGAAGTATTCATTTCTGTTCTCAGACGAACATCAACCAGGAATGCGACCTCCACTAAAACAAGAAAAACCAAAGATCAGTATTGTCAAAGTAATACATCGAGCCAACTACCACTTGCTTTTTAGCAGTGGGGTTTTTCTTGTGACACAAACCCCACCAAAAAAGACATACATGTGCCCTGTTCATATTACAGGCAAATGGGGCCCAAATCTGGTTTTTGGGGAGTCAAGTGATCACGTCAGACTTTTTAGAATAAGTGTGAACACTCAGATTTGGGTCATATTTGATTATTTTGTAGTCAGATTTGCGTCACTCCAACATGTGGTCCTGATTCCGCTTCATATCCAATCTTGTTGAGTGTAATTCCAGTGGGATCCACCAAAGCGGCTGTGATGTGACTTTGACATTACGGATTGTGTTAGTGGTTTCATAGCAGTCATTAAAAACCTTTGATCTGCTTTCCTTGCATCATGCTTGGGGTATGTTACTACAGAGGACCTTGACTTGTCTCTATTTGATCTGATGTTTGGTCAACCTCTGCTCGTCTCTGAACAGTTTTTGCCTGAGGTCCACTCACCGCATTTTACTCCACCTGTCCAGCATATTTTACCTTAGGGGGGCTCTTTACATTCCCAGTACTGTACACCAGTGTTTACCCAATCCTTTGTCCCAAAAAGCTTATAGATTTTTATCTAGACTAAACAACACCACTAAAAATATGTAGAACAAATATCCTTTTTGGCACTTACCTGACATTTTGTCTTAAGTTAAGAGCAAACTATTGGTTATTGTGCTGACTCTTCTAAAGGATGTTTAAAGAGTTTTTCTCTCTCTGTCTGCAGCTCTCTGTCCCTCTCTCCTTCCCTCACTGTCTAATTAAAGGTAATTTCTGAATAGTGTTTTTTGTTTGTTTTTTTTAGATACTTATTGCTAACCAGAATATTATTATTAAATGAAAACATTTTTGGAAGTGTGTTTTTTAAGGATTCTGAAGCGGCTATCAAACAATTCAACACAATGAACAATTTTAAAGTGACACATTGAAGTTACCAGAGAATTTGGTTACATAATGGGATAATATTTTGCAGCTTTGCACTTTTGCCTGGCACAATTTACATTTTTGACATTTCCTCAGCTAAAGATGATTTATGGTGAAACACAAACTGCTAAAATATGTCATCACTAGTCAGCTGAGTCCCCCAGAAGTTGTGCTTTCTATCTCTGTTCATTCAATAGCTTTATTCTCTCCCTTTCATATATTCTCTGTCTGCAGAAAAATATGAAATGTCCTTTCTTTTGTAATCTCTCCATTCTTGTTGTTGTTGTTGTTCTGGGATTAGAACCACTGCAAATCACAGCAGCTTTAAACCAGGACACACTCAGCTACCTTAGTGCACGCGATGTAGCAACACAGACATAGCTTAGTGACAGCAGAGCGTCCCTCCTGCAATGTGAGTTTTATAATGTTTGCTTGAAGACGTTTTGGGAGAAATTAAGCTTGAGCTGCTTAGTGGTAGAAAATTGCACCTTGATGTTATTCTCTGAGTAGCACTTAGATCAACCCTCCAGCTAAAATTTCCCCCCAAAAATGTACTTCCTCCTTTGCCGTTGCCAAACTACAATGACTGGCAGACTGCAGTCCAAAACGGCACAGAAAATCAGCATCATGCCTCAAAATCAATTTCAATGGGAAACATTCTAGATTGAGCAATGAAGGGAGATCAGAATAGAGCAAAATGCACAGGAGGGCAATTATTGGCTACATTTAAACACATTTTAAAGTGTTTTTAGTGACACTATGGTTTTTATTTGCTTACCTTTTGTTTACTGAAGCTGGAACTCTTACTGGACTGTGGGTCGAAGGCACAGATTTGTTTTGTTAATGAGTCCCCGCTGATGCATTTAAGACATGACAGGCACTGTCATGCTTTCAGTCACATGAGGAGCCAACAGCTCAGTGCCAGAAGCAGACGACTGCCTGAAAGCTGGCAGAGGCTCCAGGTTGCAAAGCAGATGCCTGGAGATAACAAACGGATCCCATCAAAATCAGAATAACAAGACCTGAAATAGCTGGAGGAATAAATTCAGCGCAGTTTCTGTGTTTAATGAGTTGAAATAACATTGTAAGTATAAATACTCTGGTACATAGGTTTTGGTCATGATTGTCCAGTTTTCTCATTAGATTTGCTAATTAGTGTTTGGTTTTATTCTTTTGCTGTGCTCCTGTTTTATGTTAATATGCTTTATTTCCATTATTTTACTCTTGTCTTTGGTTTTCTGGTTCACTCTGTATTACTTAGATGTATCAAATTATGTTTACATCAAATTACAAAACTACTAATTTTCCGCAATAATAAACAAGCATCCTTTTTTCCAGTCATGCCTATCAGTTTATTGGTTTATTGGCTCGCTTTGTTCTCCTCCACTTCTGTTGTTTCACGCTGCCAGATGTGTCTAATCTCTGTCCATTGCTTTTAGTTTTTATCGTCCCCCTTTTTGTTGAATTCATGTTTTATTCCTGCACTTCTGAATTGACTTCTTTTTCTGTGCCCTGTTCGGTGTATTGACATGAATATATTTCAGTGTTTTGAGTTCTGATTTTCTCATGATGGAAAGCAAATATTATGATTGCATTTTCACTATTTGCTACCATTTCTAGGGACGGGTTAGTATTTGCTAACCCATCCTTTTTTTGTATTAGGGATGGGCTTTTATCTCATCTTATAATTTAGAAAAATTCCTTCTTGCGACAACAATTTTGACAAACTCCATTTAATTATGACTTTTTCTTTGGATTGTTAATTTTACTCTTTTCTGCACTGCTGGTATCATGAGAGGATCAATCCCTTTTAATAAAGTCAAAGATATGATTAAACACAGTTAGTGTGTGCAGTTTAATGATACAAATCCCAGTTCCATACTTGATGTCCTGATAAAGCCTACTTCTGCCAGGACTCTGGTTTTTTAGATTTAGTTTTGCTTTTCATCATATTTATCACTATATTTTAGTTCACTTTAGGTTAGCCCTTCATGGACATTTTAGTTTTATTATTTGAGGTATTTATTGTGGTTAGAACTGTCTTGGGCTTGCTTTCCTTATTTCCAGTCCTTCATAGTGTCTCTAGTTATTAATATAGTTTTAGTTATTCTTTGTCTGAGTCATTTACATTTAGTTAGGTTTAGTAAGATCTGTGATAAATATGCTTGGAAAACAAATGTGTCTTTAGTTTCTACACTGATGTACTTTCTGATATTTATCTTTCTGTCTTTTGCAGAACATGCCAAAAGGTTTCAAAATGGGGATGTGTAAGATCAGCTGAGATCATCCAAGCAAAAAAAGACAGGCATTCATTTCCCCATCAAGGTTTTAGTCACCAAAACAAATACTTTACCCTTGAAATGCTTTACTACGCTTCTACGACTTGTTTCTAACTTGGGATCTGGGACTCTGATGTGACAGTTACATGGTGAGTGTAGATCATTCAAGCAAATAAATAAGGATGTAAACTAGAGAAATGACTGACTGTCATCACCTTATGCACAGTACGAATGGGTTCTCTCAGTGAAATCAACTCTGCCACATCCGATCGTTCAAGATTGATCCAATGTGACGCCACGCATTCAGCTGGGTTTCTTTAGATAACTAGTTCCATAATAAACAACTTGATTGCATTGTATTACAGGATGAAATTAGAATGGATGAGGTTAAAGCTGCCTATTATCATCATGAGTTTAATTATAGTTTCTGTATAAATTGGACCTGTCTGTCTTGTAAAGTGACTTGAGATGGCTAGCTATGAATTAGCTATGGATTGTATTGTTCCACCACATCCTTGTGTTACTTTACTCCCCTTTTAAAGTTTCTGTGACATGGTGCAGTAAATGTTTATTCTGCAGTTATGGTGGTAAATTATACCTAATTTCAGACGGTATTGTGTTGCTTTTCCTATCAGTGAGCACCACTTTTGCTGTATTTAAAAACCTTTCAAATATAGGCAACAGAACAAGCCTGGCACAAAGTAAGTCTATGAAGCTAACAAAAACAAGCATAAAATCTACATTAGCTCTCATGTCACACATTCATATTTGCATTTATGTTAGATTTCTGCATTTCCTCACCCTTGATAAGCATCTCTCATAAATAAAGATTTAATTTTTGTGTCTTCTACCCAGGGGCGGAGCCAGAGGGGAGTCCGGGGGGGGGGCAGTGCCCCCCCTGTCATCTGATTGCCCCTCCTAGTGCCCCCCCAGATGATTGACATGTAACAGCACCAGGTTATTCCTGTACATTATTTGGAATCATTCTAAGCCAACCTAATATGTAAAGAAGAAAAACAATAATAAATATACAAAAAGAAAATATATAAAACTTTATATAAGTCCATGTGATGACATAAATAGATTTTTATTAGGCGCGATATACCAGCCTCCTTTATACTCAGAAAAACAAGCTGAAATTGTTCTCCTGGATGTTTCAGTTATGCTGCGCTGTGGTGCAACTCAAAGGCTAAAGCACTTCATACAGTGGCGCAAAAAGTGGGTATGCAGGGTATGCAACGCATAGGGGCGCAGCACCAGAGGGGGCGCCAAAACCCCGTCTGGAGGGGGCGGCGCGCCGATGATGTTTTCCGTACACTTCTGCGCGCCTTACGCTCCTTCACCTCGCGCACATAACGAGGTAAATGTAGCGATCGTCGCCTGGGGGGGGGGAGGAGCGAAGGAGAAGAAGGAGCGAGGCTGAGTGAGCCTCGCTCCTTCACCCTGACGTTCCTTCCCTCGGTCGGGGGGGGGGGGGGAGGAGCGAAGGAGAAGAAGGAGCGAGGCTGAGTGAGCCTCGCTCCTTCACCCTGACGTTCCTTCCCTCGGTCGGGGGGGCGCCGATCTATGTTTTTGCATCCACCTGAATAATGTGTAGTTGCGCCACTGACTTCATACCTGGTGGTGATGGTAAAACACCAATAAGTTATTTATTGGTCCTCCACAAAAAAAAAAAAAAAAACCGAAGAGGGGCCGACAATGTTCGTAGCTTGGAGCAGAGGTCGCGCTAGAGTTTTTTCGTTGCCCGTCAAAGAAAAAAATCATTTTATTTCCAATTTGTAGTCATCCAACGAAACATTTAGTATTTCTCTGCGAGAACGTTTTTGAAATCAGGTAACAATTCACGAAATTACGTGATTAGAAGATGGCAGAACTCTGATCGTTTCCTGATCCCTCAGCGGGAGAAAAAACCCGCAGAAGCGGATCAGCTGCTGGACGCTCCAAAGCCTCTTGTCCGTTAAAGCGACCAGATCAGAGATGATTCTCTGACAGATATTGTTCTTAGTATGATTAAGATGCCGTGAAGCTAATAATGAGCTCCACGATGTTCTCTGTGCGTAAAGTTGAAACTGTCTGCGCACCAAGTGGTCAGCTGCGCTTGATCACAGTCTGGACAGAAACCAGCGGACTGCTCTCTGTTCTTATCAAGACGAGGGTGACATATTAACTCAGTTTTTACTGGGGTTTTTTTTAAAACACCATTAACTAAGCAGTGTAACTATATATTGTATATTTGGCGTTTGTCATCTCATGATTAATTGGAGCGTAACCGTGGAGCATTTTTGCGCATTTATTGTCCAGCGCACTGCGCTTGTTTCCGTCTAACGAATCTGCACTTTAATTTCTTTCCTCCCTCAACAGTCAGCTGCTACTCCTCTATTTAAACTACAATCAGTAGATCAACACAACTTGATCACACATTCTCTTTAGTTTTTCTCTGTGTGCTGCAAACTCATTAAATGTAAACTCATGAGAAGCCCGAACCACCATCAGGCAAATCATTCTGATCCGACCAGAACTACTTTTACCTGTCAAATTACCTGCCAAAACATACTAACATAGACTATTTAGCCGCATTTTTATGCGGTTTAGTTAATATTCACCTAATTGAATCCAGATCCCATCATACATAAAGCAGATAAATGCATTTTACTTTTTTCCCGTAGTGACACAAACCACTGACTGTGGCTCCAATAACTTATAACAAATTAAATTAAGCGACTCCACTTAAATTACATCACTTCACCTGCTGGGGTCTGAACGCACAGCTTCTCAAATTCTTCCTGGTCGCATCTGAACCTGTGCTGGTTTATCGACAGTTGGATCTGTCTGAACCAAACCGAACAATTGAACTCTGCGAGATTTTTTCTTTTTTTTTTTTTTTACCCTGTCCGCAGTTCGGGCGTGCGTTTTTGTCAGGATTTATTTATTTATTTATTTATTTATTTATTTTTGCATGGTTTCGCTTCTCCAAAACGGACAGATGTTACGTCTGCCGCGCTCCTTCTGAGCATCGCTCTCCTTCTGGGTGCGGAGGGTCACATCTTCACCTCCATTTGTTAAAACTGCTGAGCGAGTTACGTCTAATTCTTCGCAGTGGCGGAGCCGCGTCCGCATTGGTTGTGCAGCGCACTGCGCATGCATCTAATTAACTGCTGCACCTTAATTTATTTCCTCAAAGTAAACCGCTGGCTCCTCTGTTTAGATAGCTCTATGTTGCATTCTCTTTAGTTTTCTCTGTTCTGTACTGGAGACTGGAGTTAAAGGCGCCGTTTCAACGAAAGGTTTGCAATGAGCTTCCTAACCAAGGTGTCCATAACTCTTCAACACGCTGCCAGCTCCCGGTGAGAAAGACGCATTTAGTTCAGTGTCCATGAGATGATATTCAGAAAGGATTATTTTATTGATTGATTTTAGTTTCCTCTGTGATGAACTCTTTGCGTAATGTCTGTCATGACTCCATGTGCGCCAGTCAAAGGTGTTAATTATAACCTGTCAAATGACAGAGGGGCTTAAAAAATAACCAAATATTCAGTTTGGTTATTTAAAAAGTAATAATAATAATAAATATATATATATATATATATATATATATATATATATGTATGTGTGTGTGTGTGTGCGCACACACATTTAAAATTTTGCCCCCCCAGAGTTAGTCCTGGCCCCCCTTTGGCCGCCCCAACTTTAAAAGTCTGGCTCTGCCACTGCTTCTACCACTGTTGTCAGAGATCTACATTTGAGTCACAAACAGAGGAACTGAGAGAAGTTCTTATAAAGAAGAAATCATAATGACCTTATGTAGGGCCTCCCAAACGACCAAATTTCAGGTATACACTCGAATTTTAACTCAGCCGAACAACCATGTTACTGCAGGTGATTACATGTGCTGAGGCAGCTGGCTATCAGTATCACTCCACTGAGATAAGTCATTCTATTGTTATTTCTTAAACAAAAGGAGGAGGAATATGTGATGGAAAAGACTCTTTCTAGGGAGATAATATCTCTTAAAGCCACAGAGGAATAACTGCTGGATAAAGAAAATGAGCAGAGCTGAAAAGGGACAATGCCTGTCTTGAAAGTCCAAAGAAAGCATTACATGCCAGGTGGTGAATATGTGATTAGACCATTCATTTTCAAGCACGTCTCCAATGCTACTGCTGCCATGAGTCGAACTTTGAAAGAACAAATCACAGTGGGGATGCTGCCAATTAAATGTGTCTTTATCTCTCAGAAGTTAGAGTTACTTACCCTCCTATACTCTATTTTTGAATAATTTTGTATTTCTATTCTCCTAAGAAAATCATCCAACTTCAGATTTACCCAATCAAAAGGTCAAGGATAGAGAGTCTGACAAAGTGCTTTAAGAAAACCATTAAAACTATTGTTTTGTGTTATAAGCCATGTAGGAGACAAAGCCAGAATGGGGTAAAGGGTGTTGGAGCCAGATGACACAAAAATCTGTTACTGTTAAATGCATACCCAAAAAGAGCTGGAAACACAGTGAAATGTGGTTCTAAAAGGTATTGAATTGGCTGAAACATGAACAAATGTACCCTATTTACTAATAAAATCACTTCTAAAGCTATAGGTTTCAAATTTAGATTTTTTTTTTTTTTTTTTTTAACAAAATAATAATAGTAATCATGATAATAATAATATACTGTTCCTTCCACTTCATAATTTTAGTCCATACAACAATTTCTTTTGGAATATCACTTAATATCCCAGCGAATCACATTAGCTACTCTAAAGTTGTATGTTGTAAATTGGATTTATTGATAACGGGGGGGGAATTATAAAAATAATGGCTGTAATCACATCTCGGTCAGTTTTCTGCTCCACTGATGCAATTACTCCAGCTCAGTAGGTGGCAGTAATGCACACTCAGTGCTACTGTACTTTTAGCCGTATTCATGTCTATGCTTTTAGCCTACTGTATCACTTCACAGCAAATATGCACCTCCAGACATGGATGAGAGACATTACCTACTACAATCTTGGCACAGTTTCACAGCCAAAACATGCAAGTCTACATCTAATGTGTGGTTTTACATCAACATATGTTTATTCTGTGGTTCAGTTCCCTGCTAAAATGTATCTAAATTAAAAGAAAAAAAAAACTATTGCTACTGCACCACCTATTGGTATTTGACAAAATTGAAGTTAGAATTAAATTAATCCTGATTATTTCATTACAAAATCTCTGAATACTGTTTTTTTTTCACTGCACAGCATGAGTAATTGTTTTGCATGCCTTAAATCCACTCAGGGATTTAATCCATGCAAAACAGTCATATTAGCCATTAGTCTTAAAATATATATATATGTGAAACTTATTTGCTGTGTTTGCAGACTAGTGAGAGCTATTTAAAAAATAATCTTTGAGATATTGAGAGAACATGCACACATTATGTGGAAACCAAGTTCCAGTTAATATCAGCAAATGAATAAAAAAAAAAGAAAATCTAATATAATGTAAAGCTACTATTGTTACACAGGGAGTCGTCTGTTCTGGATGCACAAGAGCCCAAGACTGAACAGTTTCCCTTAAGTCACACTTTGAAAGGAGCTTCCTGCCAGTAATACATGAGACAGAGTGCAAAGAACCACTTCAACTTGTTTAAAAGCCAGTGGCTACTTGTGATTTTCACATCCATTCTCATGTCTTTTCACATTTTTACCGCCGTAAACATTCATAAATAAACATGGAGTGAAGTGAAGAAAGGCTTCACCTGATGGAATTTTTCACACAAAAGAAGTACAATAAAAACATTTCACCACCTTAAAACGAAAAGTGAAAGGGTGAAAAGTTTAAGTCGATTCTGACAACAGGGCTAAACAAAGAGGAAGATGGGGAAAAAAATTAAGAAGTGAAGGGATGTTAAAAATGAAACTGCTGACAGCTTTCTGGGGAAACTATTGCAAATTCTCTAAAATTCAATGTAAATCTCTATGCAGTAAGCTTATCTATAGTATATATTGCATTATAGATTCCAAGTACTAGAGCACCATTTCTTACAGTAAGTGTCAAGAGAAATTTGTCCTCATACACATTACATTTTTTCTTCAGTCAGTTCTGAACATGTTTTTTTCTCAATTTGAGCTCTGCACTGAAAACCATTGTTAACTTGAGAAGCAATTAGCCTCCCTTGACACTTGTTATTCTTAACAATAAATCACTTCTTCTGTCATTAAATGTAAAAAGCTTCCATGTAACTGCTGTTGTAAACCCGTAATATTGTTGAAAGAAAGTGCATGAGGAGCTGCTGTGACTTTAATGAATCAGAATTACAAGTGAGCAATTGCTTGCATGGATTCCAGGACAACAGATCCCACACTGGGTAGAGAAAGCTAGCTGGTGCATCCAGCTCACACCTGCGCATACCAATTATTCCACAGACTCTGGCACTGACTAAACACCACACCCCAGGACCAAAAAAAAGCAGCAAAAAGATGTGGGGATATTCTCGAAAACAAAGGAGAAAAAGACAAATCTTTTTTTTTTTTTTTTTTTCCCATTTCAACTGAGCGAGCACAGTGAGATATTCATCAACAAATTATTAAGTTAAACTTTCACAAATTCCTGCCAAAAATTTCTGTTGACTAGGGACCCACATGCACCAAAAAAATAAATCCAAAATTGAGGCTCTGCATCCTTTGAAGGCCACATTTGAGGACGATTGCGTCACAGCGTTGGGTTGAAGGCTAACTAAATTGGAAGGCTCCTCCAAGTGTAATCCACAAATATATCCTCCTTCTTTCCCCCTGATTTTAGGGGCGTGTCCGGTGTATCCCTCGCAGTCCGCCCTATGCAGTGATTTATTGCAGGCTGAATTGGAGACTTTTGTTCATGTGACAATGGCAAATAAAGTGGGAGTAGGCTACAGCCACAGTAAGTATATTAATAGCTTAGAAAGGTTACATTGTTTGGCTTCTGTCATTTGTCTTAGTCTTAAGAGTAAACATGAACCTTCAAAGGAAATCAAGCTTGACATTATGGGTATTAGGTTTTTGATCCTTCTCAATATTGCTTTGATGGTTTAAAGATGATCAAGAAAATCACTCGTTGATGTAATAATATCCTAATCTGGTCTGTCTGAAGATTGACACATCTGACTCATCGCCATTACTGATTGTAAAAATGCTGCCATGAGAATAGGAGATAAAAAGATAAGGATTCACCTCTAAAATTCTTGTGTTTTTCCTCTCACCACTCTCCCTGCAGCAGTCATTCTGTCCCCACAGCTACCCAGAAGCAGCTTCAAGCCAACCATAAATAATTCATCACCTAAAATGGACACAATGAATACCAATTCTTTCATATTGCCTCGCGCCATCATCAAGGCCGCTCAACCTGAGGTCACTGCCGTTATTGGGCGCGATATGTCTGCAATATTAAGCGGTCACTGTGGACTGTTGACACCAAGAGTTGCAGGAAACTTCTTGAAAATGCTTCTTTCATATTAAGTGACCCTTTTTGGAGAATCCTGTAACAAGTCTGCGGTGCTGGAGGTAAGCAAGCTGGCAGTAAATGGATTAGCTGATGGAGTATGTTTTTAAAGCTGTAGGCTCTCCGGCGAGGTAAATTGGAGGTCATTACTGGTACAAACGGAAAATCAGAATCATGCAACTGCAAAAATATACCCAACATGTGCGACGGGATGTCATTGTTAAGCCTATTAGGATTTTTTTGTGTGTGTGCATTTGAACACTAGCAAACAGCATAAGGGATGCCCAAGGCAAAGAAAAATGCTGGAAATTCCCAAGTGGAAATTCCCAAGAGCCGCTGGAGGGGTTGAACCAAACCTCTGTGTATTTCTTTGTGAGTTTCATCCACAGACTCCTGTAGATTTTACACAAAACTGTTTAAACAAAGCAACAGGGAACAAAGTGAAACATTGTGTTAATTATATCTTTTTACAACTCTCAAACAAGAACAACCTGGTTCATTGGAATAAAAACAAGACAAACAATAATGAGAATGCTGCTTTCTCTATTTAGTTATGCCAATCGCTTGCAAAATATGAAATAGCCATAAAAAGTCAACAGATTCATGAAGCAGCATATTACTTTGTTTTTCTAGCACCTCTTCACATTCTTTTAGTGATGTTTCTTTTATTTCCACAAAGTCACTCTCACTGTCTTTGCAGAATTGCCTGGTAATGTTTCATGCATGTTTTCTAAGACTGGAGAACCAGGGCAAACCCACACTGACAGTAATATCATGGGGCTGACCTTGCTGCAGAGAGCACCACTGCTTGGTCTCTGAGAGCGGCGAGTGGAAACGCTGGGAGCACCATGGGCAGCTTCCAATATAAAACCTACTTTTTAAATAAAACATTGCTTTTTAAATATTTACAACAGTCAAATCCCCTTGCAATGCCAGACGCATTTTCCGATATGCAACTTGCCAGGAAGAATTAGATAACAACTTTAGGGCTCCGTTTTGTATAATGTGAACAGGAAAATATAAGAATTAATTGTAGGCAGATTGGATTTAGTCCACTCACACGCAAATTATTTGCAAGACAAAATATGACTTTTGGCAAATGCAGTCCTGATGATTTAAAAACAAAACAATAAAGAAAAAAGTTCAGTGACCAATTTCTGTCTGCTGTGGACAAAAGCGATCTATTTCATGCTCAAAACATTCTCTTTCCTCCAGTAAACCCTTAATAACACGCATAAATGATCTGGTTTTGACCTAGTGTACATTTCTGACAAATTTATTAAAGGCTTTTTCTTTCCTGCTAATAAGATACTGCTGACTTTATTCACAGATGCTCTGCTAACTTCTTTTGGAGGCAACATCCAGAAGACTGAAAACCAAGGTCTGCCAACCATCGGTAAACAAAAATAAGTGTGGTGCATTAAAACAGACACAAAACCACAAGAATATCCCATGAGTAGTGGACACTGTTGTCAATTTATTCTTTGACATTTTCCCACACACTACTCTACTCTGGGCAGATAAGTACAGAGTCTTGGCCCAGTATCAAGTTGTCTCACTGGGGAGAGAAGGAATGTGTCAACAAGAATACCTATTAATCCAAAAGTCATTGGTCAGCTGTTTATATAGTTGCAGATTGTCCTCAGTGAAAATATTTCTATATGCAGTACATGATGTCTTTATACTTGTCCGTTTTTCTTGTTATCACAACAAATTCTGTTTCACATTCAGACGGATTCAAAGCTTCCCCAGCCTCACAGAGGGAAACTTTGTTTTTATAGTGGTAGTTTAATAAAAACAGAAAAGAATTAGAGACATAAAAACCAGCACATTATCAGACGTAAAAACCTTGACATGGAAAACCAAATTTCTATTAAACAAAACAACTTAACCCTGGTTGCTCCCTAAACTCATTAACTGGTTTTGCCCCCCTTGGTGGCAACAGCTGCCATCAAATGTTTGCTAACTGGTAATGAGTCGTTTACCTCACTGTGGAGGAATTTTGGCCCAGTTATTCTACGCAGAATTGTTTTATTTCAACCTCACTTGGGGAGCTTTTCAGCATGAATACCCTGTTTAAAGTCGTGCCTCATCATTTTTATTGGATTTCACTCTAGACTACATTGCGGCATTGTACTGCTTTCAAACCTTTGGCCAAGTTCGGCTTTATTACAGACATGTTGCTTTTTATCTTCAGTATTAATAAGGAGACTCATTGAAACCACAGACCACTGTTTCAATTACTGTGTTTATAGACTTTTATTGCCACTGCAAACTGTTTTCTCTGTGAAAGGTGGAAAAACAAATCACTGACTTTAACTTGTTTTCATACTTAAATGCAGTCACTTTCCAAAGGTCACTGTTAATACAAAAGGTCAACCTAGTTATTAACATGATGTAGTGTGAGGTATGCCTTCCCTGGCTTATTTTAATCCAGCAGTATTGTTGGAAGTTGTAGGAAGTCAAAGCTGAGGCACAAATGGGTCTTCAAAACTGATAGCGACTCCCATGCCACCAAATTACCCAGAAAGTGATTTGTGGAGAATAAGGTTAATATTTTGCCACTGCAATGCCCTCATCTCGTCCCCATAAAAAGGTTTGAGCAGAGCTAAACAGGTATATGTGTGAGAGAGCAAGGCAGCCTGCAAACTTGGCTAACATTTCTGTCAGGAGAAACTGCTCAAAATTCCCACAAAGTCTTGTGAGAAGCTTGTGGAAGAGTAGACAAAAGGTGTGACCGAAGTCACACAATTTAAATGGCAATTCTACCAAATAAAAACAAAATACATGTAAGCTTCTAACTTTGAAGACAGTAACATTAAAAATAATCCGTTTGTCATCATCATCCAGATGAAGGAAAGGTTTAGCCAGATTCAATATCAAACTAAACAGAGAGAAGAAAAATTGTCATGTTTGCTTTTTATATTGAGGTGTCAATAATAGCTGCGATTTGATCAATCTGTAAGAAAATATGTGGGTTTTTTGAGTTGTTTGGGGCAGCAGAAAGTGTGTTGTTGTCCTGACACTGATATCAACATCTGTTAGCTTTTTTCCTTCTATGAGACTCCCCTATAAGCTGTTCTCACATTGTTTCTTATCTTCCCACCAGTAGTAAACCATGCTCAGTTGGTCATGGTTTACCAACTGAGTCATGGTTTACTATGACTCAGGTGTAGTCATAGTAAACCCTGCCAATTTAATAAAGCTGACATTTCTAGGGGTATTTTTCTTGATTCTGGTGAGAGAAGTCCCGGGTCAAAATTCTGGATGAGCCCCCAATTTTTTTTTGACTGGTTCAAGGTCATAACAAAAACGGGAAAGCATGCTTTTAAAGTGCAGAAAATCAATATTTATGAACAAAAACTGCAATGATTGGGAATATCAGTAACGTGGTGGTTAAGAAATTGTAACCATTCCTAGTAAACTATTGCACTCAGGAACTATTGGTCTAACATAAATTGAAACCAGTAACAGGACACAAAACATAACACACAAAAAGAAATTGAACAAACAAACAGTGGCAGCCTGACTTAATATCAGAATATGCATGCTGTATTTACATTCCACAAAGATCTACCATGTAAGATAGACAAGCAGTAAGAAAGAGGTGCTACTCATTCTTGAAATGGAAAATTTTCATTGGAGGAAAATTAGTTCACCTAGTCCCCCTTATAAACCAAACTAACCTTTTGTACACACTGATTTATGAAGAAAATGTACTGTTTTCTAAATTGCTTTCTGTATTATTCTCACATTTTCTCATGACCTTTAGCATTCACCTGTAGTGCCATAATCCTCTTTTTATCTTTCCCTTTCTGTCAGAGTTTCTTTCCACTTGGCTATATCAGTTGTACATGTTCTTACATTTTTAGAAAATCTAAAAGTTGGGCCAAGGTAAATGGAAAGTCAGACAAACAGAGCAACATCAATGTCCTTCAAAACTCTCTTCCTGGTATAAGATTTGCTTGTCTGAAAACAGTAACTTACAGGGGAAGAAATTTTGCAACACTTGCAGGAAGAGTTACATTTCCTGCAACACTTTCCGCTCTGCTAACCATCAATACAACATATCATCTTCACTTGGTCAGCATATAAATGGCCCCTCTTTGATATTTGAATCCTAAATGAAGCATAAACCACAGAAAATAAGGAAAAAATAAAATCTGCTTTCAATTTGCAGCATCAGACACAAGCCAAAGATTTACCCACAAACAGGGTACCTTCACTTGGAAATGTAGACGTTTGACAGCTGATAAAAGAAGGGACGGAATTGTTTTTCTAATACTTTTTAGAAAGCCTTTTATTCACGAAGGCTTTAAAGTTCCTCTCCAATAATCTGTAAAATACTGGAAAAACCTTTAGCCCTGACAAGACATGACAGGTGGTCCTGCTTCCTGCCAGTGAAGACACAAAGCTTGATTCAAACTGAATCTAATATTGACTTGGATTCTGAGCAGCTTCTGTTGTTATTTTTATATATTTTAATTAATTTGACTTTGTTTTCTTTGAGTTAATTGTTTGTTGCCATTCTCTCGGTGCAATCCAAGTCATAGACAGCATTAACATCTGGCTAATTGCAATAGACTATCTATGGAGTGTATTTTTCTCTGTAAAAGAAGAGGAAACGACTCTGGCAGGAAAACGCCTTTAGTTTTCAGCTGCACAAAGTAATCACATTCCCCTGTAGTGACTAACTCAGTTTTCATGTCACATCGCTAGTTTACTTGTGTTCTCTGTGTGTCTTTTGGGTTTGTTGGACTTTGTCCTGCTGCTTTATCTCAACGTTTTTGTGTGTATGTTGGACTTTCTGTTCTATTGTTGGAGTTTGCCTGTACAGGTTGTGCTACAAAAGCTGTGAATGAAATTAGTTTGTTTATCTACTAATACTTTATTTCAGAAGCATTTTTGTTCTATTGGGCAAGTGACTTGTAGGTAGACCCCAAATTATTCATACCACTGGCATATTTATATTTACTTTTTTCTGATAGGTAACAAGACAGACGTCTCCAAAGAAAATAAAAATGGAGTCTCACTTTTTTATCACTTGTGTCTTTCATTGACAGCTATCAGACATGATAGCAAATGTTCATCAATCCCTACATCCATCTATTTTTTTTTACCAAGGCTGAGGTCTATCTGCAGTGGTCATTGTGCAAGAGGGGTTTACACTCTGGTCAGGTGAACACAGGGTCCATCACGGGGCAACACAGAGACTCGCAGGGCAAACAACAATGCAAAGGGCAATATAGAGAGACTAAATAATACAGCACGTAATTATTGTAATTATTTGGACTTATAGAAGAAGCCTGAGTCAGAGGAAACATACTGGTAAAATTAAAAAACACTTAAAAAATGCCAGGCGTGTGAACAATTTTTGGCTTAACTGCGTGTTTGCAACATACTGACATGACAAACGTTCCAGACATTATTCAGTACCAGTATGATACAGTAACATAGACCAGACTCTCCCTTGTGGGATACACATTTCTCTGTGCATCAGCACAAAAGACTCAAAAAGTCTGAAACACACACACATACACACATATCCAGAGTAACTGTATATAAACCAGTATTGGCAGTCGCTGTGTCAGCAGAAGAACCAACAGGTGAACATGAATGTCCCAGCACTGCTGTGATTCCCAGAACCGCTGTTTAGTTGGTCAAAGTCAGCATTTTACATCATATTCTGTATCAAACAGAGTACTTTTAAAGTACTAAAAGGTCTAAAAAAAGTTTTTCAGAATTATTCTGACTAGTTTTCTTAATATACTACATGTCACGATGCTTCACAACAAAGCAAAAAATGTCTCACAAGCACTGTTATCAGGAAGCTATTAACCTAATAAAAAATGTGCAAATTCCATAATTGATTAAAATCATTGATTCCCTAATTGTGTGAATGAATGAAAATAAAATAAATAAAACTCTAATTACATACAAACAAATAGTTTAAAAAGATGTTAAAGTGGTACAGAAATGCTTAAATGTCTATGTTATTTACGGACCACTAAAATAATTTATGTCAGGTAACTTCAGTCAATCATATTGATTGTTCCAAAAGCAAATACATTGACATGTTGCAGAATCATTTGGAAAGTATGTTTCATGCTTCCCCAAAGCTTGTTATTTTCAAAATGTAGTTTTGATCTGACAAATGAGAATCATCGGGGCATATTCACTTAATCTGACTTACAAAGTTGCCTTTTCTTGCCTTGACAAGAGAGGCAGGGATTCTTTGGCAACTACAAGTTGTCTGGACTTTTACTTTGACCAGCAGAACCAGAACTCCCTGTGGACTGAAGAGCGCGTGCTACCTGCAATGCAGTTTGGTGAAAAGAGGATAAAACATTCCTCTCTTGTCCTGTTCCCCTTTTCAATCTCAGGAATCAAATTTTGGACGGGAGGTCGGAGACTGAAAGACCTGAACTTGTGATGAGGCCAAGACGATTGTCTCCTCCCACCCGTTGGTTCTGTGGATGAGCAGTCCGCTCATCTCCGTCTGGCCTTGTTGACTGATAGATTTCCAAACTCTGCATCAGCCAAAGCTATTAAGTGGTCTGCTGGAGCGAAATGGCTTTACCGTTGTTGAGGTGAAGCAATTGGCTCAGCGATTCCTGCTCGCTATTGTTTCAGACCTCTGTGACTAAGTTAATTTCTTGCCAGACAAGCGCAGCCACAAATATGCTGACACACACAACAAATAGCAGGCAAGGAGTGCAGCAAATCCCATTCCCAGCAACATCGTTTGTTCCGCTGCATAATCAGCAGAGAATTATGAAAGAAGTGACCCAAATCAGATGAATTTCTCTCTGAAGACCTTTCTTACAGCCCTTCCTTCCCTGTGTAGCTGATGCTCTAACAATAATTTCCCCCCCCCTAAATCATCCAACTTCCTCTAAAATGGCTATTTCCAAATTACTGTATTGATTATTTTTTTCTTATTACTCTGATTTAACAGCCATAAATCAGATCTGACAGTTCTGTGGCACAGAGTCTCTGACTTAATTTTACAGAGATATGAGACATATAAAACTGCTCTGATCTCCCATCAGTGCTTGCTTTACCTCCTCCTACATTATTCATGGTCATATTTAAGTCTGAAGAGATAAAGCCTGGTTTTACATTTACGGTGACGAGCTGGAAAGTGCCCGGTGGAATCCAGGTCCTGTGTGATTTAAGAGCCTGACATGGTTGGTCAGACACACAACTGGATTTCCGGATTTGCAGAACAAATTGAATGCGGTTATTTCCCATAAGGCCTTATACACACGCGAGGGACCTGGAGCAACAGTGATGAGTCTAAAGAACAAACCAGGAAAGAGAGGAAACTTTCCCTTTTTTTTGTTTAAAACTTAATGTTCAGAAAGATAATTTTCTGTTTCCAGAATAGCTGCACTAAAATATTCAACATGGCTCTGTTCAATGTATTAAAATGGTTTTTGCTCTTATTTCAAGTCAATAACTGCGCCATTCTAAATTTAGAAAAGGAAAAGGGTTTAATGTGAAAGGATGATTCTCATGGAAACAAAAAACTAAACTTAGCTGTTTAGTTTTGAGATAGGGAAATCTAAGTCTGGCACTTTTTTAAATGTATCAAATATCACATTTCAGCAAAAAAGCAGCTTAAAGTGTCTTGTATCATGAAAGCTTAAAACTGTCATAAACACAAAAACATATTTTCTAGGATGAAAACTGTATCATCCTCTAGGATTATAGAGAATTTATAATCATTCATAAAAATGCAAATAGATACCATTTTTATCAGGTTTGACAAAAAAAAACATCCTTATGGTAAACAAACCTATTTGAATATATTAGAATCTTCCTTGTGTTCCCCATAAAATCATATTTATATGAAATAAAACCCACAAATTTATTCTACATATGTATATAACTACCTGCAACTATGTTTTCTTAGGAAAACAAAAGGTTATTAAGCTCATTCTTCTAGTTTGTTTAGGTTTTTTGCTCCCTGCGGGTCCACCAGTCTTTTGCAAGAAAAAAAAAAAGTTTTAAAAAATATGATCTGAAATATTTGTCTTCTTCTGCATTATTCAGTAATAAGAAGCAGCTCTGCCAGATAGCTCAGGTCTTTTGGGAAATTAAAACAGGTTTTGCAGTTAGTTGAGATGAAGGGGTAATAGTCAAAGCAGTTGATCATGTGCTGTCTTTGGTTCGCCTGATCCATTGTCGTAAGTGGGGTCGAGTCGGAAGTGTTGCTCAGACTGGAGGTCTTATCTAGCTGTAGAGCAATGAGCTCTGTGCTGCAGTCTCCATTGGCATGGTGATAGAGGGTTAAGGCCTGTCTTCCCAGATAAACCCTCCCTCTGTTCTCCCAGCAGCCTGTCAGGCTTCCTGTTTTCTGCAGGCGTTGAGGGGAGAAAAATGCTCCCCAAACCATTAGACATCAACATGTCTGCTGGCGACAAGCTGGCCTCCAGGTATGGTGAAGATAAAGGATGTGGAAGGAGGAAAAATGGAAGGTAGCAGAACATAAACAGGAATACAGATGGCAGCATGGGGGGGTAGCAATGATGAGAGAATGAGAAACTGATGAAACCAGGATGAAAACTATTAATTTTTCCAAGTAATTTAAAGATGCCATTAGCTGGGAGCGGCAGCAAGTAAATCTTTCTCAACAACTTAGCAAAAAAAAAAAGAAACTTTTCTACACTTCTCACTCTGACCATGTTATCAGGTTGCTCTTGAACTTCAGTCACATTGAATTCAGTCACCTGAATTGTATGGAAATATGTCCCTTCTGTTTCAGTAGCTAACGGATAAAATAACACTTTTTTTGTCAATCTTCCAGTGTTGTAGCTTTTGCTTGGCGATTATAGTGCTTACTAAAGTCTTCACATACTTTGAACTTTTCATGTTATTGTCATGTTACAACCACAATCTCCCATGTGTTTAATTGGGAGAAATACCAAACAAAAGGTGACACAATTTTGAAGTGGAAAAAAAGATATATCTGTAAGATATAAAAAGAAATATGAGCCTTATAATTTAATATACAACAACCTTTCAGATCTTTGAGTTTGAGTTGCTTTAGAAGACGAAATCCTTTTCTGATGTGTCTTTCTGCAAGTAAAACAGTGAAATCCCATTGCCTAACATGATTGACATGCAGGTTCCCCTGGTTTAGAGGAATGCACCCCATGAGGACTGGCATAATGCGATCTCATCTCTAAAGAGGTCCCCCTGTGCACACTCCTGCATTGTAAATTTCCCTCCTAAACCCTACTTGCTTCCAACCATCCAGCAAAATGAAAAATATAATTTAGCACACCTTTCAACTTCAAAGGCACAGCTGTGATGTGGGCATCACATCACCTGCAGCTTGGCTCTGTTTAGTTCGTCAGTGCTTAATAGGACAGTTCCCATCTACTTTGAATGCTCTCGCAAGGGCTTGTGTCCTGACTTTGTCACTCCAGTCGTCAATAGATGGTCGACTATTCACCCCTGCACCGCGCTCGGGACAATCCAGACTCTTGTTAACTACCAGAAGAGGAGCATGCACTCTTTCTGCACTTCCCTCCATCCTGCACTCTATTTCTTCGCAGTCCCCTTGTCACATCTGCCAGACCCTGACAAGAGGACTTGCCTCTAAGAAGCTTATTGTAAGCTTTTGATTTTGACCGCATTGTTTTATCTTCATATGTAGCTGACTTTGGGTAAACACATCTACCATGTGCATAAATATAAACACATATTGTACAGTATAATTCAACAACTTTAATATAGTACAAACTTCCAGAAGTTCAAATAAACAGTCAGTTATTGCAGCTAAAACCAGGGTTAATACTTGAATTTTCCCTGCATTGGTCAGGAGGGATTTTTCTTTGCAAATTATGTGTTGATTTGTCACTGTTCGGTTTGTAGCTTGCTCCACTTCCTTAAAGTGGATAAAAATGTCTTAACGGACCACCTAAATTTTGTTTACTGTATGAAATTCAGATTTGACCCAATGCATGTGTACTGCAGGAACGAACTATGTGCAAAAAAGCACACAGAAAGGACAGATACTGAAGTTATAACCTCGGGAAGTAAAAATAGACATGTAGACCTGAGGAATCTAGGCCAAGAAGGAATCAAACTTTTCTGCCATAGTAACAATTTGTGTTGGTTTTTCCTGCACAGTGGAAAAACCTTTTAGAGCCATATGGCTCTAAAAGGCATAGATTATGTAAAGTATAGGTGCTTTAGAGATGATGTTCCAAGCAGCACCCCAAACAAATACTGCTACAAGTGAGTGATTTTCAAGTGACCCTTGAACAATGGAGTGGTTTTACTCCAACACTTATCTCTCTGAAGAGTGATATCATTGGACGTGTCGAGCTGCAGTCAGTCAGCTAGGAATTATCTCTCATTTGAAATGTCGCTCTGAATTTTTTTTCATTTTAGGATTTTGAGGTTTTGCAGTCAGTTCACCAGATGCAAGATGTGTTTGATAAATCAGAAATTTACTGAAAAGTTCATTTGTTTCAGCAAGAGTTTAATAAGCTGCATACGGACTGATGTTTTTTAAGCCTTTATTTGTTTTAATCATGATGATTTACATCTAATGAAAACATAACATTTAAGTTTATAATATTGCATTGGACCAATAAAAAACATAATACAGATGCGTGTTTAATGTGTTTAATACTTGCATAAAGGGTTCTTTTTAAACGTACTTTTATTCTGACAAACATTCAAATTCTTTGAATATGCTAATAAAAACAAAAATGTTAAAATTAGGAAAGGTTTTGGCTGGATAGTGTCAGACAGTGAGAAAAAAAAATCTATATTGTTTTTAGCAATGCATTCACTTGTTTCTTTTCATGCAAGTTTTGAGATTTAGTCACCAGCTGCTTCTCTGCATTTACTTCAAGCATCAAATCCAAAGGCAAGACTCTAGAAAATAAACACAACAATATGTCAGCAAATGCACTGTTTGATTTCACACTGGTATCTAACATCAAATAGGATGCAACAGACTCGTCATTGCACAACACCCCATTGTTTTCACCAACTAAGTACCATTATGCCCCCACACATTCTACTAGAGCAAAAAGCTAGACAATGCAGGTAATTTCTCATCCCACATTTGTGACCTTTTTAAATTTGGTTATGAGTATAATCATGAGGATAATCAATGAAAAGGTCAAGGTTGCAGAAACAATCATCTTTGCCTTGAATGAGCCGAGTTGCTGTAGCTTAGCAACACACATGCGCTGCAGTTTCATTATGCATTTAGATATATATACACAACCAGAAAGAACCACTAAATGTGGCAGCTATATGTTTTTAAAGCGAGATGTTTTTTGGAGATACTAGAGTCAGTTATTCTTCAAAAGAGCAGTTTCGTTACAATTTGCCAGGGAAATGTGCCATCTGCGGACAATCTAAGGTCACTGTGAATGTGGGGTAAACATCCACTTCAGAGCCTCAGCACCATGCCAGGCAGCAAACAGGACAGTGAACAGGCAGATTAGACCACCTGGCCCTGCCAGGCTGTCAGCCTATTTATACCCAGGGTGGCAATTTGCACAGGGCTCCTCAGCACCACTGACAAGGAGATCCACAGAGGGGGAGGCTCTTTGTGAAGTTATCCTGGAGGAGAAACGAGCGATCTAATATAGATTCCGATGACCTTCTGCCATCTTGTCCCTATGATCCTTTCCCAGAGGAAAAAAAAGAAACAAAAACTGTCTTCTCCACTGCCAGTTGTCACCCCATTCACCAGAGGAGAGACATTAATGATCTGCAGAGAAATATTGGCTGAAAATGTACTCATACTCTTCTAAGACATGTATTCACAGTGAAATAATAAACAGTACTTATTAATCCCATAGTGGTTTTTTTAGAGTTATGCACTGAAGCATGTATATTTCCTTACATTTGAAGGGTATCAAGGGCCCAAAACAAAATAAACTTGTTTAGCATTCAATATTTATCTTTAAAAATATGAAATAATTTATATGTAGTATTCAGAAAATTATAAAAATTTTATTTCATGCGTGTTCTACTCTAAAAACCATAATTCAAATGTATTTTTTTATTTGAAGTTTTATGTAAATAACATTTTACATTCAAAGTTAGTTTGCCCTTCAATTTGCCTTTTTATTTATTTAATTTGTTTTTTTATGAATTTTTAAAATTCGGTCACATATTTTATGATACCTGCAATGGATTACTAAAATTTTAACACTGGTCGAATTTTCATTAAGGTGAGGAAGATCAAATTATTCACATTTGGCTGAAAAGGAAAGCTGGGAAACTTTATTCTATGGATCCATCTGCACTGTTTATATTTTACATTGGGGTTAATAAATAAATGTTGATATGCCAAAAGGAAATTATTGGTGTTAAAATACATTCAGTGAAACTGTTCCCTCAGTTACATTAGGGACAGTCTGTACAAACATGGGTTAATTTATTCTCTGCCCTGGTAAAGATGTATAAAAAGCCTTGTAATTTATTCTTCTTTTGCATTTTTTAACCTATAATTTTTTTTTTTAAGTGTATCGTAGTCTCTTGGAACTTTTAATTAATAATCCATCAATCCCTGTTCCCTTGGAATGAATATGAAATGAACCAGAGACCTATTTCTTTCAGCCTCTGGCCCTTAAACTGGAATGATGATCCATATTTGTCCAGCCACCATTACTATTGTAAACATGTGAAGCTTGCTAAACTCTAGTGGCACTTAAAATGGAATCTTGCGTGATGATAAGAGGAAATTAATCATCTGTTTTTGCCATCAAATGCTCCAGGTTTGCCTGAAATAAATATGTGAAAAGCATTGTTTTTGCCTCTTTCAGCAAGTTCAACGACAAATCAACACCACAATGACAAATCAACACAGCAACAGATGGAAACTCAACCAAAAAATCAACCTTTTTTCTCAGTCCTCTCACCTAAAACTGGTAGAAAACTTGTTAGCTGAGCTGAAATGGAAAGACGACAATGGAGGATTTGGGACTCTGGATGACCTGGAAAGACTGAGTAAAGGGGAATGGTCAAAGATCCCTCTCTCTGTATCCTGAAGCATTGTCATATAATATAGAAAGCCGTCTTGTTTGCAAATTGGCTCTGTGACAAAAGCAGAGGAACCAACATTTATATAAAATTTGTTACAACCATGCAAGTTTACCCCCCAACAGACAAATGTACTTCAAAGTTTATATTTCTCACAAACACTCAGTGTGAGGATATTACACTGCAATTAAAGATGGGTTAACGTAAAGGCTTTTTAGGCATCTTAACCAGAATTACCAAAAAAAAAAGTATAAATAAGGACACAGATTTTTAGCTTAGCTGTCAATGGGAGAATGAAATTGGGAATAATACAGGACGACCTTTTTAATTAGCTTACATCCTTTATTTTGGCGCTCCTTTGAACAGAGGTGACAAGGAGGCAGACAAGGCTGAAGATATTGTAATTAGTTATTGAGTGGGGTGGTTGACTGCTGCAGCGGACAATGTCAGCCAGCATAACATGAAAGATTCAGTGGATTGGTGACATAAGTCTACTTGCTTTCTGTCACCTCTGCAGATGCATAATGGCAGCTTCAGATAGTGTCAAGCTGTCCAGATTTGCCTGTCCATCAATCGTATGCGCAAGTCCAAAACAACAATAGAGTCAGTATTGGAGTATTTGAATCCTTATGAGGAAAAAAAAATTTTCCGCTTGTAAAAAAAAAAAAAAAAAAAAACCAAAAGTCTGAAGTAGTTTATATAAAAGTGATCCAGATAATATAGAACATGTGCTCTGCTAAATTAATCTAGATGCATGTGTTTAGTGAAGCAATGATCCAACAATGGGGACAATTTGACTGACATGTCAGCTATGGGGTGAAAGGAAACAGCAGCCCCGTGGTGTTGAGCTGTGAAAACAGGTGGAGGGCTGTGAGCATTTGTGCGTGGACACTTAGGCGCAGGATTACGCTCCCAGATTGTGTATTTGTGCATGTAGATTCACTCACTTGTCTGTGGGCCCTGGAGACTCACAGTTGCGAATTGAAGAGTTATTCAGTGTTGGCAAACTGCATGTGAGCAAAGCCTGATATTTTGGAAACTCGTGCAATCTCTGTTTTCCCGTTGGCTCCTTGCTGAGCAGTGATCACGAGAAGAAAACTGGAAAGGATCCAAAGCAGATGAAAATAAAGACTCAAGAGGCAAGTCTGTATGCATCGTCTGGTTATGACAAAGGATTCAAAGTTTTATATAAAAACCTAATCCGATTCACAAATCTGGACACACTTTCATTCTTTAAATGAGACAAAGTATTAAATGTAAGGCTTGACATATTAGGAGATAGGCTCACTCAGTTTCTGGCAGGGTGTTAAATGGGAACACTGATACATCTCTTGTGTCTTTGAATTAAACATGAAGCTGCAGCCAGCACCTTGTTAGCTCATGAAAACAAGCAAAGCAGCACGTTTGGCTCCGTCGAGTGGCTTGAAACCCTCACAAACACTTGACACTGACTCTGTTTAGTTTTTAGTTTTAATAGTAATATCTGTTCTCAACAGTCTAATTTGCAGTCATTTACAATTACAATACCGGAGATCCCAGGGAGAAATTGCCTGGAAATCCACTCGTTTACAGTCGCTAAACTCTGCTTCATGTGGCATCGCACTAGCGGCGTAGGCTTTTGTCCATCAGGACTAATTCAGTGATAATCAACACTACATTCATTTGTTTTCTAAAATTAAACATGTTTCATGTGTCAGATTTCATGGAAATGGAGGCGAGATGCTCCCTGGACAGATCACCAATCCTTCACAGAGCCGACACAGACAAACAACCATACAGAGGCTCACTCAGCCTGAGGTCAATTTAGAATCGCTAATTAGCGCCGCATGCATTTTGTTTGGCCTGTGAGAGGAAAATGGAGACTGTGGAGGAAAATCCACCCGGGCCCGAGGTGAGCATGTGAACTTGCAATAAAAAGGCTCCAGGCGAGGTTAAAACTAGACTTTTCTTTTTGTGAGGTGACAGAGTTAAATATCACTTACAGAAGCTATAAATACACAAACCAGTCTGATCAGAAAACATGTTGGGACTGATTGTGTTGAGCATGATTTATAATGCCACCTTCAGATTGCTGTAATGACATCAAAAGTTATTTTTTGTCATAAACGTTTTGAAATCAAATCATAAAAAGACAATTGCAGATACTTTGTTAGGCAATGTTCCTGATATTGGAGATAATTCTCAGTAAAAGTAAAATAAACAATCGTTTGATTGTTTATCAAACGATAAATAGGTTATGTGTCAGGAAGATCTAACCCATAACCACACATAACCAATTTGCTCCTGGTTATGTGTGGTTTGTGTTTTCCTCTTGCGATTTTTGTAATGTTACCTTTCTGCCAATCTGCCATCCTGTTGGCTCTTTTTTATGTCCATCTCAAGGATATTAGAGACAAACATTACATTTTGGAATCTTTTAAATTGTTTCTATGACCTTGGAGTATTTAAAATATTAAAATATAGTCCATCTATGTAACAAAAGCAACTGAGGCAAGGAGTAAAGGTATTTTTTGCAGCTTTTCCTATTAGAGGTTTTTATGTTAAATACAATTAAACAACATACTCAGAATATAGATTCATATTAAGCTGTCTTAGACAAGGCTGCTAAAAAATACCCATGAAGTTGTTTTAATCATCATCCTAAAGTCCAGGCTTTTTTTTTTCGCCAAGGAAATTAATTAGACAATTGATGGTAAAAGTGGATTCCTTTCTTTGGAGAGCCACAGTGTCACTTCTTAAATAATCCTCGGTTTAAAACTTTGAACTCAGTCCTCGATAGAGTTGCAGTTCCTCCAAATCCCGATCGCCAAACACTCCGGAAAGACTTGGGAGGATCTCTTTCAAATCTCAGGTCAACAAGAGGAACTCTAATTGAAAGGAACCGAAATATCTGGCTGAGAGGAGAGGTGTTATTAACTGATCTGTTGATAGACTTGTTGGCTTCTAAATTGAGAGGGAAAAAGCAGCAGAGCTGTTGCTGGATAATCCCTCCTCCCACAACCAAACGCAGAAAGTGTTTTAGACGCAGCTCTGACTGCTAGAGCCTATCAACACATTGAACATAGACAGCAGTCGCTAAGCTGAAAAAGAAATCAGGTGAACAAAGGAGTGAAAACATGCTCCAAGGGACATGTCAAATATTAACACCCCGACAGCTTCAATAGATTCAGAACTCAAGGCAGTTCATGTATGTATTAAAATGAATGTAGCTGGAGTGGCTGCTGGTATATTGCTTACCTGTTCTGTTAGTTTAAAGATTTTTTTATCATCTGGAAGAATATGCATAAATATGCAATGTGACTTAAAGACAAGAGACAAAAAGTGGGGATTAGATTCCCTTTCACTCTGAAGAAGGACAACAAAAAATAAACTCAGACAGGCATCTACAGCTTGATCATGTGCAACTTTAATTTCACTCCTTGCAACACAATAAGCAGAGGGCATCGCAATGTTGACAATATATTACTGAAATGTATCCAAGCTAGAATTAGGGGGATGAATTAATCAGTAACAAGCCAATACATAGGTCCCTGATTCTATTTTCTGTACATAAGGCAGCATAAATCATTGCGAACCTCATTAAATACCCAGCAAGCTTGAGGTAATTTCCCTGGGAGGATGCTTGCTTGGCTCAAAGCCCTCAAATCCACACGGCTGTCTCTGGCCTCAGCAGGACCTGGCAGTGCAGAGGAAATGAGAGAAAGGCCAAATCAGACAGAGAGGCAGATATGGACAGAATCTGATAGAGGACTGGCAGGAGAGAGAAATGGATGACTTGTCAAAGCCTTATGTGCGAAAGACTTGGAGCGCCAGAAATATGGGTGGAACAACAAAACCTCCAATAATGCAACAATTTTCAGTCATTTTTCGGAAGACTTGCACATTTCTGAACTTATGCTAACAGAGATGTTATTCCAGATTATAATATTTTAGTCAAACACGTTTGAAGTCCAAGTACAGAAGGAAAAAAAATTCACTTGAGGGGCAGTTCATGAAGCTATTTGAAGGTGCTGATTGTTTGCAAACCTGAGTTTGGACATCCTTCTAAAGCCGAGAGGCAAAGAAGATTTGCTCATACACTGATGATACCAATCAAATGACACCTTTTTCCACTTTGCCAATGGTAATATGAGGCACTGCGTATGAAAAGCCTGCCGATATATATGTAATACTTCTCATTCTCAAAGTTGTTTGCATTATGCAGATTGCACAGATAAACTACAATATGCTCAAAGCATATGGTAGTGAAAACATCCTAACCTGCTAGTATAGCTCATTCTCTCTGTTGCTAAGATGGTTCTGTTTTTTAAGTATTTTCTAATAAAATAAATTGTCTTAATTGTGCTTAAATTTGTTTATCCGAGTTTCGATTATGAGCTTACAGGTTAAGGAAGGGAATGCTGATCTTCCTTTCTCCAGATACAATCTCCAGCTCATTCTGGGGGAGCCCAAAGGGAAAACCCAGGCCAGGAGGGAAATATATTCCCTGCCGTGTCTTCTGGATCTGCCTCGGGTCTCCTCCCAGCGAGTCGTAGGGAAAAGGGAGGCGTCCAGCTGGCATCGTAATCAGATTAACATTTCAGAGCTTAAAACTGCAAAACCGAGGAAACAACACTCACATAAGCACCATGTCTCGCTGATGCTCTGTGTGAACCGTGAGTTTGCTATATGGGGAAGGTAAAGAGAAGAGTGACTGTGACACATAAAATTATGAAATGTAATCATTAGTGCAAAACTGGGAATCCTGTTTAGGTTAATACAGGTTTTAGGGTTGTTTCCTGAAGCAATGAGGTTCTGGGTTTGAATTTCTGCAAGAAGTGCAAAGACTAACCAGAGACATGAAGTAAATAAACTGTATAAAATTTAGTTGTGAGATGTTTCTTGTAGCTTCTGTGGCATTTTTGTTTTATTTATTTTTTGCTGGATGGTATTTCTGGCAAGGCCATCTTTGTTCTTACATCACTGAACAGGGAAAAAAAATACAAAAGTCCTGTCTTCTCTACAACCCTCAACAACTGCCCCACTTCAGTACATTCCCTCAGTGTGTACTTAATGTTTCTAACTTTGAAAAAATATACAGTGTTTCTTAACCGGCTTGATACAGAAAGAGGATCTGAGGAATTCCTCTCCAGGATGGCCAACAAGGCAACGATCGTCCGCTGGGTGGAGTTTACGATTGACTCGGCGGGGGTTCAGAAAATAGCAATTAATGGACAGGACTCTCAATTCGTTTTTGAGAGTGTGAAATTTGTGAAAAAATAACAACTCTTCTCAAAACTAGAGATACCGACACATAACTGTGTTACTAAAATTAGTCTTGAATAGTGTTATTATCAGGATTTCTTGTTGAAGTGCATGACTTTCTCAGTCTCAGCTGGTGAGAAGCCCATGGCCTGACACTCTTTACCCTCTGACTGTCCCTCTTCCGTCACTTTCTATGTGCAGAGCAGTGACCGCATGAAGTATGGCGCTAGTTGACAGTTGTCAACACCCACAACAGTTGGCATTTAAAGTGGCTCTGGAGGAATTTAAACCTGGACTTTTTCCCTGGAGACTGGAATGTGAGTGGAATATTACAGCCCCAGGTGACATTTATTAATTTTTAGGAGCTATTTTTTAAGCCTCGGTAGTTATTTTCCCTGTTTAGTAAATCACATACCTCTTATGTCAGAAAATGGATGTCATTCTGCTAAAGGAAATGATACTTTATTACACCGACAATATGTAATTGAAAACATTCTGCTTAGACAAATATTCAGCATAAAGTTTATCATTAGAACAACATTTTAAAAAAGGCACAATAAGAAAATATAGGAGAGAGACTTGCGTAGAAACTAGTGGAAGTTGTCATTTTGGAAAGTTGAGTGAAAAAATAAAAGTAGAGCAGAAATTTAAAAAAAAAAACCAGACCATTAAACATCACAAACTAATCCATGTTTCACCAGATACAGACTGTAGTGTTTACGTCTGTGACAAATCCATAATCCTGTTTTTCATTACTGTGTAAATCTTAATTTTTTTTCTTTTTTTCTTTTACTGTTTTTAATCTGAAAAGGTTTTTTTTACCCCCTTTGCTTAATCCTGTTTTGTTGCTCTGCAGCCTTAATGTGAAATTTGTGTCTTGAACAGCTGGATACGCCTCAGCGACATGTGTTCAGATAAACAAGTTTAACAATTTTCAGTCTTTAATCAACCGTTTCTTATTATTACACTCCAGTTTAGCTATTACCCCGGTTTGCCAATGCAGTCATAAACAGAAAAGGCTCTCAGGGTCTGGATATTTTACACTAATCACACAAACGTATGCCAGTGCCGAAACTAATTTGAAAAGAGATGTTTGTTTACAGTTTAGCTGATATCACACAATAATACAAGACAAACTGCCTCTGGGAATCATTTCAATTGGACTTTCAGTTTTTCAGTCAGCCAAGCGAGAACCTCAATCTGCCTTTATGTGTGTGTGCATGTGTGTGTGTGTGTTTTAACTACAGTCTTTGTGATTTCTTAAGTAGCTAAAGCCAGACATTTTTGTGTTCACCCAGAGGGAAACCCTTTAAGTGTTGATTATTATTTAAAAGCAAACTGAACTCTTTTTTTTTTATCTATTTAACTTTTTTTTATCAAAGCTTTATCAAAATAGCAGTAACAGAGGCATGAAATCAAATTTCCAGAGTTTAACAGCTGGTCATTAAAATAAGGAGTGCATGCTTCTGTATGTAACACAAGAGTGGCTTTATGTTGTGGTTAGTAATGAGTTGCAGAGAACCTTTGGAGCTGCTAAATTACTTTTAAAAATGAGAAACAATTAAATGTAATTCTAGGTTTTTATTAGTTTTCTTCCTACTTTCTGCAGCAGAATCAAACTCTACTCAAACCTGAGAAATATGACAATCAGTTCACTTACCAGTTAATAATTTCAGCTTTACTTGGAAAACTGAAGTAATGTGAGCTGTCCGGAGCCACACAGAATTTGTAACTTTACTAGCACACATGTGTCCAATTTTCACATCAAGATAGATGATTGAATTTAATTCGCTCCTTTTGCTGTTAGCTTGAATACTTTGAGTTTCACACAGACTCAAAACTAGCTGTTGACTTCTGTGAAAGGTGGCATTTGACTGTCCTAAAGAATACAAACAATGAAATGTCATCTCTTCTTGTTGAGCAATATTTTTTGTAAAAAGTAGCTTAAAATGCTCAGCTGAATCAGCCTACTCGGGGCAACTGAGAGCAAACTACAGTTGCTGAGCTGACTCAAGTCAATAACTCATCTCATCTAAAAAACATAAAGTGCTTTGTCAGTGATTGAGCACATTGTGTCACTTTCTAAATGAATAAACAAAAGCTCTACACTGCTTAAGTGCTTTAATTTATTTCTACAAAGTGCCTGGATTGTCAGACGAAGTTTCTTAATTGATTTTTATGCAATAAATCATTTTTTAGGATTCTGTCACTTTCAATTTTCTGGCTGTGGATATGTGACGCCGGAGTACACTTGTCAACTCTAAATTGGTTTGTTTTGACTGACAAGAGATATTGACCAACCGCAGAGAACAGGAGGGTTGCTCAGAAATTGACCTCTGCTAGATTGCAGCCTGTCCAGCCTATCAGCAAAGGAGGATGCAGGGGGGATGACAATGCATCATATGTTCTGCTTTGGTAGCCACCAGCATCTCTTTCATCACCGAGACACTTATTCGTCTTCATCATCTCAGCTGCTGCAGTAAGCAGCTGAAATGGGAGATGGGCGGATGTTAAAAGAAAGATGAGTGGTGGGTTCATTTTGGGAAAAGTCCCAGCCTGCTCGTCTTCACATCCTTCAGCACCACAAGCTCAAATGTCACAAAGATATTTTATGCTGACATAAAATGTGACTTTTGAGAGATAAACATGTTCTTGTAAATATACATTTACATACATACCTGTTTGGACATGGAGAAAACAGACCACGTAATTCTTTAATGTCTGTTGGACTTTTAGGTCAAACTCAAAGTCTGGCTTAGGTTGCTAAACAATGTCCCAAACTTAGATTGTTCAAACATAAAAAGACATTTGCAACACCTGTTTTCCTAAACTGGGGTAAGAAGAGAATTATTTTAAGAAAAAGATATTGTTGAAAAAAGAAAGCCACAAGAAGTCCTATTTAAGTTTACCACAAGCCATGTAAGGCTAACACCAAAGGTTTTACACATTGTGGAAAGACTTAGGGGAAATAATGCACATCTGAAGTTGAGAGCAAACCAAATGACCATTTTCAAATTCAGTGAGTTAAAAATGTTAGTCATAAAATGATTTTTCTTGTGTTTTCATAAATGGCATAAATGAAATAACAGGAACCACAGTGGAAAAAAATGTTTAATGAGATCGCATGCATGGCTGTTACCAACACTCTTTTAAATGTAAAAATACTAACACATTTTGACTCAAGTCTCACCTTTTTTTCTGTCTCTGTATCATTTTCTTCTCATGTTTATTTTCAATTAGCAAGACCTTAATGTAAAAGTACAAAACAGGATTGGGATCACTGAAACAGAAAAGAAATCAGATTTTAATTTCAGAATTCTGACTTCGTCTTACAGAGAAATCCCTGAAATACAACATGTTCCTTCACGAAGGTTAGTTCTCTTTTTGTACAGCTCAAATCTCTGTTGTTGAAGCTGGCTGCTTCCAGGTACCTGTCTGTAATAAAGTCAGAGGTTATTGAAAAAAGCCTCTATTCTGAGATTAAAGTAATTTTTTTCAGTGGCCCTAATCTTCTGTACAAAACAGAGGTGGTTGAAAATCAAATTTTATTAAATCAGCGTCTTTTTAGAAACATAAAAGCAGAAACTCACCGGGCCCCAGGAACAACAAGTCTCTGTTTCTTCTATGTTCACCAAAATTACAGAGCCTCCTGTAATTTTACTCATTCTCCCTCACATGTACTCTGCTGACTTTTGTAGCTCTCTCCTGTCTTTTTTCACTGTCAAAATCTCTGATATCCTTACTTTTTAAGTTTCACTCTTCCTTCCATAATTGATGTATAAAATATTTTTAAAAAATAAAAATTAAAAAACTTCCACCTGCCAGCTTGATCCTAAAGCTTGTTTCCCCCCATTGGTTCCTCTCATAACCATTATCACTAAGCACTGGTATTATTCTCATGTTCAGTAATTAACCTCCCCAGTACATATACAACTTATTCTCAGTTACTCCTTGCTGGCTCCTCCTGTTTAATCTTGTCAAACTCTGTTACTTCCCCATTACACCCTGTTACTTTCCTGCTAGCTTTGTTCTTGGATTTATGGTTTTTGGCCACATATTTCATAAATATATAAATTGTCATTGATGACACTCAGCTCTACATTTCCAATTCCACCTAAATCACTGTCGGACTGCCTTGTGGAGATTAAGTCATGGTTTCCCTCTAATTTCCTCAAGCTTAACAGTAAGAAAAGCCGTTTTACTTGTTACACAGCCTCCACTTTAACCAAACCTCAGAGTTTTTCCGATAATATTCATAACTCCCATGTTCATCCTTCCCCTCAGGTAAAGACTCTAGGGGTCATGCTTGACAGTACCTTATCATTTCAGACATAACATTAACCCACTCTGTCCTTTCCTCCCCATAATGCTGCCATCCTTGTCCATAACCTTATCACCCCTTGGATCGATTATTGCAACTCTCTTCTTTTTAGTCTCCCAAATAAGTTCCTCCATAAACTTAAACTTCTTCAGGATTCGTCCAGTACAGTAGTCCAGGTCAGCAACAGCCTCACTGGTTGTCCATAAAAGCCAGGATGAACTTAAAAACTTTCATTCTCATGTCAAGTGCATTCACAACCTCTAAGATCCTCTTCTGTCACTCATCTTATTGTTCCCTCTGCAGTCTTGTCACCATGGGGAACAAAGCCTTGAGCTGCTGTGCGCCTCAGCTCTGGAAAGCTCTTCCTTCTGTCGTCAGGAATATAGACTCTCTTCCCTGTCACAGTTGAAAACACACCTGTTCTAACTGGCATGTTCATTTTAATATAGATTTAAAGGGACAGTATTATTAGAAGTCAACTTTTTGGGGCTTTACGTCATGGTATGATGTGGGATGCCATTCCACATCGAAAACATACCTGGAGTCTCGCTGTGATTCTTTCATGCTTTTTTGAGAAATCCTGTAATCTCCCGTGGCAACAATTCAGCTGGGCAAAACATCAGAGTGGACCAACATCCTCTTCAGAGCTGTAGTTTCCAATATTTTGCATTACAGAGCACCCCTCAGCTCCTTCCGACTAGCAGCAGCAGCAATTAGCAAACACCTGGTGGAACTGTGTATCTGCTGAGCTCATTATTCAAGCTACTTCTCAGTGCAACACTGGTCAAATCATGGTTAAGGGGTTAATAAAGGAGCAATGTTGGTGGAGTTTTAGAAAGAGCAGTTTTTAAAAAGACAGAGGCCCAATTTTATGGTGTTATATTCCAAAGTCAAATTTCTTAAGTCATATTTAATATATGGTACATCATTTTTATTGCAAGTGAAGGTAACATAGCTACTTGATCGTGCTATAAAATGCCTCTATGTGGCTGGAAAACAAAATGCTTCCCCTTAATCTGTTGTTGTATCTTGTTTACTGACTTGCTTTTGAGATCATTGTTTGATTCTTTTTTAATTCATTTGCTCTGTTTTTTGAAAGGAAACTTTGTACTTTAGAAAACCACCCTCAAACAAAATGTGTTATTGTTATCATTAACAACTAGGTGTTGATTCCCATATTAATATATTTTGTCTTTTTTGTTTGGTTTTTTTGCTACAGTCCCATTGTTATTTACCTATAATTGTACTCAACAAGCTGAGTGTAAATGTACATAGCAGAATAGTAGGTGTCATTTAAGGAAGATTTTTTATGCACAACATATTTACAAGAACTAACACCAATCACTGAACAGACCCGACATGAAGTGAACCTGATATAAAATTGTGAAATGATCATGTTCAAGGTTGTACAAACTGCATTATTTGTATGCTGAAGTTAATGAATACATTACTGATTTTCAACAGGCTCCATATCAGGACAAAGGTCATTAGCCCACACATACGCATCCATCACTACTGAGTTGAATTATCAGCTTATTGATGTGGGGATAGCATAATGAGCACAGGTCCTTGTGGAAAACTGAGGAGCCAACATCTGTGGCTAATAATAGCATACAAGGACAGCCACACAGTATCAGTGGAAATTTTAAAAGAGGACTCAGTTTTTAGCCAATAAAAATGCAGATTTCCAAAAATAACAGGGTTGGTGTGGGATCCATTAGTATTCCAAAAATGGCTCCATGAAATGTTCCTGCAGATGATTTGAAAGGTAAAGCTGAGTTTAGGGACACCACAGCTGGTGTGACTTGCTGGATGCTCCACAGACACTGGGGAAATTAGTGGAGACGGTGCTGACCGAGTTTCATCTGAATCACAGTGAAAACGCGACTCAATTACAGCAGCCCCACAGCCAATTGTGATGGCTTATGTACTTAACGATACCCTGCGAGTAAGACTATGGTAGCATTGGAAAAGTTATCAATACTGAGAAATATCCATCCATCCATCCATTTTCTTTACACCCTTGTCCCTTAGTGGGGTCGGGAGGGGTGCTGGTGCCTATCTCCAGCTAACGTTCCGGGCGAGAGGCGGGGTCACCCTGGACAGGTCGCCAGTCTGTCACAGGGCAACACAGAGACACACAACCATGCACACACACACTCACATCTAGGGGCAATTTGGAGAGGCCAATTAACCTAACAGTCATGTTTTTCTGTGGGAGAAAACCGGAGTACCTGGAGAAAACCCACGCATGCACAGGGAGAACATGCAAACTCCACGCAGAAAGACCAGGGCTGGGAAACGATCCCAGAACCTTCTTGCTGCAAGGCAACAGCTCTACCGACTGCGCCACTGTGCAATATGTTGAGAGATATAAACATGCATTTAGATTTAACACTATTTTATTTATTGACTTTTAAATCGTAGAGCTAAAAAGAAAACTAAAAGCATTAATTTATCATGCCTGACCTAAAGTATTGTTTTGTATCAAAGAATGAGAGAAGAAAACATGTTTTCTATTGTTTTACTTTGCTCTAAATTAAATGTATTCTTTCACTCCAAAGGAGTAGCTCTCTTTCCAACAGGGAAACTGGATTCAATGACTGTGAAGGTCTGCATGTGGGAAATGCGTGACAGAGTCAAAGAGTAGGGAGTGATAGCACCGGGATTATAAGAAGCTGGCAAAGGCGGCAGTGATTGGTCCAAAATCCAGCAGCACGCGATGTCCTACACCCCCAATGTCCTGAGTCGCTGACAAAGCCCTGAATGATTTCTCTTGAGGAGGTGATCTCCACCTAAAGCAGGTAGAGTGACTAAAAAAAGAAAGCACACCCTCTCTGTATTAATTATGCTCCTTTCCTCACCTTTTTTGCTCAACCCCAGCTATTCTGCCTCCCTCAGATTACACTCACCTGGTTTCAATATAACCCTTCACTCCTCAGTGGTTTTCATGGTTCTTTGCTGGTTTCTTCTGTTTTACTATCCAGATTTCCTTGTGCCTCAACTGTAAGTCTTCCATGTTTTATTATTATTAAACTCCTCTTGTTGTCTCGTCTGCTAGTAAAATCATCTCCAGAACAGACCCCGCAATGTTTAGAGAAATTGCAAAAACACCAAGAGCTCTATCTGAGACTCTGTCCTCCTCCAGAGGACAAAAAATATAAGTTTATGACAGGACCAGCTAAAGACAAAACTGGAGATGTTTTTCTTAAAATACCAGGAGAATGCTGCTATTTCACAAATAATAAAATGGCAACATGATAGAGGTTTGCAAAGATGCATTTGAATGTCCTTTGGGCAGAGGAGAATAAAACATTTGTCTACAATGGCTAGGGCCAAATTTGAAACATAAAAACCACATCCATATGTTATGTTAAGTTCAGTGGTGGAGGGTTGATGATTTGGGCTTGTTTTAATGCCATGGGACTGTGGCACAGTGACCAAGTCAACTGTAAACCCTGCATAACTAAAGCTTGTGCAAAATTGACTTGTGCAAAAAGACAGTGATCCCAAACACGGCTGGAAATCTCAAGCAGAATGACTGAAAAAGACAAGTGTCGCTATGTATCAATGGCCAGATCAAAGTTTTACTTTGAACCCAGTTGTAGGACTTTGGTGGGCCACAATATATTTGCAACAATGTTCTGAACACTCCTTCAGATAAAAAAAAAATCTACTTCAAGTTATTGGTCCTGTAAGCTTCTAAAAATGTAAGTTAGATACTGAAACTTTTCACACTTGTAGAAAAAATAAATCCCTGTAGATTGTATTGAATTTTCAGTTTAATCCTCAAACTGTATATAAAAAAGAAATCATTAACCGAAAGTTCGCTAGAACAAGATTAAAGGTGGGCGACTATTTGCCTCAGCAATATGTATTTAAACAGTAAGCAGAAAACCAGCGTAAACCAAAGCTTACTCTGAACATTTTCAAGTCGGAAAGTTCTGAGCTTAGTCTTAAAAGCTGAAAAGATTTCTGCATTTTGGATCATTGCAGGAAGTTGAGTCCACAATTGATAAATCTGAAAGCTGCTTAGCAATCTGCTATCAAACACTCTAGCAACCATAAGTAAACTTGCCAACTGAAGAGCAAAGAGCTCTGTTGGGATGATATCCAACTTTGAGGTCTTTAAGATAAGCTGAAGTTTGATTATTAACAGCTTTACATGCATGCAACAAAAAAAAGATTAAATCCTACATTTTACAGTTTTTCCATGAAAATAACATAAAGTGGAAGAAATATTAAATTTTTCTGATAAGAACTCTTGCTGTAATATTTTAGATCAGCTAAAAATGTATATTTGGCATCTTCTCTGTAACCTCTGTGGATTGTTTCACTGGCAGGATTGTGTAAAAAGGACGACTCCACATGTTGGAAACGTGAAATGCTGATGTCACGGAGTGAGAAAACTCCAGCAGTGAGGTAAGTCGATGTAAACGCACCGACTTTTTCACAACCCAGAACTCGACGGCCACTGCAGGCAGACACAGCACAACGGATCCAGAATCTGTGAGGGTGCAAGTACATGAAATGAGATTCAGAGCCAAAATCAACGTAGCTCACAGTGTAGACGGGCAATAGATAAGTTACACAATTAAGGACTTGGACCCCTCTAAGCCTGTGGCAGGGATAATGAAATGATCTGCAGTGCGTGAGAGCAGAGCAGGAGTTTGTAAAGGCAGCAACACAGGTGGGAGTAATCAGCAGCCAGCAGGAGAGGAAGGGGCAGAGCAGAGAAACACAGAAGTCATAGCAGAAAGAAAATATTGCAGGGATACCATTTTGTTCTTTAACCCAAACATTTGAAAACTGCGGTACATATATATTCAGCTCCTATTATTCTGATACACTTAAATGAAATTATTCGTAAACAGGTGCCTTCAGGACTCACATAATTGTGTGCAATTAAAATCTCAGCATAAAAACAACTTTTCTGTGAAGCCCTCAAAGTTTTGAAGCAGAACATTAGTGAGTAAAAAGCATCATAAAGACCAAGGAACAATAAAATGCATTAAAATGTTTGGTTGTAAGTTGACAAAACTTGGAACCACTTCAAGGGGTTTTAATACTTCTATCAGACTCTAAGTTAGAACATCCAGCTGTTCCTGTCAGCGCCACAAGCAGACTTTATTCATACACAACTGTAAAATGTTACATTTAGGACAGAAAAACGCATCAAGGACAAGAATGACAGACACACATCAGGACATGATGGCAGACGGGTAAAGAGAGGGATCTGCAACTTTTAAAAAGAGCATTTCCTCTCCACATGATCCTGTTCCAAAACAAAGAGCAGCATGACGTGCATCAATCAACCAAAGCCCTGCAGCAACAATGTCACTCATCTGCACTGTGCAACTGTTCTGTCGCTAAATGGTGCTGCAGACTCAACACCAGGATGCCTTTGTAATCCCAGTGCTCAGCACTGATGCATGCAAGTTTGAATTATTCTCTCTTAACAGCGACAAAGTAGCTATGTGCCCAGAAAGTAACTGCATTCCACTCTGGTCACTAATTACAGCCAAAGGGGGAAAAGGGACAGGAGGATGGAGAGAGTGACACTCAGTTCCCAAGCCACTGAAAAATGCAGGCCTATTTATTACAATAAGCGTAAGAAAGAACAGCAGCACATTACAAATCACTGCAGGGGAGATTTCTTTCAGTGGATTAAAAAGAGGGTGCTGCTCATTTCATTTTCCATTTAGTTACCGTATCATATTGGCCACATCTCTGTGGAGGAAGCTGAGGGATTTGTTTGGATAATGATACAAATATGCAAATCCAGTCAGCATGCTCATTATTCTGACCACGGTAACAGACGGCACACACTTGGCATCTTCTCTGTAACCTCTGTGGAAGTGTCCAGAGGCATGGTCTGCTGCATTAATACATATTACTTTACACTAAGGAGTCACGCTGCTTTTAACACGGCGGTTTAGCTCACAACATCGGATTCTTCTGCTCCCATCAGGCTTCGCAGTCCTGCCAAGTGAATCTGCACCGAAACTGCAGCTTAACCTGGACACGTCTGACCACTATTTATGTGGATGTAAGAGGAATTTATGGTAAACCCATGAAGCATCTGCAGGTGCTCCAGCTGTGAAGGAAAAGCACAGGTCTGTTGTCTGACAGCCCTAAGTGACATGCATTGATCAGAGAGTCACATCAGATGGGATTCAAGTGTGTAATTCACCATGCCACTCTGTGTTTTTACTTCAGCAGCTGTCAGTTATGCTGCAGGGGGTTTGGCACAGGAGAAAACAGGGAGGTTTTCTCAACAAATATTTATGATGTAGTTCAAAAGGGGCCGGGTGAATGGACAGACCTGACAACTACAGAGTTTCATATTGAAAGAGAACAGAAAAGGATGAAACAACTCGGGAAAAAAATGTTTATTCCATTTTTTTCCTATCCATCTTGTTGAATTGTGATTCAATAAGATTGTGGAGGTGAAAATCCAAGAAGGAAACCTCATCGTGTCCAGCAACAATCTCTATGGTTTGGTTTAGAAAAGTGACAGGTGTAAAGTATTTTCACCTGTGGAGATCTTTCTGTTATTTTCCTATAATAAAAAAAAACAATACAGAATTGTGAAGTGGACAGAAACTGATGCAAGGTTTACAATTTTTTTTAATTTTTTATCTGAAACGTGTGGCATACATTTGTGTTTACAGGGAGCCACTTTTTGCTGTAATTACAGCTGCAAAACCTGTGGAGAAAACCTCGACTTGCCTTTCACTTTGTGGCACATGTAAATCCTTTAAAATATATATATATACCATTTTAGGAAATACTTTTAAATTGTTTTTCTATTTATTGCACATTATTAACCTCTCCTGGACTTTCTTGATTAAATGCCTGAACTCGGATTTCCTTCAATGCGGAGCAGCAGCAGTTCTCCTCGAAGCTCCCAGACTAATTAGAAAGTAGATTATTTCACATAATCTCTAGTAATTTTTGTTCTCGAAACATATGCTTTTGCCTAATGCAACTTCCTGAATTTTTCTGTTCAATAAACTCAAATCATGCAGCACATGTGGACACCCCCATTATTATTATTATTATTATTATTATTATTATTATTATTATTATTATTATTATTATTATTATTATTATTATTAATAGAGCAATCCTGACTTTATCCCAATCATTTTTTTTACTTTTATCTGAACTTTTAGGAGAATCTTTTGCAGCAACCCATTGATATTCTCTCTGCTGCCTTCAGGGTATATTTCTAGGATGCATAATTCTTATTTCTGATGTCTTGCAAATGTAACATCTTTTCTTGAACCGGCCTGTGCTGAACTCTCTGATGTGCTATTAAAATCTGAACAAAACACAAGGTTTTTTTTTTTCTGCTATGTTTTCATCCGGTTTAGAAAATGGAGTCTATTCATTAATTCGTTGGGCACTCTTGAACCTTTGCTCCATAAAAATGTGCTCCTGTCAGATGTCTGTGTGATGATCTCTATGACAGCTCTTTTAAGCTGTGGAAGTACAGCAGGAATGTTGTCAAGTTGAGCCTTTTTCCAGCTGAGTGTGATTACCAAAATGAGATTCAAAGATCTGAGAGAAATGATTCAATTTTTTTTCATCTTTTGACAGTTAGAGGATGGGATCTTTTAACTGGCATGAAGAAGCATCTGCACATAACTCAGCCTCTCCATGTCGATTTCCAGATAAATTTGAAGATTTTGCTGCTCACTTTTGAAGTGTTAAATTGATTGGTGCCATCTGACAACACATGTCTTCCATAGATTCACACTGCAGCAAAAATCACTGGTATTAACTAACCAGTTGCTTTTCTTCAAAGCATGGAGGAGTTGAAACATTTCTTCTGTTGAGGCTACGATTTAAATATGAAAGAAGAATGGACGGGTCAGGCAGTGGAAAGTAAAGGTTTTATGAGAGGGGTGGGGTAAAGGTCAAAGTTTTTTATATATGCAAATATCTTTACAAACCAACATTTCTACTCGCACCATCGAAGGTTATCTAATAAAACTGAAAGGTAGCTTTTGAATTCACAGATGTATAAAACTGATAAGAAGCTTGAGAGACATTCAGCACAAACGTGCTACACATTAAAATTGAACCCAAATCCAATTTTTTAGCCCATATGACCGTCTTTTTGATGGCCGTCCGAGTTGCCTGTTTCCAATCTTTTCACCCATTTGTGCCACTTTCATATGTGGGACTGAATCTGGAAGGTGAAACATTAATTAGATTCAGATCACAAAATCTGAATCTGGAACTCAACACAATCTAAGGATTAAAAATATGCATGTACAATAATAATAAACAAAGAAATAACAATAAACAAATGAAGCAATGAAAGTCGAATACCAACAAAAAATTGATCCAAACAGAAACCCAAATGAAATTCTAATTTCTAACACCCAAGAATCACAACAAATTCAGGTTTCTTAATCTCCAGCCACCATAAGAGCATATATCCCCATCCCCGTCCCCGTCTGTGTCCCACTTCCACTGTCAATGCGTGTGACTTAAGGCTGAAAAAGCTGCTATGTTGTTCACCACTTGGGACTAAATTTAAAGACCCATTTAAAGCTGCAAAACTGCCACCCTAATCATTGTAAACAGCTTATGGGTCATGTTTCACAAAGGATTGGTAGCCCAAGCAGCAGCAGGGGGCACAGATTAGCAAGAAGACATTTCTATGAAGAAAATCACAGAGCAAACTAATCATGGCTCACGCACTCTGCTTAGTGAAGATCTGCTAAAGAAAGCAAACAAGACATCTGTAGAGACTAATTTGAGGGGTTTTTTTCTGATCCAAAGAACCTGTTGGTTTACTGAGCATTAAAGCATGAGGGCATCCAGCTGAGCAGTCAGTGTCAAAGTGTTTACAGGGACAGAAGACAGAATCATGAGTCACATTGGCTACACATTTCTCCTTTTATTAAGAGACATACATGTTGTGTCAGCGTCAAGTCTAAAATCAAATTCTTCCACACACTAATCTATCTCATTTTCATCCTTTGACATTCCTTTAACCCTCCATCTCCTCTCCCCTCTCTGTGTCTTTGCTTATCAGAGTCCTGCTGAGTGAAACCAGGATCAGAAAGATAGGAGAATCAGATGCTTCACTTTATTGTCAGCATTCACTCTGCCTCTTGATACAATATTTTTCAGATCTAATCATCATCTGCATATTTTAACATGCATGCTAAATTTTAGAGTTTGGCAATGCAGATAAAAACACAGCAAGAAAACCTGTTAGAGGCTAAAAGAGACTTCAAACTGTGGCAGAGGTTAATCATCCATCAGGACAATCATCCTAAAATATGGATCCAGAGCTGCATGGTGTTGTATTTACATGTGTTAGACTGGCTTAGTCAAAGTCCAGCCTTAAATCTGATCTGAACTATTTCGCAAAGAAGGAACAAAAATGTATGTTTGGAACTTTAATCCTATAATGCTTAAATGTGCAAATCCAGTGGAGATTTAACCATAAAGATTGGCAACAAATAGTAACTGAGTTATTCTACTAAATATTAATAGAGCAGAGCTGAACATAAATACACACCAAACATGAGATTCTTTATAAGTGATATACATTTTAATGTTTGCATTATCACATAAGCTCCAAAAAAGCACATCAAAGTAAAGTTGGTTGCTGAAATGTGAGAAAATGCAGAAAATGTTCCAAGGAGGATATGAATACTTTGCAAAAACACTTTATAGACTTCAGTAATCAATAACTTTAGCTCTGTCCACTGTAATACCTCCTTCACTGTGTTACCATGCTATGTTTAAACGATAACTGGACGTTCAAAGTTATACTTTAAGAAAATTTCAAATGAATGTTGTGCTAAATCGCCACTGATACTTTTAACGTCAACAAGTAGTATTTCTTTTTATTTCATAATTAATGCCAGTCTGTGTTGTGTGACTGTAAGCAGATTACAGTGCCTGAGCCTTGGAGGAATTTCTGACTATATGATAAATGGTAACATCAGTTATAATGAACAGAAAATGGAAAGCAGTTGCGTTGGCTAATTAAATGTAGCCACAGGCTTTTATGATGTTTATCAAACCCCTTCTCTCTTGAACAATTTAATTCTTAAGCCCATCTGATGAATAGCCAGGCATTCCTAAATAAACCACAACTTAATGATACAGTCACATTGCAGTGATTGTTGTTTGTTAATGGGATGCGCCTAAAAGTCAAACTGATTTCAAAAGTTTCATTCGACACAATCCTCTAAGCAGGTTGATTAAAGTTTTAGTGTTATGCAACTTTATAATAGAAAACATATTAGGAGTATTCTGTAAAGTTATTGCACGCAAATTATGAAAAACAATGAATGGGGTGAGTTTTAATTTAATTCATGTCCGCAATCACACAAAAACAGAGAGTATAGGTGCAAATTTAACAGCTTTATAAACATTTCCCCTCTGGGACCTTCTCAGTTACTGGCTTCATGAAGCTGTTCTCTAAATGGGCATGCTGAAAAGGAAGAAATCTATTTTTTTAATTATCCATTTCCCTAATTTATCATATAATTACAAAATAATCCAATTCAGGACTCCAGGCTGGCCCCCAGAGTCATCCTTAACCTGTGCACACCTGATTGTCCAGCTAATTCTCTTTCATTTCATATCAGCTGATAACTCAGTTGACACTTTTCTAATCATCTAATTTCCAAATTATAAACAGGTCATCATGAATAAGCTGCTGTGGCCTGGCTACCTGTCCTGCTGTCTCAGCCTTACTACACTGCTATCATCCTGCTTTCCTTCATTAGGCTTTCTAATAGGAAGGACACAGATGACCAGAACAAAATAGTTGTATTACAATCCATAGATGTTTCAGTTATTTTTTATTGTTATTTCTGTATTGTTTTCTTATATCTTGCCATTTAAGCTAGTTCAGTTGCTCTTGTTGCGTGTTTCATTAGATTAGCATTTCTACTTACTGTTTATTTTAGGTTCAGGTTCTTTCCCCCTTCTCCTTCTCTTGGCTTTTATTTTTCCCCTCACTCTCATCCTACCTGCTCCTTTTCCCAGCTGTTAATCATTTCCTTATTTGCTCCTTCCTGCTGCTTTCCCCACCCATTCACCTGTATTTATCTCTTTTGATTTCTTTGCCATTTTTGCTCCCTCCACAGCAGATTTAACTTCTCCAGTTACATTGTTCTCCACAGGCTCCTTCAGTCATTCTCATGGTTCCTTGTATTTTTCCTCCATATCCTCCAGAAACATCTTCTGTTTGTTTCTTTCACTCGTTTTAATTTAAAATATCCTTTTAGTCCACACTTTTCAGCACTTTGCTCCTCCATGAAGCGTTCAAACATAACAAGTTGAGTTTTTTAACCACAGGAGTCATGACTGAGAACACAGCAGAGGAGTTTATCAATAAATATGCTAAATATCTTCCGGTTGGTGGATGTTGCTGAAGAAAATCGAAAGGTTGTGCCAAAATCATTAGCATCCACCTTTGAATGTTTTAACATTTGCCTCCAAACAAACTTTGACGCAATTTCTCGGGATTCATGTGATAGAAGAACTATTTGTGATTTTGATTATTTTTTTAACAGATAAAAATGGAAAAGTGTAGTCACTCCTTTGTAGAAGCAGATTGTATTACTATCATAGCTGTAAGTCTTTGAAGCATTTCCACAAGCTTTGCACATTTATAGACTAAAACCTCTGGTTCTCAGCTCATGCTGAGTTTGATTGGATTGGGAATATCTCTGTACATGATGCTTTAAGTCTTGAGAAGATCGTCCTCTACTTCTCCTATGCTGTTAGTGAATATACTTTGATCTAAACATTGTAGCTCTGGCTGAACGTTCAAGGTTGTTGCTCTGCTGGAGGATGAACTTCTGCCCCAGTCTCAAGCCTTTTTCAGGCTCTTCTTCCATTACTAAGCTATATTCAGCTCTGTCTGTCTTCCCATCACCTCTGACCAGCTTCTCTGTCCCTGCTGAGAAAAGGCATCAACACAGCATGACGCACTCATCACCGTACTTCCCCGTGGGGATTGTGTGTTCAGAGTGATGTGCAGTACTGGTTTTTAGTCACACATGGTGTTTTGCATGTAGGCCAGAAAGTTTCATTTTGGTCTCGTCTGACCCAAACAGTTTCTGCCATGTTTGCTGCGTCCCGTGGCTTGTGGTGCAGCAAATAGGGCATTTCGTCTAAAGTATGAATGAGATTGAGAATTTGTTTTAAAGAACTGAAGTAGTTGAACAGACTTTTTGCTGAAAGAGTTTTTGTAATTAATGATTAACAGTTGGACTTTTGCTTGCCTATAGACCTCATAGCAGATCATAAGAGTGGACACCTGGTTTTGAGGGAGTTATGGATTCAAGCAAATGCTTCAAATCCGCATCTACTTGAGACTCCCTTTAAAAATGTTTATTTTATTAAGTTCACATTAGTATTGACTTAAAGTTTTACCACAATGTTTTGTGTTGCCATTGTGACAATAAGAACTATTTATTACCCTTTTTTAGGTAACTGCAGGGTTGTGAGTGCAACAATCATAGCCCAACAAAAATAATGCTGTTTAAAAACACACCCATTTGTTATGTGCTTTTTTAGAACACCATTCATATAAAAAAGTGTTATGTGTATCACTCAAGTGGAAACACTCTGTGTTAATCATATTTACAAATATATTGATATTTATTGATACACCTTTATTGGAAAATAAGTATCAATCCTGGATTTAAACATCATTAATTGGATTTTATCATGACATAGATAAATCATAATATTATTACAATGCAAAACAATACAAAAAATGCCCAAACAAATATATCTTAAAATGCATTAACACGTAGAGTGGAAACTTTTTTAACATGACCGCTGAAGCTAACATTGACCGTCTTCCTTATTTCCGCTCTTTGAGGGACAGCCAATCAGCAACAAGAAAAATAAATGGTGCTCCTGGATTTCCTGCATTGCAAACGCAAGCCAATAATTTGTCAAGCAGTATTGCACCAATGTATTTCAACTTCCAAAGCTTCTTTTTCTTCAAGTACTATAAATATTCTCTATTTAGAAAATCCACATATAATCTGGAGTCATACTACTCAGAAAAATCAGCTATTCACAAACCATGAAGAGGTGGTGGTCCACTGTACGTCATGTCAGCGTTCCTATGTGAGTAAATACAAATAAACAAAAGATCATCAAGGGAATTGGATTTTTTTTGAGGAACTAACTAAGCTGATTTGAAGTGATTAGATAAAAGAAAACCCTCTCAGATTATCATGACAAAGCCAGGGGAGGAAGATGAAATACCGAATCTTCTGATAGCTACAGGAATGTTTTCAAAGAATCATTGGCTAAATCAGTGAAACAACGACCTTTATAAAACAGAACAAGCAACACAAGTTTAATTTGGCTGACTTGAGGACTCAGATTGTGATCAGGTTTGAAAACTGTGACAAATCCCCTCCTGTGTGACAAAAAAATCTAACTCCCATTAGCCGAAACTCAGAGGATGCACTTCAGGTTATTTACAACCGGCACAGGTGACTGAGGTAAAACACGGTAATGATCTCTGTGTCACTTTTACTAGTTTATATCAAACAGCTCGTATTTCATCACTGCCGGCCACTGATGGCTCAATTCCAGCAGCAAAAAATACAATCAGAGCCAACATTGACCAGCTGTCTGGGTGAAAAATATGGTGTTTATGAGACGGAGGCCAGGAGGTTCTGGGGCGATGCTGAGGAGTAACTCAGTCAAAGAATTTACAGAATTTCCATCAAGAGCAGAAAGTCGTTAAAGAGAAAAAGATAAATGCACAATGTTGCAGCTTGTGAACATCCCTCCCCCCATCCGCTGAATACATGCAAACATTCAGCGGATGGGGTTTTGTGTGACACCGCAACACGCCTTTTTCTGCTGAGCAGGATCTGCACGGCACAGTTGCCCGCCCGTCAACCCCAATCAGAGTGACTGCTCAGTCAGAACTGAGTTTTCAGGCTTACTGGTGTATAAAATTCATTTACTTCACACCTCTTTCCAGACTTCATCTTAAATCAGCGGCCATTCAGCACTGATCAGAGGACTCGTGACGTGCAGTCGCCTGCAGCACATTCGGCAGAGAACTCGGCGCTCATGAGAAAAATATTGCCAGAATTAGATGTAGGTTTTAGTAGAACGACATGTACCTCGACTGTTATCTTTGGAAGAGATCTGCACAATGGCACAAGTGTTTGTGTGTCCGTGCTGCAGCAGGGAGTTGTGAATCAAAACAGTCTGTTTTTAGCTTGTGCACATAAAACCATACAATGATCTACTTATTCGTTTCTGTTTTAGGTTTGCTTATTTGCTTTTTGGCTGTGCAGTGGCTGAATCCGTAATGATCTGTGCAAGCTATTTGGAACTTTTTCTTGAAAATGTATTTAGTTTACGGTTCCCTCTTAGGTGAGCAATGATGACAACTAGGCAGCATTAGTGACTCTGATAATCAATCTTTCCAAAATTTGACAACACTTCATACATAAAGATTTTTCACAGTGACAAGTCAGAGGAACAAGCTTCTTCCACAAACAAATTTCCATTATTTTGTCCAGGAAGGATTTTCAAAAGATCCTTCAGGCCTTTCTTACATCCACTCTAATTATTATAATCGTTTTATTTCAGGGAGACACAGGCTGCCCTCTTTCACCTTTAGTTTGGCCGAAATGCAGCTGCTCATCTTCAAATTCACACAGGCAAGAAAACATCACATTTGTGCAGACTGCTTTTCACTTCATCCCTGTGAGCTACAGAATTAATAAAAAAATTATTTCATTTGTTTTTAACATCCTTGTTCCACCCTCTCCGGTGAAGTCGATTCTCCTTCACTGTCTCTAAGATACTCTCTCTTCTCTGTCTTCTATTAAATCCTTTTTCAAAACATATTTTTTCCCTCTGAATTTCAAAGAACATGATTTTTTTAGTTCATTTGAACGAGCTGTTGTGTTGCCTGGTATCGTTTTATCTATTCTAGCTACTATTTTTGCTTATTTTCTTGATGTGCTCATCTTTGATCAAGCATTTGTTGTTTTTAAACACTGACAATTATGGTATGATAACTTGAAGATATTTGTGATGGTTATAAAAAAAGAGAGAGACATGTAAAAATTTACGAGGAAAGCAAAACAATTGTGAATGTGTTCCTTGTCATTTCATATTTTAGTAATAAATATGCTTTGTAGAGGGCTTGCTATGAGTTAGGGCTCTCTTTAGGGCTCAACCTCGTGAAATGTTACAGGACAAGGATCGGTGCTGTCCAATTAGCAAAAGAGAAGTTATACAAAGTATTGACAACCGTGTCATGATCAATGGGGTTTAGTTTGGCTGTGAGTTATTCCTTCCTTTTGTTATTTAGCTGTCTGGGTTTCTTTGATTAAGGAAACAAGAATACATTGAAGAATAGTTATTTTCCCTTTGTGGTGTTTTCCTGGTTTCTTTGTTTATCTCAGTTGCTCCAGTTCAGGTTCTCCCTCAGCTGCAGCACATTCAGTTAATTAGACTCAGTTTCTTGTTCCACTAATTCCAGTATATACACTTTCTCTAACACTCTTTTTGGCTTTTTCCTTTTTTCGTCATGGATTTTGTTGTCTGTCTTGCTCTAGATTTTTCTGTGAGTCGCCCCATTACCATTAATTTGTTTTCCTGAGGTACTTCCTGCTGGATTCTTCTGTTGTTCACACCAATGTCCTTTTGTCTCCTTGTTATTCCTGCTTTCAATCAGTTTATCTCTTTAACAGCCATCTCATTATGATCATGCCTGCAATTGGGACCAATTTAACAACAAACCTTGGGGTTCCGGGTTACCAGTTATTGTGCCATCAGTTATTAGATTAGACTGAACAAATGCTCATAAATTAAAGTTTTTTTCAAGATGTTCTAACGTGAGATAATACCACTGTTATAAAAGATAAATTCTAAACTTTCGAGTCTTTGCAGAGATCAACAGTTGCCATCGAATTTTGATCACATACAGTCTTGCTAAAGCCTGTCGCAGTGATCAAATTGATAAGATAGAAACTGAGTAGATGAGATAGAGGAAAGTAAGTTTACCGATGTGCAAAAGCAGCGTCCTGCAGCCAATCTTAGCATACAGAGCTTGGATTTTGATGTTATCCCAGCACACCAGTCTTTCCCTCCCCTCTTCTTCTCTATTTTTATTACTCTACCTCTTACAAAGAGTCAGAAGTAGTTATGTCGAGCAGCTCAGCTTTATTGATCATAATTTTATTTTTGTAAAAGCAAAGTGTAAAACATCCAAAGAGGTGATTACTTTTTATGAGCACTCTATTCATGCAAAGTTTATTTATTTAATCGGGGTTGGGGAGTCACATTCCACTTATCTGCTCTTCAAAACTATTTGTTAGACCATAATAAAATTACAGCCGTGTCTGGGCAAAAAACTTTATTTTCCCCTTTTACAACACAATCAGATACCCACGCATGTTCTGACAGACATGAACAATTCTGCGACCACTTTTGTTTTAAAAAATGTTTCAAACAAAAGACCAAAATGCCTTCATCAATGTTTTTTGTTTTCATTTCAATACTTATTTCAGTTTCATCAGGGACTCGCTGATTTAGCTTGTTACATTGCAATATGCAGCCATCCAATAACAGCTCATACAAATGTTACATAACATACTATATAAGACTAGTCTTGCTAATTTGCCGGGTTCAGGCTTTTCTAACAATTTCCCTGTCATTCTATTGTCAAAAGGACAAAAAAACATTAAAACATTATCTGTGTAGTTGAACCCAAATTCAAACCCAATGGGAAAATACTGGTAAATATGCTGACACAGGAAAAAGTTTGAAAAATTACAGAACCACAGCTTTGGTGAAGCAAGCTAATAGGGTTTTTAGTTTAGTTATAATTGTCTGTAAACACAACCACTCCTCAGCATCTTCAGAGTTATAGTCCAAGCCATAAAATACAGCCTCCGTCTTCACCGAACATTTCTAATTAAAACACTATCAGAGGAGCTCTTTCCTCCGTCTAACTGTGGGGTTATTTACTAGATTTGTTGCAGGTCAGATTGTCTCACTGGCTTTTGTAATGTGATTTGCTATCTGTTAGTTTCAGAATTGATAATGTCTGTTAATGGTCTTAATATTTTACTGCAGATAATGTAATCCCTTATGAAGCAGCTTAGCTATTTTACTTCAGCAGGGTTGCTTTGTGCAGCTGCAAGGTCTGCTGAAGCAGTGACCAGGAATTTACAACCAGGAAGGTTTTCAAATAATAACCAAAACCTGGTGTCATTGATTTGATCTTTTAAGTTCCTTTCCTCTGGTCATCTTTCATGGGTTTTTTTTCCTATTAGATCAAGGTTAAAAAAATGTTTTTTCTTGTTTGCTGAACAATGTTAATAAAAACAACAATATCCAAGTACAGAGATTGAAGGATTATGTCTATTTATGTAATCTTACATGTTTTGTACTGGAGATTAACATTGCAGCTAAAAAAAAAAGTACATTTACTTATAATCAGCTAATAACAGGACTAGGGGGATTTTCAAACTCTTTCACTATAATTACTGTAGATAAATGATTAATAATACAAACAAAACACATATTTCATTGGTCAACACCAATTTGTATATTTTTATAATGAAAGTTTTGCACCCTTTTTAAAACAACAGCTGAAGGGGCTGATTGAGTCGGTCAGTGGAAAGTTGACTGGCACATGACTCCCCTGCAAGTGCAGCTTGTGCACACGCATGTCTGCAAGGAGCAGTTGCAATGCACCATGGGATTTACATTGTGAGTGACTGAGAGCATTTCAACCAGCTGGTAGGGCATTTACAGCAGATACTCATTCACCAAACTTTTTCCTTCCACCAAACATTCCAATGATTTGTTTGGATAAACATCTTTGTATAGATTGTCAGTGAATGGCTGTTGGCAGAGCATTTGTAAAACCATCTCCCTTTGTTGTGTAGATCAAAGCACAATATTTCTGGGCTGAGAAGTATTTCTTGTGTTGATATTATGAAATTCTTGTACTTTTTGAGAAACTAGGCTTCTGGATTCAATAGCTGGAAGCAATAAACATCTAAATGATCAGGAAAAAATTGAAATATATCACTGTATGTGTCTCTGTGGAATTTTAACTCTTTGTAACATCCTACAAAAGTTTGATTTTCATTTCTTCCAAAAAAAAAAAAATTTGCTTACAAATCTTAATATGTACACACTTGGGTCTCTTGCTTTGCTCAAAAGGCTCAGAGCACCGACTCCCTGACAATTAGTCTGGCAACACTCCATAATCCAATCAAAAGGCATCCGTAATAACCTGTGGGATACTAATTACAGTGACACGTATCACCAACACCAAACTTTCCCTCCTGTGTACCCAGGTTCCTTAATGGAGCTCAGTGGTTGCCACAGACAAATATATTTCAAACCGAAATGGGACACTGTTAAAAACGATCAAACAACTCCTTCAGGGACTGAAATGGAAACTCATGTTATGAGCAGAAACAGAAACAAATTCCTGAGCTCTGATCCACATATAACACTCCATGATTCAGCCGCTGGTGTTGTGCAGAGGGTAAGGCCGCTTCTGTTGTTCCTCTGACAGAGACGTACGGTCTATAAAAAGCATATTGATTGAACAGAATAAAACCTCCTTACATCTGTATCACTCCTCATCATGCCACTGCCCTTGAGGGTCAACACAGTGTCTTTGGTAATTGAAGGTACCTGCCAAACACTTACTGTGAAGGACAAAACCCATTTGCCCAAGATGGCTGATAAATGCACCTAATGTCTTTGCTATTCAGATGCTGTCTGCAGGACTGAGGTTTGTGTATGAAGCCTAAGGCAGCGGAAATGTTGGTCTTCTCAGGTCAGCTCTGACAAATCTCTGAACCCAGGCGGGTTTAAACTTAGAGGAAAAATGGAACAGCGAGCAGCAAATGTGGAGAAAGGCACAATGAAAATAACCCATATCAATAACATTGACTGAGATGATGCCTCACGAAACACAGGGCTTCAGAAATAACAAAAAGAACCATTTGACAAAGGTTTTTTTTAACTCCTAAAGCATGGCCAGATAAATAAATAGCTGCAGAGACACTTGATGTTCTCTTTTTTTTTATTTTGCTTTTTTACTTATTTTCATTTTACCTGGAATAGTAAATATAAAGACGTGGAAAAAAGCTGCTGGCCACCAACAGGCCACCAACAGGCTGGTGGCCTGTTGGAAATATTTAAGTTATTATAGCTGTTTAAAATGTCCAAAAGTACATCTAAAAATAATGAAAACTTTCCATCATTAGCGACACAATGCAAAATTACATTGCCTTGCTTAAGTGTTAACATCTCTTTAGCCTATTTTTTCCACATTTTGTCATATGACCACCACAAACTTTAATGTTTTACTTTGGGGTTTTGGTCAGCAAATATAAAGTGAATCATAGAACCACCCTTTACCACAATAGGAGTTACAGGCATTTTGTGGTTTCAAAACTGAAAATGTTCTCCCAATTTTCTCTGCAAACTAGGGCAACCTCAGTCAGATTGAATATGAAACAGCTACCACCCAAAGATGGGGTTTTAGATCTCTGTTTAGTGACCCATTTAGAGGTCACTGTATCACCTGAATATGGTTTGACCTAAACTCTCTGAGGTACAAGAACTCTATGTTTGTGTTTGCTAAAGGAGGTTTTATGTGTGGAAAACAGAAGTGTAGTACTAGCAGATGATATTGTATAACTTTTTCTTATTTACCCTGGTGGTCATTCTCTCTAATATCACTATTTTGCTACTATGTGTTATCTATCACATAAAGTTACATTAAAAAACTTAAGGTTTTTGGTTATGTGGCAGAATATGAAAAATATCAATACTTTAGGAAAGCGGTGCACATCTATTTTACACAAACAGTTCAAACTGTGTCACATTCTTATCATTGTTCTGCACTTTAATATCTTAATAAAACCTGCTTAGCTGGATCTTCCAAATAAAGTTATCGTGTTAAATAATCAGTTCACTTGCTCCCCCATTTTTATCAGTATGTAGTATTACTCCAAGATCACAAGGCTTAATAAATGAGAGAGGGTTTTATCTGTAATCCAGAGGCAGTGATTGTAAGATTAGATTGTTTATTCGGTTTCACAGTGTAGGTTTAGAGCTGGTCTAGCAGAGGAAACGATCTTTGTAAAGGCTCTGGAAGTAATTTGAAATGAAAAGAGTTTTCAGCTTTGAATGAAAATTTTCATCAATGCAAATGAAATAGGCCAAGCAACGGCAGGTTATTTCTGCCACTGAGGCCCGCTGTCAATATTTGATAAGCTGTTGAGTGAAGAGATAAAAGAAAAGGACATAATCAGATAATGATGGACTTGTAAAACTGAGAAATAATTTATTCGTTCCCAACAATTTTAGAATTCACACAAGAAACTATTACAAATTTGGTATGAAAATTAATTAGCATACCTTATAGGTAATTGGAATTGTCAAAGGACCCGGGGACTGAAATGTTTGCTGAATGTTAGTGAAAAAAGGGGGATGAAGTGATGATATGACAGACTCACAGGAGTGAGGCTCTAGAGCCAACAGGATCAGTCCAGCAGTTTAATGATATGCAGAGATGCTGACATGACATAACTAGAAGTCCTGTGGCGCAGCTGACACTAACCTACCCAATCTAAATTATTTAATGTATGAATTTATGCATTTTCAGAACCTCTAAAATTTGAAAACGTCTCTGACTTTGCCAGGTTTGTTCACATTTGTGGTTGGAATAACAAAGGCAAATTTTTTGCCGCCTTATTTATGACCACTGGGCTCAAGTTGAAATGCTAATATACCTTAGTGCTTTTTTGGCACAGCATGGATAATGGAGAAAGTACATTTCAGTTCATGTTTGAGATCTTTGTAACCTAAGATGTTCGAGAGATCCAAGTTGAGCTTACATTGGATCCAAAAAGTATTTACAGTGCTTCTCTTGTTCCACATTTTATGTTACATCCTATTTCCAAATTGTTTTAAATTAATATCTTTCCTCAAAATTCTGCACAAGAATACCTCACTATGACAATGTGGAAGAAGGTTTTTGAGAGTTTTGCCAATTTATTAAAAACAGAAAATCAAGAAATTGCAGTACAGCTGTCTTTGAGTAGGTTCCCTCATTCTTCTTTGTAGTATTTCTGAAGCTCCATCAGATTGTATGGGAGACATCTGCGCGTATATTTTAAAATCTTAATCTCTAAAATCAGATGATGTGATTACAGATAAGTAAGTAGTTTGCAGCAGGTCAGCCATGCCTTCCAGCAGAGATCCTCTATTCAAGGAAAGATGTTTCACATACCAACTTTCCTTGTGTGGGTGTTAGGTTTTTTTCACAAACACCCACAGTACAGATTGGAACAGGGACAAATCTAAAACGTGATATAGCTCTGGAGGAATAGAGTTGGACTCATTATCTCTGTAAACTTTTCAGGAGGGGATTGGAAGAAGTTTAAAACTTCACTAAATATTCTCTTTTATATTAATAAAATATATTTATTTTATATAAATTAATTTCTGTAAAATGCTAGTGTTAACACTTACATGAACTGCCAAATTAGCTTTTAATTTAAATATTTTCTAACAATATGCAAATATATTCAGTTGGCATGTTTTGAGGCTCTGCGGACAATTACATTTCTTCCTTTTGATATTTCATTTATAAAAACTTAACTCAGTTTATCACATTTTGTCCTTGAAAATGGGAGTGTTTTTTGTTGTTTTTTTTTTATTTACAAAGTAATATGAAAGGCTGAAATGCTTTTGCATTGAGAGATGCCTCAGTGAAGACCAAGAAAACAAGTTTACCAATATCTTTTGTTCTACAGTGATATCTAATACCGGGTGTGAGCAGGAAACTATAATCAGATTTCCTCTGTCTGTCAGGAATGAACATATTTCTCAAAGTGATTTGTGAGAGACACTTTTCAATTTCATTGCGTTTTGTGCAGCAGCATCTCCCAGAGGCAGATTTTCCAGAGACAATTATTTGCTGCTGTAGTGCTGTTTGCTCGCTTGCAAACGTGATGCGACCCGGTGGCAACGATTCGGCTGTACAGGAAAGTATTAAGTGTGAAATGTGATGTGTGGTAATATGGATTCACTGTCTTACTGAAAAATCTAATACCCTGAGATAAACTGGAGCTGTTTGCTTTCATCAAGTTTCAACATGTTGCTACAAGGATAAATATACATAAGAGAAGACCCTGCAAAGATTAATGTTACGCATTTATTATGGTAGTAAGACGTGTTGTTGTATTTTGCATGTTCACTTCCACCAAAGCTAATTATCACCAATGTGATGAAAAGAGGAAGTATTTGATACATTATAGGGACACCTTAGTCCTCATTATAGGATAATCCATGTTCATTAGAGGCAAATTATGACATCTGACCTAAATGTTTTTTCCCTATAGATGTTTGGAGTGTTTTTATTTTATTGAACTGAGAACTGAGAACCAAAGCAAAGCCAGGAAGTATTTATATGCCACAGTGGGTACTTACACTAATGAATTAGTACCGATGTTAGTTTTTCATTTAGCATTTTTACTAACTTTGAAAGCAATTAGCACACTTAGCTTCCCCAAAACAATTTCCAGATAGATTCTAAAGTGCTAATTTACCTGGCTGTTTTGTAAACTTTTATCGAATAATGTTCGACATTGTTTAAGTTTCGGTTATCGACAATTGTTCAACTTAGATATTTATATTTGTGCTCTTATTTTGATAAGTGAGTGAAGTTTATGTTGTTTCTTCTTCTAACATTCTTTGTCTCTCTACATGAACAGTAGAGAACAAGATATAAACATAAATATTTACAGCACAACAGAACAAGTAACTTATTATGTTAAAATTAAATTAAACAAAGACAACAAGAGCTGTTGTCTTCCAAGGGCAAATATAATTTGAATGGAGGTTAGCGCTTTAGCATTAGCAGCACTAATGTTTATGAATAGGGTTTTAGGGTTAGCACAACTGAGTTTTTAGTTGGCGGTCCCCACCATATCAGCTTTTTACTCACTGTGCTAAGCTGATACGGTTCGTCAGTGTACATGTGCTTTGTGGCAGTGGAGGAGGTTTCCTTGTTTGTTTGTTTTTCTTGTATGGCAAAATCAAAGGCTGTCGCCAGAGCAAGTCATGCTGTTGTCTTTGCTCAAGTCTGTCAAAGCTGAGATTAAAAGCAAAACTCTCAATTTCCTGATCTGTGTCCTCCCCAAACCTGTCCTGTGGTCATGAGATATGAATCGTGACTGAACGATCGATTTCCTGCAAACAACCGAAATGAGCTTCCTCCATAGGGTTGCTGAACCCTGCCTTGGAGAAGCATGGAGGAGTGAAACCGCTGCTCTGCTGCACTGAAAGGAGCGAAATGTGGTCTGAGTGTCTGATCCAAGGTGCCTTCCGGATGCCTTCCTTTAGAGCTTTTCTGGGCCCTTTCCAAAACGTGCAGGGACTCTGTACTTTCTCAACTGGAAATGTTTTAAAGCAGGAAGAGGGAAGCCTAGGCTTTCCTTTTACAACTGATATTACAATGGCCTAGTCTCAAACAAATGAAAGATAATTGATGGGTAATTAATGATATGGGACAGTGAAGTCATGTGGTGATAACTATGAGCTACTCAAATAATGAAACAATTCATTTTATCATTATTATACAGGAAGTACAGAAGTAATCTGTCAGACAGATATAATAAATTCAGGGAGAATAATATAAAATCAGAGGTATTTAGCGAACAATACAGGTGAAAAAACCCCGACTCTATTTCAAAAAGTGAAGTTGTAATAAACCATCTGTACGTCAGATCTCATTTCTTCTGCTCTGGGGATGTGTCCTCACCTTGAATTTAATATAAAACTGCGATTTGTCATGTCTCCTGGCTTTGGTGTCCTTATCAAAGGCTTATCTTTCATGCATTTTAGGACTTCCATCATAAGAGCTTCCCTCTCCTCCAAGTCTCATGAGAACATGTGAAATAATCATGAACCAGAAATCTGCGCATCTTCAGACAAACTGACCTAAAATTTCTTATGCTCACTGTTTAAACTTATTTCTTTTAGCTGCGTGTTTTGTTCATTCGTTCATTTCACCAAGATGTTGTGTGTCAGCAATAAAAACGTGAGATTTGATGCAGTCATTAAAGTGCATGTTCTAAAAGTGGCTATGATGTTTTTATAATCTTAGGCAAATGCTCGTGGTGTGCCAGCTGAACTGGGACGTTCGGTGTTAAATGTTTGATTTCCAGATTCACCCTGCCTGGGTTGAAGTCAGAATCCATGGCTTCTCTGCTGAACATTTATCATTTTCAGCACATCTAGGTGATTATATAGGACTATTGTGAAACAACACCTTTAAAATATATAATAGATATTTTTTTAACTAATCTTTGGTCTTTTAATGGATTTTCATTTGTGTTTTTTAACTGCACAGCCAGTGTTTTAAACCCTTGGATAATCAGACTTCTAGCCACATATTGCTCAGACACAATCTGGTAAATTAGTGCAATTTCCCATAATTTTGCCTTCATGAGGAAGACTTTAATTGCTGTGCAAAATTGCCTTTATTAGCACTCATCTTTGTACAATAGTGAAAATAAAGATACAAACTATTGTCTCTTTTACTGTTTTGAAAATCTTCACAACCTCTAACTACAGAATAAATGCTCATGTGGTTTAATTGTGAATATTTAAAGAATGTTGTGACAGCACCATATTTTTGACGAACATTTAACAATAGACTTGTCTGCAGACACAAACATTTGGTTGGTTTTCAGTTTTCTTTTGACAGCCAATGTTATTTTTTTCCCCTCTTTCTTTTCTCATCAACAGTATGTTTACAATTGATTATAAAGCTTGTGGACCCAGATGGATTCATAAATCTTCTGAGGTTTCAGTGGAACATTCTTTGATACTATGAAACATCTGATGCAAGTCATCCTTTCTGGAAAAAAAAAAAAAAAAACAGATCTATTTATTAATTTGGCAGCACTGCTTTTTCAGTGTGCTGAGAATTTGTATGACATAATATCATAAATTGTGGGCAAACACAATTTCTCTCCAGAAATTAAGTAAGTTTTCCCCTGAGGGCATTTTCAAATAGTAATGTTTGAAAATGCATTCAGGCACTTAATACCATGTCAGTGCTGAATTTATTTCTCAGCGAGAAATGAAACTTTTTTTAGTGCATATATGGTTACAGAATAAATATTATAATTCTCAAAACCATAATTTGCAGTGTTTTCTACATTCAACATATAGAAAACTGCAACACTACAAGGACAGACGGAGGGGTGGATGGGCGGATGGTTGTACCTTTTAGGGCCCAACCTTTCTGGAAAAAGGTTATTTTCTCCCATGATTGTTTCCTAGAGCATCTTTCAAATAGATTCTCGTCTTACTCAGATTTGTGTTAAGTATCAAATCAGGATTGTTAGTTGAGGCTTACTGATACTTGATTCAAATTAAAAACACTCAAAATGTGCTTTTTGTCTCATTTTAATTTACTAACATGATTTGTAGACTGATATATCTTTAAAACATCTTTGAAGCAGTGATAGAAACACAAATTTGGTTAAGCTCATTCTTGTTTTTTCTTTAGTCTTCATTAACTAATTATTCCTTAACCTCATTTTGTTTTCAGATAAGGTTGTGGAAAAGTACCTTAGAAACAGGATGTTATATAGTGCTATATTTGTATCTATTCATATCATACATTATTTTAGCACTATTAATATACATTGACATGTTTTAATATAATAAACCAAAGGGCAAAATTGTAGCTCTTTAAGTTTAATGTGTTGAAATTTTGTTTAACAATGAATCTGCGGCAAATGTATTTTTACAGAAAATATCACAGGAGCAATAGGTACATTTTAATTACTAAGTCAAACCTTCTTGTAGATAACTGTTGCTGTTTTGTAGAAATAACGTTGGATTCTGGTTCTTTTTGTTTTTGTCTATTTCACCCTGCAGGACTTAAACAATGAAAGTGGGGACTTTCATCTACGCATGAAAAAAATAAAATGTTCTTAGTTTTAATGCTTTGTCAGTAAAGGTGAAAAGCATTTTCTCTTTGCAGAAGAAAAACATCAAATGTAGCTTCAATGAAGAAAGCAGCAGAGAACGAGTGTGGAATGACTGAATAGCAAATTCAAAACCACTTAAACTTTAGCATGTTGTTGCTGACACATGCCTATTTGGAGCCTTTTCCATAAAAGTAACTTTATAATCAAATAAGTAGCATTTATATAAAGACAGAGGGACAAAACAAACTCAATTTCAGACTGCCTGTGGCTTGGAGGGTGTGTGCAGACCAGGACTGAGGATATTTCCAAATGGTGGAATTGACACTTTAAAGATCTTCTCATCGTTTGTCCTCCATTGGTGAAGCAGAGTTTAGGTCACCTGTAGAGGTAGGAGGAGGGGTCCCATCAACTAGCTGAACCCAGAGTCAAAGTAGTTAAAACATCTGAAATGGATGGCTCATTGGCCCCTCCCTTTGGTCATTTTTCATTAACGCGCCAATGGTAGGGCCTACAACTTGCTGGATTTTCTATAAATCCCCTCCTGTGCCAAGAATGCCTTAGAATATAAAGTTTGTTATAGCTTCAGTAAATATGGCATCATCTTCCTCTGCATTTCCTTGTCTGAATGAGGTGCACGTCTCCACCAGGAAGCTTGGAGACTGATAAATTCAGAGGACTCCCAAATGCCATGAAATTATTCTTCCTCCTCACACTGGTAATCAAGCCACAATCAGCTGCAGAGACACATGATGAAATCTATCCATGACTGTGACCCCTCAGTGTGAAAGACAGGCAGATGGCTTAATTTAGCAATCACCACACAGCTCAGATATATGATTGGGTCCATTTTGTCCACGTTCGTGTACAAATGATCAGTCTGTGAGAGCGGGGCTACATGCACTTGAGCTTTCAATCAGGAGAAGAAAACCCGTTATTACTCTGGTTTATGATAAACTGCTGTGACAGAGTACAACAAGTCTCTGATTTCTTGTAAACACATACCAATTTGTTTATAAGAAGGCATGTCCAGGGGCTGTAGAGCACACTAGTGATGGCTCTTGGCAATGCCCAATCAAAGGCAGCTTTTATTGGATGTTGCTATGATACAAAACTTTTTATACCTGAATCACCTCGAACATGATGAGAATTGTACAGGCACGACACTTGAATGTGTTGCATCATTCAAGGTATTATGTACTTCAAAAACTACTTGGAATGCATAGAAGTGGGAAACCTAATGAGAAAAGCCGAGGAGAGATGTGAAGGGACTGCAGCCCGAAAGGAGATTGGGCAGCATGCGCAGGAGGTACTGATTACTGAATTCAGTTCAGACCGTGGAAGTGATGTGACATGTTGTCTCTCCTCAAAAGCAAAAGATGCTGCAAAGGTAATCCTTTTTTTCATGTCTCTGCTGGGATGTTTTGGCTAAGCTGAGAAGAATGGCAGGAAAATCTTCTTGAATCAAGATCTGACAACTGACTGTCCATTTTCAACCGTATATCCATCACAGAAATACTCAGTCTAAATAAACAAAAGGACATCTTCATAAAGCAATCTTAATTTCCTCGGTACTGAGGAGAACATAATTCCCTTGTAATCTTGCTATAAAACCCTTTTGAATGAACATTTCCTATGTGTTTTAGAAAGTATTTCATTTAGACAGAATGAAAGTCTGAGGTATGTTTGCATTTCTTTGTCTCTTTAATTTCCTCACTGAACAAACAAGCATATGCTTCTCAACATTCCCAAAACTATGCACTCACAAAGTACCTAACAGTATTACAAATTAACAAAAGAAATAGCTTTAATTGAAGAAAAAGATCTGCAACAATTCTATAAATAAGTAAATGCTCTGGTCAGAAGTTTACGTACTCTGTCATTGGTTTCAGTCATTCTGAGGTTTTTAGCTTTTCCATTATAATATGAATTGATTACAAAACACACAACTGCAACAAATTTTAAAGCCAATAATTTGTGACTAGTTTGAAGTTATTGTGGATTTTAAGTCATCCAAAAAATGTTGAATTTTGGAATACAGGGTCAGGTACATTCAAACATCTTAACTAATATCTCTTAACAAGTTGCAGAGAACCCACTTTTCATCTTTTTGTCAATGAGGTTTTGGTAAATTACCAGTCTAAATTAGAGAAGAGGTTTGATAGTCTCTACAAAAAGCATTTGACCAATGGTGCAATCTGCATTTCACAAAATATATGTTTGAGTTTGCATACAGTGACTGGAACTGTTTCTGCTCAACTTTCAAAGAGAGTTTCAACTGCATATTTAATAAAAAGAAGAAGAAAAAATTTAAAAAAGCTTTGTGCATGGAAGCTGAGAAGTCTGCATTTATTAAAGCAAAATGCTGGGAACCAGCACATTTCTCCAGCTGAGAGTGACATGCTAACTGGGACTGCTACTCACTTGGGGCTATTATTGGATCAGCAAACATTAATAGGAATCTCAGATAAGTATTTGCGCTTCACCAGATTCTCCATTTCAACTCGACCACACATGACACAGAGAGATGTAGTTTGTATTTATGTCTGGTCACACTACAGAAACAGAACCGAGCTACAGAGCAAACAGTGATTACCTGGCAGAGTACTCAAATGCAAATAAATCAAGCGAGATAAATGTGTGTAAGCTGACAGAACATGTATCATTTCGAATGTGGAGAGAAGACAAGGGGCAAAAACAGAAATTACCAGGGGAGTATCTGATGCTGAACGTTCAGTTAATGATGTTGGTGTGTGATACTTATGATTATACTTGCATTTCATTCACATGTTGCTGAATTTATAAAACATTTACCAGCCTGTCCTTCCTCACACCCCATCAACAATAACAATAAGAAAAGAATCGAGAGTCATGCAAACTAAAGCACAAAAAATAATTACACTTCCTTAAAATAAGAATTTGTCGCACTAGATGGGGCTGAAATGAAATGGAAACCATGTTTTCAGGGTAGTGATGATTAAAATGTGACATTTATGGGTTAACACTTCGCTTCTGCTTGAAAGAGCATTTTAAGTGGTGTGGAGGTATGACAAATCATCCTAATAAATTGCCAGTCTTGGTTGTTAAGCATTAGGAAAAAGTCAAAAGTACAACTCAGACCAATGCACAACAAAGACAATATGAAGTGCATAATTTGGATGACAAAGGAAAGTGGAATAACTTCTTTTGAAGTAAATATCACAGTTATCACAGTAATAAAAAAATGTTAGTGGTCTGTTCATTTATATTAACAACAATTACTGGGACCGGAAATATAAAAAAAATACATACAAAGCATCAAAATCCCAACATCCACAATCATAGCAAAAGTAGAAACATGAAGATGAATAGCAATATCCTGAAATCACATCTTAGCCGTGTTCAAGATATAGGAATGTTTGTATAGAGAGGTTGCTGTTGCTGAAATCCCCTTTATTTTATATCTAAAAGATGGTGATATAAATAAAAATGCAGGATTTCCATAAATACTTAAGGAAGTCTATTTTTAATTTTGTGTCATCTTGTACTTTTTAATAGTTTTTCACTTAACTAATAATTGTAAAGATTTTTGGTGTTGGTAGCAGGTAAAATGTAATTGCTACAAAACACTAAAGTATTGACCTTTTACACTGTTTAGTTATTTTTTATGCTGTACATTTAGCTTCACCAAATTCATATAGAGTTGAATTAACATATCTTTATTTCAAAACATGTGACAGAGCGTTTTCTTTTGGAGCTTTATTAAAATCTTCCCACCAGTTTCAATTTTATATTACATCATAGTCTGTCTGTATTCATTTTAAATAGAATGTAGAGTAAATCTAACAAGGCACAGCAAATAAATAATGACAGCGGATGAGAGGCACTGACACACACAAAGCCTAAGAAAAAATTAGACAGCTATTTGAAAAAAAAAAGGTTTGGAAAAAAACCCTGTTTTGATTAAATAAATAAATAAATCAGTCTAATAATTGTCACAATGGATAAAATATGGGAATGTCATCTGATTCTAACAATCTTAATCACTGAGATTATATACATGATCTGAGAAAGTAAAGCATATTGTATAATGAATACAACTGTTATTCTCTAAATATTGGTTCTATATTTAGTAGATTAGGGATTTTTTTTTTGTTATATTTACACATATCTTAATATTTAAAGATAGATATTTATTCAACAACAAATGTGTTTTATTGCACAGTGGAACTTTAATCTGACCAAGACGTTTGTTTCCTGTTTAAAGTAAGTTAATTTTACATGCTTTATATGTGTTAATGTGGCTCAATAAATCCATCCTAAATTTTTTTCCCATTGTTTGCACAAATGAAAATGCCTATTAATCTAAAGAACTTATAATAATAAAAAACACGATTTCCAGTTGTTAGTTACAGGTAGTGTAGGAATGTATTACATGCTTTTATTTTGAAAGTACGATTTACTGATATGACGTATCCTAAAACAAACCAACCAAAACACAACGTCATCGAAAAGCACGTGTGGACCTTCCGCTTCCCGTACTTTGCTCCTGTCACAGCTCCGCCATTGTTTGACATTTCTCGTTGCTAACAGAGATGTTACCTAGTAACTCGGCGAAGAGGTGAAATAGAAACTTCACAGTAAAACATATGTTTATAGGAAACCTGTCACACGCTCAGAGGGCATGAGAGAGGACACGCTCCTCAGAGAGGTACTTTTTTTTCTCTTCGCTTTCTTATGTCACTTCCTTGGCGCTACCGTTGAGTTTGAATACATAAATACATGCACAAGTTTTCTTGTTTATGGCGTTTTGTAACCACAAATTGTCTTTAAACTACTTTTTTATTGTTTTTATATAACTTTTAGGTTAATTAAGTAGAGTTGCTGTTATGCATCTCTGTCGTAGTAAGTTGCAGGTCCTGTTTTAGAATAAATACCGGAGTACAATATCTGCTAAGTATTGAGAGCATACGTTTGCATAATAAAGTAATGCTAGGCGAGAAAGTTGTGTTGTTAAAGGCTACAAACTAAATGTTGCAGGTGTTCAGAAAGTAGGAATATACGTAGACGGCATATTAGTCGAGCAAGTTTGATGGGAAACTAGTTGTTTCCATCTTTTTTTTCTTTGAAAGTTTTATTTTTACGTTTAACAAATTTCACAAAGACTTGAAACTCCCTCTAAAAATGCTTAGAGCCGCCTATTTTAATAGACTCAATATATCATAATATGCATTAATACACACATTGGAAACTGTCATACTATAACAGAAAGTAATATTTAGTCTTCATTTCCACCCTTGGGTTTACAGCCAATCTAAATAAGATGTCATTTTCATTGACACTGATTGGAAAACAACATTTATTTACCCTTAATTGGCTGCTTCACAAATGTTAGCTAATACCATGTCGAGAAGCATCTCGACATGGTATTTCAGTTTCCAAAGCAGTTTCCAAAGCTGTGTATTCTTGCAAATATATCAGATATGCGCTGTGAAAAAAATCTATAAAAAACCAGGTTTTCTGCGAATAATTGAGGCGGGTGTCTGCGTTATCTATTAGCAACATATTTCTGTTTTAGAAAGTGATGATTTTCTCTTCTTAGTGCAAAACTTTCTAGAATTACCTCTAAAATTACCTCGTGGAAGAATGGTGCTACTTATTTTGACTAATCCTGGAAGAAATGGCATGAGAATGGTGTGGAGGTTAACATTCCAGCAGGAGAATAACCCTAAATATAGCTCAAAGCATATTCATTTTGACACATTGGCACTATAAGAGTACAGACCTAAATTCCACGGGTCTTCAAATCCAGACCTTAAGGTCTGGTGTCCTGCAACTTTTAGCTGTTGCATTTTTGAGAGTAGAGTATAGAAGATGTCCAGGCCTACTTTTAGAGTCTGAATCAATGTCGGCATTCAGCCAAAATCATTAATAATAAACATACGGCTTAAGATGGAGCTCAGAGACTAATGCTCTCTTCCTCAGTCAGGTCTTTTCTACAGCCATACTGAATACCCAGCCTGACTGTAAAGGACTACAGCAATGGAAAATTGCTTGTTTGAGGTATCCCTTCTGTGAGCTTTATAACTTTATGGGATTTGTTCTGCCAGTAAAATAGAAATGTATTAAAATATTTTTATTATTTTCCAGAAAACAAACAGATTTTTTTTTTAGTGATACAAATTATCAAGTTTTTTTGTTATAACAGTAGTATTAGCACATAAATAGTTAACTTAAAGAATCATATATGTCAACAAGATTTCTGCAACATGGTTTACTTCAATCTGAAAAGACTCAGACGGAGAAAAAGAAACAAAAGATTTAATGACAGCAATGAATAACAGTTCTTTGGCGCTCGGGCCCCGGCAGCCGATTTGAGCTGAGATTTGCTGTGAACTCGGGTGAACATCCCGGAAGCTGATTAGGGATGCTCTCCCCCCAGGGCCCGACACTGATGGTGGAGGTCGGGAAAGGGTGCTATCCTGGAGAGCCGAAGGATGCGGGTGGAGAAGGGGAGGTGGTGGGTGAACGCAGCTGGAAAGCAGCTCACGGCATGGGTGTGGATCTTTATATGCAGAGCTTGATTGATGATTGGACGCGCCGGGTGAGGACCGGCGCTGAGGTTGATGGGCGAAACAGAGGAGGCGGAGTCTTCCAGCTTGAAATTGCGCTTTTAGCTTAATTTCAATCTGGAAAGACTCAGACGGAGAAAAAGAAACGATTAAAAGACTTAATGACAGCAATGAATAGCAGTTCTTTGGCGCTCGGGCCCCGGCAGCTGATTTGAGCTGAGATTTGCTGTGAACTCGGGTGAACATTCCGGAAGCTGATTAGGGATGCTCTCCCCCTAAAAGGGGCAGAGGCCGGGGCCGAGGTCCCAGGGAAAGTGAGATCTAGAACTTGTGAGCTGACTTGAGAATGCAGAGAAGGAAGTAAAGAACAGGTGATCAGCCAAAGGAGTGTAGATAACTAGAAAGGTGAGATGCTGGGACATGGGCCAGCTGCAGGGACAGAGGAACGCTGGGACATTGGCCAGCTATAGGAACAGAGAAACGCTGGGACATAGGCCAGCTATGGGAGCAGAGAAACGCTGGGACATGGGCCAGCTATGGGAGCAGAGAAACGCTGGGACATGGGCCAGCTATGGGAGCAGAGAAACGCTGGGACATGGGCCAGCTATAGGAACAGAGAAACGCTGGGACATGGGCCAGCTATAGGAACAGAGAAACGCTGGGACATGGGCCAGCTATAGGAGCAGAGAAATGCTGGGACATGGGCCAGCTACAGGGTACAGAAATGCTGGGACATGGGCCAGCTACAGGGTACAGAAATGCTGGGACATGGGCCAGCTACAGGGTACAGAAATGCTGGGACATGGGCCAGCTACAGGGTACAGAAAAGCTGGGACATGGGCCAGCTACAGGGTAGAGAAAAGCTGGGACATGGTCCAGCTACAGGGTAGAGAAAAGCTGGGACATGGTCCAGCTACAGGGTAGAGAAAAGCTGGGACATGGTCCAGCTACAGGGTAGAGAAAAGCTGGGACATGGTCCAGCTACAGGGTAGAGAAAAGCTGGGACAGGGGCCAGCTACATGGGAGAGAAAAGCTGGGACATGGGCTAGCTACAGGGTAGATAAAAGCTGGGATATGGTCCAGCTACAGTGTAGAGAAAAGCTGGGACAGGGGCCAGCTACATGGGAGAGAAAAGCTGGGACATGGGCTAGCTACAGGGTAGATAAAAGCTGGGACATGGACCAGCTACAGGGTAGAGAAACTGACCCAACTGACTCTGTGGCCATGCACCCAAATACCCGCCCATGCCGCTGGGCTTGGGTAACATAATTTAGGGGGCGTTTACACGACAACGATCCAACAAAAACGAAACTTTTGTTCCGTTTTTGTGTGATCATTTACACGAAAACGTTTTAATTACGATCTGTGTTTACACAGTAACGGTACACATCAAAAACGTGTAATGCTCTCGCTGCACCTAGTTGGTGCTAGGTTCTTTGAAACTGAGTGTGCATGTGTTTAAAAAAAAGTTCAACTTGAAGGCATGTGGATTCGCGTTTCCCTATCAAGTACAAAACACGCATTGTGTGCGTCTGATTAGGGCGCATGCAGTTGGAAAAAGTGGGATAACCTTGCTGAAACACGTTGTTTGAGCTTTCACGGTGTCTGTAGCGGGCCCCGGACTGGAAGCTGTTTATTGTTTTTACCTTGGAATGGCCAACAGTATGTTTTTCCTATATCAATTTGATAATAGGAGCTCCCGCACTTCCCATATCCGTGTCCCCTGTCACCTTTTTCAGCAGTGAAAACAGTTTAATTCGTTAACAAGTCGTAACCTGTTTTTCCGAGCCGCCTTCAAACGCAACATGAACGCTGAGACGCTCGCGCTGGGTGAGGCAGCGAAGGAGACCTGCTGCTGCTGCTGCACATCTGTGTTAGAATCATGGCAGCAAAACAGAAAAACGTAAATATCTTTGCACAGTTTTTTCCCCCAAACTAACCGACTGTGTTGAGTAAAGCTGTTGGATACAGGTAATGATAGCTAAAAGATGACTAGCTAGCTAATATCAACACAGCACCTTAAGCTTGTTAACAAGTAGCCTGTAGGCTACTGATGTTATCTATGTTCAGCTACGTAAACTCATAGCCCCCACCAAAATAAGTCGGTGCCCCCCTGTTAAACTCGTCTGGAGCCTGGGCTGGTCCTGGTCCGTAGTTCTCTAGATAAGAGCGCTGAACAAGCAGCCATGTATTTTGCCACCTGGGCGGAGCGGTGAAGAGACGCTGAGGGAACCGTATCTGATGGGGAAACAGTAACACCAGCATTGTGAGTAGTTTCTTCTTCTTCTGTGAATTGTAGGAAGCAGCTATGTTTTGCGTCATACTGAAGAACAGATCCGTTTTCTCGGTTTACACGACAACGGAAAACGGTACGTTTCAGAAACATCGCACTCTGGAACCCGTTTTCAATCTGTGCCGTTGTCAGAGAAAACATTCGGTGGTTTTGTGTAAATGCACACTACAAACGCAACAAAACTCTTCCGTTTTCCCCCGAAATCGTTGTCGTGTAAACGGGGCCTAAGGCCCGATAATTATATTATCCCCCAGATGAAAAACAGTAGAGCACTGACTGGCGACGAGTTAACTAATGTGAAGCAGAGAGATAAATGTGGTAACCATGACAACCCGTGAACTTTAGGCTGCCCAGCTGTGAGAAGACTAAGGGAAAACCGTATCTGATGGGGAAACACGGATTAATGTAACACCGGCTCTCTGCAACTGACTGCGCATACGTCTGTTTATACGAATGATTAATCCCTCTTTGCCGTCCCGGCTCAAATGAGTTTAACGGGGAGGCATCAACTTATTGGGGGGGCAAAATGAATACATAGCAAAAATATTACGCAATAGAAAAAGGCACATTGCAGTAAAACTACTCATATGATCACCTTTTCTGAAAGTTATTCAATATAACGAGTCCTACACACTTTTGAACATATCGGTGGCCTACGGGCAACTGTCAACTCTATTTGTGCTCTATTTGTATAATCTGGTCATCATTTAGCCAACATTACCTGCATCCAACAGCATTATTGGATAGCCGGTTAATTGGGGGAAAACGGTGCAAAGTCCTAAGCTGCTTTGCTGCCATGATTCTAACATACGCCTGTGCAGCTCTGCACGCAACAGCAGCAGCAGATCACCTGCTGTCGCACAGGTGTAAACCCAGCGAGAAAGACTTAGAACTGATGTTGGTGCCTCCGATAACAGTTCACCACGTTTTAATTTATTCGTTCGTTCAGGTAAAAGTCCTTAAGCACTTTGAACGCAGCCCGAGAGGTGCATGCATATACGGCCTACGAGTTCGGGAGGGACTAATTAAAAGTGTTTGCGTCACAAAGTGTTGCGGACACAAATGAGACACGTGAATGCTACGTCTTACCCCGACAGCCCGAGACGGGCGTAGTGGGGGAAATCGGAAGAGGTACGGGTGCTGATGAGCGGGGCTGACAGCGGCAATGCGGAAGTGAGAGAAGTTGTTGACGTGGCTGACCCATGGCGTGGTAACGGTGTGAAGGCGATGCGAAGAAAGGCGGTGGAGAAATGGAGTGACGAAGGACAATGAGCTGGGAGGGAACAGTGACTTGGATCAGCGCAGTGAGACCTTGGCGGGGATGCCTGAGGCAAAGAAAGACGGCCCGGAGTTGTATGATTGTGGGATCATGAATCCGCTTGCGGGAGGTAGATCGTGGAGTAGGTGACGATGGAGCGGGAGATGGTGAAACCCCAGTCAGGCGAGAGAGAGGCGGGAGACGCTGCTTGAAATGATCAAGACTAGGGCCGGAGAAAATCTCTTGCATCTGAAGAGCGTCTGAGGGGATAAAAGAAGGAGCCAAGACAAAGCTAAATGGCTTTTATGATGGCAGGATGAGAGGTGGAAGGACGGGGAATCATGAAGCTGTGGAGAAGCTGTAGAGAAGCTGTGGCGTGCGGATGAACGGATTGAACGCAGCTGAAAGCGGCTGACGGCGTGGATCCTTATATGCAGAGCTTGATTGCTGATTGGACGCGCCGGGTGAGGACCGGCGCTGAGGTTGGAGACGAGCACGACGCAGCGATGGGCGAAACAGCAGAGGCGGAGTCTTCCAGCTTGAACTTGCGCTTTTAGCTTCATTTCAGCCATGACAAAACAAATGCAGAAAGAAAACTTTGCCTAATGAAAAAATGTTTTTAGTTAAATTTTTGAACAAAATCCCCAGTCTTACGAGATGGGAATTGCAGTCTTTGTGAAAAATGATTTTTTATTTTAGTGCATTCAAACCCTCAATCCACTGTGGCTCTTCACAGTTTCCATTTCCATTGTTCTGTGAAAGGAAAATATATAAACTATAATAAGCTGTAATTGTGTAATATTTGTGCATAATGCTAAAGCAGTAACCAATATTTTCTCAGCAGAGATGTATACATTTTTCTTGTTTCCATTACAGGGCTGGCTTGAATTTGTGAGACACATTATGTAGTGAGGAAGTGTGATGAGTTCTGTAATGGCAATATGGAAATAATAACAACCACTATGGCACTTATCTCAATGTTTAGAAGATCAGGCTCTGCACAGAAGAGTGACGAAGCTGTCTCTAAAAATATGGAGGATCATAATTGTAGACACCTCTTCAAATGCACTCATTCCCAGAAAGGCTCATGATGAGCTGCATTTCTTTGGGGAGATTTGAAGGATTACTGAGTCATTAATGGTAACTTAATTCCGCTGATTTATGGCGTGTCATCCAGGTCTGAAGATCTTAGCCCAATAATGAGCTGAAACACATCTTCCCAGGTATAATCCTCGCTCTCAACTCCATGCTTTGCATGGGGAGGCTTCGTTGATAGAAAAAGGTTAATCCTCACATTGATTAAAGGAGGATGCCAATTGTTCTGAGCCTGCTATCAGAAATGCAACCAGAATCTGGGGTAGAGGTGTGAAAACCCTTGCAGTTTGCTGTAAACCTGAGTAAACAGGTTTACTTGGGTAAAATCATGGACCTGCTCAAGTTATTTTTATTTTACTGATTTGTAGCATTGCTTGTTTAATTAAGAGGACTGAAAAGTAAAAGGGTGTGACGGGATGCTCATTTATGCCAAGTTGACTTCACATTTAAAATGCAACGTGTAATTTTGAAACCTAAGAAGAAAACCCTTGAGAGTACCTGAATGTTTTAGTTCAGCTAAGAAATAAGAATTTGCTAAATTGTTTGAACATTGATAATATATCTGTTAAGTTGCTGTAAACAACATTATTAAACGGAACAATACTTTGATATTCTATTAAGTAGACTATATAGTCACTTCGTCTCAGACATGACATGACTGTTTATCACCCTGTCTTTATGTACCGGATGAGTAAGTAACATCTTGGATATAAGTGTTAAATATTTTACAATCTCAATCAATGCTGCTAAACTGCTTCTTGCAAACAGAAATCCGTTGTATTGGCACACTGGGTGCTGCACAAGCTTAAACACACATCAGTTTTGTTTAACTCAAAATCCAAGCTGAAGTGAAGCTCTCTGGATTTGTGGAAGGATTCCCATCATCCCTGCATGTTCCCTTTTAGCAGTCCTGTGTGTCAGTGGAAACCTAAAAACAAATATTTGGTGTAGAGAGACTCTGAGTTCAGTTGTGGATCATTTTTCTCTGCCCTTTCCGTTTGCTTGGTTTACTTCCATTCTTATCAGATGAGCTAATGTTGGACCTTTGGTTACAATTCATTTTATGTCTTAAATAGACGATGCATTTAGGATCTAACTTGGACAAACTGGGGGGCAAGTTTTAATGAAGGACACAGAAGTTAACCACTAAATGCAAATAAAGAATAAAGGTCAATTACAGTCTATGCAGTAGTATTTCTATAACTAAAATTAATTTTATTATGATTCTTATCACATATTTGGGAAATGTTTAACCCTGTTAAACATAGCGATGGTAGCATCATACTGTGGGTATGTATGTATTTTATTAGTTGGTTGATTGATGGAATTATATAAACCTTGACGAAAATTGCAAAAGTCTTGAAAGTGAGGCGGAAGTTCAGTACAGCTTGACAAAACTCAGAAAGGTTTAGATCGGCTGATGGGTTAGAATGGATCTGTCAATCTCCAAAGCAAAATGCAACTAAGATTTCGTGGCAAGACTTGCAAAAATTGGATGCTCAGAGCTGCTCTCCATCCAATCTATCCGAATGTAAAGTACTTGCCTGAAGGATGAGGAAAAATTTAGTTTCTATATGTGCAAAGCTGGTTGAGACATTTCTTGCAAGACTTTCGGCCAGGGTCATCGGAAGCATTTGTAATTTAGGGGACCTAATACATGCAGCTTTTCTCTCTCCTGTTCGGCTCTCACACAAGACCTCTGTCGAGGTTTTCATTTTAACTTCTGTTGTGGAGTATTTTATTTTGAAATATCTCTTATTTTGAAAAATATCAACTTTGGCCACCGTTTTTCCAGCAAAACCTTTTCACACACGTCGGCAGTTCAGTCCTCTCTATTGCAGTCACTCCAACTGAAACGTTTACAGTTTTCAGCAGCCTGCACTAGCGATTCACTTTGTTGTTTATGCTTGGAACATTTGGTGAGTAGTAACTGAGAAAACCCATAGTGGCGTTTTAGTGGTGTATATCTTATCAAGTGTAATGGATTCTTTCATGAAGCAATAGAAGCAGCGCTGGGGGAAGCAATATTTTACTGTACATTATTATTTATAGATCAACTTAAACAAAAATTTATTTTGTAAGTTTAGTGTATGATAAACCTTAAATCAGGTGTGTTTTATTTATTTGATTCTTTTTTTTTATAGCTTATATGAAGAGAATCTATGCATAAATTAATACAGGGGCCATCAAGAAAAAATTAACAGAATCAAGTTGAGAAATAAAAACCAAAAAAATAGCAGTAGGTTTTTATTTTAGGTGTACTGAATAATAATTAAAAAAAAAACACGGAAATAATATATTTAAAAGAAAAAATAGATTGAATGAGCTGCATGAACTGTCAGTTCAAAATAAGAGAACAGGTGAAAGACAAGATGTACAGCACTCTGGAAATGGAAGTAAAGGAGCCGTTTACAAAGCAATGCTGAACATTTCAGTCTTTTTAAAGCAGCTCCAAAGCAATGCTTTTATTCTAAAATGCTCACATAAGGTAAATTTAGTTTTTCTGATTAATGTTAAAAGCATAGGTTATCCTTCCCTTTGCTTTTCTGTACATTATATTTGATATTTTGGCTAAATATACTTAGCAGACCTGGATAAAAAGCATTTATTCTTTAAATAGTAGGAGTTATCTACTTTATTTGGGTTATTATGTGTAGAATGATTCCTAATTCTGACGAGAGGTGCAATTCTGTCAGAAGTTACCATTTTTAGTCAAAGTCCTAGTTTTCTTTTTTCCACATGTGCTCCATTTGTTTATCCTTTATAAAATGAAGGATGAGGTTCAGAAGTTTACCCGTCTACTCTGATGTTGGCCTGATTTATTTAAGCCTTGTTGAGGACAGCAGGGCCAAGATGCAACATGATTGTCAATATTCCTCATGTCAGCATGTAGTGCTTCATTAATCTGTCTGATTGATCCTGCATCAGTGACCTTGCTTTGCACCAAGAGGAGCTGCACCCAGGCCAGTGTTACCCAGTGTGTTGCTCTTCTGATGGATCTGGGCTTGACTTATTGAAAGCTTGGGACAGACACCTCACCTACGAGTTCTGAGTGGATTGTACTGAACATCAGAGGAGGTGGCTTATCCTTCCATGTTATGGACTGTTGCATGAAGTCATTAGCTGTCCCCATCCATTTTCCAGGCCAGTTAAAAGTGAGAGTTTTGTCACGGAAACGGGGATAAACAACTAGACATGTTTTATTGGGCCTGGAATGTATCTAATGTACTCTACATAGCCTTAATTCCAAATCACTGTTTGCATATTTCCACATCTGTTCTGAACTACTGTATTAGTTACTTTTATTAAACACCTATTAAATAAATGGTAAAATTAAAGCAATATTGTTTAAGAAGTATAAAAAGTTGCATCACTATTCTTGATCAGTCTTATCTCCTTCTGAAGTATACTTCACGACAATGCTGCTGCTTTAAATTATTCATATTAATGACATTTTCCAACTTCAGATTTTCAGAAACACCAATAAAAGGCATGTCTTTATTGATGTGTTTGGTCACTGAAAATGCCATTTCTCTCTATGTTGTTCTTTTTAACTGCATGGGATTGATTTAACAAACCAGAAGGCAGTCATGTGATCTGCAACAGGTTCATTTCACATTTTCATTACTGTGGGTGGGCATGCAGAGTTTAAAACATCCTTCGTTTAGCAGCTGATGACATTTCATGTTGTTAAACAAATTAACGGTCCTGCTGCCTTTTGTGGCTAAGCTTTTACTTCATGTTTTGCAGATAAACACATTTGTTTCCCCTTGGGAAATTTGAACCACTACCTGATAGTAAATATGATCATGTTTTTCTTCAAGGCACATCATTGTTCTATTCTTCAGTTACTGTCTCTGCAATGCTTAACTTGTTTAAGCTTTCAAGTTTTCCTTTCTTTGTGTTTCTTCTCTCTCTTGTTGATACATAAATGACAAAGGCAGCAAATGGCTGAAGCATTTATGTGACAACTTTTTCTTAATGCCTGTGGCGCACACATTGTTGTAATTTGACATGAAAAGAACTTGCAGTGTGTTGAGAGAGGGACAATCTGATCAATATTAGGAATACGCTTTGCTCATGCTGTAACAATGCAGAGCTTTGTTTGGGAAACTGGCACACAGGTTGACAAATAGATGTTATTTTTCTGCTTTCCATCTTACCAGACCTATTATACCCAACATGTAGCAAGAGCCCATATCTGCAACGATCCCTTAGCAGGAGAACCAAGTGCCTTGAAAAACGGCTCAGTGAGCACAGCAATTTAAATCACTAAACCAATAGTTAAATAGGTCATAGAAAAAAAGTGCAAATTTGGCACTTCTTTTTCTACAGATATAGGTATTATCAACAAGTCCAATACATATACAATGGACCCCAGCCTATCCGTGGTTCAGTATTGATGGATTGACCTGTTCACGGATTTTCTGTGAAACGTAACTCCAAATTATTTGCAGAAAATTTGCCTATTTTCTGCAATGTTCAAAATAAAAGATAGCTTGGAAAGGTGAAATATATAGGAGCTACATGACATGTCACTAGCTTGTGTTTGCAAAGCAGCCAGTTCAGGAGTGCCATAATTTGCCCTTGGCACTGATTGGCTGCACCTTCAAGATTGTAGATGTTGGCTCATATGGTAGCACAAATCTGGTTTCCACTGTGTGTACATTAAGGTGTATTTGGTGTAGGAACTACAAAAATTTTCGGTTTAGAGGGGACATCAAGTATTCATGGATCTTAGCTATATTTCAATATTCTATTAATCACATTGGATGAATTCAGTATTCATCACAAACGATTACATTGGCAGTAATCCAATGTTACTGCCTGCTTGTATTCATTTTACCCAATACCTGTTAAGGTTGTCTTAACGCTGTTGGGCAAACATATTGTCTTTTCTACCATATATTGTATTTCTAGGCTATTCTACTCCCAACCACATAATTTTATTGTCGTTTTACTGGCTTTAAACAGTATTTCTTTTAAAAAAAGAAGAAAAAAAATGAAAGGTACCTCTATTTCTTCAGTTCAGTTGTAATATTACATTTGGAAACAAGAGAAAAGTTAGATTCTAACACAGTTTCAATAATTTCTTTTTGTCATAATCTCAGTTTGGGAAGAGTGTAAAGCTGAACTGCTACAGAATATGTGGCGGTGTCCAGGCAGTTGATACTTTTGCATTGTTTTATTATCTTTTGTTAGATGTCTGTCTCCTTTTCTATCAGACAAAATTAACAGTTTTAAATGCGAGTGCTATGGATATTTTGCCCTCAATTTTAATTATAGTACAATTAAAGTAAAGGCCATAGACATCCCATAGTAAATAAATTAACAAAAGTCAATACCACATTAATTTACCAGAGTTTGTCAGTTTTCTGAATTGTTATACCAGTTGCATTGGCAGGAAGTACACTAACTCCATATGAGGTGTTTATTGCAGTTATTCAGACAATCGGTTATAAATGACACATATAACCAGCGCATCAACTGTCAACACATTTCTGCCAATAGGAACCACTAAAGAAAACCCACAGAAGCTTACCATGTTCATCATTGTTTAGAACATATATATTTAGTTAGATACTGATGTTTACCAGCTAAAATTGTATTCACAGCAATTAAGATTTATTAATGGATATCCACCTGTGCATGCAGAGAAGCAATTTATATATGTGGAATGATCAATGTTGGCCATGTTTCATATGTGAAAAACAATTTCCTTCTGCATCTTAATGCAGTTCATTAAAATGCATTAACATAACAGGACGCCCACATTTCACCATATGGTCAGCATTTCACCACTTGATTACTAGACTGTGTGGACTGTATTTTATGCTCAGAACCCACATATATTGTGTGTCATTGTGCATCACTGGGATGACTGAATTTTCTTCAAGAATAAATTAAGTGTACAGGTTTATATTATTCTGGCATGTATTATTGAAGCAATTTGTAGAAAATATTAAGTACTTAAGTTTTACAGAAAATTACTTTCTTTTGACTTCAAACATTATCAAAAAACTATTCTTTTTTCAGATGAGATCAGACTTGGTTAATAACATTTTCTCCATAATAACAGTTATTAATTTTATGTTGAATGAAATTTGTGGTTGTGATGTTGGTTCATTGTGCTATTTTTTTCCACCCAACATGGATTAGCTGTCATTACCCTGTTTTTCAAGAGAAACACATTTTCTGCCGCCGTATCAGGTCTTTAATGGATACAATATTTCATTTTAGAGCAAATTAAGGTGGTTTTCCCTCTTTTTCTTTTATTCAAGGCCTTCTGTCTCAAGGGCAACTGGCTATTTCTCCCTTTTCCATTTTGCACATTTATAGTTTTGTCCATTTTATACAAGACTTTTGGGAGTATGAAATCTAGCCTTTTGCCACATGCAATTTTGTATCAACCATAAGCTGATTTGTATCCGCTTTGACATTTCAATTCAGTTTATTTATGCAGCACATTTTCTCAATAAATATGGTTTCAATGTACTTTAGATAAAAAGTTGTTTCAATTCAGCCACACGACAGTCCAACTGATATTAAACATCAAATTGTACATTATGTAAACTCAACTGATTCTGTAAATTAGTTTTAAATGTTTTCTGTCCAAGGAAACTCAGCAGATTTCATCAAGTCACTGACTTGCAGCATTCACTCCTGGACGAGCATGAAGCAACAGTAGACAATCGCTTGTGTTGTGCCGTTGACTTCATAGCAGTTCCTCATTTCAAGGATGCATTTCACGAAAGTAGAGAGGAAAAACTCCCCTTTAACAGAAAGAAACCTACAGCAAAACCTGGCTCAGTACGAGCAGCCATCTGCCATGACCGACTAGGGCTTTGAGAAGACGGAGCAGTACGCATAAAAAAAACACAGGAGAACTGATGTGGTAGTACTTTTTATGCTTAATTACTCCCCCTGGAAATCTTAGACTCAGGAAACCATCATGCTGCCATGTTGATGACAGTGTTTTTTCCTCCCTAAGCTTCGACCACCCCTGTCAACGCACCCACCCCTATGACCTTAGGTGACTCTTCAGCTTTTTCTATCTGCAAGTTAGATTTTTATATTTTATATTTCAAGGTACTCGCATAGTGATGAGATGAGGCCTTTAGGTTGTAACACGGAATTAAATAAAAATACCTTGATACTAAATAGGGATTAAATAAATGGTAAAAGAACCCATTCAGCGTTAATCTTGCTGCTTGCTTTATATGTTGTGTAAATTTCAAAATTTTGTTTGCATAGTAATATAATTTCTTGTGCTTCTTCATAGTGGTCTTTGTATATCTCCTGGTCTTTCCCTATTAATTAATTAAAATCCATCTTAAAAGACTATTAATTCTGTGAACCCTGCAGTTACAACAAAACAGCACAAAAACTGGCTTAAACAAAAGCCTTGAAGCATATTATTCATTCTCAAAACAAAAAAGCAACAAACTAACTACATCTGCCACTTTGAAGATTTAGATGAGATATTAAATTTTCAAATGTCCTTGCAGTGCACTCACAGTAAATAGATGTAAATGTGCTACATTGTTTTCACTATGAGGGCATAGCTGTGGGCTTTATAATAGGTTCCCTTTAATTTTAAACACTGACCTGAAGTACACCACCAATTTTAGCCTCAGGCAGTTTGAATTACTGTTGAAAATTGTCTCTACAATAGAATTCATCGCTCCCATTGGTCAGTCATTTTAGTCTAGTTTGATTGCTGCTTTAGGCTACATCTCTTCATCAGATCTCAATGAACGCTGATTTTGTGTGAAGTCTGCAAAAGGTGTGAAGTAAATTAATTTCATACCTGAATAATTCTGGAGACCGCAGTGACATTGATGGGTGGAGAGGTGCTGGATGTGCCTGAAGTTAATTCAGCGCTGGAAATGGTGTTGTTGATAATGCCAAACAGATTTCAGACATGTTTGACCTTTTCAAATACATGAGCTGATCAACATTATGAACTGTACCCTGGTTTTGAACAAATGAAGCAGTCATCTAAGGTTCCTAAATCCCTTTGGACAGAGCAGTTGTTTTACTAAAAGCCATATTTTTGAAAAAGATAAAAGCTACAACTATATATAGGGTATTGATGGCAGGTTTTAATCCTGTTAATTAAGCCAAATACTTAGTTGTGATTACTTGCGCAGGGCTACTATGGCAAGAAGGTGCTTACTTATTGTTGGATAATATTTCCATTTTAAATTTTCTTTTATAAAAACTAATATTTTTATCTTTGTTGTTCAGCTTGCGTGTCTATCTCCTTTACTCCCCGTGGTAAATCCCTCGCTGGCCGTCAGCCAGCTCTTCCCCAAACAATAAAAGTTTAAATCACTAGTTCAACAGAAATGCCATGTTATCCTCTTAGATTTCGTTGACAGACTCTCGGCTGTCACTGCAGTTTTTTGATGAAAAATTGCTCCTTAGCGGCAAAAACAATCTGAAACGACTTCAGCTGGAAAGCCAGGATACAATTCTGGCAGAGCTTTGTCTGGCAAAGCCAAGCATTTAGAGCAAAAGGAGATTACTTGCTTCTGCCCTTAAGAGCAGGTTTGAAATCAAATCTTTGAATTATACCATAGATCAGCTGTTATCCCTTTCCATTTAGGCCCTTTTTTAAAAATTATATTATTTAAAACAAAAGTGTTTTTTATTTTTCCTATAAATGTGTTTTGAACCATTAAGGAGGGTTGATGTATTTTAACACACTAATTAATACTGTAATTCGGTTAATTCTGAATTGTGGTGGTTATCCACTTTGAGATACCTCCTGGCATGTTTTTTATGCGTTTACAGCACCTTCTCTTTTCACATTTTCCTCATGTCACAACCACAAACTGAAATGTGTTTGGAGGGAATAACAGAAAGTAGCACATAATCCTGATGAGATGGAAGGGATCTGATTTTTGCTTGGTTTATTTTTAATTGAACATAGTTGGCCTTTGCAATTGTATTCAACCCTATAAGTGAATGCTTCTATCTTTGTATAATTTAGAGACAGCATATTTTCTTCTTCTTGAGTTCATTCTGTTTGGATGAAGAGAATCTGTAAACGCCAATTTTCAATTGTTGTTACAGATTCTCAATTTGATTGTTGTCCTTTTTGAAGGTGAACCTCTGTCAAGTGTTTTGTAGCGGCTAGCAGCAGTTGTCTCCATTGAAGAGATTTGGTCCATCTGTGAAAAACCAACACAACTTTTATATGCGAGTCTTAAAACTAGAGATATACGATATATTGGGATTAACATCGGCATTGGCTGTTTATTTTTAACATATTGCAGCATAAGTTAAAGTGGGCACATCTGACCAATTTATGTGTGTTTCAGTCTTGGTGAATGTGTTTCGGGCGGGTTGGCTGTGTTGTATTTATTCAGGCACGTGACAGTGATAGTGATGAGCACTGGATTATTCCGTTTTAACTGAAGCAAAATATGTATCCTTTTTCTTTTTCGAAAAAAAAACCCTCAGAAATATAGATCTGCATATAATATTGGTAATTATTATATGACACCAGATATTGATATTGGCCCAGATTTTCATATCAGTGCATCCAAACATGAAATAATGTGCAGAGTGTTGAGAGGAGGCTACTCTTGAAGCTAGTGTAGAAATAGAAGGAAAATATTTGAGGATTATAGGTTATGCTTTATTTTCTGAGAGTGTGTTGTGCTTTTGCTCAATTCAGAGAGATTGACTTTTAATTTCTTCCTCTTATCATCCAGGCTTTTTTCCTTCTGAGTCTTAACCTTTACCACTTTGTGAAACGGGTGATGCTGACCTCGGTTTACCTGGAAGATAACTGACAGCCGTTGAGAACGAGGAATAAGACAGACTATTAAGAGGTTGGACATTGCTTGGCCTGACCTTCTGATCAATGCGCTGCCTTTTAGAGCAGGCAGAACGGAGAGCAGCACTCGCTTTTTCCCTCACTAATAAAGACGGTTCAGAGAGTAGCTCCTATGCTGAACTGCCAATACTTTTAACACCCCCATTGATTCTCATTACTGGTAATGGTTTCTTTGCTAGTCTGAGGCGGACTTTGAAGAGAGTGTGGGTGGTAAGGGGTGTAGTTAAGAGTTTTGGTAAGGAGTTATTTTATGACCTCAGTCATTTGAATTTGGAGAAAAGATCTCAGGTGTCAAAGTGTTGATTCTTCTTGTTATTTTAATGTCTAAAAGGTGTTTGTGACTTTGTTCAGAATTTCATCAACTTAACAAGAAAAACAGTATTTCAGATTCGTCCAATTCTTCCAACGTTATGGATCCATTTTTTACACTCCTAAACAGCAGTCATGCCATAATAACAGATCTGCGGTAGCTGGTTGAGTGAATGAAGTGAAAAACAATTGTTCTAATTGGAATTTGGAAAAAAGAAAAATGAGAGCGCAACAAGTCTTATTAAAAAGGGAGAAAAACATTCCTCATTTGCTGTTGTTACTAAAGTGGTACATATATATTTATCTTGAGAAACAGCTGAATTGTTGTGAGACTTTCTAGAAAAATCATTTTCTCAATTTTTCCTTCTTGCCACAGTATTTTTAATGGCATCTGCTGTGACTGCTTTAGGTCTGGCAGCTAGGGTTGCACAAGGTTAGTGTAAGTCCTATTCATTCAGCAAACAGTGAGACTGTATTGTTATTTTAAGAAGATTGAAGAACAGCATAGGGCTTTTCTCAGTGCAAAACATGTTTGTTTTTAAATGCTAATAGACATCGACTGCTCACCGGTACCAAGGCATTCCAAGTTTTTTTTTTAAAGTTACAGTTTTAAATCTTGTAAAAAATTTCCGTCAGGACATTTCTGCTGCTTCAAGTTCTTCTAATGAGATGCCAGAGAAAGTACAGACTTTTTCTGTGAGTTCACACAGTAATGCAGCGCTGCCTCTTGACAATCTGTTGCTTTGAACTACTAGTTGGTTGAGCTAAAGAAGACGCTCACACTTTTTCTTAGGTTCATGAAATACAAATTTAGCTGGTTGAGAATATTTACATTTGCCAGAAACACAGTTATGACGTTGAACCAAATTAGGTGCCTCTAATCATTCTTCTTAATGTAAAGCTGTTTAATGATACAGTTTTACCCTAGTTATGAAGCAGCTGACTGATGCCTGGCTACTGGAGCAGATAGTCTGACTAATTACAAAGCTAAGAAAGGAAATTAAAAATGCATTGTACACTTTAACCCAATAACTGATAACACATTTAGCTTGTGTTTATTAAAAATGTTTGCTCAAGTCTAAATCAAATTAATACTATTATTAAATTTTAGAGTGTTGTCTTGTAGATTACCTGCTTTTTGGACTTCTTAAACAATTAGATCATATTTTTTTTCTAAAAAAAAGACGTAATTGAATCTAAGTCTAAGTACTTAGATTCTTCTGTGAATGCCTGAACATTTGCTTATTCACTTTTTTTTGCAGGACTTATCTAAGATATCAGCAAGAAAATGCATATTTCAGCTGCTCGCATTTAACACATTATGTGTGTGTGTGTTAAGCCAATAAAACTTGATGTATTATCTCACTGAAAGGAATGACTCCCCATAAGGTCTTTAAGTAGTTTTGTGATACCTGTACATCAGTCTGTTGGTATCAAGGCAACATTTGGCTGTAATTATGAATAAAACTTGACAATATTGGTTTTTGGAGAATTCATGATCCCACACTGCCTGTGGCATTTTTTTCTCCGCACTCGAATATTCAGGGATTAAGAAAAGGGGTACAGTAGAGGATTTATTAATGACAATAGCACATGAAAAAACATTGCAAATTATTATGTAAGTGGTGGTGTGCTGATGATAAATCGTAAGGAAGATGTCCACAAACTGAGCTTGTAATGTCCTTGTAACTCCAAGAAGTTTTATTGTACTGCAGTTATTTCTAGAAGAAATAATTGTTCCTGCTAAATCCTCATGCTGAGCAGGTGGGCCACAGGTTATTCTGACAGATCTCAACCTTCCTCAGTTTGCATGCTTGTAGATGCTTCATTGAGCAGGGCGATTCATAACCAGTTTGGAAATGAAGATGACATTTGTTGCCTTCTTTGGCTCAGTAGTCCATGGAAATGAGTCTAGAAGCTGATGAAGTGCCAAATGTGTGTGAAAACTGCTTGTTTTGTGTGTTATTGTCATCCAAAGCAAAATGTTCTTTGTCTAAATGTAGTTCTAACTGCTTCAGTCTCGTCACTCAAAGGCTGGGTTGAAGATTTTAGAAGTGTCTTGTGTATTTTATATATTTTAAATATCATCTTTGAATTACATAGTAAATTTGTTTTGCACGCGAGAAGCTTTTCTACAGCACTACAGATATCATCTCCATGGCAAGCGAGATCTGTGGTCTTCAAAGCTGAATAATGTCATTTCTTATGGTTCATTAGAGTTGTGTGATGATGTTTTTGCCTGCCATGACCCTGCCTTCTCCTTGTATCTTCCCTTTTTCTTTGTAAGCTGATTTGTTTGAGAAATTTTTTTTCTGCTGCTGCCCTTGGCCAGTGGGTTTGTATTCATAATGAATGATGCGGCTTGTGTACAAGGACCATAAAAGCTTAAGCTAGTGAAAATCATGATGTTTTCCTTCTTCTCTGGTGTCTAAATGTACGCTCGACTTTAGTTCACATGCACAGAGACTTTTTTTGACAGGTTAAAGATTTTAACAATAACTGAGAAATGTTCAGGTTGGCAGTTTTTGCCACTATCTTCCTGCAAGTTGATTATATTCATTCAGTTTATGGTAGTTTATAAAATATTCAGACAGCTTCATTTTGCAGCACAGATTCACATCAGTTGGAGCTGGACAGTATGTTGAATTCGAATTTGATTTTCTAAATGCTATCGTGGAAGGTTTTATTATAAGGTAACACAATATGACTTTAATAATATGATGGTTACGTTGTGTTTTTATTCTTAGTGCTTAGAAACTTACTTCTCTAGGCTACACACCCAAGGTTAGATATTGTTTTCTGAAGCTGCTCAGGAGCCAGACTGTCTGTCTGTTGTTTTGGATTTCTTATTGTTGGTATAAAACTCTTATGTTGTCCGAGCCAACTTTGAGCCAACTCAGACACTAGTCTGGGTCTTACTTGGAGCTTTAATCTGAGCTGTTCATGAGTTTTTGATATTATATCATGTGCATGACATAAGTGTCATGCACATGATATAATATGGTACCAAATAAACCTGACTGAGTGATTTTCAGCTAACAGTGTGTGGCAAGAATGTGAAATATTGCAATTGCTTTCTTAAATTAGAGTAATGTTTCAGGAGTCTTGCATTCAGAGTCTGCTTGGCTGGCTCGATTAACAGGTTTTTACTACTCTTGATATAGAGCTAAGTGACAAAGATGCTAATGATAAATAATGAAGATGTGGCTTTTTGGGAAAACCCAGATTCCTTACATTATATCCATAAACACAGTCTTCCATATTTAATAGTTGATGCTTTATTTTGGATTTTTTTTATATCTCATTTCAATTCTATAAACCAGAGTACTACTTTTGTTCCCTCTGGATCCAGACAGGCTCAGTAACTTTAAACATTTTCATTTGAGTTTATTCTGCTTTGTGCTGCATCTTCAGAAATGGTCCCTCTCATCACAGGGTATGAGGATATCAGGATGCTTGAGATTAACTTAATGAACTATTAATGTTGCATTTTATTCAGAACAGATTTCCATATGATTCTCAGTCGACAAAATTGCGTCCTACTTTAATACCCAGTGTGGAAGCAAATGGGTCAGAGCTCGGGTTTTTAACTGGGCATGGAGGAGTAAGGTCCATCAGCGCAGATCTGGATAAAAATATTCAAGATTAAAAATTGGATAAAAGACACTAAATGCTGTTATTTGAGTTTTTAATCACAGTGTCTTTCTGTCACTGAAAGATAATTTGAAGTTTTTTGACATTGTGCGTTACAAAATACCCACTGGTGTCATCTGTGAAACATAAGTGCTTTATTTTGTGTTTTCTTTCATCAAACTCTCATGCAGAAACACTCTTTGTTCCTATTTCCTGTCATTCATGGTTCTAACCACAATTGCATATCTCTACTTTTCTATTTGTAATATTTCTTCCAGTTATACAGATTATTACTGCTATGCCCTTCTTAAGAACAACGTTAACTTGTTTCTTTATATGAGGATAAGAATGTATATATCACACGTAATTTGAATTAGAAGTGACCTGAATGTGCAACCAGTTGTAACATAAAACAGTGAGCATTTCTCCTGAGTATTTGGTTCTCTTCCCTGGATGCTATTGTTGACCCATAAAGGGTAAACTCCTTTTCATCTTTCCAAGACCCTAGGAGCTTGCGCAGCCTGCTGATCTCACAGATCTCCTTACTGTTTGCTTTATTTCTGTTGTGATTTTTATTTTATCTTGCTTTAGTTTCTGCTTTGATACTTTCTAACACTTTGAAGAACAAGTGTTCTTTAATAACGACATAAAAAAGACAAGAGAAAGTCCTTACAGGTTTTCCACAGCATGCCCTATCAGAGTGTTATAAATATTGCATTGAGCTTACCATGATTTTCAAGTCGGGTTCATTCATGAAATGTTCAATTTTGAAAGTTTTTGTAATCCATCAGCTGGTTAATATTTCATATTTATAGTTTGTAAGCTCAGAAATATGTTATTAAGTAATAATCCAGTTAAAGACATGCCAATTTAAAGCTTACAGATTAGGGTAGCTCAATTTCATGCAAGTTTGGTATTATCCTCTCTGTTTCATGACAGTCACTCAGCAGAAAGAAATATTTCTTTCTACTGAGTAATGTAATCTTACATTACTGAAACTTGGACTTTCTTTTTCTCTTGTATGATAGCTCAACGTGTTGACAGTCTCAGGAACATCATAAATCATTCCATCCAGGATTGCACAATTGTTTTTGTGATTTAGGGGGTTTTTTTTGCAATCAAACCACTGATTTTGTGGCGCTATTATAGAAATATTTGCAAGGAATTTTTACATTTGTGCTTATGTATGACGGTAAATGTGACTTTGTTATTCGCCACTTCAACAACAGTTTAAAGACAATTAAACCCAACAGCAAGATAAAATATAGTACATACCATGTGTAATAAATATTGCTCTTTTGAAATTGCCTGAACACAACAGTGCAGAGTGGCAGAGATTCCTCTAATTTCATTTCATTTAAAAGTTATTTGTAAAAAACATCAGGCAAAAATAATTTGCAGACAAGATTGACTTCTTGACCTATATTTTCTCTAATAATACCTGGAGCATTTTGTCTTTTTACCTGCCTAAATACCAGTCCCAATTTCTTTCATAATTTGCATAACACGTCTCACATGAAGGTAAAGCGTGTTACTACAGAGTAACACTGCTTCCTTGAGTTCTCGTTTGGGAGCAGACCTGCCTTTGGGCCTAGTTTCCGAATCAGAAGCACAAGCAAAGTTGGGTTTATAAACATTTAGCAAGCGTAAGCAGCTTCGTGCATCTGCTTCTTATTTTCTAAATTTATGTATTCTGAGCAGTATTATTGTTACTACTAAGTTCAATAAACAAATCATTAGACTCACTCATTTTTTATCCCCAACCATTTCCAGAGCAGCAGTTTGTTGATGGTTGCTAGTAATTATAATATCTTGAACTCATGTCTGCTTCCAGCCTTTTGTATTTTTAAAGAGAAGTCTGGGGGTTGAATTACTGGTAGGCTGGAACAGCTTTTAAAGCACCTACACATACTTCAACACTTTTTTTCCAACACCCACACATATTATTGAACATGATTTCTTTTTCTCCTTTTGTCTCATCAGGAGAGGTTTTGTGGAGCTGCTTTAATGGTAGAGAACAGAAAAGTATGTTACTGCTAATTTGAAATACGTTTTAAACTTCAGGTATGCCCCTGAAATATAAGAAAGCTTGATCTTTCATAAAATTCTACAGCATTCATTTCTTCATTAAATTTGAAATGAAAGGGGAAGTCATGGTCATTATTTTCTAGGGAAAAGAAAATAATCCATAGAAATGGCAATATTTGGCAGTATTGCATTTTCACAAAAGGGCAGTTTTTATTCTTTTAAACGTATTTATATAGCATCATATTACATAAATATATATATTTTTTAAAAACAGATTTAACCATAAATCCAGTTTAGTCCAAATTCAATTTAAATCACTCCAATTAATTCCAGTACAGTTATCAAATTCAGATACAGTTAAATACAGTCAAGTAGGATCCTGATTATGACACATTACAATGAAAGCCTGTCATAAAATGCCAAAAAAATATTATCTTAAGTAAGCCCTGCTGATTGCATACAAGCTTTGAATTTGCATACATCTTCTAAACTCATATTGCAATATAGACCGAGTAGTCTGTAGAGAACACAACATTTTCTATTTTTTAAAAGAAAAATTTTAAAATTAAACAACAATTGTCAGGCTAAAGTAAGGCCACCTGGACAAAAAGATGGTGAAAACGTTTTGCATTATTACAATATCACTTTATGCAATACACTTATTGTGAAGAACCACCTGGTTGAAGTGTTGGCTTATTTAAACTCTGTATGGCTGTGATATACTTTACAATTGTTACAAATACAATTGTTTTAAGGCTTTCAAATGGCAAAGAGATAGTAAGGTTGTCAAGTTACTAGGTAACTACAAATATGTTGCTTCAAAGGCAAAGCAGCAGATGACAAGAAGTTACTTTTTAAAATAAAGTCCTTGTTGTGATAAAAAAACTTTACAAACTGTAACAAAACATTAAATTTTTCTTCCTGTAGCTGGATAGACTTCGTTTTCTGGGCTCTATGAATGTTGAGTCATATTGCTATGACAACTTTCATGAATATGATCAAATATGCATGTTTTCCTAATATCATGTAACCGTAGTGGTATGTACTATTCAAAGTACCAAGTTTGCAGATATAAACACTTATAATAATGCACCACATCAGCTAGCAATATACTTTTGTTATTTTTATGCAATTATTGATCATGTTTCATTCAAAATGCCAAGCTGGACACATTCACTCTCAGGGGTGAGATTAACAGGTAGTTGGAGGCTTCCAAGTCAAGCAACTCAAATTAACAGGGGTACATGACTGTCAAAATGAAGACGGAGGTAAATCAGGGTCTACAAAAGATAAAACAGCCTGACAGCAATGTTTGTGTGCTATTCAGAAAGAAAATCAAGTGTCTTTTCACTGTTGACATTTACTTATCAAAGAAATTGGCAGTTGTTGGCTTTCAGTCACAAGGACACAAAATAGCTCATGGCTACTGTGTGTATTGAAAAGAAAATAACATATGGAAGGGTTTTATTTTGTCTATCTGTCTACCTATCTCTTAAATTAAACTTAAATAAATGTTCATCTGCCACCAGTTTTAGAGTTCAGAAAGGAAGTTGTATTTGACTAAATTTAAAATGTACTTTTACCAAAATTGGTATTGGGAATAACTGTGGTTAGTTGCATTTAGAGCATTGGAAGTACACCCAAGAAGCATGTAGATTGACCTTATTTCACACCGACGCCATCTGATCCTGTCATGGTGGCATCTAGTCACTCTGTAGCCCAATTGAGCATCTTTGTTTTTTGTTTGCTTTTCCTCTGCCAATCACAGCAATCTTCGTGTCTTTACTGCTGCTGAAGGCAGCGGCAGTCAAACAGTGCTGTTTCCATATGGGGAGTTTAAATGGTCCGTAAAATGTTTAGGTGGGCTGTTAAGTGTCAATGTGACATCCAAGTGAACGTCAGCACATAGGTGTTCCCTGGATAGCACATTAGTGGAAGACAGAGCTGCCTATTTCCTCTTTCTGTCTTCATAATGCTATGTATGGCTAATTAGAGTTGACTATATGTATATATGTTTCATCTTTCAATTTAGGTTTATCTTATGAAAGTTGATACTTGAGAATTGAAACATGGTGTAACATCAAGAAAAATGGATTGTAACAGAAAACACTCATTAATTCCCTTTTCATAGAAAACCTTGCACTGGCCCTTTTGGTCCTCAGCTCTCTGCCTCTGGGCACAGGGTGTAAATTATTGTCCTATAAATAGGTTTCCAGTCTGATTACACCAGGTGGTCTAATCTGCCAGTTCCACGTCTTGCTCCTTGCTCAGGAAGGTGGTGAAGTGATTATTTGTCTACATCAACACTGGCTTCAGTCCCACAGATGGGCATGTTGTTTCACATTCACAAAGGTGACAACCTAGTTTATTTTTTACATTTCACACCACTATAAAAGGAAAGGTGTCATACAAGACTCCTACTCATTCTTGAAAAGTTGAAGAAGTTACAGAATTTAGATTTTTTTACTTTTCCAGCTCTGGATAGCTATATGGCCAAGACAATTTTGTATTTTCCTGAAGTAAAAGTCTGAGAGTCTTAATCTTCAGTTTGCCAATTTTTACCTTGATTTCAACTCTTCACACTCCAGCATTTTGGTTTTTGATTTACTACCTGAATGAACACTAACTCAAACATGAAGAAAGGTAAATGAATAAGAACTTAAGTCTTGAGAAAACTACAAATATTTAACTAGACCCTGATTGTTGATCTGATTCTTAAACTGGGTCTCAAATCCCCAGCAAAGCACCAACAATTTTATAGTTTAGCAAGTTTATATACCAAACTGGAACTAGAAAATGTCTGAAGAAATTTAAACAGGGCTTTCTAAAGTGTGCCTGTTGGAACTCAGCGTTCTGATGCTAAAAATTAGCATTAATGCTAAAGTAAGCCACAATGTACTCAATAGCATGTGGAGAGTCACAATTATGTTGAGCAACATGGACTTACTCTAGTGTGTTAAAATTATTATATATGCTAAAATTATCCACAATGCTAATGTTAGCCTAAATGCTGCCAGTGGCATGAGGGGTATAGCTAACATGTTGTTTTACATAGACTTAGTCCATTCAGTGTGCTAAACATTAATAATACATTTAAAAAATAGCTAAAAAGCTTATTTTAGGGAAAACGATACTGCTAATGTGGACAGTAGCTAGTGCTAAAGTCGGCAGTGCTAATGTTTGTGCAAATGTTAATGCACTGCCTTCTGACATTTGCTCATCTCTTAGCAACAGATTAACAACAAATAGTTATTGTTCAAAAAACATAAGATTTCCTCTGCTCTTTTGAAATACTACTTATCAAGAATTGTGCAGCTAATGAATTTGGCAGACAAGAGGAAATGTTTTTTTTTTTTTTGTCATCGATGGTATTATATATAACAAAACAAACATTCAACACAAAAGTAAAAATCTGATTTATGCTTCGTGGCAGTTCGTTACCAGAAAAAAACTTTCATCTCTGAGCAACAAATTAATTATTGTTTATAAAACATAAGCTCTTTTGAAATACTGTTTATCTACTTAGACAGGATATTTACAGTTGGTAAATTTTGCAAAAGTAATTTTAGTCAGACGTTTACTTCGTGGCACTTGGTTACCAGAAAACGTGCCCATCTCTTAGCAACAGATTAACAACAAATAATAGTTATTGTTCAAAAAACATAAGATTTCCTCTGCTCTTTTGAAATATTACTTATCAAGAATTGTGCAGCTAATGAATTTGGCAAACGAGAGAAAATGTTTTTGTTTTTTTTTGCCATTGATGGTATTATATATAACAAAACAGACATTCAACACAAAAGTAAAAATCTGATTTATGCTTCGTGGCAGTTTGTTACCGGAAAAAAACGTTAACGTCTTAGCACCAAATTCATTATTGTTCATGAAACAAGCTCTTTTGAAATACTGTTTATCTACTTAGACAGGAAATTTACAGTTGGTAAATTTTGCAAAAGTAATTTTAGTCAGATGTTTACTTCGTCGCACTTGGTTACCAGAAAACGTGCTCATCTCTTAGCAACAGATTAACAACAAATAATAGTTATTGTTCAAAAAACATAAGATTTCCTCTGCTCTTTTGAAATGCTACTTATCTTACACTACTTATCAAGAATTGTGCAGCTAATGAATTTGGCAGACAAGAGGAAATGTTTTTTTTTTTTTGTCATCGATGGTATTATATATAACAAAACAAACATTCAACACAAAAGTAAAAATCTGATTTATGCTTCGTGGCAGTTCGTTACCAGAAAAAAACTTTCATCTCTGAGCAACAAATTAATTATTGTTTATAAAACATAAGCTCTTTTGAAATACTGTTTATCTACTTAGACAGGATATTTACAGTTGGTAAATTTTGCAAAAGTAATTTTAGTCAGACGTTTACTTCGTGGCACTTGGTTACCAGAAAACGTGCCCATCTCTTAGCAACAGATTAACAACAAATAATAGTTATTGTTCAAAAAACATAAGATTTCCTCTGCTCTTTTGAAATATTACTTATCAAGAATTGTGCAGCTAATGAATTTGGCAAACGAGAGAAAATGTTTTTGTTTTTTTTTTGCCATTGATGGTATTATATATAACAAAACAGACATTCAACACAAAAGTAAAAATCTGATTTATGCTTCGTGGCAGTTTGTTACCGGAAAAAAACGTTAACGTCTTAGCACCAAATTCATTATTGTTCATGAAACAAGCTCTTTTGAAATACTGTTTATCTACTTAGACAGGAAATTTACAGTTGGTAAATTTTACAAAAGTAATTTTAGTCAGATGTTTACTTCGTCGCACTTGGTTACCAGAAAACGTGCTCATCTCTTAGCAACAGATTAACAACAAATAATAGTTATTGTTCAAAAAACATAAGATTTCCTCTGCTCTTTTGAAATGCTACTTATCTTACACTACTTAACAAGAATTGTGCAGCTAATGAATTTGGCAGACAAGAGAAATTTTTTTTTTTTTTTGTCATCGATGGTATTATATATAACAGAACAGACATTCAACACAAAAGTATAAATCAGATTTATGCTTATATAACATTGGCTCTTTTGAAATACTGTTTATCTGCTTAGACACAGTAAATTTACAGTTAGCAAATTTTGTAAAAGTAAAAATCAAATGTTTATTTCGTGGCTCTCGGTTACCAGAAAACGTGCTAATCTTTTAGCAACAGATTAACAAATATTTTTCTTGTTCAAAAAACATAAGATTTCTTCTGCTTTTGTGAAATACTACTTACCGTATTTTCCACACTATAAGGCGCACCTTCAATGAATGGCCCATTTTAAAACTTCTTTCATATATAAGGCGCTTCTTTCGCATTATAAGGCGCATAGAATAGACGCCTCAGTTTGGGTTGCCGATTTGTTTCGTACTCTATTATTACACATCCACATTTGTAAAGAAGTGGTTCCCGAGTACTTTATATACTAGGCTGCCCCTGTCGTTGTTTCACTCATGGTGTTGGTGTTGCGAGATTGTGTCCAACTGCTTTCTGGGTAACACCGACCAACCGCCATGCTGCCGCCGCAGTCTCTGTCTCTCTTCCCCCGCCCCTCCGCCCCCCTGGCTTTAAATGTATTATCAAACTTTATTAACAAACCAGCGTTCTGACAACTATTCCAGCATGCACCGCGCACTTCTTCTTCTAGGGGTGAAAATGAAGTCGGCAGCTGCTTACTGTAGTTGTTAGACCCGTTGTGGCTCAATTTTGGTCCATAAATAAGGCGCACCGGGTTATAAGGCGCACTGTCGGCTTTTGAGGAAATTGAAGGTTTTTAGGTGCGCCTTATAGTGCGGAAAATACGATATCTTACAGGACTTACTACTCAAGAAGAATTATGCAGTTGATGAATTTGGCAGAAAGGTGAAAATGTTTTTTTTTTTGTCATTGGTGGTAAATATAAGATTTCAGGCATTGTGTTCTACTTATAACACTGAAACAAAAGCTTCAGAAACATCATTGTTGTATCTCTTTAGTTTTTTTCTATGATTTTTAAAAATAATTTAACAAAATAGTTTAATGTTCCCCGTATATTTAAACCTTGCAGTTTCATTATTGGGTTAGGAGAATTGAAACTTTAATTTAGAGGAGGTTTCAACTATATCTATTATCCTAAAAAAACAAACTTACAAGCAGTTACTTTTTGTATATAAATAGTGTTTTTGCTAGTTTGCCATCTCAGTCTAAATCACCCCACTCATTCTGTCGAGTTGTGTGTGGGGTCTGTCTACCTCGCAGCTACTCCCATCATCGCTTTTCTCCCCCGTCTTCAGCTATTTCCTATCAGAGATGCCAACGTGTCACCAGGAGCGCAGACGTCTAATGGCTATGGAAACATTTTCTGGGACACCTGCAGCAGACCTGAAGTCTGCAAGTCTGCTGAGAGAACAGAGGGAGGTTTATCTGGGCTGGCAGGCCTCGCCTTCAATGCCTTGCCAATAGAAACAGCCGCACATAACTTGGTGCTTCACAGCCAGATAAGGCCTGCAGACAAAGAAGCACTGCTGCTACGCTGTGCTCAATACGACTGAGGGAGAAAATTAGATATATACCTAGTAACTCATTTCACTTTGTTCTAGTTACATGTTTTATTTTCTGGCATTAAGTTGAGAGCTTTTATCTTGTGTGAATGACGAGGGTCAAAGTGCAAGTAATTCAGGACACAAGAATAAAGCAAGTCAGGGAAGCTGGTTTGAATGATGCCACTTTTTGCTACGGTGCAGAATATAAAAGCAAGTTGTTGCTTTGGATAATCACAGTCAATCTCTGACAATGTTCTTTATATGATTAAATTAATTCTTGGCAACATTTTAATGTGGGTTGAAAAGTAAAAGTACGTTTTAATTTATTTAGCACTAAAGTCTTTATGTGTTCGGCATACTTATTTGTCTCAGAACTTATGAACTGAGTTGCTTTCATATTGCTAAGCTTATTTCTTGCCCTTTAGGTGTCTTTTGCTGGATGTTTCTTGTTGACCACACATCTGTACCCCAAGGGCAACTTGGCCAAAACCGTTTGATCGATTGCCAGTATTTACGCAGAGATGTTGACTTTTGCCTTCTATTGGTTCTAACTATCTATTCTATCTATATTGGTTCTGGTACAAGTATCAATATAAAATGGTAGGATTATGACAACAGTGGGAACTAAAAAGTTAGAAGGCAGACTTTCAGTTCCTGTAATTGCCAATAGATTTTTAGCATCTTTGCTCTGCATGGACTCTGACACTTTCTTTGATTGCTTTTTTGGAGTTTGTTAGGTTTTGCTTTGTGTCTTTGGCATTATGACTTTATGAAGCCAGCAATGTTTCATTACCCGTATTGAATCACACTCTGCCATAACATGCCTGGGCCACACAGTCTGTCACCATTAATAATAAAAGTGGATGGATACACTAACACTCATATATGAGAATAATGAGAATAACCTGAGATAGAAGAGGCCCATCCTGTTTGTCTAAGTTTCTTATGTTTGCATGTTTTGATCTGCTGCTTTTCTTTGTAGATTGTGTTCTATTTTTCATGTTTAATGAATTTATGTAATGATTATAAATGAGTGTTTTTACCTCTGAGCACGATGTTTATCTAAGCAAACACCTTCTGGATTATCTTTAACTTTAATGGATAGAGACGGTGTTAATTAGCTACTGTACATAGTAACACGGGAGCTTCGGCTTTAATAGACTGTGGTTTTTTTTAATGCTTAAGCACACAAAGAGCAAGCAATTTACTCAGATACCTTAAAGGAAACTCATTTGGCACGCATCATCTAATGCGACTAAAGTATTTGCCTAGAGCAGTGGAGAGAATAAAAGCATTCAGATGATTCAGTTTTTTTATTTGTTGTTATTTATTGTGTGTGTGTTGGCATAAACGTTTCTGCTTGTTTGGCAAGAAATTAACTTCGTCACAGTGGCCCCACACACAAAAGACACGCAGGAACTGCTGAGCCTAATGTTACGCTGTAGGGACAGTGAAGTTATTTTGCTTCGTTTGAACACTTGGCAGCTTTGGCTGATGCAGAGTTCAGAAACCTATCAGTCAATGGGGCCAAACGGAGATAAAGACTCTCTAAAGTAGGCATAGGCAAGATGCTGATCTCAAACATTAAGTGCAAATGCGGTCATTCTAAAATGTTGCTGCCAAAGCTATAAAAAGCTTCTTTTAAACATAATCTGTTTTTTTATTACCGGACATAAATCATGTCAAGGTTGTCAAGTTGAAACAATCATAAGTTACAGTTCCTAGCAGCAAAAGACTAATTGTGCTTCTTCATTTAAAGAACAATAAATAGATAACGTTAGTATACTGATTTTTGCTATTTCAGTAGTTTTACATAGATGTACATGACAGCGGGTGTCCAATTGATGCATCAATTTGCATGTTGATACCACACACAGTTTTACACAGAGCCAGATGTACCTTTCCTCTGGAAAGGTACATCACTCAACTTGTCTGCAAAGTTAGTTAGCCAACTTCTTCGATCTGATTTTTGAAAATATCTAATGGAAAATTTAAAACTTTCAAATTAAAACAAACTTTATAACATGGCAGTGCTGAGTCAAGTCGTGCTGAGTTGGCACTAATGGAAAATGGCCATTCCTAGTGCAGGACTGCAGAAAGGGAGCCATCTTGGAGTCAAGAAGTTAGAACCATTCGATGATCTCTGCATGCCAACTGGCTGCTTGGAAGTGATGCCAGAGAAAAAGCCTTTTCTGTAATTATGTCAAGTTTACTAATTGCTTTAATGGCTGTATCTGAGCTTTTCAGCCAACACACACACACACACACCAGTTAGGAGAAACAAAGACTGGATGAGGCGCAAAAGCATCTCACTCCTGCTGCTAATTTATTGGGCATAAATGGGGGATCTGTGATGGTGTTGGTGTGTTTCTCTTCTCAAGGCCTTGTGAACCTTGTTGAAGTACTCAAGTATCACGCTTGAGCCAATTAATCTGAGTTAGTTTCCTCAAATAATCCAGTTCCTTTGGACAGGTGTGAAAGCTCATCTACACTGCTGTGATCACAACAACCAAACTCTGGTTCAGCAAAGCAGCTGGGTGTCTTTTCTCTTGGGCGCTAACCGTGTTCTGTTCTGAAAGCAAACAGGTTTTCTAGCAATGCACAGAGAGGAACTGATGTCTCCTGTATGTATGATTTATGGACATAGAGTACATTTGATTTTTTTCTCAGTCTCTATGTAACCTTCAGCAGTATGTTGGTCTCTCTCCCTCTATTTCTTTTTTCTGTTATTCTGCATTTGGCTCATATTTAATGAGCAATGCACTGATGGCTCACTGCATATGTATATATAAAGTACAAAGAGGATATTTAAACCATAATCAATTTTTTTGTAAAAAAAAAAAAAACTCAACTAATTCAAGCATTTTTCCTAGAGTAATGTCGCGTTTCATTCATTGACGTGTATTAGTTTTGGAGCTATTGCACCGATCCAGAATTTTTTTTTTTTACCTAGAGTATCTAGAGAACCAGGAGTTCTTTGATTAAATATTAACATGGTTTGCCATACTCACTTGCTGCTCATTTTGGGCAGCTTGATTTGATAGCGCTCCAAATGAGCTGCTCTTGTAATTGCACAATTATTTTCCAGCCAGTTTAGTTTGATTTTGAAAGTGCAGTGTAAAAGTGAGGCAAAAAAAAAAATACAGTGAAATAATTCAACATTCACTGACCAATCAATCCTCGCCCCCCAAGAACATAGTATATCCTGTGGGAAATCAAATATGTCTGATATACTCTTTAAAAAACAAATCAGTGAATCGGCGGGTTTCCGCAAAAAATAATCAGCATACAAGTGACTCCGCAAATACTGAACTGTAAATAGAGTCCACTGTAATCCAAAGCCTTCCATCATAAAATACATTTTAAAGAAAAATCTCACAGACCTGGTCAATTTATTGTACATTTTTACTAGAAGAGTCTAGATAAACACCTGAGTGATTTTGAAAATCAACTTACTGAAATGTTTGGGTTCTTAGCAACATTCAGAGACCTGTTAAAAGTAGAAGTCTCACCGTATAATTAAGAAGGTGCAGTAAAAACATATTTAGTTGTTTAGTCTCTCTGCTGGCAAAAATACATGCAGACTTACCCAGAGATTACAAATCATGAGGTGATCTCATTCGAAAGGGATTTACAACTGGCAGCTACAACAAACCACCTTCAAATTTTCCAGCAACGATGGGTTTATTAATAAATCTTTGCTGTGGGCAAATGTGAAACTCCATTATGCAACTCAGGTTTCTGTGGATCTATGAATACCTGAAAGACAATGTCTTCGCTGCACTGGTTTTTACCAAATCTGCATAAGTCAACCTTATGCATATGCGTTTACTATTTTTATAATTACAGCAGTCTAACTAACAAGGCGATGCGTTATTACTGTCTTTAAAGGTTTAAGATCAGTGGATAAGCTTTTGAACGTAGCCTCATTTTCAACACAATTACCTGACTGGTCAGGATTGCAGACACATTGCTTATAATGAAGTGCATAACCTTATGTAACTTAATCAACCATGATGATGCAAAGTGGAATATGTGGGAATTAGTATTCACTGCGTGTCAATATGAATTATTTATACTTTCCTTTCAAGGTAAAGTAAGTAAGCATTAATGCATGACTACCTTCCTTTTCAAACACCTTCAGAATATTGATGAGTAAAAACTGGTAATGTTGATGTATTTAACGCCTACTGAGTGAGAGAGATCTGGTTTAGCCTTTATGGCAGAATATCAGTTTAGTAAACAAAAAAGAAAATCATAAACTATAAAGCTCTGTGTTTTTATTCTCTTCTTGGTATTAAAAAATTTGTGGATATTACAATAACATGTTCACATGTAATTATAAGAGACAGTTCTATATTTTCCAAACGCACTTGGCTTTTCCTCTTTTTAACTTCACATCTGACCGTATTCTGCTTACACTCTTAGTTTTTTGTTTTTTTTATAAGTCCACAATAACCAAATTACTTTATAAAAGAAAAGCTCTCATTGCTTTATTATCATGAAGCTAACCAACACTTCCAGTTCAGACAGGAATATATCAGTGCTGTAGCCTCGCAGTGCACGCTGTAGATGTGCCTTAGCCTGCCTCCCACATTTCGGCCCTGACTTAACACTTTGTGACAACGAGGGCTGAGTCCCATCTTCCTTTCACAACATCCAACTCTGCCTTTTTAAACCCGTATTCGCTATTGTTCTTGTTACTCAGCACTGTTTTTTTCCTATTTTGTTTTTTGTTTTTTGTTGCCAGTGACCTAAGTTGCTTATATTTAAACTGAGAAATTTGTATGTGCTTGTGATTTAAAAAAAAAGTTTATGTAATATTTATTAAAGGCCAGACTTATGGGTAATTTCTGAAACCACCAAAGATTTCACAGGATGTAAATTCGAGATAATTAGGAAGACCTTAAAAACCACACAATTATGCTCCTCCTCATATATGCCAGATCTAGTGTTCAGTCGTTTACTCTTATTATCATCAATATCCTAGTTTGCCAAACACAATTAACATGATACCTTTATATTATCTGCTTCAGATTGCCTTTAAACTTTCTTCTGAAAGGAAACTGAGTCATGTGAAATAAAGTTGTCAGGATTTAGCTAGTTAAACATTTTTCTCTGTCTCTTGTCCTTAATACATCTTGAGTAGTTTCCTTTGTTTCAACACTATTCAGTCTTCTTTGGCATTAACAAGTGATATCACAGACCAAAGCTTACAAGGACTGTGAACAAGTGGGAAAAATAAAGTCCCCAACTTCCTCGGTTGGCCATGAATGCAAAGACGGCACGTGTCTACTGCTGCTGAACAGCACTCACTGGCTTCCAGCCCACTCATAAATTACAAAGCAAAGTCTCTTCCAAGACCGCCTTCAGTGAAACGGTTCATTGAGTAAGGCCGGTTCTTTTGAGCACACCAGCTGTCAGTTAATAGAGTTTTTTGATCAAGACTTTGTTTTAAAAGTAAGATTTTAAAATGAGACTTCTTGGATGGACAGAGTAGATGTAAAACGGATGAAGAGAAAATATGAAAAAGCAAAGGTCTCAACTCGATCATTACCAGTTCTCTGACACGGAGCAGTCAACCTCTCAGGTTATGTGCATCGCACTCGCATGGGATGTGCTCTCTCTTTTCTGAGGGTGAGTTTTGTTCTAAAGTTCCCCTTTCAGTCTAGTTCCTCCATATTGCTCTGCAGATAATTATGATATATACTTGTGCTACCAATTTGAACATACAGTTAGACTGATGTGAGCGTATATACCTATGTAAAACAATAATTTGTGAAGCATGGGTTCTAAAATTCACACATGCTCGGTCAAAATGTGCTCATGTCTGACTCTTTGTGTGTGGGATTGTCCCAGTGTTTGTGATGCAATGCATCTGTAAAACACATTGCATGCTGCAATAAATGCTCTACCCAGGTGGCCAAACTCTCCCCTGCCTTTCGCTGCAGGCACCAACAAACAGATCATCAGAGATGGGGATCAAGTTTAACGATGCTTACAGTGTTGCAAAAGAAGAACTTCCCTTCATTAAGTTCAAATCTGAAATAATTCTTAAAAAAATAGCTTGGACTTAGTGAAATTTTCTCTACGTATTTTCATGAGATGAAAAGCCCTTAAAACATTTACTCTGATAATTTGGTTTTCTTTTATCTCATCATTCCGTTTGTTTATTTTATTTCAAGGAGTTTTACTTTTAAACTACAATTCTTTGAAGCTAGGTAAGCACTTTTTCAGTAAGTTACTTGCCTTTACAATTCCTCAAATCTTCTCTCAATTAAAGAACTTTATGTTTACTAGATTATTAATAAGCTGCAAAGTTTAAAGTGATGCCATCAAATACCAGGGTTTACCTAACTTTGGTTCTTGTTTTACCTAAGAAAGAAAAAGTTAGTTGCCCCAGTGCAACCAGTTCACAAAGTTGGTCCAGAGCACTGAAAAGCACTGATAACCAGACTTTGCAATGCTTTGATCTTTAAACTAAAGTCACTGGGGGTCAATATGAATTATTTATACTTTCCTTTCAAGGTAAAGTAAGTAAGCATTAATGCATGACTACCTTCCTTTTCAAACACCTTTAGTGATATCTAAGATATCTGGGAGTGACATGCATAGAATGCATGCAGCATGTTTATAAAGCAACATCAAATCAAATAGAAAAACTGCATTTTTTTAATATCTGGAGGTGTTTTATGTCTTTTACGAAAAGTTTAGCCTGTAATATAACCTTGGATTTTTGAAGACAAAGATAAAAGCCTTTCTTGCAACGTTTACATGAAGCAAACAAGATCGGTGTGGTGAGAAGGTCACAGTTAGACCAAATCGATGGTGTCTTTGTAGCGGGTGCCAACCAGTAGCTGGGTAGAAAGGAACCGTTTTAGAGAGCTTAGATGTTTAGATGTCTGTCATCCGTCATTCAAAAGAATAAATAAAATAAAAAATAAATAAATAAATATATATATATATATATATATATATATATATATATATATATATATATATATATATATATATATATATCAAAATGAGAAAGAAGACAGTTTGATGAGGAACATTCAATAATTCTAAACTCATTTTTATTTATTTTTTAGCATTGTAATTTTTGCAAGTTTAGGATACTAAGTATGCTTTTTAGTTGAACCAGAATTGAGCCACCCTTAGAGTGGAGTGTACTGGGATTTCACTGAGATTCAGTTTGTGCTCTACCTAACGTGTTTGCCTGGTTCTTATTGTAGCTGCTGAAGGTAAATGAGCCATTAACTCAGAAGTAAGTAAGCATACCCAAATCACTGGAAAAGCTGCTATTGCCATCCTTGCAAGTCATTTACTGCTTGTTGTAGGAAATGCAGACTTCACTCGATTTGAAAGAGAGGAAAAATCATATTGAAAAAAATAATAGAGACACGGTCAGGCTGTAATCCATTTCAACAATTTCTTACACTTACAAACTATAATAGGTGACAAGACATATCCGATATATTAGGAAAAAGTGGCAATAACACAGCAGTGGGTCTTTATTCCTTTTCCTATCAGTGGGAAAGCTGTTAGGACCTGAATTACTTCCCTTGTGGCCTTTCCACTAGAATGCGGCATTGCATCAATGTTTTGTTTGCTACCAGCCAGAAAAAGTTTTCATTATTGAATCAGTAACTTGCAGCACTGGCCTGTTTTATGTTATATAAAATTCACTTTTCAGGACATTTGAATAGAATAAAAGAAAATAGAAATATGTCTTTGTGTGGGATTTTAGGTGTGCCTGCAGCAAAGTGAAAGGTAAACAGGATAATGCATATTCATGCTAAAGTTACAAATTTACAGCACAATAAAAATACTTTGCTAAAAATGACACTGATTTAAAGAAGAGCACCACTGAGTAGGATAATTTAATTTAATGTACATGTATATTTTGTACATATAAAACAGAAGCCCATTTAGAAGAAATTTAAAAACGTTGTAAATCACAGTAAGAAAGTAAACGCAGAGTTTGTTGAAAGCACTGATGGTTATGAAGTCTAACGTCTACTAGGAGGAAGGACCTACTTCAGCACTCTTTTGGCCACCTTGGATGCCATATTCTATCACTGAAGGAGCGCTCCATTTTGCAGAAAGCGTGTACTGACCCTTCCTGGAAAGCACATCAGTATAGTGAGTCCAGTCAGTTGATGAAATGGTAGCATCCTTTTCAGACTTACCAATTGTGTCTGTACTTGTCTTACTCACTCTGTGGGCTTGGAATTTTTTAATTTGGACATTTCTTCAAGCCAATCTCAAATTTAGAAATCTCACATTTTACAATTTTATTTTATAATTGTGTTTTTCAAGTGTAAAATGCAATTTATTTTACAATTTGCACACACTGTTAGACATTTGTTGAAATATCATTATCTATCCCTAATTCAACCATAAGAACTGTTTTGTAAAAGAAATCAAACTATGCACTGCACCTTGCATGCAAGTCACAGTGCATGGATGAACTGAGCTGGATTCAGCTCAGTTCATCCATGTAATATAACATGGTAATATAACGGCAATGGCAAAATAATAAAGCAAGAACACATTCTAAAAGATCAGTAAACTTTAAATTTTAATGAACATTTAACACTGGACTTTTTAAATATCCAAAATATATAAACAACATAACACAATTAATTTTGAAGTCTTTGTAAACAACATTGTCCTTCAAAAAAGGGATAGTTGAAACCAAAGCACCAAATCATCCAGCTTTTGGTAGAAAGAAAAAAAGAGATAAACTATAAATCATGCCAATTCAAATTATTGACTTTGTTTTAATGTATCATTATTGGGACAGGCCTATTCATATCTATGTTTAAGTATTGGGCATCAGTTCATTTCTCTTGCTTGTTTAGACTTTCTGATGTACTGCAGAGTTGAGTAATAAAAAATGCAAAATCTCATAAATTTCATTATAACAGTGATTTCTAAAGACTCAAATTACTCAATACTGTATTTCCATTAACTGGTTCAGATTAAAGTTTTTAATAAGCATAGGCTAATGAAATATAAAAGATAAAGGTTAACTAATATTCTCACACTCACAAGCTTATATTTGCCAATTAAAAACAGTCCCTTAAAATTGTTAATGGTTTTATTTATGAAGCCATGGTACCGTAGAACGATTGTTTCATTTCAGGCACTCACATTCTGGTTGTTCTGCACATAAATTTTTCTTTTTTCTTGTCTCTGGATGATAAAAATTGGGACTGTGTTGCTCCTCTGGCTATGTCTGTTAACATTGTGGAAAATTGTTTTCTTGCACAGCATCAGGGTTTTCAGTGTGAGACATGTCTAAGTGATGGGAGGGATGAATCCCACTTGTAACCAGCTATTTCTCTTTGATCATTATTTGCCAGAAAACTGTCTTCTTCGCTCTTTCTGCCCTCTTGTTGCCCTGTCTTTGCCCTCTGGCTGTTTTTGTATCGCTCAAGTTTTCTAACTCCTTATTTCTAACATTGTCAGTTGTGAAATTAGCTCTGCAATAGAGTGTATAATGTTAACACAATTGTACAAGTGGCCAGTCTGAAGCTTGAAATGGTACACAAATAATTCATTGACACTTTTTTTGTTGTCGTTTTAGTCGGCCAAAGTTGAATGGAGAGAACATCATCAGGCTCTAGTTGACATTTAATAATTTGAACATTTATGACAAAGAGAGCACTAACAGGACCTTGAGGAAGTGCAACCAGCGGCCACAGATGAATGCTTAATGACCGAAAACAAGTAATGTGTTTCTGTGCAATGATTTTTTTTAAAAATGGGTTTAATTACTTCCACATAATATCCTCACATATTGATGCACAGTGGTGCCGCCCTCTCTTCAGTATGTTGTTTCCCTGTGTGTAGGAAGGTTTGACAGATTGTCATTTCTCCAACATGTCAGCAGAGGCTCATTAACGAACATATTGTGCCACGTGATAATGTGTTTGTAGTGGCGTGGGAGCATATTTGCCTGCCTTTTTCTAAGGATACTGTATGGTTTTAATCAGTAAATGATTTAAATAGGCTGATTTAGCTCGCTGGTGTTGCAATAAGTTAAATAGAATATCCCAGATACAGACATGTAATGTTGTTTCTGTGCAGTAAAACGTGCAAAGGTTTTACCTCAACCTAACTGTATAGCCTGCAGGACTTCATAACCAATTAATGAGTTTTAACTGCACAAATGTCTAAATCAAGATTTTTTCCCCCTCCTATCCAAGTACAGGTTGATATTTTTTTTCCTTACTAAGTCGTAATCTGATACTTAGAAGTATATTAATGTGAATAAAATCAGCTTGTTTTTGTTGCCTTGAATATTTGTACTTACCCTGATGGTGTTGCTATAAAAAACTCTTTCGGTCCACATCCTTCTCAGTTGTGCAAAACGGTCTGCTCAGAACCCCGTGTCCTTCACTTTCCCTTCATATTCTTTGCATTATCACTCAGATTTACGTGGGCTATCTCTTGTCGGTTTCCTATACATTAAAATCTGACTGATGTGCTTTGATGTGTTAAATCTACTGATCCTCTTCAAAAAGCACTAAACTCAGTATGCAGTGTGGCTAATCAATGATATCAACCAAACATCCATCCATCCATCCATCCATTTTCTTCCGCTTATCCGGGGTCGGGCCTCCTCCCAGTGGGACATGCCCGAAACACCTCACCAGGGAGGCGTCCAGGAGGCATCCTGACCAGATGCCTGAGCCACCTCAACTGGCTCCTCTCGATGTGGAGGAGCAGCGGCTCTACTTTGAGTCCCTCCCAGATGACCGAGCTTCTCACCCTATCTCTAAGGGAGAGCCCAGCCACCCTGCGGAGGAAACCCATTTCAGCCGCTTGTACCCGTGATCTCGTTCTTTCGGTCATGACCCAAAGCTCATGGCCATAGATGAGGGTGGGAACGTAGATCGACCGGTAAATCGAGAGCTTCGCTTTTTGGCTCAGCTCCCTTTTCACCATGACGGACCGGTACAACGCCCGCTTCACGGCAGACGCTGCCCCAATCCGCCTGTTGATCTCCTGCTCCCTTCTTCCCTCATTCGTGAACAAGATCCCCAGATACTTAACTCCTCCACTTGAGGCAGGACGACCCCCCTGACCCGGAGAAGGCACTCTACCCTTTTCTGGCTCAAGACCATGGCCTCGGATTTGGAGGCACTGAGCCTCATCGCGGCCGCTTCACACTCGGCTGCGAACCGCTCCAGTGAGAGCTGCAGATCGCGATCTGATGAAGCTAACAGGACCACATCATCAGCAAAAAGCAAAGATGCGATCCTAAGGCCACCAAAACGGATCCCCTCAACTGCGCCTAGAAATTCTGTCCATAAAAGCAATGAACAGAATCAGTGACAAAGGGCAGCCTTGGCGGAGTCCAACTCTCACCGGAAACGAGCCCGACTTACCAAACAACCAAACATCACAACTCTAAGTGAAGTCAACTGTACTATCATATGAAACGGCTCACAGGTTATAGGCAATTTTACTCTATGAAGGTAGAATATTCGTCTTGAATGTTTTTTTGTACTTTTGATTAAAATGGGTTTTATAACACTTGCAATTTTTTGTTCATCCAGAAAAATAATTTTATTTTCAGATGTTTTTCAACTCTAGCCAAGTGCTTGAACTGCAGAGGCATATTTAAATTTGCAGTCTAAGATGAAGCTCTGTCAAAAACGCTTTACAAATAGCTTGTATTGCAGATATTAAAACTATCTATGCATAAAACCTTTGTTCATATTAAAGCAGTATGGCAGCCAGTAGGAAAAGATTGAAGTTCTGCCTTTAATCAGCGACCCTGATACTGAGCAGAAAAAGGCCTTGGTCATAACTCTTGAGACTGGAAAACCTCACTAGGCTCTATTGTTTCATCATTTAAGCGGACGTATCAGTAGGATTAACATTGGTGTAAAGGCTACTTTCTTGAATGCATGTTGACTGTGAGTTATACAACTGATAGTGTGTTTTACTGTCTATATTAATATATTATAATAAAAACACCTCACGACTCATATGTCTGCCTTTATGTTCAATTAGAAATGCATATCCGAAAGCAGAAAATATCCATTAAAGACTGTGGATGGGGGGCTTGAAACTAGTCTTGTGCTGTTTTTTTCCTAGTCTTGGACTTGGTCTTGACCTTTCCGGGCCCAGTCTTGGCCCCTGAAGAACTGGCCTTGACTCCATGCCTAATGATAATGTGACGTCCCCCTCCACTTTACGTGGAGGGATCCGTCATTTTACTAATTACTTTTTGTCCCGAGGCGCACCGGAAGGGGCAGCACCCAGGATCCGCTAGGGCCCAGCGCCTCTTGGCTATATAAGCAGCCTGCTCCAGTGTGTCAAAAGGGGAGAGAAAAGAGAGGGGACTGGGTGAGCGGAGTTGAAGCTGGCTTGGAGCTGAGCTGTCTTCTCCGGCCAGCTCCGCTCTTCAGACTGGCTCTTCCCCGACTTTGTTGTGTTTTGCTTTGCTTTGCTTGGCTTTTCTTTTCTTTTGCAGGACTCCCCTGCTTACACCACCAGCTTTTGGCAATGCAATCGGCCACAGGGGCCACCTGCTTATTTGCTGCTGTTTTCTTGTTTTATTTTAAATTTGATGCTCAATGAAGAGCATATTTATTGTTGGAGTCCGTGTCTCCCTGGTTTTTGTTACAGCTCAACGAGCCAGGTCGTAGCAACAATTATTAATTTAATACCAAGAAGTAGTAGTAGTAGTTTTGGCTCAAAAATTAACCTTTTTTTGATTGAAAGATGTGAATCTTTTCTGGTTGAAAAAGTAAGCATTGTTTCTGACAGGTTGGACAGTTGACCCACTCATTGATTTACTGGACATAGCAACCTTGTACGCAAATACAAGGATTATGCAGACGATGGATGGACACATGGATGGCAAAATGCCAGTTCCTAACACCATTCTTGGTCAAAATGAGCAGGATATTTCATATTTTAACACTGTTATTGCCTTCATGGTTAAAATCCTTCATTTGAAAATTTGAGTGCAAACAATCCACCCTCATCCTCATAGAGGGCTGCTTAATTTGAATCTCTAGCTCACACACTTTCATCCAGAGTCCTATCCCTTACCATAGGGCGTCCACCTGGGAAACCTCCATCTTCTTTTTAATGAGACAAGAGCGCAATAGGTAAGCCCTCTCTTACTTCTTGCCTCTAACTAAAGACTTCATCAGAGTGTGAAAAAGTCCAGTCGCTCTCTACAAAAATAGTTCCAGAGCCAGTTAGGTGGATTGAATTGGCAGATGAGAATTACATTCCTGCTTCTTGTGCGAGAAACAAAGTTGTTGCTGCAGGACTCAAATTCTTTGTGTGGAATCCTGGATTTGATATACAGTTAAGCCAAAATTATTCATATGCTTGGCATATTTAGATTTAAAATAATATTTTAATTTATCAACAAGAATCGAAACTTGAATCCAAGAGTCTGTGGGAGGAGCTAAAGATTATGGAGATGGCAAAGAGGCCATCCAGCATCAAATAGTTGGAGCTCATGAACAATAATAAATTGTCAAAACACCTGAAGGAATAAGCAAACTGGTCTTTAATTATCAGTGGGGTTTGATTGCTGTAATACTAATAAAGATTTTCAAAGGATTTTTGAATTTTGATTAGAAGTTACGCTTCTTTTGTATTTTATAATAATTTACAAGATGTTTGTCTCATTTTTATCAAAGTTTTTCTTGAATAAAAACCATCTTAATCGGAATCGCATATACACAAAAGTTTTCTATGAAGACCCCTCCTATCTGAACTTCTTGCGTTGTTACATCTTCCTTAAGTCAGCTGGTTTTCTGCCTTAAGTTAAACTGCTAATAAATGAACTATGAACTGGTCCTTTCATGTACCTAACACAGGTTGTTACCTGTTGTAACACAGGTACAATTTGATGCTCTTACGCAGTTTGGTCACAGTGCATGAGGAAATGACAATTATCTTGTCCAGTCTCCGTGGTAAGGCCCTGTTATCCCTGAAAAGATTACTTACTTTCTTGGACTTATAGTCATGTAGACAGATAATAAATCATTTATAGCCTGTACCCTCAAGACTCTACTAAAGACAAACAGGTCCATAAAAATATAGCTTCTGAGATCCTGAGGATGCACAAACCCTGCGCCATGATAAGCGCAGGGTTTGGTGGTGTCTGTAAGTTCTTCCTGATAAATACCTCTGCATAATTCCTTAAGGTAAATTCATTTCTGTACACATGTAGTTACTTGACAAATTTGTACAATTTGTCAAACGTAGTATCCCAATCTCCCCATTTTGTTTGCCATGATCTGCCAAAAAAAAAAAAAAAAAAAAAGCCCGTAGGCTGAGGGATGGCAACAGGAAATTAAAGATATCAGTGAACTACTTGTGAAATACTGATTAGTCCTTGTGATGTCACTCTGATAACTCAGAGGCAGCAAATTGTTTCAGAGGACAGTTTAGTTTCTTCCATCCCAGGTTGCCAATTCTGTGAGATGGAGACGAAAGATATATTAACCCTTTGAGACTTCTGTAAGGGTTTCCATCACTTTAGTGGTCAGTTAATTCTAGTAATCCTTTTCACTGAGGGAATCCTCAAATCCTAGTCTGACATATCTTTCCTTAATCATTTATCATTTTAAAGATCATATGTTCTGGATAAGCAGCCACGCCAGATGAGATCATGTTGACAACTAAAATATTTTGTCATGCATATTCAACAATTCTTCTTGCATCTACTTTGTTTGTGAAATTTAATATTGCATTTCTGCAACAAAGAACATGTTGATTTTCCTCTTTGAAAGGTGTCTCCTTCTTTTAACGCCATAAACATTTATACAGGCAGTTGTTCCCATTGGTAGTCTATTCTAATGCTTTGCTTATTCATCTGATTTACAGCGTTGGACTAATAACACAAGTCTTTGTGAAACTTCCCAGCTGCTTCGTTCATAATCATTAGTGAACACATTTGCTCACGTTTGCAACTAAAGCTTCTTCTGAACTGAGGAAAGGATTCTTCAAGTGAGTGAGTGAAAATGAAAAATGCTGGTAATAAATATAATGGTGGTGAGTGGGTGCCTAGACTAGAGAATGATTATTGCCATTTGTTTTTTGTTCACACAAAAGAGTTTGAAATCAAATTTTCTTTGCACTCCTCCCATTAAGCAAAAATCTGTTTCCCAAATTAAAATAGCTGTCATTATTCTCCATAAATTTTATTCTCATGTCATCCAAATTGTGTCATCGCAGCCACATTTCCAGTCTTCACAGATGGAAAAGTGTGCTTTAGTTTGTCTTCTGATTGTTGCCAGTGCTTAGAATGGTTTGCTTGTGCTTTTGGCCATTTGGTTGCTTTTTATTAAACCACCATCATTGTCTGAAATGGCAGTATTACACAAGGTTGTAGGTAGAACTGTTTATTTACACAAACAGCGTAGTGACAAAGCATAATTTTATTTTCTTTACTGGAGATCTCTGGGTCTCGGCCATCTATGTCGATTTTTTAGTTGTACTTAAACGGTCTAACCCTACAAAGAAATTACTAATATCTCCACCTTATTGTTGTTTCTGTTGTCCTTACTTTGTTCCCTTTTTTAAAATCTTTTTTTGGTTTTATAATGGTTGGTTAAAACTGCTGTGTTGTGATGGCCTCCAAAGTCTTCGAGGTTGGAAAACCTCCGTGCTATCACCCGTAATCTTTAGATTTTCTATTGACTTGAAGTCTTGGCATTTGGTGGGACACTCTAATATGTTAATATATTTGTCGGCCAACCGTGTGTTCTCCACTGTTTTGTGTAATGTCCAAGCTGAAGCGTTAAGCCTGATGATGATGTTCAGAATATTGCCATTTACATTTTCACCACAAAGCACCATGATGACCCCACCACCATGCCTGATTATGGGAACAGTGTCCTTGAGGTGGAAAACTTCTTCTCCTTTTTTTACATCGAACAGAAGCTACACTATTGTGACAAAATAGTTAGTTTTTTTCTGACCAAGAAACCCAAGTATCTCTTCCTGGCCTGTTCCTTTTTTATGCTAAGCATACTTTCCTTTTTATTTATACATTTCTTTGTATTTCCAACTCAGAAAACAGTGGCAGAGTCACACAACCCTGACGATCGCTGGTTCAAATATGCAAACATAGCTAATTATCTACCAAAACAAGGGCATAATGGCAACACAAACAACTTCAACCTCTAGATCGTTATTAACAATTTATGACCTCGGCTTGTTTTCTCTCTTTTATAGAAATTGCGACCAAAAGATATTCTCATCAATGACTTCTTTAAATGAAATCCTCTGTAGACGCTTCACAGAGTGCTTAAATTATCCAGTGCTCAGTCCCATTTTCTAATACTGGCCTTGAAGTCTTTAGTCTTATCCATGTTTTTTGAAATATCTCGCAGACCGAAGTCAGCTCAGTCACAAGCAAAGATATTAAAAAGTAGATGAAAAGTGTCTTACCATGCAGGTCCTTGAACTAAAGGTAAAATTCATGAGAATGGTTCAGTAATGTCCTCCTCTCAGAATTCAGAGGCTGCTGTCAGCTGTGCGGATTGAGGTTTGGGGATCACTGTGACCTTCTCAGTGGTCTAAGAGTGTGTTGGCAAGGCATGACTGATGCAGATTATCATAGCTGGAGAAAGCCAATTACTGTGGTCATCACTGCTCCCTGAGGGTGTCTCTTGGTGGAGTGAAATGCATTACAAAATTCTCTGTGCACCCATCTGGCAGCGTTTTGTATTTCTTCGCTGATCCTCCCAGCCTGAGTGTTAATAGTGCAGTCAATGGGACCCACCCGAACCTCGGAGCCCTCTCTGGTTCCAGTGAGCTTCTGCTCCACAAAGCAGGGAGGTCGTGCCTTTTAGAGAAGCGGGTGAATTACAGTCTCCCGTGTTTGTCTTGTGTCTCTGTTCAAGACAAAGCCTTCTTTTATTCTGGTCCCTTCTTAAAGCTCATCTCACTCAGTGTCCTTGAACGAGTGCCGAATGAATAAGTCGTGTTGCGGAGTTGTGGCATAGGATACTCTGCTGTTGAGATTTGCGAACAAATGTTGGCTAATCAGGAATTTGTTCTGCTTGGTTTTGCTTCCCAAAACAGATTTGCTGCAAGACCAGAAAAGCTGAGATCACAGTGCGTAACGCTGCATCTGTAGGATGTATAAAGACTACAGATCAGGTCGAGTCACAGGTAAGATGCCTTTCCTGCCATTTTTTTAACCTCTGCACACATTATTGTATTCAAGTCCTCCTGCAGTGCTTTTAAATGCTGAAATTTATGTCTGATCTTTCTTCTAAGCATGGAACATGTGAAACTATCTTCTACAGGTATTTTATTCTATCCATCTTGGATGATTGTGCCTCTCTAATTGGTTACAAATCTTCCCCTCTGTTTTTTTTTCTACACATTTTACTTTTCAGTATACCCCTCCGCCTCCCACTCCCTAGCATTAGAATTGAAAAATGTTCCTTAATCAATCAGGAGGCTTCTAATTTCTGATAATTATTCTGACTGGATGTCAGACTATTGTTCTGGGCAGAATTACTGCATTTCTGATGGCTTCATGCAGAGACCCAGCTATTAGGCATAATCACAAAGTTTCAATGCGGTTAAAGTTGGTGCCATTAGCCTTCTGTATCTATTATGAAACTAGTGTTGGGGTTTGTTTTTGGAACATTCTGCTGCTGTAACACCCACTACGTCCAAGTTTTAACCCCTTCCGACCTAAAACCGAGCGTAAAAAGACATTTATTTGAAAGTACAGAAACAAAAATGTCACAGTTTGCACAGGAACAAAGATACCAGTTCATTTGCAAAAATAGTGGTGGTAACACCATGTGGTGGCATTGTTCTGTCAGTAGTTTAGTAAGAAGACTAAAGCAAGATTACAAGTAAGGTCTTCTTTATACAGAAGAGGATTAGGGCCAGTGGAAAAAGGAATCATGAAGTCTGAATTCTGAGATTGATTTCATAATTCTGAGAACAAAGTCACTTAGAGCCACTGGAAAAAAGTGTCCAACTTTTTTTTTTTTCCAAGCGTCAGAATTCCTTAGTTTTTAGTCGCCCTCATCCTCTTCTGTATATTACTTCTAATCAAATATGGTTGAAAGTTAAACATTGTTGGATGTTCCTGCAGGAAAATGTTCCCAAACCCAAATCAGAACTGGTTTTGGAAAATAATAATAGCAGGATAATACAAACTTTTGGCAACAGCCCAGGCTTCTGCTTTGTGCCTTCACATTCTAGTTAGGCGACCCACTGCTGATTTTTACATTTCTTTGACAGAAATCGAGGCATTTCATAAGAGACAACATCTCAAGAATGCAGCAAGAGATACTTTCACAAGACAAATATGTTTTTCATCCAAAGAGAATAAAATTGTGAAAATTCCATTCTGAGAACAGAAGTGGTTTCAGCATTTGCAGAAATCATTTTTTCTACGCTCAACAAATAAACACAGCATTTCAAAATGTCAGCTCGAACTTGAATGTGCAATCACTGGTGTTTCATCAGGTTTCAATAAAGGTATTCCTTAATTGCTTAAATACATTTCTTACATAGAAATACTCAACAATCTACATCGTAATTTTATTTTTGGTAGCATGTTGACATAAGGTCCAGAGCACCGCTGTCTCTGGCTCCCGACACCTCAGCCTGCTCTCAGCTCAGTCACCTCATTATAATGCCTCCATATGAGCGGTAAATGTGATTCAGGACTATAGCGGCTTTTTTCCTGCCATAGCCTAACACGAGTGCTCAACACAGGAGAAAAGATAATGATTTCCATTAAACGCATAATTAGCTTTTATACAGCCCTGCTATTTGTTGTGTGTGTGACATTAGGCATGATATTACTATATTTCACTAAGTATCTGTTATTGTAATTTTGGAAACAATGGGGTCCTGCAGCGCTTTGTGTGAAAATAGAAAGTGACAGATTACTTTGGAGGAAAGAAGCAGAAAGGGGATAAAAAGATGTTTTTTTTATGCTAAGCTTTGGCCGATGAGTGTGACCCTCCGCCCCCATTGCTCTCACACTGTGCAATATGCAGGTCAGTCAGGTGATAATGAATGCTGTGTCTGATACTCGGCCTTTCTCCTTCCCTCCAGCATGCCTGCTTGGCTCTCTCGGTTACATCCTCTCAATTTCTGCACTCTTACGCTAGCGAGTCGGACTTCAGTCAGTTTAATTATCTGGCCTCATCTGTTCAGGAGCGTCTCACAATAGAACTGTGTGTAAAAAGTCGGGAAGGGAGCCAATGAAATCAAGCTTTGTCTCTTTGTTAATTAAAAAAGAAAGCTCCAGTGATCTTGCTGTGAAATCAGGTTTCGTCAGGTTTAAATGTGACAAAAGAACAACGCCTGGTAGGCATATAAATCTTTCCCTGTTTGTCGTAGCAGAAAGTAACGATGTTCTCAAAATACATGAGCGTCTACCATTATGTCGCCCTTTTTTTTCAATTTCACAATCCTTTTCTTTGTCTTTTCTGTGTGTTTTTACCCTTGTACAGCACAAATAACACCACCAGCAATCAAAGTGTAAAAATGACCCTCTGAAAGTATTTACGTGTCATTTGTATTTTCACATAACTTCTTTTTTGAACAAGTTGTTTCCGAAGGTTAGGTGCACCATTTAAACCCTGCAGGTTGTGTTGCATAAAATACAACATCAAGTTTTAAAAATTAAGGCAGCATTAGTAAGCTCAGTCTGGATTATGTGTTCTGTGAGTGGAAAGATGTTAAGAGTTGATCTTTTAAATTTAAAAAAATTCTACTTGTTGGATGGGCATGTTTGATCAAGTATCATATTTAATTTGAAATAGTTTTAGACTACACCAACTATTGTAATGCCTCTCAGCAGCATATTTGATTTAAAGTCAATGGTTGTGAGCAGTGATTACATTGTTTGGTTTTTTTTGTTCTACAAAGTTTTCTTTAGTCCTGTGGAGACAAAAGAAAAAATAAGTCGACCACAGAAGACTAAATTTCCATCAACATTCCATGATTAGTTTCACTTATTTACCACTACTAATATTATGATTGCTATTTTTTTCTCCTCTATTCTTTTTTTTATCTCTCCTATGAACCAGAACTCCGCGTCTTTAATAAAGCTTGAATTAAATTCTACAAAGAACTTGAGTATTCTCTGATGTCAAAAAGTTATAAATTTGCAAGAAAAAAAAGTTATTTTCCTTGACTAAAGTGAGGATCATCTCCACTTTTCTGAGATCATAAAGTCAGGCATTTTTGACAAAAAGTGACAGAAAATTGAGGGGGTAAATTTAAAGAGATGCACATCTTGATATTTTCCAAAGTGATAGTGACAGATCTGGGCTCTTTCCCTGCATTTAGGATGAGATCCAGAATACACACATCAGACAATGAGGAAGAAGCTGCAACATGGCTGCTGTTAACCCAATAACCATATGATCATTTTTAAGATACCAACTATCAACTATTACTATCTGAAATGTCAGGCTGTAAAAAAAGAAAAAGAAGAAATGAAATAAATTTGGTATATAAAAAAAAGGTTGAGATAAAATTAACTAATTTTTAATTTTTAATTAAGACAGCCAGTGTGGATTCTCCCTCCAGTTTGGTTCTCTCCCTGGATATGCTAATGTTTTGTGTGTTGTTTCAATTTAGGCCCAGCTTACTTGTAAATTTATGCTTGTCGAGGCACTTAATTTTTTTTAATAGAGAGGCTTAGTTTCCCAAACAGTTAATGCTTCTTTTCCTTGGAGGCTGCGATCAGATTCTGTCACTAGTCCCTGACCTTTGACCCATGCTCTAAACTCTCCACTCTAAGCGGCTGCAGACTATGTGACTAAATTGCCTGTTGTTGGGTTTCAGAACTGTTAGTTGCTCTTCAGCAAAAACGTCTTAGTGAAAACTTTCTCCCATAAACTGATTTTGCTCTCATAGAAATTTTTTTTTTGCCGCATTTAAATGTAGTGTGTCAAACTAACAAGCCAAATGTTTAATTTCATTTACTTGAAACTATTTTGTGGGTGTAGTTTTCAGAATGAGTGATTGTCTGGCCCTGTGGGATGGTAGGGCACTGCTAACAACATTTCAGCAGTGCAGAGGGGTTAACGCTTGTTTTGCACGCCGTGTGAGACCCATTTCCATCAATATTCATGCGGAGGGGAATTTCTCCAGAGGAAATCCTGGCCTCTTTTCGGCTTTAGCCTAATCCTACTCTTGGAACAGATTCTGCTGTCACCAGGACACCTGCAGTAGTTTCCTCGACCGCTATTATAACGAACACGGAGGCAAATAAAAGTTTTCCCTCTCAAAACATTTTGACTAAACATACTTTATTACTTATTGGAAACTCATTACACTTATCCTCCCAGGAAAACAGCTATGTTATACTATGAAATCCACCTGGGGAGTCACCGCTACCTTTCTTGTCTGGATCATCACCTGCTAGCCATCAGTCAGGCTGCAGGGATGTGAGATGAGAAAAGACGGAAGGAAAAGCTGGAGGTTTGTAATTAGAAAGAGAAGGAATGAGAAAGAGAAGGTCAAAGACAAACTTATGAGAACCGTCTAAGACAGAGACGTCTCCCCTGACCTGGGGGATTTCTGCGTTGGCTCTTGGTTCATTCTGTGTAGTGAAGTAAATGACATTTATTATGAACTCGTTATTTATTGATCTCTAAATGGAACCACAGCAAACACTAACTCTTTAAGCTGCTAAGCAGGCCCTCCTTAAAAAAAAACTTTCCACCTGAATCTTGTACTTTTGGAGAGGAAATATACATAATGTATGGATTAGTTATCAGTACCAAGATTCTTTTTTAATTTACATTTAAAAACTGTGAAAATTTTCTGTGACTAAAATAAGTTTTTGTTTAGACGAGGGTGCTAATTTGTGCTCTTGGACACGAGCTCATTAGTTTCACTCTTCCCCCAGAATTTGATCTTGCTTTTATGAAATATTTTTGCAGATTTTGATTGCAAAGGTTTCCCCAGCTGCTCCTGTCACTGAAAAACAGCACTCCCTGTCTGCCACCTGCCTGTCTGCTGGGTGATGGAAAATGCCAACACTTTTCCCCTCACAGAGCAAATAAAAATAAAACGTTGAATATTTCCAGTAACAATTAACATCGATTGTCATGTGAGAATGGACTTTAATCTTTTTCACTGTATTTTTGTTTTATTTATTGTGACAACAATAAAAGCAATGGTCAAAAAATGAAAATGCGTTTGATCATTCCCATTCTGATAATTAATATTTTCAAAAGGTAATTTTCTTTACAGATACATCATCATCCATTTTATAGGTTTTGTTGTGAGTGGTTTTTATTTCTGTTTTGTTTATTGTTTATGGTTCCTTACATAATTAAAGTTTATTGGTCTTAGAGGATGACCTTGCATTTTTATTCCATTGTCAATATATTACTTGAAAGTGGTCTTAAAACAACAATATTATTGATTATTGCAATAATTACTAGGACAATTTATCGTGCAACAAAAGTTATCGTGACAGGCCCAATGCTATGTTTTCTGCAGTACATCCATCACTGCCTACAGTCAAAGCCTCACAAGCTGAAAAAATAACTTTACAGCATACAATCTATTGTTAAGACTAGATTGAGTGCTCAGGATATTAATTAGTACAATTCTACCTCTATGGACTCTTAATACTTGGTGCCATATTTGAAATATATTACAAAACATTAATTAATTAACATTAATTATCAACATATTTCAACCTGTATCAACAAAAAACCCGATTACCTTCAGTTGGTACACACCTCAGCAACAAAACAATGAATTCATATCAAACTGTAATGATCAGGAATAAAAGTTGCCTTCAGTCCTAATCAAATCTTATTGGCCATTTATGTTTTTAATTGCTGTATAAACCAGTTTTTACACAGGTTGTCACGCTGTCATAATTTCATACTGGTTTAGGCCCAATACTGCACTCTTAAAGAAGGAAAAACATTACTGTGGGATTTGGAGAGTAACTCCAAAAAGTCAGCAAACATTGTGAACATCCCCAGAGAGAAATAGTCATGAATATGTAGTGAAGAGGCAAATATTGAAGGTTAGGAAGGCTTGATAAGACACGAGAAAGGCTTTGCCTCCCCAAGCCCTTGTTAAACTTTTACTGCTATTGTTGATTAGATGCAGCTTTAATTTAATATGCACTAATTAAATTTTAATTATTGATTATATATGATCTTCCTTTTAACTAAGTAAATGTGTTGCACTGGAGATTTAGTTTAAATGGAATTTCTGTGTTTCCGCTTTATTACATGAAACTAATATGACTGGGCTGATTGGAGTCACGATAAACACATCGGATGTTTAATATCCAGGCTTTCATTGGACTCAACGAAACTCGGATGTCACCGAGAGCACTCGCTCTTCTGACTGTAAAAGCAAGCCAAGGCTGCTTCCATCTTTCGCAGCACAGAGACTGAAATTAGCGTTTCATTTGAATGTTTTGCTATACAAAGCTGGCCACGGAAATAACGTTGTTGTGAAAATAATAATAATAAAAAAATAAATAAAAATCAAGACATCAGACAAACATCGTTCCCCATGGACACCAAAATTGAATGAGAGCATGCACTGGCTGTTACTCATTATGACGGGCTGACAGGGGTAATTGAATTTGCCTGGAAAACATTCACTTTATTTTCTGACAAACCTTTTTGGGTTTTTGAAAAAAAGACAGTCTGATTTGAGCTGGTTGCGTTGCGTTTTTCACTATCCTGAATACTAAATGAAACATTTAAAAGCCGTGGCTGATAGGAAACCGTGTCTTCTGATGCCTTGTTGTACAATTGGTCCAAACTTTCTGTACGTTATGTTCCGTATGTTATTTTTCCTGACCTATTTTAGCTTTTGAAGCTGTTAGTTTAATCATCCAATATTTGTCAAAGCCTAGGATGCAGTCCAAATGTTCGAGGAACCCAGGTGCCCATATTTCAGCATAAACTTTCTGAGGTGTTTCCAAATATCCAGCATGGAACATATTCTCCATAATAGATATTATGGTACTGGGTTGCCTGCCTCTAAATGCTGCAGCTTCGCCTCCGTTAGTCTTCTGGAAACTATCAAGTTTGATTTTGAGCTTCAGGATTTGTGTAAAAGCTGGCAAGATTTCTGAACAATGGTGGATGCAATAACAAATTAAGTCAGGGGAAAATATTGTTTTTTTTTCCCCTTTTTTTTTCTTCATCTGCCGCCTGTAGTTGAGATTCTTGTTAAATTGTTCCAAGACAGGGTGGCTGACAGGCAGCAGTGCATTTTATTGTGATATTTTTTATATTCAACTAAATCTTGAACTGCATACACTTCAATCCATCATCTGATAATATAAAAATATGGCACAAATGCACACCTTCCCAGACATGACTATCTACATAAGGTCAGATCCTAGTCAAAATAGAGCAATAATAACAGAACCAACCAGAGACCCAGATGGCAAAAAAAAAAGGTCACCAGTCCATCACATGGCAAGACAGAGACAAACAGGAGAAGCAACAATGCACACACACTTTTAGAGAGAGCAGCTGATCTAGCAGTCATGTTTTTGAACTGAGAGAGAACGGTTCGAGAAGCAGAGGGAGAACATGCTAACTCCATGCAGAACGATCACAGGCCGACTTTTGAGCCCAGGATATCTTTGGTGCAAGGCAACAGTTCCACCAACAGCAGCCAAAACATGTTAAGCCATACTTCCAAAAAGAGTTTTTCACTTAAAAGCTTAAATAAGTATCAGCAAAGAACAAAGTTGTAATTTCTATGAATACTGGAAATCATCCTCAGTGCTTCCCCCAGCAGCTCGGCAACCAGTGAGAACGGAGGGAGGAAGATTGACTGGAAAGGCCAAATATTCATGAAATTTAAACAAACTGTTTTGTTAGAAGACGGGAAAATTTGACATACATTTAATGGACAAATCACACATTGAGAACACATTAAAATCGCATGAATAGTCACTTGTTTTTGACGCCTCTGGGTCTCCATACTGGAGTGCATGTAGCCGAAGTGCTGCATCGTCTACAGGGACGCCAGAGGTTATTTACTGGGAGCAAAAGGAAGAGAGAGTCACAACTTGACAATCCCACAATTTTTAAACAACAACATTGTGAGACTGAAAAATTCAGATGGAGTGCAAAACCATAACTAGTGTCAGGATGCTTCACAGCTAAATCTAAATTATGTTGCAAAGAATATAAATATGATATTTGCTCCTGCTGATAATTTACCAACACCATGTTGTGGGAAAAAAAATCAATTGTTAGGTAAAAATCACTGTCAGCTTTATCTTATACCGTGTGAATGATATGAGATCATGATCAAAAACTCATAAACAGGTCAAATTAAAGCTCCAACTGAAGCTCAGAGTCTGTGGATTCTGTCAACAGCCACACATCAGTTTTATGTGGAGGACAAAAAAATCCTAAACACTGGAGGCAGTCTGGCTCCTGAGCAGCTGCAGAAAACAGTATCTTACCTTGAGTGTGAAGCCCAGAGAGGTTCATAAGCACTTAGAATAAAGACATAACATGACCATCAGATTACTAAAGTCATAATGACATAAACTTATAACGAAGTGTTCCATTGTAATTCCAAAACGTTGTGACATCAAGGAAATTATAAAACAAAAACACAAATAAATTACCAGATTAAAATAACAACCTTTCTCCAGGTATTAAACATAGTCTTCTTTAAACTGACATGTAAATGTTTATTTTTATTTTTATTTTTTTTGGACTGATAAAGAATTGTAATCTTACATGTCATGTTTTCATTAGCTTTATATTTAACCATTAACTATTATGTCAAAAAATGACTGCAACACAGGAAGGATGGGGTGCAAAATTTAAATAAAATGACTATATGATTTTGAGGAATATTTTAAACTGTTATAAAATATTTTTAATAAAACTCAAAGGAATCATCTTCAAGTCAATCAGTCTTAGAAAATAACTTGTCTAAACCTTTTTTTAATTATAGATTTCTTATTATGGCATTTCTGTAGTCGGATTTTTTTTTTTTAGGAAAAAAATAAACAAAACCATGACTCCTAATCCCGGAGCCAAACAGATTGTGGATTTTGTGAAACTCCACCTCAAGTTTACTTATGAGTCTTTGTAGATAAATTTGAATAGATTGCTTTCCTTTCAAATAATGATAAAATGGCTTTGCAAAAACCTTTAGGGTTTTCTTCAGTCCTTGAAGAAACTAGTCATAGATGCATAAGTTGATCCAGTAATCACTTTACCTCTTAAAGACTGCAGCTGACAAAATACCAGGTGGGTTTAATCGGAATAGAAGAAATGGATTCTGATTAAACTTCCTTCAGATTCTAAAACAACTACACAATCTGCATCATCTTTGAAAGGTGCATCAATAAAATAAACTGCTAAAAAAAGTGCAGTTTGCTGTGAAAAAGACACAAAAATACAAGAAATCTAAAACATCACAAGTAGGTGAAATAAGCAGGAGTCTGCTACCTCCTTTACAGATTTAATGTGTTTTAAATTGCACTCTTCCTCTGCAGTGCTTTCAAGCAGCCAACTGAAGAATTACAACCACCATCTGTTCGTGTTGATGTACATTAATTCACATTTTCTCTTTCACATTTTTGGCAATTTGCATTAAAACTCACTCTGTGTTTCTAAATGTGGCTAATTTACCTTTGGGTCTGCTTCAGTTTATGTAGTGTCATGTCATTGTTGCATGAAGTCATTTTAAGTCTGAACTTGTGTGTTCGCAGATGGAAATGATCACTTTAGAGGGCTTTTCTCAATGCAGACATGTGCTGGTGTTATACAGCTGACCATAGCCTGAACATGCCAGGTAGTTTTGATTTTTAGAATGTTTTAATACAGCAGCACTGTTTTTTAAATTAAATATTGCTGAACTAAGTGTCAAAAGGACTAAAATGAGCGAGTTGTAAACTTATTTGACATTCTGTTGACATTAAATATTTCATGAATTATTCATATTAAGAAGTCATTGTCTCTCCACAAGCAGTTTTTGAGGCAAGAATAAAGGAGCCAGCTGACCGCCATGCTGATACACGAGATAATGTTCCCATTGATATTTTGCTTGTCTCAGTACACAGCTAGTGCCTAATTATGGAAGCATAATAGCGTGTGCTCTGCTGTATTTCTTGTGTAATTAATCTTTTGACTGAGCGTTGATGAAGCCTTGTTCATTTTGCTTTTATCTAATGCGTTGTTCACAGTATGAAAACAGCATAGCATAAATGTTTGAGTGAGGAAGATATTAATGCTCAAAGAAACACATTTGATGTAAAATTAGAAATGGCTGAATGTAGGTATTATTATTAGATCATTACAAGAGGCAGGACTGCATTGGGGTAAGCTTTCTTATCAGGTACACTAATTCACTCATACAGATGTTTATGTTGGAATGTAGTAGGTGTGGTACTACAAGCTAGTTTTTCACTGCTGTTTTGACATTTAGCTAGTATTTGCACCATTTTACCTGAAGATGAGAACTTTTTCTTTTACTAAAACTATAATATATACTATATATTATACTATATATAACTATATATATACTATAATAGTCTGTCCTCAAGCTTCTTACAATAGTTTGCTAGTTTCTCCAGACAGAACTGGCAAATAATTGGATGGTAAAATTATTATTTATCTGGAAGGCCCATTGGGCCCAAGCTTTACCATCTTTAGTAAAGTCTTGAGATTTTGCTTCAATATTTCCACATAATGTTTTTTTTTTGTTAACATTACCACCAATATTATAAAGTGAACCAGGTCTTCATGCAGCAAACTCCAACAGGACATGGTGCTGCCACAATTAAGATGGTGTTCTCAGAGTTAGAACCTTTTTCCTTTGTTCTACAAATATGAAGACGGCGATTATTATTTGAACATTTCAAATTTAGTTTAATCAAATAAATGTCTTCTTTTTTTTTTACTCCGTGCATTTGTAGAATAATATCATAATCTGACCTTTATATTGCTTGTGATGAAATGGCTTCTTCTTCTCTGAGTGGTCTTTCAGCTCATGTTAGCAGAGGGCTTGCTTCACTGAATATAAATGCCCTCTCTTGCCAGTACAAGTCAACATCTCACAAGGCCTTTTTTGTTCCGGGTTTGCTTCACACATTTTGCACCAAAAACACATTCATCTTTTGGACTCCGTCTATTCCCTGATGGGGCCGATGGCTCCATATTTCCATCATGTTTATACTCGTATGTAATTGTTTGATTAGATGAAAGCGGCACCAGCTGAAAATTGTACCCAAGGATAAATCAGACTTGTGGAGCTGCACATTTCCCTTCCTGTCATATTGCTGGATTTCTTTTGATTTTTGCAAGATATTTGTTTTATTTATGAACCTAACTACAGTATGTTTTTTTGTTTGTTTGTTTCATGACATAGTGTTGTCCATTTCGGTTTTTAAGACCCAAACCAGTTTCAATCACAACGTTTTGGGTGAATTGAGAGCTGTAATATAAAAAAAGTAATTTAAGTGAATATTTTTTGAAGCCACAAATATGTGTAATTTTCAGCAAAGGACATTTAAAGAACTACATGCACTTTAGTCTTCCACCAAAGACTGCTAAAATGAATCCAACATAATCCTTCGTGTTCTCCAGCGCTTCTGCCTTTTTCAATTTTTATTTTTGAAAAATCAGAGCTGTATGGGATAGTGATTTCTGAGTGACCAGAGGTAGCTTGTCTCTGCTCGTTTGTGTCAGGAATGACTTTGTGAAAGCCACACTTTTTTCTTCCACCAAACTTTATTAATTTGCTTGGATACAAGACCGCAACCAGCCATCTTCTATAGCAGTGACCTAACAGTGACTCTCTGCTGAACAACTGTCAAGTCAGCAGTCTTCCCCATAAGATTAAAACGTGTGATAAATCTGATTTTCACTTTTCAAACTGGTTTAAAATCACATTTAAATTATGATCTACTTATTGTCAAGCAAGGACTTGACATCTTTTAGAGGGTCTTTTGAGCCTTTTCAAATTAAACTTTGTCTTTTGCTATTTTTGCTCACACAGTTCAGTGTGTAGATCATGGTTCAGAAATGAGAGGAAAGGGGTTTTACCACAGTTTGCATGTTCAGCATTTTACACTGAAACGTTGATTTCTATGCTTCTCCTCCTCCAACTGGCAAACTATTGAATGACACCTTTTACAGAATCGCTGCCAGAAGTTTTGGACACATAACCGACAGCTATTTGTCCCACTTTATACAAACACTACTTGACAAAAATTCTTATTTGTCCGAAAAGCATGTCGGGGCTGCGCTAAATGAATTGGATTTGCCTGGGGAGAACTGGGGAAGCTTGGAAGCAGCATTATTTCTTTGCTCTTCACTAACGCATGAACGCGCCTCGCCTCATTACCGCAAGGTGTAATATATTAGGTGCAAAGCGTTTGTCAGCACCAGCTGGAACAACGGAACAGTGTCGCCTGATCGCTGTTCGCGCGCACCAAGCGAACTGTTCGGCTACATCCGGCGAACCGGGCACGTCTAGAGGGCGGGCTTCGCCTGCCGTAGTCAAAAAGGGTCCCGCTTCGACTGGCTGCTCTCATTGCAGTCCAGTCTGCCGAGCGGAGCACAGCGGAGCGGACTGACAGAGAAACCAGCCCCGGCTCCATTCAAGGATTTTTTTTTTTTTTTTTTTGAAACCTCTTACAGTTCGTCCTACAACACAGGACCGATAAGGACTCGCACCTCGCCTTCCGTGGAAAATGTTCCTCTTGCAGTACACGGGTACATTATTTTCCAAGTTTCATCCTACTCTCGCTGGCTGTTTTCCTTCGGTGTCCTCTTGCCGTGTTGTGTTGATAACGGGGGGGTGTTATTGTCACACTGCTGCAGGCTACAGCGTGCGTCTCTGCACGCCTCTCACCGCAGCGTTTCGGGACATTTATGTGCGCATCTTTGTTATTTTGGTGTAAGTTATAACTGCGAGCCGGAGGATTCACTTGCCCGAAGTGGTCGGGCGTTTTCCAGCTGTTGAGACCGCAATGCAAAAGAGCAGGGCAAGCCTCTCGGTCTCAGTGTGGCTGCGCTGTTATTTCTCTTCTCTTTGGGGCTTTTTGATGTGGAATGATCTGATTTATGATGATAGATGATCATGAAAATATCCCCACTCGCATTATCTCACCCGTCTCCAGATGCTGGTTTTGAATGGAAGTTTTAGGAAATGACGCCTGATCTCTGCTGTAAGATGTTGCATATTTCTCACCTCCCGTGGGGATCCTGTTTCTGAGAGGCTGCATTAGTACATCATGATCGACCTCGGTTAGGCACATTAAAGTAGACAGGCCCATCTTACAGGGAGTTCTTTGCTTCATAAATACAAGGACTTTGGTTGGTTTTGTTGTGGGATTTCCGTGTCATTTATTCCTGAATCACCACAGCTCCATAAGTAGCTCCCTTTAAAAAAAAATGGGTCATTTTCTCTGGACTCCCAGGATCTAATTAAGCGAGGATGATGTTTTTGAACTCTGGCATTAACCTGCTTACTCCGCTTTATTCTGGCACTCTGTTCTGCAGCTTGCTCTGTTTATGGTCATGGTAAATTTAACTCGGATGTCCCACCGCTTTTCTTTATTCCTATGTTGTTTATTTATTTGGCTGTTGTTTTGTGTGCTCGCAGTGTAATTACTGCCTTCCTTAAGCTCATAAAAGCAAAGCCTTGTCAAAGAAAAGTCTCACGGCTGTAATTTCCCACTTCTTTTACTGCATCACTAATTAGCCCTTATATATTCTCATCCTTTTGAGCATTTAGAAATGTACTTCTCATTTCTCAGCCAAGAGCAACGATCAACTCAAACCACCTGCAGTAAAAATATAAATGAAACACTCGCATAAGTGTTTGCATTAAGTCCCTTCAATCATTTTTGCACTTGAGGTATTTTATGGTGAATGTCAAGGTATTTTTGCAACTCAAGCAGCTTGATTAATTGGAGAGTTTTGGATCGAACTTGGATGTTGATCTTAAGGGCTTGAGACTTGTGGTGTAGCACTACCAAGGTTAGTCCAGGAAATCCTTTTAATGAGATGCAGGGGAAAGTGCTGGGCAGTTGCTCTGCTCTGCTATTTCCTTTGGCTAAAAGAAATCTGTATATTCTAAAGTAAAAGTTGAATTTAGATCTTTAGAAAGATTTCCTTAGTCATTACATGGAAACAAAAGAAGTGCCACTTATCACTCAAATTAAGACAAGCAACTGGAAGGTCTGTTAAAGAGAAGATTGAAAACTGGCAGCTAGAGCAGATAGCCTGACTACTCACTTCAAAAATATAAAAAGGCACAATATTCTGTGATTTAAGTTCTTGAAAGATGCTTTTGTATTAAAATCAAAGCAAAAAAAATGATTAAGTATAATATCCTTATAAATGTACCAAATATTATGGCATATTATATCTGCAACAGTGTAGATAATTGTTGCTCTATTGTTTTAAGTGAAAGAGCATGACATCTGCCTGCTATGCTGTTTTTTGTAGGTTAACCAGTGAAAATGTGGTATTTTAACTCAAGGTTATCATAGTGTGAAAATCTAATATTGTTTCATGCCTGCTTGTGAGTTTTCTTTCTCTCTGTTTGGATGGTTTTCATTTTCCCCCTCATACGTGTTGCTAATCGTGCGCAGACGGAGCTTGGTTTCCTCCCATCCAGAGGCGCAAACACGCTTCAAATCAAATTGAGTGAACGGAGGTCGAGTGCCTCCCCGTGACCACTGGGAGGGAAAAGGTCCATCAGGCCTGGTGACAGCAATTTACCTCCGCACGGCTGCAGTTCCCTCTGATCAACTGGCGCAGCATCTTTAGATTGCCTTTAATGCGGTGAGGGGAGGGAAGCTCTTTGCTTAGATCTGTCAGCGAGATGAGATTTTAAGGTTTTACATGCAGTGCTTGAGCAGAAGCTTAAATTTTTCAGCTCTGCTTTGGCATAGGAAGGTGGTGCTGCAGAACAAATTTAGATTTTATGCAGAGCAATACTTTATAATACACAGAGAGATGTGGAAACTTTTAGGAAAGTTTTAATTGGCTGCTGCTTGACTGTTTGAGGTTATCGAGTGGGATTCTCACTGCAGAAGTGGTTTAAGGGAAGACAAAAGAGAAGTGGACGACTTAACAGAAATAAGACTCACCAGCTGCTCTCTAATTTCTGTTTTCTTCAATCAAGCTATGTCAGTGGCAGCGTTAAGTCCATGGTAATGCATGTAATTGACGACTGCTCTGCCTTTTTGGGATTGTTGAATGGATTTTGAAAGCCTGAACAGCAGCAGCCCTAATGTCATCATGGATAAACAAGCTGTAATCTTAGTGTTTTTATGAACGTGGTCAAAGCTAAAAGCAATGCACTCTAGCCTGTCAGAAGCAGTTTCTTCTGATTTGGTGAGTTTTTCTGGTTCTTGCAAAAAGCAAATGTGCCAGCAGAATCCAGACCAGCATGATTTATTCATCTGTGTGTCACAAATAGAAGCTATTTACCGACTGCCTGCCCATCGCTATTCTGCTCGGCTGTTGTCACCTGACAGCTCAAAACCGAGGTGACAGATAGGTAGGAGACACTTTAGGTTTCTTATGAGCCAATTTCTGCACTCAAACGAATGCCATCTACTTTGAAAGCTTTGGCAGAGTTGTTTGTAGTTAGTTATACCAAACTAGTCAGGGTGAACTATTTCATACTGGCAAGAAAGATTTGTTTTTGGAGGGTACGTGGATTTTTATTTATTTTTTTGGCATACAACATGTTGACAAATTTTTTCAACAGCTTGAGTTTTTTTAAAATAAATGGATATTAGTCAGTTTCTCGTAGTGCACAGGCTGTTTCTGGATTCAGAATGGGTTTTATGAAGTGTTTCCTTCAGCCGATAGTAAAAAAAAAAAGACAACTAATGGCAATTGCAATAAAAACATAATTAAAGTACAAATTTGGAAGAATTTTTGCTTTTGCTTCTGAAAACATTTCCATAGGATGTCTTTTTGTTGAGTAGATGGCTAAGATATATGGAGTAGATTAAACAGTTTTTTATCCATCTGCAACTATAATTCTATTAGTGATTGAGAGCCACCAAATGCTAAATGTGCACTCAAAATTATACAAGAGAAATTTTACTGCTTTATTGGTGGTCGTACACAATTGAAGAGTATTTTTTGTAGGTCTTGTTTATGTGCCTGCAAATACAGCATTGAAACTGTTGTTTTGTCCTTTTTTTTTTTGAAAAGATAAAGAATTAAACATAAAATAAACTACGCTTTAAAGAACTTATGTTTAGAGTTGTTTTGACACATTTAAGCATGATAGATTCTGAGAAAGAGCTGCAGTGGTTTATATGTGCGAGAAAGCTGTGAAGCAGCTCTAAATTGGAAGCAACTTGAGCTTTTCATTGTTGCTTGTAAATGTGCAACTGTTGAAGTACTGTCAAAGTAAATGGTTTCTACTCAGATCTCCATAAATTTGGAAAGATTTCAAGAAAAACATAAACGGGCAAGGTGTGTAGGAACCCTGGAGGGAAGATTATTTAGTTTTTTCTTCCCCCTTTATTCCTGATTGTTTGTATCCTAAGTCTCAGAAACTCTTTTGCTGAACTTTGAGGTTTACGCTGCTATTTCATCCTACAAGAAGAAATCTTTATTTCTCAATTGAAAAGTTTCTTTTATCAGAAACAAAATGTTGCTGCGGGTGCTGTTGCACTGTCAAGCAGAAAAAAAACCTATATTTGGTCTCTTTATATCAAGAAACATTTAAATTCCTTCCTTAGAGATGGTTTGTAGATTTCTAAACCAGGAATTTATTTCTGTCATCTTTCCCAAGATAATTGGCAGCTTTTTTTTTTTTGTAAAGGAAAAAAACTTCATCCCATATGCTGTGTTTCTGATGAATTTGACTGGCTTCTTGTTGGTTCTAGATATGTGTAGGTGATTGTCAGGGTTGTAACTGTTAGTTCCTGTGTAACGTTCACCTGCAGTCATCTGCAAAGGTTTTCACATCCACACCTTTTTATCTTTGGTTTAGATGCCTAAACCAAAGATGTCTAACACAAAAATGTCTAGTATATGTATTAGTCATTTTTATTGAGGCCCCTTGAAATTACAGCAAAACCCCCCTTGTCTGTAACAACTTTATACATGTCGAACATGAAATTTCAGCCTTTTCTCCTCCTCAAAGTAAATTTGAAGACTTCCCATAAATTCCTGATGGCATTAGGTCTTGCTACCTATAACGCATTTAATTCCAAGATTGCCAGTCATAGCGATGTCTCACCCTTGGGATGATGTGTTCAGGGTTAGTTTTCTGCTTGGTGCTTTGCATGTAGGTCAACATGTCCAGTATTGGTCTCAATTCTCCTTCTCCTGAACTCAGTGTCACAATGTATAGCGAGATGTCCGAATCTTGAGATACTGTTTTGTTTTATTTAGGAGTGTCAGAGTAAATAGGGACTGATGTACAGGGATCCCACTGTATGACTTTCGATCCCTGTACATCAGTCCCTATTTACTGATGTACAGTAAATAGGGACTGATGACATTCATACCTAGTTCAGTAGGTATTAATGTCTCCTTAAGTACCTTCTGGCTTGGTTAAAATTGTCCATTCTTAAACATTAGTATTCTTAAAGGGAATCTAAAACCTACCCAGGTTAAAGAAATCTATGGTAGCTGGTGTAGAAGATCCCTGGGAGCAGCAATAATGCTTGCAGCAGCAGCACTTGAACCTGCCATCTGGTATTGAGTCTCTAAGAGCAGGAGAGCTCAGCAGCCTAGAGGCAACCGACTCTCGGGCTCCAGCCGTATCAGCGGGGGGAGCTCTTCATTTCTAATCACTTTCATGATAAGTCACCACTCAAAGAACCTTGAAATTGGAGATAAGGAATTTGAAAAGCAGGTTTTTAGCCACATGAAAGATGAAGTGAGCCATTACAGCCGTATTCTGCATTTGCTTTATTTGAGTACGTCTGCGAGGATGGATTTCGACTGCAGTGCAGCTGTGTTTAAACCCAGCTAATGGTCCATTTAAGCGGTAGAAGAAAGGAGACACAGTTTGAAGAAGCTGGATTATGCTGATTAAATGAAGTTGCTGTACAAGTGTCTGTTTTCATAATTTATCTCAAAAGTACATAATTACTGTTTTTCTTCGAACAACAACAATGGCATTGGCATCAGTTCTGAGGGTGTCGAGTCTCAAAATCTGACGGAACTATTCGAGAGATTATATTTTCAGAGATAAAGTGGTACTTTGTAACATATTCGCTTCTCATTTTCATTGCTTATTAGCATTAGCATTGATCATAAATTCCAATGTTGCATATTAATGTAGTAGTGATTAATAAGTTAAGGCTTCTTTTGTGATGATTTGACTGATACCATTTTCTGGTAGATTTACAAATGTTCTTTTGGGACAAGTTTAAGAATTGCACTCGGAATATTGTTTTTTCTAAGTAAGAAGCCATTGCTTATTTATGTGAGGATAAGAGGCAATATCCCAGCAAGAGCATTTAATGTAAGAAATTATTTTGCTGTTAAAACAAAATGACTACAGAATTGACATTTTAACCTGTTATCTGAACATTGTGATCACAGGGGTGCCTGGGTATGTTCCCTCAATAACAGAGAACTTCCTTTTACTTTTAAATTTCCAAAAGGCTGGCAGAACCCAGTTTGGCCAGTAATCAGGATTCTTGTTGAATTCTTGCTGAAAGTCTTGCTCTCTCTCTCTCAGCCTGAATAAAACACATATTTGTCAGCTTCTCGTAGAAAATACGGTTTCCTTACAAATGGCTTCGTACATCTGTGCTTCTTGCAATTTCTTTTTTAACAAAGTTGAGTTTAACATGGCAAAATATACTAAAAATGTAATAATCATTGAAGTTTGTGAAGTACGCCTGATTATGTAGAGGCCTCAAGACTGTGTTTAACTGACTAAATATTACAGCGACATTTAAAATGCAAGTTCACAGCACTTCAAATAAATAAGCCAATAATTATTCCACTTCAGTTTTTTGCCATATATTGTGCAGCCTTATCCCTAACATTGTTAAACCTTTCAAAGTTTGAGTCTTCTCCCAGCAATAGGGTTCACACTAAAGAGTGTTAGGACAAGGCAGGGCAAGCAAAAAAATCAGCCAAATTGAATCCTTAGCCAAAGACCTGGTGCATTTATATTTTTATGAGAAACAAATGGCTGTTCTTATTATTCTTTATGGTTTCCCTGGTTCTAAGTAGAAAAATAATACAATTGTACTTGCCAAAGTATTTATTTGGTCATTTTCTTTGTTGTTAGCAGATAAATGACTGAACTTTAGTTCATATATGCTGTTTAAAACCTAATAGAAAACCTTTTCAACTTTAAGGTAGACCTTGGATGATCTTGTTTTTGTTTTTCTTTGTTTTTTAAGCAGCTATTTTTCTGTATAATTGTGTGAGAGCAGAAACCCTGTTTGGCTGTTAAGCCCTTGGAACGCAAATATTTGGTGACAGCGTTCCAGTCAGCCTTCAGAAATTGTGCTTAGGCTTGTGTTTTTCTAGTGAGACAATCCAGAGTGCAGGTACAGCTGTCACTGTACTGTTCTAGGCACATGTTAGTGCGTCCCCTGGGATGTCCCACTTCAGTGCGTTTCTAGATGGGAGAGGATAACTGTGATTGAAACAAGACAAAAATGTTGTACTTGTCTGGTAAGAAGGCAGTCTTAAAGACAGAAACATGCCTTTTTTTTCTTATTTTCTTGTTTTTTTGTCCTTATTCAGCAGTTTCAAGTGAGATGTGTTGCACTAGAAAGTATGTCAGATGATGGATCACCAGATACATGGAGGGCAGTGCTAAATACTTTTTTGGAGTTATTTTTTTCCAGTGTTGCTTAGGAGACAGCATATTATTGCTTTCTTGTATTTTGTAAGGATTATCTCCCTTACGTTTACAGTTTAGGGATACTTTTGATGTATTGTGGATTCAATTGAGAGAGACCAGAATGTATTACAAATAAATCTCTTGACATTTATTGCCCCTTTGCTGCTAACTTATGAGTATGAGTTGCTTCAGAGTTGACCCTCTTAGCCAAAGTTGTTTCACACGCTGATGTTGAACATTCTTCCCTCATACCTGAGAGCTTGGTTCAGTGGCTCGGATCAGAGAAAGAGGGCTGTCCAGAGATTGCCTGTCTGGAAAGCAGCCATCACTCCACTGTAATAGAGACTGAGAGGCCAGATTTATGTGGCTGTTACTTTAGGAAGAACGGATGGCTTAAGGGGGCAAAGGAGCGAAATCGTACCAAAATGGATGGACAGAATGTAACCAAGAATGCATTATTAAAAGGGCACCAGAGGTTCTTTGTATTCTCTCTGTCTTGTGGAGACATTTTGCTGTTCAGTTCAAATGAGAACAGGGGCTGCTTTCATGGGATGGCGAGCTGAGTTGGTCTGCCGGGCTATTAAATTCATATTCTGTTTCCTGTTTACATGATAGCTCAGCTCTCTGAGGGAATGAGGTTGCAACATTATGGCTAACCCAGGAATGTTCCATTTGCAGGACAGTTTTTGTGGTGACTTTGATTTCTTCTTTTTAATTTGCATCAAGAAACTTAAAGTTTCTCACTGTGCAGCTCTTTTTCACGAAATGTCACCAGAGCAGCTCTGAAAGGTTTGGTGTTTTGAGCTCAAAGGAAGCCCTGTAGTTGCGTGTGTACGGCAGTGAGCCTGGCTGGAGTCAGATCCCTGCTGTTGGATAAATGCAGGCTTTTTTCTGCTCTCAGCATATCTTACTGCCCAGTTGCAGGTCGGTCTGTAGCCTTATTTTCAGCCTCTTTCTGAGGAATGAGAGGTCAGCATTTAGAGGAGGATGATACAACACTGCTGTAACATTTTTACCCGGGAATGGGGTGTAGCTTTCTAGATGGGTTCTTCAAATTATAGCGTTGTCTATTTTTGAAACATTGGAATGCATCTTGAGGTCAGCATTTGCATGAAACGAACATGATGACAAGAGCAGATTTGAAGATTCAGTCAGGATTTCACTGTCTCTCAATGTGTTTTCAGGGAATACATGTGTGAAAGGACTATAGCCTACTTCCCAAACGATTATTATTCCTGAAACCAAACCCCCCATCTGTCAGATTTACTGAATGTAATATTTCAGTTCACAGTTGGCCTTGTTTACCTTAAAGACTTGGGAACAGTCATATTCATTCACGCTTGTTTAGAAAAGTAGTCCCGGCTAAATCTCAAATTACGCTCAGGAGAATGTCAGCAGAATCTCTGAACATAATTTCAGACAGGACGATGCAGGAGGGAGGAGCACCTGTTCTCCTGCTTGTCTGGTATATGAGCCTAAAGTTATAATTCAGAGGAAAATATGTGACACGGAAAACGGCATCATTTAATGTTGCACATGAGGAGTATTTTTCTGCTCATTTAGTCTTTACGGTTGTGTCACTGTCCCTGAACTTGTTGGCATTTTGTCGACCCTTATAGCATAAATGTACTTCAGAGGAATAGACCAACACAAAGTAGCACATAATTAGGAAGTATCAGGAAATGGATAAGAGTTCATGTTTCTTTTTGTAAACTGTTACTTGCAACAAAATCTCCAAAGAGAAGCATACAAATGCATTTTCTTACCATGATGTTGTTTTATCTCTGATGTTCTCCAACAGGCCTTCACAGAACAGCCAGATTTATATTAAGATCAGAAATGCACACAGGTGGGCTTTAATTGGGTAATTCAATTTTCTTAGGGGGTGGGGGGTTAACAGAAGTTAAAGGTGAAAGAGGTTGAACATAAATTCATGCTATAATTTTCAGACTTTGTAAAAATTGCATGTACCATTGATCACTTTCATTCCACTTCACAATTGTGTTCTCTGTACTTATGCGTTCTTGGAGTCAAAACCTGCAAGAGAAAACCAACATACTCTTACCTCCTGTGTAATATCCTGCACTGCAACACGCCAGGTTAGTTGTTTCATAGATCAGTGATAGCGAGTATCTTTCAGATTGGATGCTTGGACCTTAAGGACATACGCTGACAATAGCTGACTGAACATTATGGAAGTGAACACAGCCATTACAGACGGGGACATAATTGGATTCACAAATCAGCCATGGCTCCAGGTTTATGGTGGCACTGGCTTTTATGGGTCATATTTCAGAAGCTGCTAGGCAGTTCATTATAGGAGACTTGGTGCAAACAAGAAATGCTGAATAAGACTGTGAGAGGAGCGTCTAAACTTGCTCTTTGTTGTTAAAAATATATCAGACCTTGGTAATTGTCATGTTTTACTCCTGTGATACTTCCTATATAGTTTACAGGTCCATTTTGTGCATATTGTAAAACCTGCTGCTTTAAACCAGCCCTTCTGTACTTATCTATTATTTATCGTTGAGTTGTTGTCTCTGTTGACAAATAAAATGCTGTGTAACAAGGAGGCTGATGATATATGTATATGATGCATAAGTATTTGTAGGCTTGTGAGACTGTGTGGGAGGAATAGCTAAGGCGAAGTCTTTTCGCCGCCTCCCGTTCGGTGAGCTGGAACTCACTGCAGGTTCTCCGTCATGCTCCCCATGCTTGTCCCAACAGAAGTCAGAGTGGTGGATCGATATGAAGATTAATTATTGTGTCCACGTTGAGGGCTGCACCCAGAAAGTGCATTTTTCAGGCCTCTGGTGAGAGGCCAAATGCTCGCCCTGACGAGTGTGGAGCTGCAGCTTGTTAGTGTGGTCTGTGGACCGGAGCTGCCCTGAGAGTAAATTGGACTAAGCTCCAGGGGTAACGCAGTGAGGCTGAAGCTCAGCTTAGCAGCACCGACCAGCCTACCAGAGGTCCCACGGCGTTTTTCTCAGCCTAATATAACCACCTGGATATTAAGTATTAGGTTAACGCTTCTCTGAGGAATTGATGGCTGAAGGATATCCAGTCAACTCTGCTGGAATGAAAAGTTTCTCCTGAGCTGCCGGTCTTAAAATGAAACATTTCTTTATTTTAAATGCATAACTTGTAAATCTCATTTTACATTCTTCCTACCCAGTCTGAAAGGTGATGTGGAGTTTTACATGAGTTTTGTCCACGTTTGGATAATTCTGAAAGAAAAAGGGGGGGCTTGTGATAATATCTACGTTTTGAGATGCAGTTCACTGTAAGAATAGTATTCTTCCTTCCATCCTTCCTCTCTTGTGACGTTTATTTGTCATACCCCTTTCATTTCTCTCTTTCCTCACTTGGTTAACAGCGTATCCTCTATTTCCTTCCTTGCAACTTTCCTTTCTTCGTCTTTCCTTGGAATCTTTCTTCTTTTCTTGTGTGTGATCTTACTTCATGGTGTCCTTTTTGTATCCCCATCTTTCAGTCTCTCTTTCCTTGTGACCTCCTTCTTTTCATACTTATATTCCCTGGTTTGTCCAGGTCACATATTTAAAGCTCTAAAGTCATGGTGAGCTGGAGTGTTTTTAAATGAACACAATGGACTGAGAACTGTGGAAGGTTGTCTGGTAAAATCGTACATTTTTGAATAAAAAAAATGTGTCAAAGCCTGGATTTTTAGAAAACAGCCTGTTGTTATGGACACATAAGCGGACAAGAACTCTCGCTACAGTATATATGTTTAACCAGCCTGTCCCGCATTGAGATTATTTAGTGTTTGCACAGTTTATCAATGTGTCTCTGTTGAAGCATATTGATATATTGTGTCTTAAAATGTCCAGCGTGTCACGCCGATAAATCAGCCGCATGTGTTTGGGTGCAGGCCTGAGCTGCAGAGGCAGGGAAAAAATGGCCAACAGCAGAATGATAAATTTCCCTCCTGAAGGCCACTGGAGGATTTTAGTTTGTTGAAGACTTGTCGAAATCATGAACAGAACTTGAATCACTCACTATTGCTGGCAGATGCTGGGGTGATTACAATAGTCTAAGTCCTTGATTTGATCAAAGACTGTCAAAGCAGCATGCATTTCTCCTCTCGGTCCCTCTTAACAGACGTCTCTGAATAAATTGAAATTGGTCCAAAGGATTTGTTCATTTTAGGGACTGAATTTGACTTACTAATGGTCTTTTCACCATTTTCTACTTTTGCAATTCGGTAATTTCATGCCAGCGTTTAAGTTACAGAAGGAAGATGTCTTGACAGATGAATTTTAAAATATGTTATGATTATAAAATTAACTTGGACTGTATTCAGGCTGCACAATATCAGGAAAACATGTAACAGCAATGCTATCGCTGAATATTGCAATTCAACATCTATTACATATAACTTTTTTCAAGTCATTTTCTTTCATAACAATGTCCCCACCTTTTTTTCTGAGCTTTACTATCTCAGCCACTAAAAATACACAAACATCAAGTGTGCATCAAGGACAGTGAAAGCTCTTCCAACAGGCCTATATATCATTGGCACTTGAAGTATAATGTCATACCAAATATTTAGGGATGCACTGAAATGAAAATTTGGGCCAATATCAACATCCAATAGCAACATTGCTGTTATATTTCCCAATATGGCTACCCTTGCAACTCTGGGGGAAAAGTTCACATCGCTGTTATTGCTCCTCTTCTTCACTTGCATCCCCCTTAATCCTGCTTTGCATCACGATCACTGTTACATGCCCAAACAAATATTGCATGGCCAAACTCCTCTCAAAACGCAACATACACAAATCACAACAAGGTCAATATAAACTTTGCTTCATAGACTGATATTAATGTCAATATATTGCCCTTCATCCCTGCAAATACTGCATGTTAGCTTTCTTTTGCTATTGCAACATGACAAAATGTGGTATTTCTAGATTACAATTGCATATATTGGGAAACTCTGGACTCTGAATCAAACTTAATTAGAAAATCTGTGCATTTAGAATAGCAGTTTTGATGTATTGTACTAACTCTGCTGCTCCAGAAGGAGGCGATAATGGTGGTATTTAGCTGCATTAAATTCTAAAGAGGAAAAACCTAAGATGAATTAAGCTGTTCTAAGCTAAAGATTGTTACTTATGTTTCTTTGTTTCCCTGTACAATTCAAGGATTTCTTCAAGATAATTAATTCCATAATTAAATTAATTATCAATTTAATAATTGATCAGCTTTTATTTGAGTTTTAATGGAATCCAAGTCAGGACAAGGCAAGACAGATGTGGGAAGAAAACTTAAAAGTGGGATCACTGTTGTTAGTTTTTTGTGTTTTTCGCCTGCAGGAACCCAGAGAGGGCATGACCAAAAATAACTTTTGGAAATTTCTGCTTTAGAAACCAATATAAGAAATTCAGTCCAAAAACAAAACAAATCTAATGAGTTTGAGCAACTCAAAATAACTACAAAATGTTTTTGTCTATATTTCTATAATCATTAAAATCATATCGAGAGCTGTCTATAAATAAATGGCATGGGGGGGGGGAAGAGAATACACTGTCATTTTTAAAAAATAATTCACCATACTTTGTTTTCATGTTGAGGTATAATTCCAAAATATGGCATTACTTGGAGTTCTTTTTGCTCTTCCTCATACTGTTGCTTTAATTATGCTCTCATATGACTCATTTACAGTGAAAAATATGCCAAGCAGCTACGGCCTTTGGTGTATTAAGTGTAAATATCACTGCGCAAATGCAAATCATGCAGTACAGATTCATCACATATTAAATAATCAATCTTTGCCATCTTGTGCTTGTCACAACGTTTGTTGTTTCGTTTCCATTCTCATCACCTTGTACGTTAATTAGAGAGCCAGTACAGTTCCCAGTTTGTCTGGTCTGACGTTTGATGGATGCATAGCTGTAACTAGGATAGACAGAAGAGAACATGAAAAGCTCATGGGAGAGGAGCTGGGCTCGGCCAAATAATAGCAGCTGGGCCTACCCCGTTACATGATCTATGGTGCTTCATTTGTTTGTTCTGTCTTGGTAATTAAACAAGGGGAGACCCACGCAGTGGTCTCTGGCTGATTGCTTCGTTTCTCTCCCCTAATCTTCCCATAAGACCACATAATTAATGGCGGAACGACAGGAGAGCCCCCAGCCCTTCTGTTAATTGAAGGGATTCATCTTGTTTACTCAACTTGCTCCGTGTTTCTTTATTTTGGGCTCGGCCCGGGTGTCATCTCCGTGATCGTCAAAGATGTGGTGATTTGGCATCGGTCCGGATGTGTTGTGGCAGATGATGTCGTGACAAGTTCTGGCTCCGTTGGGAATATTGGAATCTAAAATGTATCTCTGTTTTTTTGACTTGATGCTCATTGTTTCAGACACACTCAGATGAAATTATTTCTTTTGTTTGTTTGGTCCCTCATAGTTGAGTCAGCTCGCACTTAATCACAACCTGTGAGGTGGTGGCATGGTTATGTGCAGGATGTCACTGAAGACAGGTCTGTGGTGATGAAAAGGGGCTTTTAAACATTAACAACACAAGGAAGATAAGATCCTTTCACGAGAAGGAAAAACCCTAGAAGGTGCCATTTGAAGCAGTTAAACCCATTTTATTGTGCTACAGACTGCCCTCCTTTTGATTTAACTTTCCTGTGCTCCTTTTGACTGTAGATATTAAAGCATTTTATCTGTTTTCTCTCCCGGCTATTGACAAGTGTCGGCCTGAATGTGGTCTGTCGCGAGCACTTGGTAGACATGCAGCCTGCAGGTAAACAACTCTGGGGAAATGAGACCTATGCTCATTGTAAAGTGCTCCTGTGGGCAAAGAGCTGCTCAAGCAATATTTTGACAAAGACTTGTCAGCGTCTGCCTCCTGCCCAGACCTTCACAGGCCCACACCAGCAGCAGGTGATGTGGATACAGCTCTACTCAAGTGAAAATATCATTTTTAACGAAAATACTTGATTTCATGCAGAGTTGTGGGTAAAAAGATGCTACAGTACTTCAAGTATAGTTCTGAATGATGATATATGCAAAGATTTACCTTGACGGTTCGAACAAGAAGCAATCCTTGAGGGCTACATTCACACCAGCCCTGCTTAGTCCACTATTAATTGATCTCTAGTTTCTTTGAGGTTCGGTACATTTGAGTGTGAACGTGCAATATAACTCTGATCCGCCTAAAATCCTAGGTCTTCAGTTGAAGTGAACTGTGGCATAGTTTGAATTCATTTGTGAATGCAAGCGGATGCAGATAATTCTGGTTAAATACAACAACAATTAAAAAAAATCTATTGCTAGCTTAAGAAATCAAATCTGATGCCAGACCTTTTAGTTTACATTTCATGAAGAAGAAAGTTGGATCCATGTCTTATTCAGAGGGTTTTGTGTTGTTTCCTTTTGTGGTTCTTGATGTTGCGCCGCCAGAAGTGAGGAGGTAAGCAGGTTTTGGTTCGTTTCACACTGTGGAGTGTGAAAGTAAACTGCACCAGCTGAAAATGCAACAAATGTTTTATTTTTTGTCCACAATCGAGTCTTACCAGAAAACACCACAAATGTGAAAATGTGGATACAATTTAAGACTTGTCTTTGTTTTGGTGTGTGTGGTTTTTATTTCAAGCACATTGTTCAAAGTATCTTTCCTTGTTTTTCTTTCTTTTTTATTTTTATTTGAATGGTTACCGTAAGTGAATATAAAAGTTTATGACTTGTCTTTGACTGGACCTTTTTAACCCAAGAATATGCTTTGATCTATACTCTAATTGTAGCCAACAATTAACTTCTACTATGACAACAATTAGTGTCGTTATGCTGGAAGGTGACTTTCCACCTGTGTCTCGAGCCTCTTAAGAAGTTTTCCTCCAGGATTGCCCTAAATTTAGCTACATCCATCTTCCACTCAACCCTGACCAGCTTTTTTTTTTTTTCTGGTGCTGATGGAAGAACCTTCCCACAGCATGGGGCTTCACCCTGGGCAGTGGTCCCGACCTTCCTGCCCCACTTAACCGCCTGAATAAATCCAAAGCATTCAACACACCCTGTGGTACATTTGAGATATCAGGAACGTCTTGCATCATAGAAAGATGTAGTGAACTGGTGTGTGGGTGAGGGCAGCATATATAAAATTAACATCCACAACAACAACAGGCTTTGTTTAGGACCATGTGCTGGTCTCCTGCTCTCTACCACATGTATGTTTTTATATCTGCCAGGCATACAACAAATAGATGGATGGCTCTACTTTTTCTAAATGAAATATTTCTGACATTTTGATACGAGCGACACTGATGCTTGGTGACCCCTGACCTTTGAGATGATGCAGTATTAGTTTTAGACCACATGTAGCATTTTGAATGGCATGTGGCAAACAGCCAACTTGACTTTGTATCGCCACTGCGGGCCTGCTTCTCTGTTTAATGTTCTCTGTGCTGTACCTGTCAGTCTAGGTGGATGGCTATATTTTTGTAGGTAACAGATCTGACATAGTTTTCACTTTCGGATGATGGATTGAAGAGCGCTGTGTGAGACTTTCAAACGTTGGAGTATTGGTTTATACCATAACCTTATTTTAAATGTCTGCTGTGTTCCTTGGTCTTCACAAAGCAGTTTGTTCATGAATGTTTTTTTCACAGTGCAGCTGTACATATTCTGGAATTAAATTGCACACAGTTGGATTAGATGACTTTTGAGACTAGTTAATTTTACTACGGTGTATCAGGGTAAAGGAGATTGTGCAGAAATGCTTGCCTTGGAGATTTTTATTTGAGTGATAAAACATTAAAAACATTTTTTTACTTGACAACTGAGCTCCACTTATCTTGGTGTACTCCATCAAATCCTGATAAAACTCCTGAATGCTGAAATATTCTGGGGATGGGAATACTTTTTGTGGTTGACATGCTCAAATCTTCCATTGTCCTCTTGACCCTTCAGACTAATATCTCTTGCAAGATATTAGAATCTCTTGTTTGTTATATTTAAACACAGATAAATACAGAACACAATGTGCATCTGCCAACACACACAATCCAAATATATAGATCTTAGTTAATGTCACCATTTATTAAAAAAACCAAATGTAGCCTTTCAGAAGAGTCTGGTCTGAATATCTTGGGGCCGGGATGATTCACCCTAAAATGTTACACACAAGGATGACCTGGTGCCTTTGCAGCAGGCAGCTGTTGGTGGGCTTTAGGTTATTTTGAGTTCTGTCTGTGCTGGAAAAGAAAAGTCGGCTGTAATCTGTGTTTAATTTTTCCACAGATCACCCGTGTATTAAATAGATTATTGTTTCGAGCCCTTAAAATCCGCTGAAAGAATTCAGTTTTGACATCCAGATCCGGCGTTTCAATAGGCTCAGACGGCTGCACCTGTTCAGTTGGTTGCAAGCAGTTTAAGCTGAAGATTGAAAACAACTATTATTAAACAATAAATATCATCCTCTTGTTTTAAAAGCTTAGAAACCTGGTTGAGTCGTAGAAATGCTGTTCCTCAAGTGACCACAAAACTCCTGTTGACAAAGAACTTACAAAAAACATTGATGGTATGATGTACTGCTTTTTGGTGTTGTGTGATGTCATGAGGTTTGATTTATTTCATTTTAGAACATGTAGTTAATTTTTACAGATTCTTTGAATTAATACAGCATTTACTCAATTTTAACATGATTAGATCAAGAAAATGCAGGGCTTTTGACCATCCCTCAAATCCAAGAAGCCATCCTCTTGCTATTACATTTACTCAGTGCAGTAGATGTGTTAATGTATCCATCCTTCAGCTGGAAGTGGGACTCATTATTCATTTGTTGGTCGAGGAGCATCCTCCGCTGTGCTTGGTTTCCTCCTCTAGAGCTGCATAAGTGTGATCTATAAAGTGCCTAATTGCTTTTGTCCTGATCCCCTCCATGACCAGGCCATTTACTGTCTGCAAAGATCATTTCCTGCTCTCTTTCTGCAGTGTTCATCAGGGAGGCTCGAGCGCTGTGAAGTGAAATACCATGGATGACATTATTGCAGTATTATTGTTTGGTTTATCTGTCAAATTATCGAAAACTCATCCCTGGAGAGGCGGCGTGGAATGAGCAAACAGCTGGGAATGTCCAGCCGATGGTTGTCTAAGCACATCTTTCATCGAAGATGAATGGCACAATTTCTTACAAATCAGTCCCTGTTCAAGGTCAGGCTGAGATGAGCGGTGTAGATTAGTGTTGCAAATCTTTGTTTGTGTGGCGCTGAGAGGAAATAAGGAGCTGGGACTAATCCCTTTGTTTGCAGTGTCAGTTTTCTTCATTGGATTTTGACTTCAGCTCTTTGGCTACATTCAGAAAACTGACACATCCAGTGGTAGCTATTATTTTGTTGACTACAAGGTATGTCTTCAGTCACCATAAACACCTCAAATCTCTCCAGAGAGTCTAAACTGAAGTGAAAAATAAATTATAAATAACAAAGTGTGTTTTTTAAATGGTTAATTCAAAGAAACAAAAATTTCAGTTTTTTTTTTAAATAAAAACATATTTACAAGAATGGTTTGAGGCTCTTATGGAAAAATATATTGTGTGGTCAAGATAACTAATAGAGATGTGTATATTGCATAAAAATGCTTTTAAAGAGCTTTCTATCAAAAATATTATTCAATGTTTGGCAGACCCTGAATTAGCCAAGCAGCCTCAAACTGATGGCAGCCATATATATATATATATGCCATATATATATATATATATATATATATATATCAGTTTTAGTGTTATAATTTAAGTGTAATAAATCCTAATTTTAATAAATGTCTACAATATATTTTCTGCTTTTAAATTTGTAATGGAAATTGCTCAATGTGTCAAGATGTGCTGAATGAGAGGTGGTGAGGATGAACGCTGAGACCCAGGTTGTGAAGAAAATGATTAATTTAATGATGAAAAGCTCAAACAGTCCAAATACAGGCGGCACGGCAGAGAGAATAGCACATAGCTAAATACCGGTAGCAACTGACGAAAGGCTGATCAAGGAGCAAGCCAACCAGGACTAAAACAGTTCTACTGGAGCGTCGAACATGCAACAAACAACAACTGACATAAGACGAGGACCAGACAAGAGACAAAGGATACAGGTGGACTTAAATACACAGGGAGGGTAATCAGGAAAACTAGACACAGCTGGGATCAATCAACAGGGAGGACAGGACATCACAGAGACTCACAGGGAACAAGGACAGGAAAAACCAAGAAATAAATACACAATAACACAGATCGTCACACAATGGGAGGAAAGATAAATTCTTCACAACTTATTATGAAGTTTATTTTTGCACATTTAAATTGTCTAAAGTATAATTATAATTAACCCGGATGGTTACAATTACAGGGATTTAAATCTTATGATTGCAAGTTCACACAGCAGAACTCCAGGAAATGTTTCCTAAACAAACAAATTAAGCAAAGTAATTAATCAAAACACCCAGATTTACTGGAAAATTAACCATGTCTTGTCTTAACAGCTTGTCAGTCAAGCTAGTCATGCCAACATGATCTTTAGGAGCCAATTTCTACGTAGATGTGAAATTATTCTCACAAGGACTATTAACACGTGGATCAGTAGGTGCAAAATTATCAAACACCGCCACATCAACTGTGAAGAAAAATTAATTGACTGACTACCCTATGAGAGTAATTGCCCCGTTCTAATCGGGTGTGTGTTTGGCAACATCCTTATTTCCTTTTGAGACTAAACAAGTACATCGACCTTTTATTCTTAGTTTGCATTTAAATAGACACTCTTTTTTTCACATTTAAAACTCTTTGATGCATAATAAGTGGTTAATGTACATTCAAAGAAATATGCAGCAGGATAAAGTATTAAAGATATCTTAGCTGCACAGACATCATTTATAAAATGTATTTTTTTTGTTTTGGCTTACTAAATCAAAAAAGGCAAATTGTGAGAAGAGAGATTTCCCAATGTGAAGCTGTAACTGAGTATCAGTGAGAATATGTGAGCACAGCTTCTTGGGCTGTAACCTTATTCTGTCTTATGGATTTTAAATTAGATTATTATAAAAGATTTTTGATGAAGAATGCACACTTTTGTAAATACATTTGTTTGTATGGGAAGCTCGGAAAAGAGCAGATTCTCCACTCAAACCTGCACAATTTTCACATTGAATCACACTTTCTTTGCCTAAAACAGTCTGGTAAGAAAAAAACACTACAGTCATTCTGTCTAATATTAAAATATAGAAGCAGCAAAAAACTGAAAGGCATTTTTATTTGTTATCTTGAACATTAAAACCATTCATCATATTTCCATAACGCTCATCTTAACCTTTATTCACAAGAACGTAACTAACCCGAACTCTCAATCTTATTTTAGACGTTGTCATTGTTACCCTGTTGGTTTTGTTTACTGACCAGAAGAGCTTCAAACCGCTTTCTTCTCCTCTGCAGCCTACTGCATGCAGGGTATTACTGTCAAAAGTCTGTGGATATTATTGAAAATTAAACTATAATCATTCACTTGCAGCGCCTTCACTCTTTCGTTCATGTTAAAGGGTTGTGTACGATGTATTTTTCAGGCATAGGGCCACAATTAAGTAATTGTTGCTTTCGGTTGTTATGATATAGAGTAAAAAGTAAAAAAAGTCGACTTTGCATTTTATCCACCTTAATGAGCTGCATTCTGAGGTGTTGTGTGTGTTATTTGGGTCTCGGAGCATAAACATTTTAAAAATACTTTCGCACAAAAGTTTTAAACCTCTAAAATCTTACTTTAATTGAAGGAGTTGCTCTGTCTGTCTCCATAGACAGCCAAAAGCAAAAGTCAATTATTTAATATCTGTAATAGTTAGCTGAAAATATAAACTAGAAAAGTTCAAGCTGCTGAGAATATTCTCCCATTCTGTTTTGCTTCCCAGCGTTCCTCCACTAAGCCGCCCGTTCTCAAAGGTTCTGGGTAAAACCATAAGTTTTCTCAAGTTCTTTTTTTACAGCCTGAAAACAAAGAAATGCTGATAAAAATGTGAAGTTTAAATATTCAAAGATTATTGATTTCTCAATGATGATTTTTGTTTGAAGTTACTCTTGGTTTAAAAAAAAAAAAAAAAAATGTTTGTCTCAGTTGGTAAAAATATGAATATCACAGGGTTAAAATTCCTGTCATGCTTAATGTTTGGGTATTCCATCAACGAACTGGATTGACGTGTTTGTGTTCCTTGGCGTTCAAGTAGAGCCGATGGGGGGGAAAAAAATATCCAGCGGATCAACATTTTCTCCCTCTAAATGTGTGAAGCCAAAGAAATAACTTTATCTGCTGGCTGTAGCGCCCGGAAGCATATCTACATTAATCCGGCTATTATTGATGCTTCAAAAATTTTACGTCTGCATTTTGATGAATAATGTGCTCAGCTGCCATTTTGGCTTAGTGCTGTGGATATAAAGTGTTGCTGTTCTTTCTACGACGGTTTACTTTGTTAGTAAAGTTTCTAAAAAAGATGATTCACCTCGGCCTTTGTCACATTGCTTCTCCCTTTAAATGAGTCAGACCTCAGCCTTAGCATGCATGAGTGAAAACCCAAGGCATTTGAATAAATCAAATAAATCAGTGCTCCTAAGTGGGTGTTTACTTGACTGAGTGCAGCCTGTTGTGACCCCAACCGCTTCCAGCCTCCCCAAAGTATAACAAAGATGTTTTGCACTCTTGTGCCCCACTTGGCTATTTTCTTTATTTATGAGTTGAATTTCAGTGTGGCAGCTTTTGGAATGGATTCTCCCTGACTTGTACCCTGGTCATTACTGAAAAAACTTTCTCTTGCTTCACTGAATAATTTCTTCTGGCACACTAAAACCCTGTTTGCCACAAACACCTTCCCTACCATTTTCCTCTGACAAAACAACAAGGGACTTCAGACAACAAGTGCTGACTTTTTTTTGCCATAGGGCCCATTAGCACTCTCATGTGTGACTAAACATTGTTTTTTGTATGGTTTTTAGTGAAGGCAAAACACAGAAAGCACTTGTCAGTGTGGAAGGCTAAAAGCTTAGATGCAGGAAGAGCTATTCTTAATAGATGTGGTGGGACTTGCATCAGAAATGTAGATGAAATGTTATGTGTTAAATAATATCAAAATAGTTTATGTAGGTCACTTACCATGACATTTGTCGTAATGTTTTTGTCTCTTTAAATCAAAGAAGCTTCTTTTTGATGGAACAAAATTTAAACACTGCATTTAAAATAGAATATAAATAAATTAGTTTACAGAGAGAAGATGGTGTACTAAATGCCGAGATGCTGGCAAAATTCCTAAATACTGCTTTATCGTAGTCACACTTTTTCAAGTGTGACAAGTTAAAACATTTGTATGAATGATTTTTATGTTGATATTTATTTCTGACATGACTTCAAATACAAAAAAATAAACACCCACTAAGCTTTTATTGCATTGGATGCTACACTTTGTTCACATTCTGACTCTAGCATGTTAATTAGCTAGGCTGTCTGCTCATGGTTGCTAAGCTGCAGTTGGCTGCTTGACGTACTTAGCTCACCAATTGTAGTTTTGAAACTCCATTCCCATAGTAAAAGTGGTATCATTAAAAGAACCAAAACATCTTAGTTACAGACTAGTGTAATTGCTGTGGTCTCATTTACACAAAAGACTACGCCACTAAACATCTAAAGTGTGAAAACACTCAAACTCGTGGGACTCCTTGGTTGTGTCTCTTCTTGAGCCTGCATATTATTTAAAAAGATAAAATGCACATTAATTAACAGAGGTACTTCATCATTATTTAGCCATAAAGGTTAATATTCATCTGCTCTCCCTCACAGGTACATTGTTTAAAGCAAAACTATAAGAGAAGGTCTCAGTAAAGTAATTATCTTTTGTACTGGCCAGTTTGACTTGGAGTCTAATCAAATTCTGTTGGTGCTTCAAACTTTAGCTCAGGTTCAACGCAGAGTATCTGGATGTTTTTACAACAGATTTAATACTTTATTACCAGGATGGAAGAATGTTAGCCACTGCTTGTTTCTTAAAACATGCCATAGTCTATCATCCTGTTTAGTCTTAAGCCTCCTCAGCAGTATGCCAAACAACTTCTCCTCCATAAGAGGGCATCTATTATATAACAAATTTTATTTAAAGTTTTTATGTTGTTGTTTGAAAATTTTGACATTACCTCTGTGCTGTAGCATCAGGAGCCAAAATAAGAGGCTTTTGTTGGGGAATCATTTAGATACTTGCAGCAATCTATTCTAAATACACAAAAAAATTTGTTTTAACAACCTAGATAAAAATAAAATGAGAGTGCTAACTTGGCTTCAAGTCTTGAGAAAAAAGCATGATTGCATTAATTGTCATTTTGAAGTCAAGAGTTGTAAAAACTGCTATTTAGTCAGGACAGAAAGCATGGTGGCATAGAGAAATTAATGACAACATGTGTCACTTGAACTTCAAAAGTGTTTTTACCAGAAGGCAGTATAATAATGATGGAAAAAAATCAAACAAGGAAGACTTCAGACATGAATGAATATGCACCATCAAGTCAGTAGAGCTTTTTCATTCTTTGAACCTATTTTTAGTGAGAAATGCACACTTTTTAAACCCACCAATAAAGACATCCATGTTCTATACCAGCATAATGTTTGCAGGATTGTCGGAAGGGCTGGAGTCTGTCATGGGGAAGGAAGTGGTGTACTTCATAGACAGTAGGGCTGTGTAATAATATTGATTTTGCAATATATATCGATATTTTCTTTCCTAGAAAAACATCGATATTCATCCGCGAGTATCGTAACATCCAACTGTCACCTTGCTCACTCACTGCTTGCTTCGCCGGGAGAGTGATTCGGTCATCGGGCTTAGAGTGATTCCTTCGAATGTTAAGTGTCAAGGTTAAAAAGGTATTATTTACTTTACAAATGCATGTAAGATACAGTTTGTACTGTTTCAATTAAAAGAAACATGTTTTCTCACCACTTCTTTAATTAATTTTGTCCAGTTGTCGACTTTAAGTCTGTGTCCATGTCCAACCAGAGCCAGGTATTGTGTAGTTGGTGCTTTTAATCAGTTTTCAGTTAAATTAATTCAATCCAACTCTACAACAGTCACAAAATGTCACCAAAATCTGTGTATCTGTGCACCTGGTGTGTGTAAAAACACACCAGGTGCTTTTAGAGAGTGGGAAAAAGCTGGCGTACCCCAGCTCTGACTGGGATTTGTACCAAGGTCCTTCTTGCCACGAGGCAACAGTGCAAACAAATGCAAGTATATAAAAATAAGTGAATAAAAACTCTCGACTTTCTCAGTGCTCTAAATGTAGCTGCTTAGGTTACTTGCTCATCAATCAGTCTTGTTAAAAAGTTATTGTCGCCCTTCTGTTAGATGATGATCGGGATTCGCTCTGAGGTCTTGAGCATGCTGCACCAGGATTTAAAGCTCTGACTTCTGGAGAATGACAAGTAGCCATCTGGTTATTGTTCACTCCAGACTTGCATGGGAGCTTTAGCTTGAAATAGCATCAAAGGCGAAGAGATGTCTTTTGAAAGTGGGCCGCTGTATCGAGAGCTAGAGAGATATCAATTGAGTTGTCACTCAGGGGTGTCGGTTACATTTGGATACAGATGCAGTCACGCTCATTTCCCTTTTCATTGAGGGGAAGAGAGGTGAAGCCGCATTCATAAGACAAACACAAACAATGAAGCAGCACTTTTTACAAGTATTAATTGACACACAAGGGAATAAGGCCTCTTATCTGCTCTCCTTGAAACTAAGTACAGCCTCTGGGATGTTCTGAAGTGCACTGACAAGGTGTGGGCGTGCTTTTCAAATCCAAACTCAACTATGTTTGAGATTGGAGGAATCGGTAAAGCTTTGACACAAGCAGAGTCTTACAGGTTTGGTAGATTGATGTGATCCAATGATGCTTATCTCCTGGTTCCACAGACTATAGTGCCAAGTTTTACTTTGTTTCTGTTGACCTTTTTTTTTCTAAAGTGAGATGTGACAATTGGTTCTCTATATCATCTATTACACATAACAAAGAAAGTAATTGAGAATTACCTAAATATCTTTAGGAGGTCATTTGAGGTATGATGTATTGTAATAATTAAATATGAAGTAAAAGCAGATCTACTACAGTGAAATTATTACCTAAATATAGCTAGGAACAAAATACATATTTGAAAACTTAAGTACATTAATATAAAAACATATTTTTGTCTGGAAATATTTTTTTTCCATTAAGTTTTCTATAAAAACACTGAAAGTGCCTCATTGTGAGTGACCCTTGCAACAATGTGGTTATGTTTGTATATTGTACTGATTTTTTATTCAAGCAGCCACATCTTAAGAGGTATCAAAAGCTTGATTTCATAATGTTAGCTATTCATCATCAATCTCCTAAGCCCTTTGCTTCAGTCCATTACTTTACAAGAGTAAAGCCTTGATGGTCTGAAACAAATTACAGAGCAACTGAGACTTCAGAGCAGTCAGGAAATAAAAACTAAGAAGCGGGTGGCATGGCTGCCAAGTACTTGAGAGATTAGAAAGGCATAATTAAGCAAAAACAACAGAGATTTTGAGGTTATTTTGCCCATTACTCTGCATAAATGACAAGTATATTGACAAAGCTTTAGTGGGTATGGGATTCTCACTGCTTGGTTACCGTCAGTAAATATACCAAAGAATCATGGAATACATTTATAGGGTAACAGAGTATAAGAAACAGAAACGATCTGGTTACTTAAGGTAGATAACCCATGCTACAGGATGCTGGATGGTTGAAGTTAAAAGTGCAACTGACGGCTTGACCTACATTTTGGTGCTAGTTCCTTCCCTATTAGCCACTGGAGATAGGTAGATACATGTTGTTTCCTCCCATTTTAATTGGCTGGTAGGGAAGTGATTGCACTGTCAAGTGATTTTGTTTCTTCAAATCAGATGTTTTAGTGTCGGTGGGAGTTAAAACTCGAATAAAAAAGACATCTGGATAGGTTATACGGAAAGTGTTTGAAAGTGTTTGCTCATTTGGTTGAGGAAACGAGATGTACAACTATCGCACTGGGAACTGAAAGGAGTGTGCTTGGAAGAGTAGCAGGCCTCAAGAAGGACATGTTCATTTTGGAGCTTGTGAAATGCTCCAAAATGAATACAAAACTATAATTTAAAATCAGATGCGCCAGATTCTACCAATGATCGGACCACACCCCAGAGCCAAGAGCTCTTTAAAAGCGGCCATTCGCAGCTGTTTCTGTCTGCACTGTGACACACACACCCAACAGCTCTCAGTGTGCCGTTGTTGAAGTTCATTGGAGCCAGTGAATGTCTCATTAGCCAGGTCTCTGGAGCACAAAACCACATCAACATAGGCTGGAGGTTTTTCTGACAGACTGCAAATAGCTTCAGCGACTATTTAAGGGAACGATGAGCCTTTCCAAAGTCATTAGCATGGGATCGCCAGTGCCAATCATCACAAATGCTGTGCCTGTAATAATGATGCAGGACTTACTCACATGGCCAATATATCCCTAGTACTACAGCTCAATCGTTGATGGCTTGGTCTGACCAAACCCTACTTGCATTATAGTGTCCTGTCATTCAAAGGAGAGAACAGATGGTGAGAGCTTAGACTTTTCTGTGTCCTTGAGGATAGTAGAAACTGTATGTCTTATAGGGGAAACCGTAGTTCCTTTACTGCCTGCCATGAGTGGTTTGTAGAATTATTGGTTCAATGTTATGCACTTCTCTCCAAGGACTCCCCACATGCATGTGTAAGTGAACATGACCTTATCAACTGCTGGGCTGCCTTACAGACACACAGTTGTTCACTCACTGTATGGCAAAAAGGGCAGGGCCCTTTGACAGCAGAAAGAGGATTAGACTGCAAACCAAAGATTCTTAGTCAATTTAATGGAATAGAGATGAGTGGATGGGAGATTTAAATAAATTAACCTTCAGTGAATTCCCAGAGGCTTGAAGGAATGATGGAGGGGGCCTGAAGAGGAATATTTTCACTGTCAATAATGTCATGAATAGTCATGCCATTCTTATGCAACTTGTGAATTGTCGCACGACTCGCTTGTGGATCACATGTATTAACAAACAAGATAAATTTATTCCCATCTTTGTCTCTTCTGTTGCATAGGATGATTTTTCCATTGTCTACCATCGCTACATGTCTCTGTATTGGCTGAATTAATGGGACATGCAGAGCCACGTGAATTCATAAATGTACAGTGATATACTCTGATGCATGCATCATTTCAAAATGCCAGCACAACATCAGGGAATAGATTAACCTTTACCAAACTCCCAATTGTAAGAAACTAATTCTTCCTCCTCAATTATCATGACACTAACTGTCATTGTTTTCATTGTCACCTAAAAATACAAAACTTTTAATATTCTAGATATCCTTACAGCTGATGAGGTGATAACACACATGGCTTAAGCTCATTAAGACGTGGACAGTTTATTTATTATCTCAATTTTGTCTGCTGTTTTTAATGCAGCACAGTTCAGAAAAAGTATTTCACTATTTATACTCATGAAACAAACATGAAACAAGTCTGGGCCTTATACTCATGAAACAAACATGAAACAAGTCTGGGCCTCCCTTCTGAAGCTGCTGCCCCCGCGACCCGACCCCGGATGAGCGGAAGAAAATGGATGGATGGATGGAATGGATGACACTCATGAAACAAATATTTAGCAAATCTGAACAGTCTTTAACCTACTTAGAAGTAATGTACCATACTGTATGGGCATAAACCTCCCAAGTTTAGAGATTCCCTTGTGTCTGAACAGATTAAATCCTTGGAATGTTCTTTTTTTTCCACTTCGCAGTTGCTTTAGTGATTAATATTCATAGCTTCAGTGTTTTGATCTTTGCCGCCTCTTAATTCTTCACATTTCTGTTTCACTTTTCAGACATTACGTTGAAAATGGTGAAATATTGATTTGTTGCACATGGATTAATGGAATGATTTTCCATTTTAACCTATGGCCTCAAAGTACAGTGCTTTGCAGAAATATTTACGCCATGGACTTTTTTCCACATTCAGTTAACCACAATGTGCTTTCAGTGTGCTGTGCATTTCCATGTGGATCACTGTATTGTGATGTATTAAAAAAACAACATCTAAAGTATTTGCAGCTGTAGCTCCAGATTTTTTAGATTTGCATTCTCTTCACTATTTTTATTGCATTCAGTCCAAGGGCTGAATGCAAATTCACATGTTTTTCTACTTCTGTTTTTTTGTTTGTTTTGCAAATGGAAACACCCCAGTAAAATACAGTAAAGCTTCAACATGACAAAATGCAAAATGGCTGAATGCTTTTTGCAAGACACAGTGTACAAAGTAGAACCCTGCCTTGCAGCAGGAAAATTTCTTTGGAGTTTGCATGTTTCCCCTGTGCCTGTGTGCTTTTCCTTTGGGTATACTGACTTCCTTTCTTGTTCCATCCCTTTTCATTATTAAATTGAACTAAGCGAAGGTCTCGAGTCTCTCTCTATTTCACTGATCTCCTGGGAAAGGCTCAAACTTAACGTGCTCATCGTGTTCCACCTCTGGGTGAGGATTGTCATTGTGCCCTTGGAAAGGAGCAGGATCAGTTCTAGTAAAGTTATATTTATAGATTTTGATTAAAAAGGTTTACTAAGATGACACCTGTCATTTCTGAATAGGAGAAAGGGCAGGGACCTAAAGCTATCATCATTTCATTACTGATTAACCATCTTGTAATTTCATCGAAAGCTTACAAACTTGTTCACAGTTTATGACTGAATGGGTATATGACCAGAATTTAAAACGCTGGTTGTTTCCTCTGTAATTATGTAATGTGAATCACTGGCAGCCAAAGACAATAAACTATTAATGTGTTGCCCTCTTCTGTGGAAAGGCATTAGAAAAATACTCAAGATGATCCCAGTCATTACTTTTATTGAGATGAGCCTATTGTGGCAGGTGATGGAGCTTCTCAGAAACTGATCCCATCTACTCTCAGTTGTTTGGAGAGCCTGTGTTTCTATCAGCTCTTTGTCTTTGCTATAACTGGAGGTGAAAAGCTTCGCTAATAGTCTCTTGAGAATACCACTGCTGCTCGGCATGCTTTGCCATCCATTGCTAAGCCGCATCAGTAAGACACCTTGTTTATGCATCTGCTAAGGGCAGTCATGACTTCACCGTCACCTACCTTTTTAGGAAGGTGTGATCTCACGCCAACATTCCTGGGCGAAAGTGCGCTCTGACGTTCTAAAGGACACCGCGGGCTATAACTGGTGTGACAACTCAATTTATTGTGAGGAATGATGTGTACCAAAACTTTTTTTAGCAAGCTCTAATGGTGGTCTTGTGTCTTTATGATGTCTGTAACCTTTCAGGTTATTGAAGGCTAATTTTGGAAGCTTGTTGACTTGGCAGCTGCCAACAAACAGGAATTTAGTCTGTGACTGTAACAAAGTGTCGAGCTTTGATGTTAACTGAATTTTGAGTACAAAATCAAACTTTGCTACCATTTCAGGTTTTTTTCTTCAGCTCAAATTAAATATAAGGATATTTTAGAAAATGGGGATGTGAATTGGGAACTGAGCTTGCTTTTAGAGGAAGATATGATTATAATGAAATAACTGCTGTAAATCAATACTTAAGTGCAAATCAGTAGTAAGCTGCTACCGCTTCAGTCTTTTTCATGTTGTGAATTGTGTGCAGTTATTAGGCATACTTTAACTCCAGGCTGGATAAACTTGAATGCTTAATGGATTCAAGCAGATGTGTATTTGTACCCATGTCAGAAATGTATTGGAAAGTTTTCAGTTGTTTTATAATTCTCACTTGGAGATTAAAATACAAGTGAAATGTGAAAATGTTTGTTTCATTTAGTTGGATAATAATTCTGCACAATAATTGTTTCAGCTTTCTTAGGAGAATATCTGTCTCTCATTTCAGTGATTAGCACATTAGTGCGACTAGTATTGCTAAGGCAAAAGTTTGTCATTGTTCCCTAGAAAACATATATCCTAACCTTAGCTATTCAAGAGGAAAAAATACTGGATGCTAAAAATACTAAACGGCCCGCCTGCTTTGCAAACACCATCCAATAGCATGTGAAGAAGTGTTGTGCTTGTTGACATTTCAGCTTTCCAAACTGCATTTTCTTTAAAATGGCTTATGTATGTTCTGTGAAAGAGTCAACAAATTATGTGGAATTCATTTGGAGTCACATTCTACAAAGAGAAAAATCAGCAAAGAGATGCAGCTGTGAATTCTGACCTCGAATAGCAGGGGACCACACATTACCAAACACACTTGCACTCAAATCTAAATAAAATTGAGGCATATGTGTGAAAAAAAAAAAAAGCATGTGAGGAAGTTGCGTCCTGTTTGTTAAAGGAGTGGCGCTGGGAATCATTTTGTTTAACTTCTGTTGATGCATACCGTTAATAATAAGCGTCATAGTTTCTTTAACACTAATTCTGTCAGAGGCAACAAGCTGAGAGTTCACAGTTTTACACTTTGAAAGCAGTATTTGTAACAGTATCATAATTATCTCTCTTCACTTTACAAACTGTAACGGTGAAAAAAATTGAGAGGGGGTTTTTATACCTGTTGAAAACTGAATACTATCCAAGTATCGTTTTAAGATGTCATCAGTCGGCTGTGAATGCAGCCTTTTGAAACTGGCTGTGAAGGAAGGAAGATAAATTTAACCGTTAAACTTCCACAATCTTCTATTATTTTCAGGACACAGAATTTTAAAAACTTTGGTCTCATTATGGTCCTAAACCCAATCGTTCTACCTTGTTCAATTGTTCCTGCTTAGTATGGAAAGGCGGTCCTCACCTTTCTGCGTGACAGGTGTGTTTTCTCAACCACTTTGGCTGTTTGAGGATATAAGTCAGTGAAGCAGAAAGGCAGTTTGATAGACAGAAAGGGTTTACTAACGAAGTGGAAAAGTCAGGGAAGTTAATATATTTCTGAGGTTGAAAACATGTTATGTTAATGCCGTATGCCACCATCTGGCCCCTTGTCTTGCTCTGGTTATATAAACACAGCAGTCTGTATGGTCAGTAAGTTTCTGAGTTCTACATTAGGTTAATAGTCTGCTGCTTCGGGTATTCCCCCATTGATGCCCTTCCTCTCCGCATTGAGCTGATGCACATTTCCTTATGCAATGCATTATTCATCCTTTACCGTTGAGTTATTAGCTGATAGGAATTGGATGAGGCATTACAGGAGAATTATACAAATGTGCTGCTAAGAAAATTAGCGCAGCTCAGTGCTGTGCTCTCTGACTGAAAGATCATAAGTTCAAATCCTGAACCTGCCAAAAACCCTTGATGCATTATTAAAGACTAATTATATCAACATTATTTAATGGATCCTATTATGAAATTGAGTGTTGGAGCAAACATGATTATACCTTTTAAAAATAGTGGGACTGGCATGTGGGATAGAATTCATTGTATATTATTTTGGATGTCTTATGACATACTCTCATTGAGATGAGGCACTGTATTCGCTGTACACTGGTTTGTAAGGGAATTTTTCTCTTCCTATGCCCTTAAAAATTAACCATAATTTATCCAAATGCCTCATTTACATGTTTCAATCTTTTGCCTCACTCAAAATTAGGTCATAAAAGGATATTAAGACAAGTTGTGAAGTTTGTTGGCAGAGTTAGAACTGTCCATTTCAGCCTCAAAATGCATCAAAAATGATTTTTTATGTTTTTGTTCTACCACCGTTCCTGCTGGGAGATATGTCACATGCTGACGTTGCAAAATAAAATCTATTCCTATTTCAGCCTGTTTCTAGGCTAATGGACAGGGAGTTACAAATATCTGATTGCGGTTCTGTGTGTAGATACACCTGAAGGGAACAAAATGCAACTTGGTGCGCCTTCAGTGTACCTTAACAATGAAATGCATTAAATTGGAACATCACATTGTCCCTCATTCTGCAGGGGAATACACAGTACAGACTCTGATTGAACTCCAAGGTGGTCATATGCTGAGTTAATGACCCACTGACTTTTACCGTGTATTTTAATGTGCCTGTGCTCGCCTGGCTCTCCATCATTAGTGCTGCATGTTATTAATGCGTCCTTGATATGTGTGGGTCACAATAATTTGCCACGTTTCTGTGATTGCATTTTCACCACATAAAGTTTGTGTCTCCATTTAGCAGTTTCATTGCCTTAATTTATTCTGCAGCCACTCTGTTCGGGCTCCTCCTGTCTCCACCCAGCCTCCTGGTATTTATGTTCTTCCTCCCCCGGGGAGTGATACTCGCTGACATCGCTCCTCCCTCCTGGCCAGATGTTGAAACTTAAACAGGCCATTCATCAGCCAGCAGATACATGAGTAGCAGCAGAGACGGGGGCAATGACCCTGCAAAGACATTGTTAATATGCAGGTTTACACGCCTGTACTGAAAGCGTTCTGTTCCAAAGACACGTACGGGGCAGGAATGGACGCTCGGTTCAGCTGAAACTCGCAGAACTGAGCGTCGGGCTGGTGATTAAAATGTTTCATTTCCTCTGTGTCCAATCTTCACACTGAATTACTGTGGTTACTTAAGAGCCAGATGAGGTCTTGGATTTCACTCAAGATTTTCTGGTCGCATAAAATCAAGTAGATTTAGTTTCAAATTGCAGCAAATGTCTTTCTTGATTCTTTGTACAACCTCGGTGCCACATTTATAAAGTCATATTCCTAAGGGAGAAAAATCCATGAAAATTTTGGGATATGCCCACAAGTGGGAGCAGAAGTGAACATTTTGTCCTTCATGACCTGTAATAGGACATTATCCCCTGAAACTGAGTGGTATTTCCCTACCAGCTGTTCAGCGTTGTCTCAATCTTTCCACTGCTTCTCTTCGTCTCTTTTCCTGGGAACTTCTTCCTGCCTTTAGTGACTGAGAGCTGTCTCCCTTAATGTAAGCCGTATCTGTTTATTGGTGACAGAGTTAACATTGCCTGAGTAATGGATTTGTTTCACTCTAGAGGATTGACGGTCATCTGTAAATAAGTGTGACAGATGGATTTTCGGTAGAGATCGACTGGAGAGATGTGTGAGAGCCCAGACAGGAGATCCATTTAACTGAGTCTGCAGCAAATGTAGAACCCACAGATCCGCCACCCACACATTCAGAGTGTTTGAATCCCTTATGTCTCATGTTCTTATCACTATATGCAAGCAAATCTTCAGCTTCTCCCATAAGGTGACTGTGAGGCCAAATGGTAACCAAAGTATTCATACCCACTGATTCATTTCACGTTTTTCTATGTTGCAACCACAAAATTTCATGTAATTTATTATAAGTGCAACGTGGGAAGGTTTTCAAACATTTGTGCGTACAAAAATGTGAACATTTTGGCAAGCCTTCTTGTTCAGCCCCCTTTACTCTGATGCCCATAAATACAATGCAGTTAAATACAACACTAGTAGATTGCTCACCAGAAGAAGAAGGCGAGAAAACTGAAAACGTATGAAACTCTTAAAAAAATCCAGGCCAGTCATGACAAGTAAAATAGGTGCGACCAATTATTGTGGAAGAAATTAATTGTTAGCACTGTTAGGTGGAATCGCCCAGTCAGGTTTATTTTATACCATGTGCATGATATAGGAATCACAAGATCAAAAACTCATGAACAGGTCAGATTAAAGCTGTGAGGCTCACAGTGGGTTCTTTCAGACAAAGTTCATACATCGGTTTCATTCAAAGACGAGGGATCCCAAAACACTGGGGAGACAGTCTGACTCCTGAGCAGCTGCAGAAAACAATATCTTGTCTTGGGTGTGTGGCCCCGACATGTTCCTTTGGTTAAAGTTAATAAGCACCTGGAATAAAGACATGACATAACATGACCATCAGATTATTAGTCATAATATAATAAAAAATTCAACCACACAGTGATTACAGAAAATCATGTTGTTCGCTTCACCGGTGTGCAAATTAGTTTTTGCTTTGTATGATTTCAACATTCTTAAGGTCAAAATCGCTTAATTTTTATAATGAATTTATGCATTGCATGTTGAAACCTATGTAAGGAGTCTGAAGCGAAACAGTGCAGTTCTGTGCCTCACCTCTGGAGGCGCTGTGTCACAGTGAAAAAAGCAGGCAGATGGCTGCTATTGCTGCTATTTTTATTGCTGTCTCTCTCCTTTAATTACAATGATAACAAATGGAGCCAAATACAAGATAATCCTGGAAGGAGACTTTTAAGAAGCTAGTGAAGTCTTGAGACTGGGGCGGAGGTTCATATTTCAGCACGACAACGACCCTAAACATACAACCAGAGCTTGGATCAAAGCAACTGTCTGTGTTGGAATGACTGCCATTGAATATCTTGAAGTGTTTGGTTCCAATATCACAAAAGTTGGAAAGTTCAAGGAATATAAAAAATTCTGCAAGCCTTGTGAAAGATTAAATGAATATGAACACGCAAGATAATATATTTGTTGACAGCAACTTGAAAGTTTGATAACATTTGAAATAGAGACTTGATAGTTTACAGCTTCATTTCGTGTTTTTTTTGTTTTTTGCCTTCTATAACTTATTTCTTAGACAGTCTTGCTTCTGGCTGATTGAAGTCATAAAACGTAAAGACGGATGACACCGTCTCATTTGGGCTGTTGCTACATGTAAACCACATTAATGTGGCTATTTTTAGAGCTCTTCTGAAGCTGCAGGAGTCTGGATCTCCTGCTCAGTTGTGCCACAAAGGGAAAATAAATTTGAGCACAAAGAAATGTAATAAATTTTTCATGAATGTAAACTGAATCTTTCTAGGATTCTGCTCTGCTCTGACAGGAAAAAGAGAGACAGATAACCCAATTTAACTAGAAAAAGAGACTCAGGAAAGTTCACTTTTTTTCTTGTCTGCTCGTCGTCTTATTTTTGCATTTTGGACAGAGTGATAAATATTAGTTTATACTTTATGCTTTATAAAACGTCTTTTAACATCTACACAGTTTACAGTTGAATGAACCAGAAACGTTGGTTCTATGAAAGTGAAATTTCTGTATACAATAGATTTTTCAAATATCAGCGCTTTTTCATGTAAACATTTTAAGTGTTTTTAAATACCCACACTGCCAACTTTATCCAAAATTTTTTAAGAGAGTCAGTAAGGTCTGCTCCTTACTGACCTGAGTCATGATCTTTTTAATGGATTTGTGCTTATAAAAGATAAATTACTGCTATGCTGGAACTTAGATTTTTCTAAGAGGCGTTTCATGTCAGTGATTCCCAATGCTGGTCCTGAAATCCTGCCGTCCTTCATGTTTTCGTTGTTTCCTTGTGGCCGCACACCTCATTTAAATGAATGGGCCATTAACGGTCTGCTGTAGAACTTCATTGCATGCAGAGGGAGAAGAGCAGTTATTAGAATCGGGTGTGCTGGAGCGGAGAAACATCTAAAACATCCCAGATAATGGACCATGAGGACCAAGATTTAGGACCTCCTGAAAGAATAACTTTAGGCTCATTTTGTAGTTGCTGGTTATTTTATTCTTTTGCGATTTCATGCTTTCTTTTGTACAGTTTTGGTCCTTTTGAGTCTGATGAAGCCAGATGAAGAAGCAGCATACAGTTGTATGCAGTTGTATGCTGCATACAGCAGTTGTATGTATGCTGCATACAGCAGTTGTATGTATGCTGCATACAGCAGTTGTATGTATGCTGCATACAGCAGTTGTATGTATGCTGCATACAGCAGTTGTATGTATGCTGCATACAGCAGTTGTATGTATGCTGCATACAGCAGTTGTATGTATGCTGCATACAGCAGTTGTATGTATGCTGCATACAGCAGTTGTATGTATGCTGCATACAGCAGTTGTATGCATGCTGTATGCTGCATACAGCAGTTGTATGCTGTATGCTGCTTCTTCATGTTCTTCTGATTCTGGAAATGCAGAGTAGACTAGAACCAGAAGATCGGACTAAACCTACTGCAATAAGTAATTAATAAATTCTCTTTTTCTTCTCGTCTGTCTTTCAGGACTCAACGCTCTGCCCTTCGATCCAGCAACCAACAACGATCCTCTTCAGTTCAACGGTTCTAGTGGTCCACTTGGGACTGAGTGCGCTCCCTTGGATAACACTGCTGAAAACGGCAAAAAGAGAAAGAGAGCCAGCCTCCCTCCAGGTACCGACTACTCCCTCTCAAGTATTCCTCTACAGAAGCAGGATTACAGCATGCTCTTAAATCCTCATCATTTTGTCCTAAGCCATGTCAAATTTCAACCCAAGTGTCTAAAAGCTCAACTGGAGGACTTTTC